>NC_059425.1:31069549-31748049 GCF_021028975.2 Sphaerodactylus townsendi
TTAGAGATTATGTATGTCTACTAAGAACTGGTGACATGATGTTAGTGAAAGTTATTAAGCAGTAAAACACATAAACATAAAGGTGATTTATGAGACAATTCTATTCAAGCGCCTCTGTTTTTGCACAACTTCACTATAATTAGCCCCCGGCAGGTTGTTCTACTCCATTTTTTGTGTTTGTCAGGTTGCCAGCTTTGGCAGGCTACCTCCAGCCTCTGTTCTGATTTGCCATGACATGGAGCAGTGGAAGCAAAATGGGGACGGGGGTGGGGGGTGTTAGAGAAATGGCATCCCTCACCACTGTGATGTCATTTCCAGCTGCATAACTGGAAATGACATCACCGCATTGTGGGACACTCTAAGATATACCTGCACTGTGGTTAATGTCAACAGACAACATTTGGGTAAGTTTCACCCTTCCCTGTCTCCCAGGGGCTGCCTGCCAGCTCTCAACTAGCAACCCTAAAGGCATTAAAACACCATTGAGCTCTCTCCCCTCCCTCAAACTCCACTCTCCCAAGCACCTCCTCCAAATCTCCAAGGCTACATTGCAGCAGGTAACAAGTGGAAACAACATCTGCACAACCCTGCTCCTGTGCTTTTTGGTACTGTCAGTGTCCCACTTCCTGCTCCTTCCCTCTCCACCCCCCAGGTGGTGGCTGGAAATCTCCGAGGATACGACTGACAGAGACATCAGTTCCCCTGGGGAAAAAAAACAGCAGCTTTGGAAAGGGGGCTCTATTGCAATATAGGCCCCTTCCACACATGCAGAATAATCCACTTTCAGTGCACTTTGCAGCTATGTGGAATAGCAAAATCCACTTGCAAACAATTGTGAAAGTGAATTGAAAGTGCATTATTCTGCATGTGCAGAAGGGGCCATACTCTACTGAAGTCCCTCCTCTCCCAAACACTGTTCTCTCCAGCTTCTACCCTCCCCCCGAATCTCCAGGAATTCCCCAACCTGGAGCTACTCCACCCCCACTACACTTGCACAAAAATGTAGTCATTGTAGCCACCTCACCTGGGCTTCCACATCCCCCACTTCCTTTTCTCCTTCACTGCAGAGGTGCAATGTCACATGAGAGCTACTTCTGAGTGATGAGAAATATCCGGAGCCAGCTACTCCCGTACCTCTCGTCTTGTAGACCAGGCACTACACAGGCCTCAACAGGCAAAATTTTTTTCCACAAGCAGGTTTCATCAGCACTTGCTGACACTGCTTATTTGTCTTTCACATGCTTCAGTTCTGGCAACAATAACTACCTACAGATGCTACCACATGAAAGGGCTAGTTTTTGCAGCCCCACAAGCAGCTGTAACACCCATGAAGGGCCGGCTTCCACGTGGGTGACATGAGGCACGCCCAGACCAAATACCTTGTCATCTCCCACCGCCATGGGATGTGATATCCACCGGCTACTACTCACCTGGCTCATGTGAAAACGTCACCTTTTGTAGATGGGATGCCGAAAAGAAACCTGCTGTTTCCCCATGTTTTAGCCACCCAGTGCTACAGAAGGAGACAGGTTGCAGAGCTGTTCAGATTCCCAGCAAATAGTAACATCCTTCCCCAGCCAAACAGCCCCACTATTTCTACTAGAAAAACCGCTAATAATAATTCAGGGTTGAGATCTGTTACGATCTGCAAAACAGTTGTTTTAAATGCCCTGTCACTTTGAGTGGCAGTGACAAGTTTGACAATTAAGTATATCCCAGTTGCCTTTGGCCATCTCTTGTCTAGCTGGACTGTGACAAATTCTGCCCAACAGTCTTACAAACTGTATATCATCCATAACTACATATTTCTGGTGCTCAGTCAGGGACACCCAGTGTTAAACCCAAGACGTCGCTCCTTTGGGGGCACCCAATAAGCTTTCTTGGGGTAGCTTCAAACTCTTATCATTGGATATCAGCCACAGAGAGCATTTATTCCTTTCTTCAGTGACTGGACCTTCAGATGCCTCGCTGTTTGGGCACTGGTAAATAAGCAATCTGGCCAGCTTCTATTGCCACAGTTCAGAACCTCCTCCAGCATACTATTCCAAGATAGCTTTCAGAGGCCAAATTAATTTCTGCTCTAATTAATCCAGACAGAATCAGCAAAAGTCAAATGACATCTATATTCTCTGTGCCATTTCCTCCCCGCCCCCTTTTAAATACATTTTTTTTATTCTGCAGAGAGAGAAGGCAAACTTGTGAACAACACAGAACTTTTCCTGAGGTAAAATAGTACATCTGTGAACATAGAACTTTTCATGAGGTAAAATAGTACATCTGTGAATTGAACAACCATGGGACTTGTTCCCCAATAGAACAGCCTCCCTTAAGTAACGCCTGCCAATCCCCAGGCACAAGAAGACACAGGGCCAGACAGAAGATGCTGTCCATTTGCTTAATCAGAAAGTCTTCTGCTGCCAGCTGGAGTGATGTCTTTATTGTTAATCCAAATGAGTGGACTTGGCAGGCCTATGGCTGGGCCCATTTAGCATGGTCTCTTTTTGACTGCTGAGAACATCAGCATTTCTTCAGAGCCAGTTATCTGAGCAGAGATGTGTGAGCAAACCAGCTGCTTGAGTCAGTGAGCTAGGGATCAGCAGGAGATCATTAAACTACAGCATTTACCAAAAAGGAGACCCTGAATGTTGGTTCCCCCCCCCCCGCTAGAGTTTTATACAAAACATTTTTATCACCATACATAAGTATTTGAGAATAGAGGACAGCTGCCAATTTTTCTTGAAGCATTCCTAAGAGAAAGCCTAGTCTTTTTTCACATGAATGTAATCCCCTCATCTCTCTCATAACTCTCAACTCATAGCTCGCCTTCCTCATCATTAGGTTGGCTGCCTCATTTCCAGACGTGGCTTTAAAAAAAACCCTGAAGAAAACCAGATATTTCCTCATAACCACAAGAAACTTCCAGAATGCTCTCACTGAGCCTTTGTGTGTAATTCATGTGTCTTAATACAGCAAAAATGTATCAGTTGGACAAGAACAGTTATATTTAAGTTATAACCCCTCTGATTACCACTGCTGGAAGGCAATATCAGGGAAAGGACTCTTGGACTCTATAATCCGGTCTGATCCAGCAGGGATCGTCATAAATCCACACTTTAAGTACTCTTCCCTGTTAATTTCACATGGGCTAAAAGTCCTTCATGCAGATCGCTTAAACATTAACAAAGGTTAAAAATTAACAAAAATTGATCACTTCCTTTATCTTTTTCCCCCTTCAAATCTGCCCTTCTCTCAAGAAGCTATAGGAAGTGCGTCTGGGTGTCCCTTTGACAATTCTGTACACACAACAAATTGCTGTGATGGATTAAGCTGAGCAAGTGAAGAAAGTAGCCCAGGATCACCTGATGAACTAATGGCTATGTTGGAACTTGGACCTGGGGCTGCCAGATCCTGTGTCAACACTATAACCACTATTCCACAGCACTTCCCTTGACTAAATGCATGAGGAATCAAAGGAAGATCAGTGGATACTGTGCCACTGAAACAGTTCACCTCCAAGTTTTTCATATCCACAGCAAGAGTAGTTCAGATTCTCTCGCTTTTATTGTTCTAAATCTTTTGAGTCAATTCACACTGTGTTACTTCAATGTACTGTATCACAACTCCATTCCTTCACTATCATCAAACAGCAAATCTGCTAACTCTGCATCCTCCCTGTAATAAGGCTGCACCCAAGTTTCAGCTAACTCCAGTTACAAGCTCCAGGCGCTCACTCTTAAATTCAGATCCCCATCCCCTGGAATGAAATATTCCAAAATGGCACTCATTCTTAATGGTGGTATTGTGCCAATAATACACTGCTACGTAAGAAGGACATACTGCTGATTACAAAATAGTAATGCCAAGACTATGCCCGTACTATGCAGACTGAACTTATTCTGCAATCCAAATCTTAGTGTATTTGTTTATTGGATGTCCCATCCATTTGATTATGTTGATTTACACTGTGTAATCTACCCTCTCAATGAAAAAAGTGGACTATAAATTACATATATTAATAAATAAATACATTCTGCTCAAACAGGAACAAAAGTGACAAACTGGCTCGTGGAGAACATCAGGCGTATAAGGGGGGGGAAGAGGAATATATTGGATCGTTATTGACAGAGGTTGCTTCCACATGGGGGTGATTCCTGGCTTTGCTTTTATGGATGCAAAAGCATTTGCAACAGCAATGGGATATCTCTATAACAATAGACCTGCTGCTAATTTTTTTTTAAACCGGCAGAAAGTCAGAAACAGGTATGTCCGTGTTTGTGTGTCCGTGTGTTGCAGGCACAAAGGCAAATGGGGAGGAACTGGCACTGGATGTAGGTTTGGAAATACAAAAATCTGCACCTTCTTGTCTCCACTTTAGCTATGATCTTTTAGGAAAGATCGTACCAAAAAAAGATTTGTGGAAATCTGCAGCACAGGCAGGGAAAACCCATCAGGTGATCATTGCAGGATGATATTCTGCAGAAGCTGAAATAAACCACTGTGGGTTTGGGAGCCAGGTATGTGTATATGATGTACAGCCAGAGCTCCAAGTGGAAGCAACCATTGTCTGGAAACCCCCCCCCCCCCCCCCGTTATCTGTATGGCTGACGCCAATGGCTGATTTGTGCGAGACATCTCCTTGTCTCTTTTGACTTTACAAATGAACTGTAAAAAAAAATCCATCTGGTGACTTTTAAGTTGCCACAAGAAGTTTTTTTTGTCTCGTCCAAAGTGGTGGTTGTAAAGCAGAATTAAAGCTGGCAGGAATCTCACCCTGCAGCTATTGATATCTTTCCTTTACCTGTTGCAAAGGAGACTGTTATCATTCCTACCAGATAACGTACAATTAACCCCAGTTTGTGGAGAAATTTGCTAGGTTGCTGAGGCCTCTTTGGGCAGACCTACCTTCCTTCCTTCCTTCCTTCCTTCCTTCCTTCCTTCCTTCCTTCCTTCCTTCCTTCCTTCCTTCCTTCCTTCCTTCCTTCCTTCCTTCCTTCCTTCCTTCCTTCCTTCCTTCCTTCCTTCCTTCCTTCCTTCCTTCCTTCCTTCCTTCCTTCCTTCCTTCCTTCCTTCCTTCCTTCCTTCCTTCCTTCCTTCCTTCCTTCTGTAGTGATGCACTGCTGACCCAGCAGCACCGTGGTAGAACGTTGGGACGCCAATGGACCTACGGCCTTGCTGGTCGCACCGCACCCCCACTCCTCATCCCCCTATGAGTCACGGGTCATGAACTGTCTGGCTCAGTCACCGGGCACAGGGACAATGGTCTTGCCCCCAGGTGAGGATTAGGCTCCAGGCAGCTTCGGCTCCTCTCCATGCGTAGCCAGGTGAGATCATGCATCACATGATGATCTCCAGGTCTCCCGGTCTCCCGCTCATCTCCCTACCCACCTCCTTTACACGCCCACAATGCAACCCTACTAACAGGCGCGCGAGACCAGCACAGGGCAGGGGTGTCGGGATCATGAAAACCAGCGCTTCCTGTTGCTGGCGCTCTCCGCCAGATGAAACCTCCTCCGCGTCGCCTATTCCTTAGCGGCGACCCTGCGGGGTTGACTACAAGCTGGTGCGAAACCGGGAATCCTCGAGACCTCCACCCTGCTCACCGTCGCCTGGGGAAGGGGCCGCGATACCGAAGTCCGCTGGATCGGCGCATCCAGGGACCACCGTTTCGGTATCGCCTGTCCTCTGGATCGGCGCATCCAGAGACACGCGTCCTAGGACACTCTCTCGTCCGACGGAACACCGGTGAGTATGGGAGCTTGCAAAAGCAGGGCTGCGTTAACGAAATGCGGCAGGGTCCCGGTAAAGAGAAGGGAGCTGCGTAAATTGGTTGAGGAGGTTGAAGCTCAGTGTCCATGGGTACCCAGAGGGGGGGACGGTGAATCTTAAGGACTGGGGAAAACATCGGGCGCACTCTTAGCACAGAGCCTCGTAGCGCCCGATGTCGCTGCTACTGGCGATGGAGAACAATGTTTTGTCGCCATCAGCCTGCAGACCTATGGCTCCCTTGCTGTAGGCCGCCCTCCTTTTCGATCTTTCACCTTCAATTTCAGCCCGAATTTTCTCTATCCACTAAATTGGGCGCCTGTCACTCCTTCTGCCCCCCTCGCTCCTTCCGCAATTCAAACTCTCAGCGGCTCAGCCGCCCCCTCCTGCTCCGCCTTCATTTTCCGAAGCCACTGCACCTCCGTCAGCGCTACGTAATGGCGGGTTTCAAACTCTCGCCAGAGCATTATTAGCCACGATCTGCAGAAGAAAACCCTGGCGGAAGGCGATGCCGAGATTCTTGCATTGTGCCCGTCCACTTCACAGATACTGAGGGGGAGGGTGGCGTCATTCGGCGGGTTGTCGAGTACCGCCCTTTAAGCTATAACATCCTCACTGAGCTCCGCAAAGCGGTGCGGGACGTAGGAGTCACCAGCCCCTATGTGAGAGGCATGCTAGAGGCGGTCGCGAGGAATCACTTAATGGTTCCGGACGACTGGAAGACCACCTTCCGCATGCTCCTGAGCCCTGCACAATTTGCTTGATCTGGGAAGCCCGAGTTCCGCCCGGCAATGCTTTAGCAGGGCAGCCGCCTCGGCGCCTACACAACCGCTCAACTACGGCTTTGATGCCTTCAGTAACCCCAACAATCAGATGCGTCCTGCGGTGGCCACCCTTACGGTGCGCCTCTGAATGCGCCACAAAGGCGTTTTTGAAAGTCCCCAATGCCGGGCAGCCAACCCAAAGTTTGTCCAGCACCCGGCACACGCCTCACGAGCCCCATGCTGGGTTTGTGACCGGGCTCCAGGAGGCCCTCAAGATGCAGGTTGACGAGGAGGCCCAGGGCGAGGAACTCCTTAGCGCCTTGCCAAGGAGAGCGCCTCCGCTGAGTGCCGCCAAAGCGATCACAGGCCTAGGAAGGAACCCCGAGCTGGCCGACATGCTCAAAGCTTGCCAGGATATCGGGTCTTTAAGCCCATCAAGCCAGCCTTCTAGTGGCCGCCCTCTCAGCTGCCATGAGGCAGCCCGAGACGTAGTGTTTCAATTCGCGGCAAGCCAGGACATTTCGGAGGAATTGTAGGCTGCCAGGCCCTACAACCCTGGCCGGAGGAGGGTCTCTCCCAGAGGCGAAGACCCCCAGGAAAGTCTAGGGCAGGCTCCCAATGCCACGCTGGGAGGCCAGCGCCCGGGCATCTCCCAGCCGGAACCAAGATCCAGCACCTCAAACCCTTCCCGGAGCTCCCCATAGGATCTTGGCTGCTCCAGCTCAGGTATAGTGATCCCATCCCCACGGAGACCATTAGGCTGGTCTTGCCAAAGCTTCTGCCGCTGAACAGGGGTTGTTCATCATCCCAGGGGTCATCGGCCCCATGCACCAGGGCGCCATCCACATCCAAGTATGGACAAACATCCTGCAGAAACTGCCAAGTTCACGGAACACCCTGCCTCTATGCTCTCACTTGAGTCTAATCTAAGTTCAGCTAATCTAAATCTCGTTGCTCGCTCCCCCTCTACGTCCTATACTTCCTGCTCTGCTAGCCTTCTACTTCCAAAGTCACCATGCCTCCGCCAGTGCCCCAGAATGGCCGCATTTCAAAATCTCTGCAGAGTCCACAGTCACTGAATTGCAGCAGAAAGGAATGCTGGCCGGAAGAGGGACTGCCGTTTTGAGCCCTCCTCAGGAATGCCCCATAGCCAATCCTACAGGACAATGAGGCATGGAAGGGGAAGATGCTCGCACAATGGCCTTAAGCCAAAGTCCTTCGTGAAGAAGAAGCCCCCTTGGCCCTCTCCAGCTGTAAGGTTCAAACAAGATCTCATAGCCTCTGAGCCTGTGCAAAGCCCTAAGCTCAAAGCTCCCAGTGGCAACAAAATCGTCAGCACCTCAGAGAGAGCAAAATCTCAAATCAGAGTTGCAATCCTCCTCGTTACTTTATATGTGCTCTGTATGCCTATGTATGTTCTGTATGTCTTGCTCCCTTTCAAAGAGACCCCTAAAGTTTTCCCCTCATAGGGGGGATTTTTCCATTGCTTCTAAGCTATGCTCTTGTGCTTCAATTAAAGTTTTTCGCCTTCTGATTATGTGTGCCAATGGCTTGAAAGGCTTTGCCCATTACAGCATCCGCCTTAAACGGGACACATCTCGTGCGTGCTCCGCAGCATACCGATGGGACCTGCTTCAAGCCGCCTCCATCTTAGTTTAAACCTTCAAAACTTTTCTTCAAACCTCTCCTTGAGAACCTTTTCCTTAGTCCATCTGAGCCTACACTGCCACATTGGCGTGGCGCGAGATTTACATATGAAGCCAAAATCATTTTCATGCTCCCACATTTCTCTGCTGAGGGGCTCCCTGGCTAGTCACAGTGCCAAGGGGGGTCTCTCAGCCACACCCTATCTTACACAGCCTCGGCTGTGAAGGTAGGAAGCGAGCTCAAACCGGCCAAAGTCCCCTTACGGGAGGGAAGGTAGAGCTGACTTCCAAACCCTTCCCCCTGCCTTCCCTTTCTGCACACCCTCCCTCTTTCTAATGGGCTGACGCACCCCACCTCTAGATCTAGGATCTGATAAAGGCTTTTTGCAAACCCCTCTCCAATTTGCTCCTGTGATCAAACCTCAAGCCCAGGAACTGTTTTCTTTGCATCTTCTCTATATCTTTCCTATAGGCGGCTATATTACGATATGACTATAATTGTGAATTGTTCAAGTTGCTTTGCAAAAAACCCACACCTTAGGCGGTGATTGGGATTGTTTTACAAACAAACATCCGACCTGGATATGACCTCTCCCTTCTCCTAAACTAGCCCGGGCAATTCCCTGCCTGGTAACTCTTAACGCGTTGGATGTTGCAAGTGAGCGTTGTCGGAATGGGCCAACTGCGCCCTAGCAGCTTGGCCAAAACAAGCGAAAAGGGGAGTAGTTCCCCCTATTGACCCAATCAAGGTCTCATCCAGCAGACCATATCCAAAGTACTCTTCTCTATTCTCTATCAAAATTGCCCGCACTCAGGGCTCGGGCTTTCCATTGTCATCTATAGAGCGAATTAACTCAGCCAGCACGCAAAACCCCTGGCGTGCTTGTTTTCTCTTCTATACAGGAGCCCAGCCCGCCCTGCCGGGCCACCCCCATCCCGGAGATGGGGCGGGCCCTCCCTGGAGGATCCGACCCAGCCGCCCTGTTCACAGCTCCCCATCACCCCCCAGCCTGGGCCAAGCTGGGAGGGACCTCTCTGGAACCAGTACACCCATTTCTTCCACGGAGATCGCAACCCAGGCTGCCATTCCGGGCCAGCTATGGCTCAAAGGTTGGCTGTGTGTGCAGCTGCTCCTCATCTACAGCCGCCATTCTCTCTCCCTCTCTGCCGCCCCCTGGCTGAAACTTGGAATTGCAGCCAGGAACATTCCTGATAGATTAACCCTTGGAAACTCTCAGCTCAGCAGCTTGAATAATTGTTGGAACCGCCTTCTCTCACAACCTTGCTCGTGAGAATCACTGAACCTGCAATGCTAAAGACTATCAGTAGCTCTCCCTACGCTCTTGAGAAATCCATGGACTCCTAGCGTCCTTCGCTCTGTAGCTTTGGTAGTCAAACATGAAGAGCCATGCGTTGGACAATTCTGCAACCACGGGTTGCCTTCCTTCCGCCCATCACCCAGCCTATGTATCGTTTAGCCATGTTTCGTTGCTTACATTTCTTGCATGCCCTAGTCTTCAAAGTTATGTTATTTGTTATTGCTGCATTTCCGCCCTGTCTGTCTGCGGGACTCTCTGCTACCCCAGGCTCCACCCAGGAGCCGGGACGCCGACGCCGCCCGCTCCGCCTCTGCCTTTCGATCCCTCCTCAGCCGAGAAGCTTGGCGGTCGCCCTCTCCAAGGCCGGAGCCTGTCCCCTCGCAACTTCCCTTGTGGGAGCCCCCGGACTTGTTTCCCTGTAACACCAAGACTATTGGCCGGCTGGCCTGTGCCCTGAAGCCCATCAATTCTACCTCCATTGCTCTGGGCGCTCTGGCCTCCGAGCAGCAGGAACTTCGTCAAGCGACCCTAGACAATCGTGCAGCTATTGATTACTTGTTGTTGTGACATCACCAAGGTTGTGAGAATGTACATAATATGTGTTGTTTTAATCTTTCTGATAATTCCCAGTTGATTCACATGAAAGCACGTGAGCTGCAAGAAGTTGTATCTAATCTGAAGTATGATGTTTTGCCCCATTGGTGGTCAGCCCTCTGGAGCTGGCTGCCGGGAGGATGGTTGAGTGTTATTGTACAGCTCTGCATTGGTTTAATTGTGTGCCTCGTTATCAGATCTTGTTTCGTTCAATGTGTGTCTAATATTGCCTGTAACGTGTGCAAGAAGCCCCTCAATTTCCCTTACCCCCGCAGCCAAGTTCTAATGTTACACAAGCAGCTTGGTCAGCTTGACCAGATGGCGGAGGAGACAAGCGTCCCTTTAAATGCAGCCCCTTAGCATTTCGGTCCCCCTTTTTCTAAAATGTAAGGAGGAGATGTAGTGATGCACTGCTGACCCAGCAGCACCGTGGTAGAACGTTGGGACGCCAATGGACCTACGGCCTTGCTGGTCGCACCGCACCCCCACTCCTCATCCCCCTATGAGTCACGGGTCATGAACTGTCTGGCTCAGTCACCGCGCATCCCGGACACAGGGACAATGGTCTTGCCCCCAGGTGAGGATTAGGCTCAGACGCTTACGCTCCTCTCCGCACGTAGCCAGGTGAGATCATGCATCACATGATGATCTCCAGGTCTCCCGGTCTCCCGCTCATCTCCCTACCCACCTCCTTTACACGCCCACAATGAAACCCTAATAAAAGGTGCGAGAGACCAGCACAGGGAGAGTTGTCAGGATCATGAAAACCCGCGCTTCCTGTTGCTGACGCTCTCCGCCAGATGAAACCTCCTCCGCGTCTCGCCTATTCCTTAGCGACGACCCTGCGGGGTTGACTACACCTTCCTTCCTTCCTTCCTTCCTTGATTGATTCATGTGCTTGTTTTTCATAGGGGTGTTTTCAACATCTCAAGTTTCCTCACTGTGCAAAATTCAAAACTCCACTCTCACTCCCATCCTCTGATTGTAGCCAGCTGCAAATAAAGGCAGAGTGCTCTTCTCTTGTGTCACAATTAGGCAGTACCAAGGGAGTACACATGGGTTGATATTCCCAACTCAAATCTCTTAGGGGTTCTACCTTCAAGGAAACAGGTATAGCAAAGGCAGGAAAGCAAAGGTAAACATAGGTGCATAGTTCAGAAGTGCCAGAGAGGTTATGAGCAAGAACGTAAGAAGATCCTTCCTGGATCTGACCAGTGGTCCATCTAGTCCAGCATCCTGTCTCACACATTGGCCAACCAGCCTCTTTGGAGGGCCAATGACTTTTGGAACAGCTATTCAGAGATTTACCACCTCAAAATGTAGACGTTCACTTCAGTCACCATGACTAGTAGCCAGTGATAGATCTGTCCTCCAAGCTGAGACCCTCAGATGAAAGTGCTGAGGGTCATAATGGCATGCTTCATGAGGAGAGGTAGAAGGACACCATGCCAACCTTATCTTGGCAGGGAATTATTCTTCTACACAGGCTATGTCAAAGAATGAGTCTCAAAAATGTCCCTTTCCAAGGAAGGGCAATTCTTACAGTAGGGTTCTGCAGCTTATGACTCTAGAGCCAATCATGACTCACAGAGCCAAAAATAGCTTTGAAAAAAGAATAAGATAATACTTTAAGTTAAGGTGTATGATTCCAGACTCCATCCCTGCTATAGGATGCCATAAATGGCACAGGAAACTGAAACTGACATGAGAAAAGCCCAGGTATTCTCTGGCATCCTGAGCACTCGTCAAACCTCAAGTTTTGTGTATACCCTGGAAAAGAAATCAACCCTTCATCTCTTGCATTTCCTTACCAGCTTACCTCGTACTGCCTCAGAACCAATCTCTTGACTATAAACATTACTCTGTGGCCATTCATAGTGTGTGTGTGTGTGTGTGTGTGTGCGCGCGCGCGCGCGTGTGTGTGTGTGTGTGTGTGTGACACACACACACACACACACACACACACACACACACACACACACACACTTGTATGGGATCCTTTTCCATCTCAGCTGCTGCTTTTGTGGCCTCTCCTCTGCAAGCTTGTCAACTATCACCCACCCTGAATCTCTATGCCTCTTCCTCTCTTTCCTTCTAATTAGCTCTTGTATACTTTGTGTATGAATGCTTGATTAAGTCAATACAGTTTTGGTCTATTTGTTTTTTATTCTCATTAATAACACTCAATTGTTACTTATACAACAGCCTGCTTGTTTAAGAAATCCCATCTGGGCGATCTTTGTAGACACAAGTTACTGATCTCAGTTACCCCCTCTTGCTAAGTGCTGTCTCCAAAAGCTACTTCCCCCAACTAAAAGGGGAGACAGCCTACTTTGGGTAACAAAGGCATTCTGAAAAGGTAGGGTGGGATAGTAGAATGACCCATATGCAGAGAGAATGGTAGGCACATATTTTATGGGACTGCGAGGCTTTTTAGAGATGTTTCACCAAAAGGAAAGAAAGAGAGATGAGCAGTCGCCAGGAATCCAAGTGCAAACCATGCCTAGGTTCCTGCCAGCGTCCATTTATCAGTAATTTCAAGTTGTGCAGTTTCAGTTATGCAAATATACTGGATCTCTTATACTGAATTTTGATGTTACTGGGTTTTTTAATTGTACAAGGCTGCTAACCTGTTTTACAGGCAATTTCCCTGGCACAAGATCTGTGGTACATGGAACTATAATATCATGATATGCTGAGGTTTCAACAACTCAATATAAACTGAAGCGTATCACTCTGTGAATGCATAGAGTAATTGCTTTGCAATGGCTTAGAGGGATTTCCCTTGCTACAGCCTGAGGATGGATGGATAAACTGCTTGGAAAGGTGTGGTGCGTCCCCTGTGGTGTGCCTCCTGCCTATCTTGGTTCATTACATCTAACTGAGCAGGACTGCCTGGCTGGGGGCCAGAGAAATGATTGTGGAGAGAGGTGTTCCTATCTTTAATAAAACCTTCTTTGAACCTTGGTGATCTAAATTATAACTAGGTTGCTAATATCTCCTTTTTGGACAAATTTTTTGGAGCAGCTGGTGGGTGCTACAGGCATTTTTGGATGAGAAAGAGTTGCTAGACTCATTTTAATTGGGCTTCAGAGCCAATTTTGGGACAGAAACCAGCTTGATCACCTTAACCGATTACCTTTACCAGGAGAAAACCTGGTTGATTCTTGTGACTTTCAATATCTGCATCTGTGCTATCCTAGGCCCCTTCTGCACAGGCAAAATACAGTGGGTTGCAGACGGGGTAAAGCAACCCACATTACCATCGGGGCATTCGCATGCCTCCGTGCAGGCAGCGAATTGAGTCCATGGAGGCAATGTGGGCTGCCATCACGCCTTCACATAGAGCCACATTTGTTCCCCCCCCCCCACACACACACACCTTCCCCCGCTGCGTAGCTATGGAGCCAGGCAGGCATGGACCTCCACAGCCTGCTGCTGCTGCCCCTGGGGCCCTGCATAGCTTTACAGCAGAGAGGCTGGGACTGGGGAAAAAAGGGAAGCATGGCCAAGTAACGGTCTTTTCACGGCAGCTGTTCACTCACGAGCGGCTGCGACTTGCATTAACACCAAAGAATCACAGATAGCATGATTCTCAGATAACCTGTTTGGGGTGGAAAGCGGGGCAGAATCGCATTGGGGCAGGAACCATGGGAAGTCCCCCCCCCATTGGGTTTTATTCCATTGTTATCCCGAGTTTATTGGCCCATGAGGAAAGGGCCTCAGTGATCTGTGGGCCAAGACAGAAAGCACCATGGTTCCATTCTTGTCTGGATGACCACAGGCTGAAGATTGAGTGGGAGGGTGATTTCTTGGAATGGTTCAATAAAATTCCACAGTATCTCCTTTGATTACATTGGCTTAGGATGTAAGAAAAGAGAAGAAAGGCTCCTCAACATCTTTTCCCTCATACAATCAACAAATAGGGTTGTCAGCTCTGGGTTGAGAAAATTCCTGGAGACTGAGGACGAAGGCTGAGGAGGCTCGGCTATAACACCAGAGTCCACCTTCCAAAGTAGCCATTTTCTCCAAGGAATCTGATCACTGTAATGTGGGGATCAGGTGTAATTCTAAGAGATCTCTAGGCCTTATCCGGAGATTGACAGACCGATCAACAAAAGAGGCTTATGCCATGAATCCTGCAACTTCCTGAGGCCCACAGCAACCTCCCCCCTCCAAAGACTCTCCCTGAAGTGGGCTCATAGAAATAGAGCTCTTTACCTTATTTCTATAAAGTTGACTATTAATCTACTCAGGCTTGGCCATTGGCCTATTAGTCACAGTAGGCCCTTATGGGTACAGATTATATATTTGCAAAGACCCAGTTGCTCCTCATATAGCCTGCAAAACATATATATTTTCCCCTGGTTCCATGTTGATCAATTCTTGGTTTCCCAAGAATTAGTAGCACTGCAGGCAGTCAACAGAAAAAGATGAAACCAGTTCCTTGAAACCACAACTGGAATCTACATGTATGGCTGTCTGTGGTGCCTGTGTCAGATCAAGGAGAGAAAGAAACACAATCTTCTCCTTCCATGTGCAATTTTCAAATGGTTTTCAAATATTTCCCCTCCCCCATCCTTTAATAGTTTAGTAAAATGTATAGATAGGGATGCTTACCAACACTTCCAATAAATAAATAGATGTTTAAAGCATGCTCCTTTTTAAAAAAATCTAGGTTTCATTTATATCCAAAAGCCAGACATGCACATCTCTGTCTGGTTTTTTGCTTTTGCTCTCCAGCTATGGTCCGGTACCATACAGCTGGCCACACCTCACCATTTCATAATGTGCTTTAGAAATTCTGGTTTTGTTTTTTTAAAGGCTGAGCATATAATACCAGACAAAGAGCACTTTTGAAAACAAGCTTATAAATGCTTGATACAGACCTGACCGCAGACGTGGTATCCTGTGCTCAAAGCTGGCTCTGAAATGGGACATTTTTCAGCTAAAATGGGCACCAAATTGCTGGCCAGCATTTTTGCAGAATTACCGAATTGTTACCCACAGCTGCTTTTATCCCTTTTGGGGAATTTTTTTTACAGTATCTATATTTGTTTTTCTCAAGCTGAGGTAAAATAAGTTTGTTGAGTGGTCGTTTTCACAGATAGGAAGGTGTCCAGAACAAGAGATAGAAGAGCACTTCTCTCCATCTGCTTTTGATGGGCTGCTCTTATAATTTGCAGCATCTATGGCTGCATTTTTTTCCTCAGCTTTCCGATGGGTGCGGAGGTGAGGGGGTGGGTCTTGTTGCCATCTGTTTTATTGATTGGAATGTTTTTACTGGTTTTATATGGATTTTATGCTGTTTTATGATGTTGTACGCCGCCCTGAGCCCTTTGGGGGATGGCGGGTTATGAACAAACAAACAAATAAATAATCACTGAACCATACCTACCACGTCGGCCTTCTCTTGGATGATACAGTCTAGAATAGGTTTATCATCTTATCTGCTCTTTAAGAGAACTGTCTCTGGTCGATTTCACACCGGGAAAATAGAATGGGTGCAGAACGCTATAGAATCCTGGGCGGAGGGGACTTCGCACAGGTCCCGCCCACAAGACAAGCTTGCCCCATTTTATTTCCCCCAACCTGGATTTTTCAAAAATTGCTAAACCAATTATTCTTTTGAAAAATTCCCGGTTGGAGCCACTGCCGTATGAACAGCCAGGCAGGACATGCATCATTTCCCCCCTTCCACTGCTTCGTCCATGGCCAGGGAGAATCCGCCTGCCATTGCCCAGCTGTTGCAGGGAGGCCCCTTTTTCTTTTCTCTTTTTTAAAATTTTGCAGGTTGCATCTGCATAGCTACACAGGTGCAGTTGGTCATATTGTGGGGTGATCAGCATGGCTGTGGGGGTTCATTTCTGCATACTTGTGTAACTATGCATGTGTTGCCTTTCATTAAAAAAAAGAGAGAGAAGCTTCTCCGTGCGAACATGCGAAAGCAACCTGGATTGTTTTCATGGGCTCCAGTCACTGTGTTAGGAGTGAAGCTGGTCATATGTAACCTGATTGTAACTTCCATGTACCCTGATTGATGTGTACTCTTACTGATATGTAAAGGGCCTTTCTCTCTCTCTCTCTCTCTCTCTCTCTCTCTCTTTCCTTTCCCTTCTCATGTTTATTGCTTTGACACCGATTGTAGATAACTAGGCTGAATGACCCTGAGGAGCCTTTCCAGTGGTGGGATTCAGCTGGTTCACACCACTTCGGCAGAACCGGTTGTTAAAGTGATGCTTGTAAACAACCAGTTGTTAAATTATTTGAATCCCACCACTGAAACCAGTTGTTAAATTATTTGAATCCCAACACTGGAGGTGAGGCAGATGGCTACAGCTATCCCTATTGCAGCCTTGAAGGCACCTAAACCTCCAAACAACTCTTTTCACACTTTCTCTGGGAAACTGGGATGGGGGATTGGGCGAGGATAAAGATGCCCAGGAAAGCCAAGTTGAGCAGAACCGGCTCTCAAGCTAGGTACTTGCTGCCTTTTGATAAACACTACTGATCAAGAACCCAGAGTGTTTTTATTGGCTTATGGTCCGGGACCTAACACACTGCCTGCATGGAATGCATGTGAACAGGAAAACAGGTTCCTTTATGACTGCAACCCGTTATACATTTGCTGTATGGAATCAACCTCTCTCTCTGTGTGTGTGTATGTATGTGTGTGTGTGTGTATTGTATGCCATCAAGTCATTTCCAACATGTGCCAACCCTATGAATTAATTACCTCCAGAACATCCTATTATTAACAGCCTTGCTCAGGTCTTGCAATCTGAGGGCTGTGACTTCCTTGGTTGAATCATAGTGGTTCTTCCTCTTTTCCTGCTTTATACCTTAAGGCAACACATTCCTCAGCAGGACAACCAAGAAACCTCCGAGCATCAGGTCTGGCCAAAACCTGTGAAAGCTGCAGAGAAATCTAGGGAAACCTAAGGGCTAAATCCACAGTAGAAACAGTAGGTACATTGTTCTGCCTGACCTTTTTCTAAGGGATAGATTTTTAATGCATGACATAGCAGTATCCATTTAAAGAAAAGAGACTTTTTGGGGGTAGAAAAAATACTGGTAAGAAACCAAAATCCTTCATTAGTTAGTCTGACTCCATAGCAAAGTGCTTGAAAGGGGTAAAGGATAATTTAACACAGGGGCCCCTTTCCGCACACGCAAAATAATGCGTTTTCAAACCACTTTCACAACTGTTTGCAAGTGGATTTTGCCATTTTGCACAGCTTCAAAGAGCACTGAAAGCAGTTTCAAAGTGCATTATTCTGCATGTGCGGAATGAGCCAGGGACAAGCAACATCTTCAAACTGAGAGGCAAACCCTCACCACACAATGCTCCCCCTCACAATGTGCAGGGTTGCCAACAGGCCTGGAGAAGAATGTCCTGTCGCTTTAACAGAAGGTTGTTTACCAAGTGATGTTATTTATCTCCATGGCTTGGAAACCTTCAACTGCCTGTTTCCACACATTAAGTTTCTATTAAAGGAACAAGACATTTGTCTCTAGGAGTGTTGGCAACTGTACCCCACAACTCCATGCAAATAGGCTGGAGAGAGTCTGCCCCCAACCTGAAATGTAGTAGCCGTACCTAGAGAGTAAGATTAGGCTGCAGATATCCTAAGGCTCACACTCAGAAATCTTCACTACAGAAAATATTGAGTTTATGTCATTCCATACCATTGGATTGTATACAGTCTGCCTTTTTCATGCAGTTTCACCTTTTAACATTTCCTAGGCTTCGGTGAAAATAGCCATGTATCGAAAAAGCAAAGCGATGTCTTGTGACATCTCAAAGAAGATGAAAAGCTGTTTGCCATGGCAAAGCAACTCTTTTGTTCTAACAGAAATCTCAGCATGAACCAAACCTCCAACTTACCATGGCAAGGATCTCTCTGAAGAGTCCAGCAGAAGTGCAAATGCGCCTTTCTCCCAAGTCCGCTATGTCCGATAGTGTGAGGTTTAATACAGCTCAGCAGATCTCTTCCCCTAAAGCTTCTCTGGGCTTCCCTCCATGCCAGCCATTGAACCAATCCCAGTCAATCTGTGTCAGTCAGTGGGATCTACTGGCATGCTGGATGGATGTCGGCTTCTCAGAGACTACAAGTTGTTAGAGGGGCTGCTTTCTTTCCGGCAATGTGGCAATGTGTGTTTTCAATTTACTCAACTTCTTTGGAATGCTAATGACTGACCGAAAGAGAGAGAGAGAGAGAGAGAGAGAGAGAGAGAGAGAGAGAGAGAGAGAGACACACACAGAGAGAGAGAGATTTGGACACACGTGCCGAAAGCTAAGAGGGAACATGTTGTTCCCTCTGCTGTCACCAACAGGGCTCTGTGCTGGCTAACAAGCAGCAAAATGCAACTTTCAACAAAAACGTCTACTGGACAAGCAGATGTCCAGCTTGGCAGATGTGCACTTTGCTGTTCAGGAAATGGTCCAAGCGTGCAGCATCTGAAGAAGAAAGAAGAGCCACTGGCCCCTCTTTGCCCTGTTTCATAGACAAAAGGCAACAGGGTGAAATTACAGGAATGTTTACAATGATCACCCCCCTTGAAAAAAACAAGCTCCCAGTGTCTTTATTTAAAGTATTTCTGCACCACCTTTCTGCTGTAGCCAGGGTTGCTAACTGGCCTAGTAACTATGTTGTGTTCCTTTAATACAGGGGTCTTCAAACTATGGCCCTCCAGATGTTCATGGACTACAATTCCCATCAGCCCCTGCCAGCATGGCCAAGTGGTAGGGCTCATGGGAATTGTAGTCTATGAACATCTGGAGGGCCATAGTTTGAAGACCCCTGCTTTAATGGAAGTGAATGTGTGGAAATGGGTAGTCAAAGCCTTCTGTGGCATGAAGGTAGATAAAATCACCTGGAAACAACCTACCATTAGGTCTCAGTTCTGTGTGTGTATGTGTGTGTGTGTGTCTATGAGAGTATGTAAATCGCTGGCCCTTTCAGTCCAAATCCTTTAAAACGTTCAGAGGCAGGAAATAACATGTTTCCTCAATGGAGTTCCATATTGTTTTTTCCCCCTTTAGTTCTGGAAACAATTTATTGCCAGCCTCAAAACGTTTTCAGTGAATCCCCCTTAAAAAATCATTCTTTGGGATGAAACGTTTTCAAAACAGCTTCACTGCTGTGCAGTCTCTTTAATATATTTTCCACGTCCTTCTGCCATCCCTGAACTTCCCGCTTGGCAACATTTTTTGAGCTCATGTTCCACTCCCCCTACCCTGTTAATTTGATCATTTCTGTGAGTTTTTTTTCAATTGTGGGGGGGAGGTTAATCTTTGAGGCATCGATTATACAAGGTATGGAGAACTGCATCATGAAGCTGTGCAGCACTGAAGCAACTAACCAAAAAGGGAAAAAACATGTAATGGCGTCCATGAATCGTTTTGAGGGGATGAGTATGGGCATACCCGGGGGAAGGGGGATTGACAACATTTTCCAAATGTTTTAGGTGATTTGTACAGAAAGGGCTGCAGCCAGGTCACTTCCAACATTCAGCAACCCTATACATTAATGGCCTTCAAAATGTCCTGTTGTTTGTAGCCTTGCTCAGGTCTTGCAAATTGAGGGCCATGGTTTTCTTATTTGAGTCAATCCATCTCAAGTTGGGTCTTCCTCTTTTCCTGCTGCCTTCAACTCTTCCTGGCATTATCATCTTTTCCAATTACTCTTGTTTTCTCATAGAATGATCCCTAAACAGTTCTAAGGGAGAAAATTGTGGGAAATTGTGTGTTTATTCCTAACTCCTCCAACATAAGAAATATTGTTCGAAGTAGCTTATGTTTATTTGGTTAAGCAGTGACTGCCAATTGAACTCTGTCTCAGTATATTTCAAAAGTATCAACACCTGTTTATCAACCAGACCCAATACATTCCTGATTACAAAATATCGATTGTTTATAAATAACCTAAGTTTTCTCATTCCTCTTGTTACCCAGTTTATTTTTCTGGAAACTCCTTGGTAACCTGATGTTTTCATTTTTCCCATGAGAGGTAAATAAAAACATGTTGAATTTTTATTTCAGTAAGCTTCTTTTGTTCATATATTTTAACTTATAAAGAGTTTTGGTGGATTTCCCAACCATCTTAAATGTGAACAGACAAACAATAACAGGCAAGTCATAAGTCTCGGTGGTAGTTGGTGAGGAAAAAATAAGTAAAAACCAAGAGGTGTATCAGGCTCCAATAGTGTGCATCATATTGCATCTGTCAGAACCGACAATAGATTGAGTAACAGATCGATTTTAATGCATTGTGGTTATGAGTGCCAGTCATGCATGGCACAGCAAGAGATGCTATTCCATGGGAGAGGTAGCAAAATTAATGTTCCAGAGGTTCATGTGACGCAGTCAGTGGTGGGCCATATAACTTCCCCCTCAGTTTAGTTGATTAGCGGCAAAGCCACAGCATGATAATAGAGTTTGAGTTGATGGGCAGGAGTTAAGAGAACTGGGAAAAGCACTTAGAGCTGAAACCTGAGAGAGTTCAGACTGAGAGCTTCCACTTAGCTGTTTATAGTTCTATTGTTCTTATTGTTAGCATTTAATAAATTTGTTTAAACCAAAACTTAAATAAGAACAAAATGTTTATATTTATTTATGATCATGTGTGACCTCATAGATAAACAAAATTAATGAAACTATAGATCAGTATAACAACCTTAAAGCAAACCCAACATAAACATCTATACTTAAACCACTACACATATACGGTATGTACACCGGAAGCTCTGTCTTAAGCAATAATGTAACAGCAAAAGAACAGCTTCTGAAATTTGTATTGTGTGTCACAACTTTTACATTGACAAACGTGCAGAATATCTTATCCAATGTGTTAATACACAAATACATGCTTGCATTGAGTACTGAACTGGTTGCACAGATGCGCAGTACAAATCAATCCATTTAAAACCATGAGAACTTTGAATCAATCAATTTAAAACCAAGAGAACTTTGAATCATAAGAGGCTCATAGCCAGTGAAAGATATAGTAAACAAATGGCTGTTAATTAACTGTTTGTGACCTAATGGGGTCTTCCTCAGTACCACAATTCTCAGCATGGGTGCTCAAGCCTTCATAGGGCTTGGGTCATTTCAATGTGTTATGTCCTTATCTGGATTTTTAAAAAGCCCTCAACAGAATGACTACACAACCTCCTGTATGGTTCTGCTCTCTCGGATGCGTAATACCTGATAAGATCTTCAATAGTGTTCCCAGAGAGGCCCACTTTGGCAGATTTTTACCAAACTTGGCAGATCTTCTACGTCCTTTGGACGACTTGCTACAGTCTGGTGTAGATTGGCGTTTGAATTTTGCATTTGCAAAAGTAAAATAACTGTTAACCAATGCACCTGCAGTAGCATACTACGATGTCTGTCATCCTACTGTTGTCTGTGCCAATGCAAATAACTATGGCCTTGGTAGAGCTCTTCTTGAAGAGTCTGAAACCAGTTGCATTTTGTTCCAAAACTCTCACTGATGCAGAAACTCAATATGCTCAAATAGAGAAAGAATGTTTAGCGGAAATGTGGACTTTTTCCAAATATTTCTTTGGTTTGTCTTCTTTTCAGCTCTTCACTGACCACAGGCCTCTAGCACCACTGATAAACTGCAAAGATTTTGGATAAAGTGCCAATGAGATGCCAAAGACTTTTTCTACGATTGGTGAGATATAATCCTCAAGAAAATTACCGTCCAAGTAAAACTGTCGTCATTGCTGATACACTCTCACGACATGCACTGAAGATTACTGATGCTGACTCTACTGCACATGTTGAAGAAATTGAATGCTACGAAGCCACTTTGCAAGACTTAAAGCCAATTTTGGAGTCTCTTCTTCATCAGCCACAAACCCTTGCTGCTTCTGACGCAGAGGTGCAGAAAGTTATGACCTATGTGACTAAAGGACGGCCAAAACATACTTGCCACTAAGTGATATTAGTCCTTATTGCACAGAGTGATTAGAAAACTGCCTTCTTCTTGAGACTGATATAATAAATAATAATAGGAATCTCTTAATGGGGCAGAATAATCCCCAGGTGCTATTGGGGTGCATGATAATCTATTCTTCACCTTGAATCAGGATGTTAATTGGTATATATTTATGGCAATAGAATTCCAGTTGATCTCCTCCAGATGACACAAATGAGTTCCCCCAGAGAATATGATTGCTTTGGAGGTATTGTGAAATACTGTTACTGGAATGTCTTGAGCCTTAAGCCAATAAACAGACTCTGTATTGTTGATCAGTAGGGTTTATTGTTGAGGTATCGAAGCACCAAAGCTTGGCAAAGCCAGTTCTGACAAACCTGGCCTTTGCCATCCCCTTTATCCCTGAAGCGAGTCCCCCCTTCCATTTTCCAAAGAAGTTGTAGAAAACAGTCCCCGGAGCTAAGGCACCCCAAGGTCAGTGGCAGATAGTATGAGAGAGCCATCTGCCTTCGTGCCCCCATGAGATAATGGCTACAATTCTGTTTCCCATGGGACCAGGGTGTCAGGGGAAGCCTGGTTATCTACAAAACGTGTGAAGCCATAAAGTAAAGATCAAGGAAAGAATGCTCCAAATGGCAATGGTCACATATAGCAGGCTGCTTACTTATATCTTTCAGCAGCATTGATTAATTGTTGCAAGCAGTTACATTGAGGTAGGAATGCATCTCAATCACAAAGATACTATCCCCCTGACAAGTACATGGCACTATATCTGCTGAGCTCTCTCCCCTCCCCAAATCCTGTCCTTTCCAGGCTTCAAAATATCCAGAATTTTCTACAAAATATCCAGAAATTTCCAAATTCAGAGTTGGCAACCCTAAACAACTGATCTCCACATTGAGATATTTGCCTCAGAGGGAAGAGGCCGTGCCTTTAGTGGGAAATTGGTGCACATACCGAATTATCCTGGAGGAAATGGCAGCATTGGAGGGTGGACTCCTTTATGGTACACCATACCATCTAAAAGAAACAGAAGTCCTAGAGCAGTGGTTCTCAACCTTCCTAATGCCGCGACCCTTTCATACAGTTCCTCGTGTTGTGGTGACCCCCAACCCTTAACATTTATCCATTTTACAGATGGAGAACACTGATGCAGAGAGTCTTAGGCGACCCCTGTGAAAGGGTCGTTCGACCCCCAGGTTGAGAATCACTGTCCTAGAGTAACATCTCTGCTGCCCCTGGTCCTGATTTCACCATCGCTGGGCACTACCCCCAAACTGCCAAAATTTGTCTTATCCCAAATTTGCAACTCTACTCAGCTACTCTGCAGGGACTACTCAACAGGGTCAGAGGTGCTTGCGATGTGTGACCGTTCACCTGCTGCTGCTCCTACACCACTGCTAGCTGATAGCACTGAAAGTAAGGAATATACAGACACCCATAGTGGATGCAGGTCTGCCTGTAGTACCACAAGGGCTATTCAGTTTAGCTTCCTCCTGGGTCCTCTGAACTTCCCCGTTTGGTGCTGTGCATCCTTTTATGCCAAGCACATTACGTGTGCACTTTCCCACTAAAGGCACGGCCTCTTCCCTCTGGGGCAAATGCTCAGTACTTCTAAATGCCAGCTGTTTGCTTCCTGCCCTGATTCTGGAGGCAGCTGGCTAAGCACCACCCTGCACTTTTAGTTCAACCAGAAGCACATCAATTCTGCGGCACTAGGACCCAGAAGATTCGGGGGAGGAGAAGGAGGCGTGGCTTACAGAACGTAGGTGGCCCGTCTTCCGGAGGGTTTAGAATAGGGGCGTGGTTTGCTGGATGGGGTGGGGTTAGTGGGGCAGTGTGTTATCGTAGTCTGCGGGTGAAAGTGTCGTGGCTAGTCGTGGGAGGCCATGGCGGGGAAGTGGCGCTTTGTGGTTTTCGACCTGGGCGGTGTGCTTTTCGGTCCCGGTCTGCAGGAAGGCTTCCGGCGCCTCGAGCGGTCGCTGGCCCTGCCCGGGTGGGTAGCCAGGGGAGAACGCGTCTCGCCCGCCCGAGCGTCTTTCCTGCTTTCTTGGCGACCGTGAATTATAGAATCGTGCGGGAGTTGTTCGTGTGTGCTGTACCTGTTGCGCCCGCCCGTTAGCGATTCCGCTCAGAGTTCTATGGGGCAGGAAAAGTTTCTGGGGCTTTAGTTCTGGGAGTTTTACTGCGGGGGAAGAACGAACATTTCTGTGCTCCTTTTGGTAGGAGGGAAGGGTGCAGTCTTGCACTCTGCACGTGCTCAGAGGCATTGTGGTCTTTCAGTGTGTACTTCGGACACGACCTGATTTGAAGGCATATTCAGATAGAGCTTAAACGATATTCTTGCATGTGCAAGGGAAGGGGGGTTCGGTATTAATACTGTTCAAATCAAAGGGACATTATATGGTGTCAGGCTGGGATTTTGAGTTTAAGTGTAAAAGGGTCAGGGAAGTGCTGCCCCCTTGAAACTAGGCTAGTCTTTTAGTTTGCAGTATTTCTAAATAGTACTTCTAAAATGTTCAGTTTGTACCTAGGTGTCCTTATTTCCTCATGACAACCCTGTAAAGTAGGACAGTGTTTCCATACAACAGATGAGAATTGAGCTAGAAGAGCTCAGGGGATAACATGTAAAGTTTTTGAACACATAGGAATGAAGGAGACCAACCTGGTAAACCTGATTAATTGCTTATACAACTTTTTCACCGTTTGCAGGTCTTGCATAAGATCTCTCCTAGTCAGCTTTTTAGTATTGAACTCTTGACAAGCTGCTACTTCTGGTTTCGTACAGAACATTTGCTGTGATAAGTTAAATTTTTAAAAAATCAGTCAGTTGACTAAGCCAAAACTGCCTAGGTCTGATTCAAGCATTAAATTAATTACAACAAAAAGATACTTCTTAAATTATGTTACAGGGACTTATTAAATCTGTTTCAAAACAGTTCTGTTAAATGCTTTTTCAGTTCCTGTGTTTCTTTCTTAATATTTTTCACACATTGGGATTCACCTGTTGGATAGTGAAGTAATCCAGCCTGTAATTGACCATCTTTTGTAGGGGGTTCTGTTGACAACTTGTTCTAAGCTGCCCCTGTGGTTTTGGTCCTGCGAGAACAAAAGTGTTGTGAGTGTTTGGGCTGCAGGCATAGTGGCTGGCTGACACAGAAATGTGGTTGGGTTCTCTGATTTTACTTGCATGTCGGAGTTACACCAGCATGATATTGTAGAAGCATTCTGGTGATGTGTACTTTCAGGGAATCCCCCCCTTCTGAATTATACATACTAGACCCTATTTATTTATTCATTCATTCATTCGACTTCTATACTGCCCACACCTGGAGGGCTCTATAAGGGGTGCACTGATAACCGTTGTTGAAGAAAGAAAAGTTTTTGAGCCAATGCACAGTTGGTAAACGTAGTATATATGGAGATTTTTGTAACGGATGAGTCGTCTCCTTTAGGCCCCTTCCGCACATGCAGAATAATGCACTTTCAATCCACTTTCACAATTGTTTGCAAGTGGATTTTGCTATTCCACACAGTAAAATCCAGCTGCAAAGTACACTGAAAGTGGATTGAAAGTGCATTATTTTGCATGTGCGGAAGGGTAGTTACTAGTATGTATGTATGCATTATCCTTGCATTCTTAACTGGGGGAGTAGAGGTTTCAGTTCACCTTTGGTGTCTGCAGGTAGAGCACCTGTAAGGATTTGGAGCAAAGTACTACCAGCGCAATATTTAGACAATGTTTGTTCACCTCCTTTGCTGTTAAGCAAACCGTTCACAGTTAGTTCAAGATATTCATTCTCTAAAGCTCCTGTCATTTTTGTTCTGAGTATGAATAACATGAGGCCAGAGGGGTGTAGCACCTAGTTCTATACCTGTCATATGAGAGATGGATGTCCTGACTGAGGTTTATATAGTGCATAACAGAACTACCATTGATTATAGATTTAGTCTGTAAACTGAGCTGTGTAGTGTAAGCAACGTGGGTGTGGGTGGCAACTTTTGCTTATACTTTCACCAGGTTTTTGCTGGGGGGACATGAGCTAAGGGGGTTTAGCACATCAACTAAGCCAAAGTCTTCTCTTGGCACTGCCTAACTTATGGTCCCTACACTGATGCCACTTTGCCTGCTGGATTTATGCCAGTGTGGTGGTACTCCACGCTGTATCTGTGTGTATGTGTTAAGAAGTGCCAAGCCACTTCCAAGTCTTGGCAACCTTGTAAGTCAGTGTGCTCTAAAACATCCTCTCACTAACAGCCTTTCTAGCCCCTTCATGTCCTTCCCAGTCTCAGTCTCCTTCTGAGTTCTTGTTTGCAGTTTTCCTTCTGGTTGATGATGGATCCAAGAAATAGATAGATGAATCCAAGGAATAGGAAGCCAGCTTGTAGTACTTCGGAGCAGTGGACTCTAATCTGGAGAACTGGGTTTGATTTCATGCTCCTCCCCATGAGTGGCACGCTCTAATCTGTAGAAATAGGTTTGATTCTCCACTTCTCCCCATGAAGCCTGTTGGGTCACAGTTCTCTTAGAACTCTCTCAGTTCCACCTACCTCACAAGGCGTCTATTGTGGGGAGGGGAAAGAAAGATGATCGCAAGGTGCTTTGAGATTCCTTATAGGTAGGTAATGAAATGCTGGGTATGAAAACCAACTCTTGAACAATCTCAATTTCCACGTTTTCAGCCTTAAAGTTGAGTAATTCCCCAGTAGTCATTACTTTTGTCATCTTGATGTTCAGCTGTGCATGAAGCAATGTGCAGGTTGGCTTTAGGATTCTGTTTAAGTGTTTATACGACTACACAATTTCCCAACAAAGCAATTTAATTTTTTTAAGCCAAACTATAGTAACATGCAGTCCCTTGGTAATTTCATGAATTTTCCCTGCTTTACCAAATGTAATTGCTAGAGCTGCTTTTTTGAAGGGTGGAATATTGTGGGCCAAGAAGGTTATTTAACTCCTCCTTTTTGTGCTGCTTTTCAACAGAAAATGCTGCTTCCAAAAATCTTGATCCCGCTATACAGCTTTAAGATTCCAAAGCAGCATATAAATGCTTAAAATAAATGTGGTGTATATTGCTTTACTGCTTCTGATTTTACTACCATGCCAAAAATGTGCATAGGGTGTGGTTCTGAAGATTAGTAATATGGTAAGAACTTGAAATCAAAGAGGATTGGATTTTGGCTTTACATGTTAGACACATAATTCTTACCTTGCAGATCATCATCATAGTTTGTTTACGGTCATTGACCAGCAAGATCCAAAAGAATTAAAATCATAAAATTTACAGATATTACAAATATACAATTAAAACAGCTAACAAAATGCAGATAATAGGCTTCAGGAACTCAGAACATCAGCTCAAGATAATGAGTGGAAGGTCAGTCTAATAATAATTAATAATAAGGATTAGCCGGCAGAGCCAGGAGTGCTCTGTCGGGTCTTCCTGATTTTACTTGATATCCAGGCAAACTTGGCGACAGAATACGTTAGATTTTTATTGGTATCTGATAACAGTATTTTAACCTTTTCTTTCTTAGCCAAAGGAGAGTTTGTCTGGTCGAAGGACAGAAGCACCTTGCAGATCAGTTTATGATAGGTACTTTTAAAAAATAGTAGGACAGTCTTTACACACTTCAGACTTTTTTTCACACACACTTCACAGTGAAGTGGATCCAAAAGCATGATCTTCCACCTGAAAGGAAAGATGGGGACTTTGTAGCTCCCTGTTCCTTTCAGTCCTGCTCTCAGTGTCCCTAGTCTCCAGGAGTAGGATTTCAGGGGTGCCATTTCAGGATGCTGCCGGAGTTGCCATCCATGGACTAAAGTCCTTGTATCTGCAGAAGCCTAGCATTGGTACACCAGTGTCCTGCTGGGTTGCATCTCTGTGGTTTGGAAAGGGCTGTCGTAAGGGAATCGTGTTTGCTAAACGAGAAGGCCTTAACATGGCATTTGTAAGCTCACGTGCTTGATGCAATGGATCAAGCATGTTGAAACCTGGCCCGTTGCTTCATACGAGATGCGAGTGTGTAATAAGCCTGTAAGAACGCAACTTCTTCAGGAGTGTTTCGCCACCCAAGAATTGAAGATGATTTATGAGCTTCTTGGCTGGCAGCTCTCCAGTTGTAGGTTGCGGGATGCAGAAGCTTCCAGCCCCTGAATTAGACAAGGTGAAACCGGAAGGACTTGAAAAGTCTACAAATTCCTCTTCAAAACTAATTTTTCCCTCTCCTTTGCTTATCCACGTGTTCCTGTATGCCCTTTTAGTTATACGTCAAGGGCATTCCATTCTGCTAAGGAGAGGCTGCAGCTCAATGGAAGAGCCTCCGTTTTGTATGTAGAAGGTCCCAGGTTCAATCTCCGGCTTCTCCCGTTCAAAGGACCAGGCTGTAGGTGATGTGAAAGACCTCTACCTGAGTCCCACCTGAGAATAGCTGTCAGTCTAATACTGACCTTGATGGACTGATACAGTATAAGACAGCTTTGTGAGTGTTTGTATAGCAAGTCTCTTTAGGTTTTAATAAAAGTGACATAACATTGTTCTTCCCTCTTCCATTTTGCCCTCACAGTAATGGTCCAGTGAGGTACATCAGGTTGAGAGAGTGTGTAACAAACCCAAGATCATACGGAGAGTGTCTGTGGTAGAGTTATAACCTGAACCCAGATCTCTCAGAGCCTAGTCTTGATGCTCTAACCCAAGAATGTCCCAACTCTGGCCCTCTGGATGTTTATGGACTACGATTCCATGAGCATCTGGAAGGCCAGAGTTGGACACCCCTGCTCTAACCACTACACCATGCTGACTTCCCTATTTGTATATAAAACATAATGAAGAGTTAAAACATGACAGTCATTTCGTAAGGGACTAATATTGCTCCTTGGTGTGCACTGATAGCATTTTAAATTGTTAAAAATCTCTTTCCACCACTTCTGAAGACTGAACAATGAAGCCCATTCATGGAATTACCAGTAACTGAAATCCAATTAAAATAGAATATAAATGGGAAACTTCAAACTGTTGCCTTGGGATCAGAAATGGTGGGATACAAGTGAACCAGACACTTAATTCCAAATGTTCTAGAGGGTTTTCTGGATCCAGGGTTTCAAATAAAAGCAGCAGCCTTCTCAGCTGAATAGTTCTAAATTGGAGAAAGTATGGGAATTTATTTAAAGTACGTTGTCAAGGGCTGAGGGGCAGAATATTTGAAATTCAAAAGCGGTTCTGCCAGCTCATGATTAAAGAGCTTCTTTGTAAAACTCTGTTGCGAAGAGAACTTTAAAAAGATCCGCTGAGTGATTAAACTGAATTCTGATGGGAGAACAGGTCTTAACAGTAAGGCGGGCAAAAGCCTTCTGTAAAATATACCTCCTACTGAACCGCATCCTCCAATACATTCCCATCCACCGGTTATACTCCCTAGACAGCCTCCTGGTGGTCCCTTCACCTAGAATTGTCTGCTGCACACCAGCCAGATCATGAGTCTGCTCTGTGGTAGTTTCAGTCCTCTGGGACAGGTTATCAGAGTGGGTGGCCAGGACACCTTCACTTGACATCTTCAGGAAGATGTGTTAGATGATTTTACACACAGGGCATTTGATGGTTCATCAGATCAGGCTGAGTTTTAAGCTGTGGCTATTAACATTTGAGCAGCCTGTAATCTTGCCCATCCTGGCTGCTAAAGCCATGTAAGGACCACATCAGTAAGGTCTTGGGGTCTATCGTAAATCTGCACAACGCAGGGCACTTTTCTTCTGCTACTTGGTGGCAGTCATCAGTCCACTATGGGAAAAATGGCATGGCCAATTTATTACACAGTTGTGGCCCCCACCAGGTGAGGTCAGGGAGGCTCCCACTCCTCTGGCATTCCACAAAATTTACAAAACTGAATTATTCAGGGAGGCACTTTTAGGCTTGTTGTAAGGCTATATGCTATAATGGAGTGGCTCTAAAACTTGCTTTAAATAAAGGGTCAGAGCCCATGGGCTATACTACTGCAAAAAGAGGTATTAGCAGAGCCTATGAACTTGAATAGGACCCTTGAGAGACATTAGTAGGCTGATTTTTTGCCTGAAGAGAAGATTGGTCATTCTGTTCGTTTGTTGTTGTTTTTAACTATGGAGGAATAGTTCTCTGATTTACTTGTAGTAGTTTCAGGTCTTCTAGTTGTCGCCTTGCACTTGACCAGAGAAGATGTTTGACTTCAGAGAAATCTCAGTCCAACCCAGCAAGCTGCTGTTCTCTATTAACGGTTATTGGCCCTTCTCCTTGGTTATGTTTGTATTGAATTATTTATTTTAGATATACTCTATTTGAAATATTTTAATCGCTATCATGGGGATCCTATTTGGGAAGAGTCACAGCACAGAAATTTTTTAAATAAAATATGGGCGTGGTCGACATCCTTCTGTTTGTGATTTCAGGAGTTCCCAATCTTGTTAAACCACTGGAAAATTTTTGAATTTTAACGGCAGATATTGGGCACCACAACAAAATGGCTGCCATGGATATCCAATTACAAAATGTTCAGAGGTTCCACAGTGGAGGCAGATGTTTCCAAAATGGTGTTCCCTGGAGACACAGAGGGAAAGCCACATGGACTCTTTGAATGTACCTCCTTCTCACATGAAGTGGAGGAACATCGGGTTTGGCTTTAGGGAAGAGATGTTTTGGGGAAGAAGCATGTGCATGTGAGGAAATACATTGGGACCACTGAGATATTGGTTGTCCACCGCCCTGAGCCCTTCAGGGGAGGGTGGTCTATAAATGCAATAAATAAATAAATGTTCTCTATTAATAAAAGAGCCAGTCTATTGAAATTGATGGACTAAGTTCAGGATTGAGACAAACAATTGTAGCAAATATTGAATCTATTAGGAAGACTTGTGGAGGGCAATTATTAGGACCAAATGCTGATAGGTCCAGAGACAGTAAAACTATTTTTTGGACTGTTAAAGCTTCATCCCTACTCTATTTAATAAAATATCTTCCTGGATAGTTCAATTCAGATCTGTACATCAGTCTTCTAAGATATTTACTCCCACCTTGGATCCGTTTTGCATAGACTGTTTTCCAAGATTATTTGGAATTTTCGCTTTGACTTCAGCATTTGAAGGTACCTCTTGGTTGGGACTCCTTTTGCCTAAATTTGAAAATATACTCCCTTACCGTATTTGCCATTTTTTCTTTATCTGCTCCAAGATCAACTTTGTTCCTTTCTGCTGGTCACTAGAATACCTGCCTCCTCAGGAGACTTCCTTAAAACTGCCTACATTGCTAAGCTTTTCTAAGGCCTCCTTAGGACTCTGGGGCTATAATTTGCAGGTCCTCCCTCCATCAACTTGATGGCTGCTTAAGCTCATATATCTTGGAAAATGCTGACTCTGTTGTTTCCATTGAAGTATGACCTTTACTTAACATAGTGTATATTTATGTTAATCAGCTTGTTCGCTTGACAACTTTGCTTTGTTTCATTTATTTACATAATTTATATCCAATTTTGCCTGTCATATAACGTATTCCTCAAAGCAGTTTAAAACGTCAATCTGCAAAATTGATGGTAGAGGTCATGGGCCACAGCTCAATGAGAGAGCTCACAATTTGCGCCGAGAAAGTTCCAGATTCCATCTCTAAGATCTCTGGCTCAAACCACCTTTGATAACAGGTCTGCAGTTAGCCCAGGGGTGTCCAACTCTGGTGCTTCAGATGTTCATGGCATGCCGGCAGAGGCTGATGGGAATTGTAGTCCATGAACATCTGAAGTACCAGAGCTGGACACGTCTGAGAGAGCCTTAAAGCAAAATAAGCAAGATTTTTGGGAGCCTGTGTTGCAGAGTGGTCAGGGGAAAAAACTTTCCCCCATTTTTCCCTTTGAAGTAGGTCTATCAGCTTTTGGTGGGGAAAATGTGGTAATTTTCTGGAGGAGTGGTAATTCCTATGAAATGTTTTTATTTCTTTGGGATGAGTGAGATGAGCCAACATATTGCATCTTATTCTCTCTTTGGTGTTTGGCAGGGCTTAGGTGCAAATTTGCTTTAAAAGTCCATAAATATAAGTAAATTATACATGTTACATAGTATATTAAAGCAGCAAATTGTTTTTTTTCAATAGTAGATTAAGTATTTCAACTTTTGTCAATTTTGTTTTTGGGGGGACTGCTTTTTTCCTACTGCTTCAAAAGTTCCAAGAATTTTACATCATGGAACCTACCTCGCAGGGTCAGGGGCGAACCTAGGCAAACTGGAGCCCGGGGACAAAACCTGAGTTTGCCCCCCCCCCCCCCCCGGTGAATGGGCGGCCACCCTCCCCCACCATGAACAAACAATTATTTTTTGCACCAGTTCACAAAACACCTCCCACTCCCAGCAAAACATACATGGCTCTCTCCCCACCAATTCTTTTCCTAATTTCCTAATCACAACAACCCTATGAGGTAGGTTGTTAGCCTGAGAAACAACTCCAAGCCAGTGCAAGTGGGTATTAAGCATGTAAACCTCTCACAAACCACCCCCAGCAAAACATTTACCAAACAAATGTCAGCATCATCTCTCACAAAACACCTTCAGTGGAATCCACCCCCAAACAGCATCACTTTCAATGGTGCTTAAACTAGGGAGCTCAGATTCTTCTTTTAAATCCACCTTAAAGGGAGAATCTGGGGTCTCCGGTTTAAGCACCATTGAAAGTGATGCTGTTTGGGGGTGGATTCTCCCCCACCCTGAAACAACATCACTTTTGAGGGTTGGAGATTTAGATGAAACAAATACCAGATTCAGCCAGAATCTGGGCAAATTTGGGCACATTTGGACAAAAAGTGTCCAATTATGTCCTGCCCAAATGTGAATGCAAGGTATTTGGGCTTTTGGGGGGGGGGTATTTTTGGAAGTGCTGGCTCAGAGGGAGGGCATTTTAAAGCTAACAGCACCATGATTTCAGGGCATCATCCAGAGACTGCCCTGATGATACCACCCAAGTTTGGTGATGTTTGGTTCAGGGGAAGCAAAGTTATGGACGCCCAAATGGAATGCCCCCAACCCCATTGTTTTCAATGGGAGCTAACAGTAGATGGGGGCTACCCATTTGAGGGACCATAACCTTGCTCCCCCTGAACCTAACTTCACCAAACTTGTGTGGAATCATAAGAATAGTTACCAGATGATACCCTGAAATTTTGGTGTCACTAGCTTTAAAAATACACCCCTTCCAGGCACCCCAAGAAATTTGCCCAAGATTCTTTGTTTTGCAGTGACTTTGCTCCATTGTAGCCAATGGGGAATTTCTGAGGCAGGCTGCACATTTCTGAAGATAGAGGCACCAGACTTTCAAGGTGGCTCCAGGAAGCCCTCCTGGTAAAAGCAAGGAACCAACCAAATAAGCCTTTTGGGGGTCCATAAAATTGAACCCTCAGAAGCAAAGGTCTCTATGCCTGGATGCTATTACCAGGAGGGCCTCCTGAGCCACCTTGAAAGTCTGGTGCCTCTGTCTTCAAAAATGTGCAGCCTGCCTACACACTCAGAAATTCCCCATTGGCTACAATGGAGCAAAGTCACTGCAAAACAAAGAATCTTGGGCAAATTTCTTGGGGTGCCTGGAAGGGGTGTATTTTTAAAGCTAGTGATACCAAAATTTCAGGGTATCATCTGGTAACTATTCTTATGATACCACCCAAGTTTGGTGAAGTTTGGTTCAGGGGGAGCAAGGTTATGGTCCCTCAAATGGGTAGCCCCCATCTACTGTTAGCTCCCATTGAAAACAATGGGGATGGGGGCACCCTCTTTGGGGGTCCATAACTTTGCTTCCCCTGAACCAAACATCACCAAACTTGGGTGGTATCATCAGGACAGTCTCTGGATGGTACCCTGAAAATTTGGTGTTGCTAGCCTTAAAAATGCGCTCCCTGCAGGCCAAAACGTAAAAAACACTACAAAAATTAAAAATCACACAAACGACCTTGAAATGGTGGTGCCCCCCACGTGACCAAATGGGGGGCGCCCGGGGACATAGGGTACCCCCTGTCCCTAGGCAGAAACGCCACTGCGCAGGGTTGTTGTGAAGGTAAAATGGAGGACAAGAGGGTAATGTAATCTACTTTGGGAGGAAAGCAGAGTAATAATATATCAAAATACTTTTTAAAATATGCACCTAATCCTTACTAGATACATTTAATTTAACCTGGTATGAAGGCAATTAACTATCACGGTTTTCCCTCAAACAATCCTGGGAAATTATAGTTTAGTGAAAAAGTGCTGAGCTGTCAGACAGTCTAGTAGTTTGACATATCCCTTCATGGATACAGTTTCCCTCTGATCTTATTTTTTAAATGGGAAGAACCATTGAGCTTGTAGATGCTTCTCCATAAGCCTGTGTAAACTGTTTGTGTTTTCCACCATTGTGCATCACAGAGATCCTGTTGGACTCCTGTGACACCAGTACAGATCGGAAGCAGATTAGGACTAAACAAGACCCTGCTTTCCATATTCAAGTCGAAGGCTGGCTGTGGCACTCTGGGAGAAAGACCCTCTTTTTCTGTGCCAGTCTGTGGCCGAAAAACAACACTCTACAAATGATGTGTGTCTAAAACTGCCTGTTTGCCAGGCCATCCTGCTTCTAATGGCCAGCTACCCCTGTGGTATTCTCTATGCTTAATCACAATCTTAAAATCCCAAATTGGAGACAAAAGGCTTATTGCTGGAGTTGCTTTAGAGCAAGTTAGTATTCACTAAACCCCTTTGTTCTAGATCACTGTTGCATCGGTTCTGTGCCTTGTGACTGCTTTTGGAAAGAGATGTAACTGGTGTGCCTTGAGCACATCAAATGACTTCACAGCTGATGCTGGCTTCAGTCGCCCTTTGTCCTTCATCACCCTGAAGGAAGTCCTCCTGACCATGGAAAGTTTATCAGTGGAATAAAATCTACTAGGAAAATCTGTAAACAGCCATGGTACTCTATTAGCTGGCTTCTCTCTTCTTTCCTTTCCCCCTTCCTTGTCTCTTTTCCTTCCTTTCCTTTTTCTTTCCCCCTTTTTCTTCTCTCCCTCTCTTTCCCACTTCCCTTTTGTTCTTTCCCCCTTCTCATTCTGTTGCCATCCCAGTGAAGTAGCTGACCACTGCAGAGCAGACTAATGATGTCCTGTTATCACCATGTGGGAATGTTTTTTTCCCCTTTTAGGTGTTAGGATAATTAGGTTACCTTTTGGGGCACCATCAATAGACACAATAGGATATATGGTTTAATCAGATTGGGCTTCTGTGATTTTAAATTGTATATTATACATCTTAGGAATATTGTGTTAACACACACAGTGGAGCCTGGTCTTGCTGGGAAAGACCATTGAAAATAAATGAATGAATAAACATGTAAAGAGACTCTCTTCCATGTCCTATAAGAAGATCTGCACTAAACAATATTGTTGGCTCTGTCTGGGAAGAACCGATTAGCAGCAGAGATCTCCAGAATTTATCAGTTAAACGTGATTTATAACCTTTAACTTTTGTAATACAGAACAGTGGCAGTTCTCTGAACTATTAACCAGCAAACCAGACAGAGTTCCAGTAGAACTTTTAAAGTTTTATTGAAAAAAGAAAGGTGCTTTTTATTGAGCAAGACAGAAAAAAAAATACAGGAATGGAAAAGTTAACCCTTTCTGTAAAGATAAATGCTAGAATTATCAATGTTGCTAGCACTGCTTAATCTTGCTAAAGCAAGCAATAGTTTTTAAAAGCAACCCAGATTTCAGCTTTTGTCTCACTGCTTTTAGGGATTTTCACAAAATCTAAGCTGCCCAAGAAGTTTCACCCAGAGATCTCACCTGTTCTGAGACTTTCATCCAGAGAAATCTGATTTGCTCTTCAACAGGAGTGCCTATTTATAGGAAAATCTTACCTTTCTCTAAATCTGATCTGTTATAATCCTGTGGTTACATCTTGATATCTGATTGGTTATAACTAAATATGAGAAGCGGCTTAATTGCAAATAAGCCCATCCGCAGGAGCATATGAGTTACATCTGATACAGCAAGATAAGACCAAACTCTTAACCTCTGTTAAAAAACAGTTAATCTAACTTTTGTTCCGTAACATTTTCAACAAACTGCCAAAGATTAGAGTAGCTCTAAGCAACAGCATTCATTTCCATTTGAAAAATGCTTGAACTCTCGGTTAACCTGCAGATTCAGCAAGGAAAGTGTAGTGATATCAGTGGTATTGCTACAAGCAAAAGGCAGAATTATCTGCTGTTTTAGGAAGAATTACAGTCTGTCTGGGGTTCCTGCTTGGCTTTTGCTGCCAAAGAGGATAGGATAAAAATGCCCTGATTCTTAAGGCTTTCTCAGATGCATGTCAAGACAGACAATCTCATATTCCTAAGAAAGGATTGTGCCTGTCTCAATCCAGGCTGCTATCCTTAAAGAAGAATATAGGGTGCACTTTGGCTGTGGTTGTATCCTTGAAACCTTAATCCCTCTCTTAATAACCCATTAGCATCATAGAATGTTAAAATTGGAAGAGACCACAAGGGCAATCCAGGCCAGTCCCCTGCCATGCAGGAACACACAATCACTCCATCCAACCTCTGTTTAAAAACCTTCCAAAAAGGAGACTCCGCCACCCTCCAAGGCAGTGTATTCCACTGTCAAACAGCCCACTGTCAAACATTGCATGTGGTTAACTAGGATGGGGATGACCACTTGCTGCGGGGGTCTTTGTGTTCTCAGTTCTTGAGGCACGTTATGTCAAAATGCTGTTGACTTCTGTTGCTTGAGGGCTTTGAGTTTTCATTGAAGAACCTTCTCTGTAAGCAAGTGTGGCCGTCTATAGATTTGATTGTTCTGGCCAGTCCTTTTCAGCGCTATTAACTTGTTGCCAAGGCACATCGGTTAGAGTGGAATAAGAAGCCTCCTCTGGTAATGTCAGCAACTCTTGTAGGAATTATGCCCTGATCTGTTCAGATGAGAGTCTGCTCTGGGCTTTAGTTTATTCTACAATACAGGAATTAAGTGTACAAAACAGAATGTCCAGGCAAATATACTTTAAGTGCATACTTTACAAAAATCCCTTTAGCTCTTGAGAGTAGGGATTGGTAGCGTCTGTACCCATGAGCCCTGGTGGCATAACAAATTGTACTGTCTAGGATTTGCAGCTGTCAGAGATGGCATTCCTGGGAATACCAGTTGCTTGAGGCTAAAAGGAGTAGGCTGTTCTTGCCTGAGGCCTACGTTCAGAAGCATCTGCCTGGTTGATGGCAGAAATCGGATACTGGACCAAGTGAACCTTTTCTCTGATTGGCAGGGCTGCATTGTAGTGAACTTCACCCTCGTATGCTAATGTGGTTGGCTAGGTTAACACTAGGCTCAGCTGGCAGAGTACAGGGATCTTGTCTTGCTTTGGCCGTATAGTATTATTTCCTCCCTGCTCTCCTTCCCTGCTATACCTTTCATCTTATATTTATAACCTTAAAGGCGTCTGTCTCCCTTCATAGAATCATAGAGTTGGAAGAGACCCTAAGGGCCATCAAGTCCAACCCCCTACCATGCAGGAACACACAATCAAAGCACTCCTGACAGATGGACATCCAGCCTCTCTTTAAAAACTTCCAAAGAAGGAGGCTTCATCACACTCCGAAGTAGTACATTCCACTGTTGAACAGCCCTTACTGTCAGGAAGTTTTTCCTGATGTTTAGGTGGAATCTCTTTTCCTTCACCTTGAACCCATTACTCCTGGTCCTAGTCTCTGGAGCAGTAGAAAAACAAGCTTGATCCCTCACCTGTACTCCCCCTTGATTGATACGTTTCTTAGGCAGGCCATTCTTATCTTAACTGGCAGGGTATAAATAAAACAAAATCAGGCAGTTATATTCTCCATCTCCCCATCCTCACCTGTTGCAGAATTCAAAGCAGATCTGAGCATCACATTGCCAAAATGTCCCTGCAAGTGCAAGGAATTAAATGCCAGATGGAAAGGCTAGAAATTCATTTATAGGGCGATGGTTCTTACGGTTTTATTTTTATTTGCTCTTACGCGGTGAGCTGTCTTGAACAAGTTTGGGGAGAGATGGCATCTACATTTCATTACGATAAATTTAGCCAACTTGCACCCACGAGTAGATCTTGGATCAAGCTGATAGTGATATTGCCTTAATTACAAATTATTAGAAAGGATTACCTTGTTTAGAAAATGGCATTCGATATACTTACCATGTTTTTGTTATATAAGGTCTCTTATATAACAGCAGTGGGAGCAGCAGTGGCATAGGAGGTTAAGAGCTCGTGTATCTAATCTGGAGGAACCGGGTTTGATTCCCTGCTCTGCCGCCTGAGCTGTGGAGGCTTATCTGGGGAATTCAGCTTAGCCTGTGCACTCCCACACACGCCAGCTGGGTGACCTTGGGCTAGTCACAGCTTCTCGGAGCTCTCTCAGCCCCACCTACCTCACAGGGTGTTTGTTGTGAGGGGGGAAGGGAAAGGAGATTGTAAGCCCCTTTGAGTCTCCTACAGGAGAGAAAGGGGGGATATAAATTCAAACTCTTCTTCTTCTCTTCTTATTGATGGAGACATTTCGCATCCTGAAAGAAAATGGTGTGGGGGAGGGGGGAAGACCTGTCATTTTTTTTTCATCACTATAACTAATCCATTTTGTGCTTCCAGAAAGAGTTTTGAATTCTTTTAGCTAATATGCTCCTAACAGAATGGTTTTGTTGCAAATATGGCTCTTTGTAAATTGGTATGAAGTAATGCACATTGGGGCACAGAATCCTAACTTCACAGGTATGCTTAATGGGATTTGAAGTGGTGATAAATGACTAGGGAAGGAACCTGGAGGTTGCAGTAGCTTTGTCTTCATGCTTGGCTACGGCTGGAGATAAGAGCCATGCTTACAATTCTTAGCACTGGAAGATATAACGGCTCATATTGTAATACTGTTGTATAAACCTATAATGGAATTGCTTTCAAAATTCTGCATACATTTTCTCGTTACCCTGATTCAAATCATAAAGCTGGAAAGGATGCAGGAAAATGTCAACCTGGGTGATCCGGGGACTAACTAAAGCACATTTCCATTGAGCAAATCAGTAGGATGGGGAAGCAATTTCCATCATGCTTTTTGGAGGTACCTGGTTGATCACTGTGGAAACGAAATGGTGTGATCTGGCTGGGCTGTTCTTATGTGTGTGGCAAACTATCTCTGATTAGATTAGCGATGTCACAGATCTTTGCAGCTTTCAAGTTTGGTTCACAGTATAGCGCTGGTTGATACTGCTTTGATTGGCATATAATTGTCTGACCCCCTTAGCTGCTTTCTTGGTGCACACTCAGAGTTCAGGCCTCTTATTGTCTGCTGCTTTCCTGCCAACCACAAACAGCTCCTCCCATCTCATGTTCTCTGTGTGTCCCTTGTTCGGCGTTCTTTCCCCTGCAGCAAGGCCTTCATGTTTTCCCCAATTTCCCCCAGAGCCCTTCGGGGATGGGGCGGTATAAAAGTTCCAAAAATAAATAAAATAAATAAATTTCTTTCTCAGCTTTGTGCATGTACGAACAGGACTCCCATATGTGGGCACTGAAACATAAAGGCATGTTGTCTGCAAATCCCTCTATATGCCAATAAAGACTTGGTGCTATGTACACACGCCTCTCCTCCTTCAGAAAATGCTGGTTGTGTGCTAGTATCCCTGCAGTTGTGTGCTACATGAAGTGTGGAAATGCTTCCACTTTCCTGCACAGTTTTTAGGAAGCTAGTTTTGTCTGCAATGCCCAAGCAGTGCTTGAATCATAGAATAGAATAGAATCATAGAGTTGGAAGAGACCACAAGGACCATCAAGTCCCACCCCCTACCATGCAGGAACACACAATCAAAGCGCTCCTGACATATGATAATCCAGCCTCTGTTTAAAAACCTCCAAAGAAGACTCCACCACACTCAGAGGTAGTGCATTCCACTGGTGAACAGGCCTGTCAGTCAGAAAGTTCTTCCTAACATTTAGGTGGAATCGCTTTTCCTGCACCTTGACTCCATTACTCCAGGTCCTAGTCTTTGAGGCAGCAGAAAACAAGCTTACTCCCTCTTTGACATGACATCCCTTCAAATATTTAAATATACCTATCGTGTCTCCTCTTAACCTTTGCTTCTCCAAACTAAACATCCCCTAGGTCTCTCTTCATAGGGCATGGATTCCAGACCTTTTACCATTTTGGTTGCCCTCCTCTGGACACGTTCCAGCTTATCAATATCCTTCTTAAATTGCGGCGCCCAGAACTGAACACAGTACTCTAGGTGAGGTCTGACCAATGCAGAGTAGAGTGGTACAGTTACTTCCCTCAATCCAGACACTGTACTCTTATTGATGCATCTTAGAATTGCATTGGCTGAAGCGTGGCCATCTTCAGTCCTAACTTTGTTTTTTGACTTTTATCTTCTAGAAACTTCTTCCAAGATGTCATTGTACAAGGAGGTCAGGATGGGCCTTTCTCCAAAGCAATGTGTGGTCAAATCGGACAGACTCAGGTAAGACTCATCTTTTGGGGGGTGAGGAAGAGAGCTCTGTCATAGAGCTGCTGCTGTCCGTACCTGTGGTTCTAGCTTTAATTCCTGACCTCTCCAGTTTCAAAGCATCTCAAATAGCAAGGCTGTAATTTAGTGTTGATTTAGGGGTAGGATGATACCAGACTGCATTGGACAGACTCTTTATACCACTCATGATGTCACACAAACCCAAGGGGCAGTAGAAGCTGAAAGAAATTTCCGCTGTCTTCCTTATGCAGGCTGCAAACACATGCATATGGACTTTTGAGACGCCCAGGATATATAGACGGATGATTGGTAGTGAGGATAGGAAAGGGCACCGAGGGAAGAATGGGTGATATTTGCTGGTCCAGAAGAGGTCCAAGGGAATGAGAGACAGTGACCAGCACTGCTCCCAGGAAATGACATCAGACACAAGGAGAGAGGTCCAGTGGCAATTTCTCATAGGTCTTGGGGGTCCAGTAATAGGAAAAATTGTCCCTCTGACTTTGATAAGAAGAGCAGTTTTTCTAGGACAAAGCAAATTTCTGTTTCCAGGCATGTACAGTGCTCTGGGGAAAGCCTTTATTGGATTAAGATCTTTGAGTGCCCAAATCTTGAGGAGTTTTGGGCAGTTGAAACAAAGAAACTCTGGAAAGTTGGTGTCCCTTAATAACTGGACATTTCGGATAAAAGAGTGCAAAATGGTTTAGCCACTTTGCTAATGAAATCAAAGTGTGGATATTTGAAAGTTCTTTGTGAGACCGGTGCCAGACAAATGGTCTCAAGGTTGGGGTGTTGTTATCCAGATTCGAGCAGCTGAGCCTTCAAAGATGGCTTTGCCTGAAGCTATGCATTCTCACATTGGGAGAGGAAAGACTGATGTCATTTGTCAGGCAAACCCCTTTGATTTCAAAGTCCTTGAGTTAAGATTTGGCATCCATCTTAATCTTGCTGTGCTCCATAAATTTAGGCTGTCTGTGATATCAAGAAATTTCAGAAATGCCCTGTCCTCCAGTCTGGCTATAGGCTTACACAACAACACCTTAGCTTCCAAGATCTGATGAGATCAGGCTATACTATGCCACCTTCCCTTCTCTCTGTACTTATATGTATTTGAAATGATGCAACTCTCCTTTAATTTTGTTGTGTCATTGATTATGTATAGAACAATTGATTATCACAGAACGCAACACATTGGTGTCATTTATGGGGAAGTCTATACTAGAGGCAAAAATAACCCCAATGTATGGCTAGAAGTGAAATCAGACACTGAAGAAGCTAAGTGAAAGCGCAGCTAAACGCGTGTTGCGTTCTGTGATAATCGATTGATTTCATTGATCTTATCACGCTATTCACCGTCCCATGTGTACAGAGTGCAAGTTGGCAATTCAATAGAAGGCAAATGAAAGGACAGGAGAGTGACTGTTTATTATCAAAAAGTTGTGAGATGATCCACGGGACAGGGCATTAGTGGATTCTGGACTGCCTATACAGGATATTGCACTCGTTGCAAGGACTGATCCTTTCCTGCATGTCAAAGAGAACGAAATAAAGAGTGGTATTATATTGAGATAATTGCAATAAGTTAGATATTTAATAAGCTAGTTATTGGTGTTAGTTCACGGTATAGAAACTTATATAAGTGATTTATACAGTGATTTATTATGATTTATTATGATACAAATACAGTGATTGATTATGATACATAGTTGTTGTGTTTGGTGTGCAATGTTGTTTCTTCTCCTTGACATTGATTATGTATAAAACATGCCCTCACCCTTCCTAGATATGCCTGGGAGGCACAATACTGAACCAATAAGAAGAAGAGTTTGGATTTATATCCCCCCTTTCTCTCCTGTGGGAGACTCAAAAGGGTTTACAATCTCCTTTCCCTTCCCGGCTCACAACAAACACCCTGTGAGGTGGGTGGGGCTGTGAGAGCTCTGAAGATCTGTGATTAGCCCAAAGTCACCCAGCTGGCATGTGTTGGAGTGCACAAGATAATCTGATTCACCAGATAATCCTCCACACCTCAAGTGGTATAGTGGGGAATCAAACTCAGTTCTCCAGATTAGAGTGCACCTGCTCTTAACCACTCCCCCATGCAGGCAGCTCTTGAGAAGCATACCAAGCTTGGTGGACCATCAAGTTGATTTGACTCAGTGGTCTGTCAGGAGTCAAGGGAACTGAAAAAGTTTGGAGAGGTTTAATCTGTAGCTGTGAGGCAGACCACCCCTCTGCCAACCTCTTTCCCCTGAGCCGGAGGACATCTTGTGGGTGTTTCCCACGCTGTACTCGGAGAGGCAGGAAATGACCCAAAACTTCAGCTGGTATGGTACATTTGATTATGACCTGAATTCAAATTCCTCCCCTCTCAAAAGCCTCACTGTATGACCATGCGCTGGTTTCCTTCTCTTTGTCTAATCTTTTTGAAACATTCTTGTTGTTTCAGAATGCAGTGTAATAAAATCAAGGCACATTGAGTTCTCTCTAGGGCAGTGGAACATCTTGCATCCTAAAGAATGTTCCCTCCAACCTAAATGTTTCCTTCCATTAGCCACTTAATGTTTCCTTCCATTAGCCCAGCCACTTAAGCTAGGGAAGGCTTCCGACTTTGCTCAGTGGAGTAGCAGGATGCAGGCTATTTACAAATTAAGGGAAACCAGTTATTGACATCAAGGTCTACATGAAGTGTTTAATTTCCAGAGTTCAATAAAAGGATTCAAAATCCTAATAGAAGTTGGTCTAGAATTGTTCTCCTCCCCATTTTTCTTTCATAAGCACTCTAGGGAATTGAGCAGACTGAGAGACGCCGTCCTAAACTCCTGCAGAAACATACGAGATAGACTGTCCTTCAGAGAAATCTGCATCCCAGTCTTTTGAAGTTGGCCATTTCATCCTTTTCCTTGGTCCTTTTCAAAAGTTATTTATTATTTGGGCAGGGACATGGTAGAACTGGGGAGGTGGTGTCATGCAACGCATGGCAAAAGTTTTGGGTGTACCGTGTTTGCCACTGGTGGTCTTTGCATGGGATTCTTGTGCAGCCGTGCTATTTGTGCAAAATTTCTTTACTCAGTCATTATTCCTAATTGAAAAGTCCCTGATAATGACCCTCCCTGTATTTCTCTCCCACGTCTTTAATTTTTTTAAAAAATGCCAATACATTTTAACTTGATGTGCCTAATTCAGCTTATGGCCAAGTTGGACGAAGACTGCAAGAAAGCGGCTGCTGCCTCCAGACTCTCCCTCCCAGAGAAGTTCTCCATTGGTCAGGCTTTTGAGGAGATGGCAAATGAAGAATCACTGAACACAGCTGTTCTGCAAGCAGCCCTGACTCTGCAAAACAATGGTAACGGTTTGCATTGTTGAAAGGGATGCTAGGGGGCAAGGCAGAAAACATCTGCTGTTTTCTTTTGTCCTTGATAAATCTGTGAGTGAAGATATAATAGTGCGAAGAAGGCTTTTTTGAGAGTCTGCATTTGTGTTGTTGGGAAAAGAGTTGCAGCGATATTGGGGACTGCCCAAAAGACCATTCAGTGGGTTTAAATCGAGCCTGAACTCCTAGAAGCTAAAATGACCAAGCTGAGGCTATCATACTTTGCTCACATTATGAGAAGACGAGTATCATTAGAAAAGATAATAATGCTAGGAAAAATGGCAGGTAAAGAGGAAGACTCAGCTATGAGATGGCTGGAGCTTCCTCAACTGAATCAATCCAGTTAACAAGACCTGAGCAAGGCTGTTAATAATGGTGCATTTTGGAGGTCATTGATAAAGCTAGGAAATGTTCATAGGGTTACAATAAGTCAGAAGCAATTTGATGGCACTTAACACACACTGTGTGGTGGGAATCTTGGGTGAGAGGCATATAAACCATTCTGCATTCAGTCTTGGTTTAAATACCCTCTTATGATCAGGAGATGCACTTAATTTTGAATTACTTATTGGGAAGATAGCTTAGTTCTTTTGCAACTTTTTATTTTAGCAATTTGAAACACGATTCTATTAAAGCAAGTAAAACATAAGAGTACAGAAGTAAATGGTTTGATACATTTGTACTTGGGAGATTAAGGAACAAAGGGATCAATTCAAAGAAAGAAAAAAAGTTACTTTATGCTTGACTGTATATATGTTCACTTAGTAGTGAAGGAGGTAGGGTGTTTCCAGTGAGTTTGTGACAAAACTCCTGAGAATATCAAAACATCTTGGTAAGGACTGGGTAAGACCACATTGTAAGGTAACCTGTGCCATTTCTAACCTAAGTGACCAGAGGAATTACTTTCATTCATCTTTCAGTGAGAGAAGTTCCCAGTCTGTTTATATGTATGTACCCTGTTTCCCCGAAAATAAGACATCCCCTGAAAATAAGACGTAGTAGAGGTTTTGTTGAAGTGCTAAATATAAAGCGTCCCCCGAAAGTAAGACTGTCTTATTTTCGGGGAAACAGGATACATGCGAAATGTGCCAGTACAACATACAGTTCTGCATAGCAAGAATAATGCACATTGTGTGCCTTAACTGTGAGGCAGAATGGCCGTTCTCTTTGACATGCAGACTGCGCAGAGCCCTATCCTGCCTTCATTTCTATTAAATTGCCAACTGAGCCTCCCCCATCCAACCTTTCAGGTTTCAAGATTGCTGTCCTTACAAACAACTGGATTGACGACACCCCCCTGCGACACAGCACGGGGCACATGCTCTGTCTGCTGCAGAAGTACTTTGATGCAGTGATTGAGTCCTGTCGAATTGGGCTGCAGAAACCAGATCCCAAGATCTATGAGTATACTCTGAAGGTGCTGAAGGCCCAACCTCAGGAGGCAAGTTGCTCACTGCTTTCACCATTGGTCTGTTGTGGAGGCGGGCCGGTTTATTCCTTTGTGGGTGACTCGGCGATGTGGAGTTGCTTTTTTTGAGGTACCGTGGGAGTGAAACCATTAGTGTTGGCTCAAGATCTTGAGTGAAACCATTGTGGGTGGAGAATTGGGCTCTGTTCCTTATGATCTGGGTTCAGATCCTCATATCGTATATGGCCTGGATGCTATTTCTAAAGAGTCCACAGGCTGTTCCATTAGATTCGTGATTCTACCTCCATGTCAATTGTAGCCACCCTAGAGGTAGCGGAATGCAACTTTCTCACATTCCTTTTGCCAAAAGAGCTAGGAAGAGTTGCTGCTTAGCTCCCTCTAGGGCAGGGGTCTGCAAACATCAACAAATACAACAGATGGGGTAAAAAGCCCAACCTGTGAGCACAAAGAAACAAGTAAAACAAGTGCATACTCCATATTCAAACAAGGACCAGAGGTAACTTAGGAAGAGATTAAATAACTGGCTGGCTCGACAGAGAAAGCCCGGTGGAACAGCTGTCTTTTGCAGGCCCCGCGGAACTGGGACAGACTCTGCAGGGCCCGAATTTCACTAGGAAGTGCATTCTATCAGGCTGGGGCCGGGGCCATAAAATCCCTGGCCTATGTCGAAGCCAGCCAAATAGTTCTGGGGCCCAGGACCACTAACAAATTCCCCTCCACAGACCAGAGTGGTCTCTGAGGGCAATATGGGGAGAGGCAGTCATCCCGTGTCTTACGGTCAGGGCTGTCTGCCAGGCTGTGGACTTCCCCCCATCCCAATATCCAGTTCCAGGTTTTCCCATTATCCTTTAAAAAAGTGGATAGTTATGGCTGACTGCAAGACATTCCAAGATGCTAGACTAAGAAAAATGTTTTGGGGTTGTTGTTTTTTTTTTTGCAAAATGGCCTTAACAGATTCTTGTAGTGAGAATTAGCTAGCCTCTTAATCCTGCTGGTGGAAAATGCTGTCAAGTGGGGACTGATTTAGGGCACTCCCGTGGGGTTTTCAGGCAAGAGATGTTCAGACTCGGCGAAGTCGCGCCCCCGGGTTTCGCATGTCTCCACCGATCACGAACCCAGGGCCGGGGGGGCGGTGTTGCGCTGTTCATCCGTGATTCTATTCCCTTCAGGGCAGCCCCCGTCCCGGAGGTCACCGGCATAGAGTGTGTCGGCCTGGAGTGGTTGGCCTTGGAGAGGTTGGCTGTTCTCCTGGTGTACCGGTCGCCTAGCGCACCGAGACAGCCTGCCGCAGCTGCTGGAGGTGGTGGCGGACTGGGCGTTGCGGTTCCCCAGACTCATCGTCTTGGGGGACTTCAATGTCCATGCCGACACTGCCTCCTGTACAGCGGCTGCGGACCTAGTGTCATCCATGGCGACGCTAGGCCTCTCCTTGATAAATTCTGGCCCCACCCATGAGGCTGGGCACACGCTGGATTTGGTCTTCGGGTCGGGGATAGGTCTGGTCGTATCCTCTACTGACAGAGTGCCATGGTCCGACCATTTTGCCCTGAAGGTCCGGGTGGACATGCCGCGCCAAACCCGTCTAGGCGATGGGCTGATTTATGCCGCCCGCGCAGAGTTGTTGAGCCACTTGGTTGCCTGAATGCTCTGCGGGACCCTGAACCCAGCCGCACACTCGATGAGCAAGTGGAGGATTGGAACTCCGACTCTCCGCTGCCATCGATGTTGTTGCTCCCGGGCGTCCTCTACGCCTCAGCTTCCGGCGCGCCCATGGTATACAGAGGAGTTGCGCCGTATGAAGCGGGCTTAGACGCTCTAGAGCGGTATGGAGGAAATTCGTGACGAAGCAGCGAACATCTTATAGGACGCTTATGAAAGCCTATGAGATGGCGACGAAGGAGGCGAAGAGGACCTTCTTCTCCTCCTCTCTCGCGTCCGCCAGCTCACGCCCAGCGCAATTGTTTCGGTATAATTCGGTCATTGACCTCCGCATCGGAGAGGTCTTCAAATTCTCCATTTGATATCAGCCGTGGGGCTTTTATGAGCTTTTGCGGATAAGATCACGCCGCCCGCCACGACCTTCCATCCACGTTGGCTACAATTAGCTTAACTGGAGACTCCCTTGCCGCCTTCGGGGCCTTGTTTGACCCAGTTCTCCTGCTCTCTGAAGCCGCTGTCGACAGAGCCTTAGCTGCTGTTAGACCTACTACCTGTCCTCTGGATCCGTGCCCGTCCTGGCTTGTGAAAACCTGCCGGGCGGAGCTACGGCCCCATCTGTTGAGTATCATCAATGGTTCCCTTGAGCAAAGGAACCTTCCCGGATGGGTTGAAGGAGGCAGTGGTCCACCCACTCTTAAAAAGACCACCGTTAGATCCAGGAGATCTGGCCACCACCGCCCGTTTCGAATCTTTCGCTTCTGGGGAAGGTAATTGAGAGAGTGGTGCTGGAGCAGCTTCAAGGTTTTCTGGATGACACATCGGCTTTTGACCCCTTCCAGTCCGGCTTCCGTGCTGGGCATGGGACGGAGACTGTTCTCGTCGCCGTCACAGATACACTCCGCATCCAGCTTGACTAAGGCGGATCGGCACTGCTGCTTTTGTTAGATCTCACCGCGAGCGTTTGATGTGGTCGACCACGCATCTTTTGACCCACCGCCTGGCCGCCTCGAGTGCGGGGCACTGTCCTTCAGTGGATAACCTCGTTTCTCCCGGGCCGAATCAGTAGTGAGGTGCGGGGACCAGGCTTCCCGGAGGTGCCCACTACAATGTGGTGTGCCTCAGGGGGCATTATTGTCCCCGCTGTTATTTAACATCTACATGCGACCCCTTGCTCAGTTGGTGCGGAGTTTTGGGCTGATTTGTCACCAGTACGCTGATGACACTCAGCTCATTCTGTTGATGGAGGGGAGCAGCCGCCGCCCCTGCGGCTCTACAGCACTGTTTGGAGGCGGTAGCTGGTTGGTTGCGTCAGAGCAGGCTGAAACTGAACCCTTCGAAGACGGAGATCCTCTGGCTTGGCCGTGAAGGAGGGGAGGGAACTTTCCAACCGCCGGTATGGGAGGGGGCCACATTGGCACCGACCCCCTCCGTTCGCAGCCTGGGGGTCCACCTGGATTCAACTCTCTCAATGGAGATCCAGGTGGCCCATACAACCCGGGCTGCCTTTTTCCATCTCCGTCAGGCCCGGCGACTGGCCCCCTTCCTCTCCAGAGCGGATCTAGCCTCGGTGATCCATGCAACGGTCATCTCCAGACTTGACTATTGTAACTCGCTCTACGCGGGCCTTCCCTTGCGTTTGATCCGGCGATTAAAACTGGTTCACCATGCAGCAGCACGCCTGCTTACGGGCAGTACCTTTCGGGAGCACATTCAACCTGTGCTGCGGCAGCTGCATTGGCTTCCAGTAGAGTTCCGGATCATCTTCAAGGTGCTGGTATTGACCTTTAAGGCCATTCACGGCTTGGGACCATCGTATCTTCGAGACCGCATCACCCCATATGTCCCTAGGCGGCCTCTTCGTTCAGCGGAGGCCAACCTACTGGTGGTCCCTGGCCCCTCGGCAATGCGGCTGGCCTCCACACGGGCCAGGACCTTTACAGCCCTGGCCCCGGCCTGGTGGAACGCTCTCCCCCCAGCTGTCCGGGCCCTGCGGGACCTTGGAGAGTTCCGCGGGGCCTGCAAGACAGAGCTGTTCCGCCGGGCCTTCGGAGGATCCAGCCGCCAATAGTGCCCCGCTTTTGGCCTCTGACACCTAGGCCGTAATTACATCACTGAGACTCACCATGCCCCCTCCACCATGGGGTGGGAGGGTTTTATTTATTGATGCTGGACGCCACACTGCACTTTGAATCTTAACTTAAACTTAGATTTGGGTTTTAAATTGTAAATGTATTAGGAGTTTTACTGCTGTTTTTAAATGCTATTTAATACATTGTTTTTAAATGTTGTACACCGCCCAGAGCCCCCAGGGGATGGGGCGGTATAAAAATCGAACAAAATAAATAAAATAAATAAATAAGAGGTGGTTTGCCTCATCATCATGACCCTGGACTCCCTTGGTGGTTTCTCATCCAAATATTAGCCAGGGCTGACCTTGCTTAGCTTCCTAGATCTGACGAGATGAGGCTAACCTCATCAGGTTAGAGCGAAAAAAAGTTGTGTAGCCTCCTGACAAACTTGAGTTGCTATTGTAAACCCAGAGTGAGGTTCTGGTCCTCATGGCTGACAGCATCCTTTTGAAAGCACGTGAGCAATGTCTACTTCCTTCTCAAGCTCAAAGGACATGAGTAGACTGTGAGGAGGGAGGCCTGAATACCTGCTAGACTCCTTCCTATTGCTTAATTAAAGGCATCTTTCTTCCATTTTTCTCATAGAAGAATCACAATGTGAATCACAATGAATTATCACTTACACGGGTGGGGAAGACAGTTTTCCCAAGTGCGATATGTGGATTACATGAACACTTGAATAATGTGTGTTAAAGAAGCAGGAAGCCCTCTGAATAAACCGCTCAAGAAAGATTGTCCACTGATGCCTGAGTCTGACTGCTTTTTCAATCTAGGTTATTTTTCTGGATGACATTGGGGCTAACCTGAAGCCTGCTCGGGCGATGGGAATGGCCACCATTCTTGTGAAAGATGCTGACTCTGCATTAAAGGAGCTGCAAGATTTGACTGGGATTCAGGTGAGTGGCCAGGCTGCATAGCCCTGAGTACGGAGAGGTTTCTCTGGATCTTCTGGAAGGATGGTTCATGTAGTAGCTTAAAGGGGTGGGTGGGAACTGTTGCAGCTTCTGAAGGAAGGGGGGAAAGGAGCAATTCAAATGACCAAGAAATTGCTGTGCTTTCTTTGAGTAAGATTGGAAGGCTTGGGAGCTGTTGTTCTGGGAGGTTTATAAATATATCACTATTATATAGAAAATAAACAGATTTCTCTGAGCACTAAGTCTAATCCTATCATCCGACACAGAGTTGCTTCCTTCTAAGATCAATGGGGTTAGGTAGGTAGAACTGTCAGTGGGGTTAGGTAGGTAGAACTGTGCTTAAAATGGCCCTGCCGATCACCCAATGATATTAGGAATTGGCTGAGTTCGGAACAGGCAAAATGGGATGCTTTTCCTCACACAGGCTGTGATAAACCACTGCCATGAGGTCCATAGATGACCACTGGCTTCGATACCTTCAGAAAGGTATTAGTTTGGCCTACCAGTGAGTAGTATAGTATATGAAGGCTAAAAGTTGAAGGTGATATACTTCTTTGTGCTGATTCCTAGGCAGGGGAACATCAGAGGCAGGCTAGAAGAAGAAGAGTTGGTTTTTATACCCTGCTTTTCTCTTTTCCCCATCCTACAACAGTCACTTTGTTGGGACTGAGAGTTCTGAGAGAACTGTGACTAGCCCAATGCCACTCAGCAGGCTTCAAGTGGAGGAGTGGGGAATCAAACTTGGTTCTCCAGGTTGGAGACTGCTGCCCTTAACCGCTATACCACACTAGCTTCATGTACTGCTTCTCGGATTCTCTGCCACTTGAGCTGTGGAGGTTTATCTGGTGAACTAGATTAGCTTGTGCACTCCAACACATGCCAGCTGGGTGACCTTGGGCTTGTTACATCTCTCTCAGCCCCATCTACCTCTCAGGGTGTTTGTTGTGAGGGGGGAAGGGAAAGGAAATTGTAAGCCCCTTTGTGTCTCCTTACAGGAGAGAAAGGGGGGATATAAATCCAAACTCCTCCTCTTCCTCCTCCTCTTCTTCTTCTGTCTCAAACACTTTGTGACAAAGAGTGTCATGACCCTGGGAAGAGTTTGATGGTGGGACACCCTGTAGAGGATAAGGGAATAACCGCTTCAAGGGGCTGTACGGGACTGCTGATTGCAGCACGTCTGGCATCTTCACCTTGCCAACATTCCTCTCCAACTGGCTGACTCAAGCCTGTGAGGATCTTGTTACTGTGTCAGAGTGAAGCCTCTCTGGAACGCTTCTGTTGCTTGAAGCCTAACAACCTGCAGTGTTTTCCGCTAGTAAATGGGAGCTCATGTACCAGCTGATCGTTTGAAAGTGGATCCTTTTCATCCTTCTCCGTCTTCCACTTTCTCTGAAAAACTGACTTCCGTGGCTAATGGTTCACTCAGCAGTTCAAACATTGGCTCTTTTGCAAGGAGCAGCAGACTCGTCCCTTTGCACGCTCGGAAATGGGGTGGGCTGGGAAGATTCTTTAAAACAAATTCAAAGGGTGCTGTCAGAGGACAGGGTTGTTGGCTGGCAAGAGCCTTGCTGGGTCACTTCCCCCCACAGTGTCTTAGGCAGTGACCGGTTGAATGCATCCCAAATGCACCCTACCAACCAGAAGTGTAGGAATACTGCACTGAAAGCTGGAAGTTTTGTTTGGTCCTCCTGGTTAATAGCCATTGATAGAGCTATGTTCTGACAAAAACAGGAAATTAAGCAAAGCCCATTTGTATCATCTGGACTATACGCTGTTTATTTTTCTGTATGGGAATTTTAATGCAGAATTCAAAGGATCCTTGATTTTTCTCCCTTTTAAAGAAAGGCTATCTTCCAGACTTTATGACTGAGTATATATTTACAAAAATGGATTGGCTGTACATGCGGCTGGAGTGTATATGTTCCGTTTGATCAAGCCTTTTTGTGTTTTGGTTGTTGTGGGCTTTCCGGGCTGTGTGGCCGTGGTTTGGTAGATCTTGTTCCTAACATTTAGCCTGCATCTATGGCTGGGGTATCACAGAGAGAAGTGTGTTACACACTGATCTACCAGACCATGGCCACACAGCCCAGGAAGCCCACAACAACCAGTTGAATCCGGCTGTGAAACCCTTTTTGTGTATGTTTTAAAGAACTTCTAACCCACCTTTCCTATTGTGGCTTCTAGTCTCTTCCCCTGCCCCCAGTCATGTCATTCCTTACTTAACAGTGCCTATGCTGAAACAGCAGTTATTAGCCACCAAAACACTTCATTCCGAAGTCTACAAAATGTATATGGTGGAACCTCGGTTTTCGTGGGTAATCCGTCCGAAAAGAATTGATGAAAACCGAAACCGATGAAAACTGAGGCAAACTTTTCCATAGGAATCAATGTAAATCCAATTAATCCGTTCTAGGCACTCCAAAAAAACATACCAAAAACACATTTTTGGTGAATAAACATAGTGTTTAATGCTGAAAACAGTAACAAACAATAACACTAGGACCAGCTTCAGAGCCAGTTGACCAATGTCACACCAGAAAGCTGTCCAAAGAGGTCTGTTCCTGATGCCTCTTTAAGATTTGTCTGAAGTGGAGCAAGACGTTGTCATTAAACAAGTTGCAGGCACGGCCTGCAACAGCTTTGTCCGTGTGATTTTTCTCCATAAACCCCTTCACCTTACTGCAAATCGATGAAAACCGAGGCAAATCTATGAAAATGGAGACAAATTTTTCACTGAAAAAATCGACGAAAACTAAAACCGATGAAAACTAAAGGCAATGAAAACTGAGGTTCCACTGTACAAAGGGATAATGTATGTGGAGGAAACAAAACTGCCTACGTTAACACACATCTGTAATGAACAGACTGAGTCCAGATCAAAGTAACTTCAAACAGTTCTTTATTCACTGGCTTAGACAGATCCATAGGCAAAGCAGGAGAACTCTGGAGCCCGAGTGTTCAATCAGTAGTATAAAACCAGACTAACATCCCACCCGTAAATAGATACAAAACAAAAAGGAATTCACACAGAAAGAAGAAAGAAATAATTCACACAGAAAGAAATACACTTAATGATAACACACAAGCAAGCATATCTCAGCCCAGCACAAAGTCCGGGCGAACCGCCAAACTTGAGGTTGGTGCTCAAACGGATGGGAACCAAGGCCAACTACACACAGCACTTGACAACATCTTTCTAAGCACTGGATTAGAGTTATGTTTTTCAGCATGACATTACTGTGTGAGTGGGTCGTGGAACATCCTCTGGCCCAGCCCAGGAAACTAAGATTTGAATCATGCCTCTGTGTTAGAAACCTGCCATGTATCCTGAATGGAGGTGCTAGAACAGGGGTCTGCAACCTGCAGCTCTCCAGATGTTCATGGACTACAAATTCCATCAGCCCCTGCCAGCATGGCCAATTGGCCATGCTGGCAGGGCTGATGGGAAATGTAGTCCATGAACATCTGGAGAGCTGCAGGTTGCAGACCCCTGTGCTAGAATGAACAAGCAGAGCTACACTGAAATGTCCAAGAGATTTTAGATGCCAAAAGAGTTATAAAAGGGGAGAACATGAAAAGGAATTGAGTCACATTTGTTTAATAGATGTATTTTATTAGGGTGATTTTTCCAAGTTGCTAAAGAGATGCTTAAAAATGCCGTGTGGAATTGGATGTCGGGGAGGGGAGGAGTATCATGGAGTCACAGATGGGCTCTGAGCAGGGAATGCAGGCCGTGGCTCAGTGGTGGGGTATTTGCTTAACATGTGGAAGGTCCCAATTAGCAATAAATAAAATTAAGCAGGGCAAAGAGGTCAGCTTAAATCACTACATTTTTTCAGTAGAGCTTCAGGTAAAACTACAAGTTACTGTGACATCAAAGATGAAAGAGGTAAGATTGGGAAAGCAAGGTTACCCAATGCCTGTTAGAAGAACCAAATTTCTAGCTGGCACCTAAAGCCTTATTCAAGCTTTGCTGCCAGGAAACACGCTGAGAGGATTGCTCCTCAAAGCAGAGGTGCCACTACAGAGAAGGCTCTGACCTCGAGCCACTCTGTTCCTGAAAGTGGTGGCATATAGAACAGGGCCTCTGCGGAAGACCCTCAATGGAAGTGAGATGCTTCCCGTTCTCTGTGGTCTAAAGCTTCATGTTAGACTAAGGGTTAAACTTTGAAGCTTGCTGAATTTTTCAACATTGGGAAAGGTATTTGCTTCAGACAGGGGATAGGGAGACTGACTGCTAGTCACCGCAGGCGAGAGCATGCTAGGATCTGGGTGACCCAAATTTGAATGCTGCTCCACCACGGAAGCTTGCTGGATGACCCTGGGCCATGCACTCACACACTTAGTTTAACCTACTTAGAAGGTGGTTGTGAGGGTAAAAACAGGAGAGAATGACGTGAGCTGCATCAAGTCCCTATTGAAGTATAATGCGGTATGCAAATAATAATTTCCATTTTGCTCTTCTCCCTGGGAACCCAAACCAGCTTACAACACTGACAAACCAATAGGAGATGGTGAGAAAAGTCTTCAAAATACAGAGCTGGTCTTCCTCTCCTGCTGGCAGATTTTCCTGCTCATGCTAACTACAGCCCTCCAGCAAAAAGCCAAGGCACTGAAGCCCAGGTTTTAAATACCTACAGCAGAGGAGAAACAAACTGTGCTAGATGTTCTTCAGCTGCTGCTATCCAGCTAGCAGGATTTTTCCTGCTCTCCCCTCCCCCCTTGCCTGCTAACTGAGTCAGTAAAATAATCTGACTGCTGTCCATTTTCATAACTTAAAAGTTCCCTCTCTTCCCAAAAGTGAACACTATGGTGTTCAGTCGCATTCCCAAAAGTGAACACTATGGTGAATCTCTCTGCAAAAAGATACTTGAGCAGAGCATCCAACAACTCATGCCCATGAATAAAACCCTTCCTTTCTTAGTGTGAATGGCTGCAGGTGACAGTAGCGAAATATTGAATTTCACAGTATGTGGATTATATCTGAAAATGTCTGTCTCCATCTCTTTAAACTGTCTACCGCACAGCTTCTCGGACAAGAAACCTGGCCAGCCGCCTGTGACCCAGAAAATGTGACCCATGGCTCTGTGACCATCAAGGTAAGAGCAGTTAAGTCTTATCAAACTTGATCCTAACAGACTTTTAATGGGGAAAGAATTCTTTGTACCAGTGAACTCTTATCAAGCCAAACCGAAGATGTGCTTTTGCTGCATAATGTAAAGAGGATTGAAAGTTGAGTTTCCTTTTCTCTTCCATGTTCTAAAGCATGCTTATGGGTGAGAAATTATTCTAAACTTTAGAGAGCCAGCGTGGTGTAGTGGTTAAGAGCAGGTGGATTCTAATCTGAAGAACCGGGTTTGATTCCCCCCTCTTCCACGTGAGTGGCAGAGGCTTATCTGGTGAACCAGATGTGTTTCCGCACTCCTGCATTCCTGCTGGGTGATCTTGGGCTAGTCACAATTTTTAGGAACTCTCTCAGCCCCACCTGCCTCACAAGGTGTCTGTTGTGGGGAGAGGAAGGGAAAGGAGTTTGTAAGCTACCTTGAGTCTCCTTACAGGAGAGAAAGGTGGGATATAAATCCAAACTCTTCTTAATAAGGGATGTGAGTCTGTGACAGCACCCATGCTGTCAGTTTAGTGCATTTAAACTGTGAGTAAAGGGGAAAGTCAGTTATCTATATTGTGTCTGTCTTCAGTTCCCTATTTTCCTAGGGTTTATAGCCAGCTTTGTGATTTGTCAGTGCTGCTTGTATTGAGGGCTTTCATTCCACTTAGAAGCAACCAAAATCTGAAATCTGGGGCTATTTCTGGTTCACCAAAGAGAGTTCAATATTTGTTGTTTGGTCTGAATGCAACACAAGTTTTGAAATGGGAGCATTTTCATACATACTTTGTAATGAACCTGGAGACCTGTGAACATTTGGCATCACCCAGGGATGAGCCAAGCCTTCTGTTTTCCCTTTAGCCTGGTACCTGGCTGCACTTCGTAGAGATGGGTAATGGCCCTGCAGTTTGCCTCTGCCATGGCTTCCCAGAATCATGGTTTTCCTGGCGATACCAGGTAAGACAGCTTATATCTTTCCAGGACGGAGGGTGCCATCCATTGCACACAACAGCGAACAATCTCTTTCTGGTCTTCATGTGCACACACCAGGAGTATAGCTCTCAGATATGTAGCTGGGAATCAAGATTACCAGTGGAGCAGACTAGATTATCCTTGTGTGTAGCTGATGGGGTCAAGTAGCATGGCTACTTCCTTGCTGGGGATCTGTTGATGTTCCTACACAAGCTCAGTGCACCAAAAAGTGGGAGTTCTATCAACTCCTATGTCCTCCTGAGCAAGACTTAGATAGCATTGATTTTTGGGGGTGAGGGTAGAGGCATGCCCCTAGTTACAGGCAGAAGAAGAAAGGCATGCATATGGCACAGTGTCAGAGTATCTGCTTTGTGCATCCAATCTCTGACACAAACAGTCTAAGAGGACCAGAAGATACCAGACTCCTCTGCCTGAGACTTATGGTGGCATACATAGTTGTATTCCTTTCCTCTTTGTCTTACCTTTACAATGATCCTGAGGAATAGTTTAGGCTGAGAGTAGGTGAGATACCCAATGAGCTTCATGGCTCTGTGAGGATTTGAACCAAGGTCTTCCTGTTCCCAATCCGGTATTCTAAGCATTTTACTGTGTTGGTTGTGGTGGGTTTTCCGGGTTGTGTGGCCGTGGTCTGGTAGATCTTGTTCCTAACATTTTGCCTGCATCTGTGGCTGGAAAACCCATCACAAACAGTTGAATCCGGCCGTGAAAGCCTTCGACAATACATTTTACTGTGCTGTTTTTAGAAAGAGCCTGGGGTAGCAATCTGAAGCAGGTCCTCTCAGAAGTCTCATTGTATTCCTTGGGGCTTACTTTAGGAAAGTGTTTTTAGGATTTCAGCTTGGGTCTTCCCAGAGATAGACAACTGTTTATGCTTTCCAACCAGTTGAAAGGCCACGCTGGGACCCAGTTGAGGTGTCAGGAACAAGCTGATGAAAGATGAAGAGAGCATTTTAGGATGCAAGTAGAGATGGGTGCCGTAGTGGTTAAGTGCTTGCACTGCCACTCACACAGTCAGGAGTTCAAGCCCCCTGTGGGTCAGATATCCTGGCAGCTGGCTCATGGTCAACTCAGCCATCCATCCATTCCTTGGTTGGTAAATGAGTACCTAGCTCATAGCTAGGGGGTAAAGAATAGCCGGGGAAAGCAGTGTCAAACTACCCCACAAAAACGGCTTGCCTGTGAAATCACTGCTTGCAGTGGTACCCCAGGGTCGGACACGACTGAAGGGGAAACTTTACTTTAGGGATGGGTGGATTGGAGTATGTTGCGCCAAACCTATGAGTGGACTCCTGTTTTGCTTTCAAAATTACAACTAAATGTTTGGGACTTGCGATATTCTGCTAAAAGTGACTGCACAGTGCTTAGAGTCTGGAATTAGACTTGTAATCCTGACGATCAGTAAACATTGATAATCTGGGTTCGGAGATAGAGGCCAAACTGCATAAAAATGTAGGGGAAAGTTGAGGACTTGGGAGGAAACCAGGCAGTGCATGGCAGAAGAAGAAACAAATGGTTTATTAATAAATCCAAACTTGGTACCCTCTGTGGCAGTTCTCATACTGTTGTTCCACCCTAGATCCCAGCCCTTGCTGATGCCGGCTTCCGTGTCCTGGCCTTGGAAATGAAAGGCTACGGGACCTCCACAGCTCCATCAGGTGAAGTGACATTTTGGTCTTGAAGCCGGGTGTTATCGATGCATCTGTGAAACTGCCTCTTACAAAGTATGATGCAGAGTCCAGATAGTTTGGGATTGTCTGAAGTGGCTCTCTGTAAAGCCTTTCACAGTTCAGACTGCAGCCGATAAACAGCCCCCTGATGTGGTTTTGCCCAGACTGTTTCCTGCCCACAACCAATTCTAAGGCAGGCTTGGCATCCACAACCTTAAAGGTATGTCCTCGGATCTCTTGCAACGTCAGGAAGATCCCTGAGAGCGCTTCTTGCTAAATTTACGCACTATGTTCGTTGGCTCTTGTAGTATTGTGACATGAGAGCCCATGAGCTTTCTTATGCACAGGTTCAGATATCTTCAATGGAAAGTGGCAAACCCAGCTGTGTTGAAACTTCTTTGCAGCGTGGAAGGTGTGGTGTTGATGTGAAGAGGCGTGTGGCAGCTTTTGAACATTAAAAATACATTTTCGGGACACTATAATGACTTAAATAATTCAATTTTTGTTGCAGACATAGAAGAATATTCCCAGGAGGCAATATGCAAGGTACTTCAATGGTGTTCATAATGTATTATGTTTTGTATGCTCCTGGTATGTTTTCTCTCACATAGATCCTACACAAACACTTAAAGGGACAGTGAGCATGGGTGTGAGATTGGGCAGAAGTGGGGGTTAAAGGATGCATAAGCAAAGTTTAAGTTTTTTTAAAAAGGAATTGGGCAATTAACATTGGCAACAGGCCCCATCTCAAGAACATATGAGGTTGTGTTGAATGAGAACTCTGAGGGCCAGACTCAACAGAATCAGCTCATAAAAAGAGGGGCATAATCTTTTCTGGGTTTGTTTCAGTCTAGGGAAATGGGGAGGGGAAATTCAGATTAGCCTGTGCACTCCCACATACGCCAGCTGGGTGACCTTGGGCTAGTCACAGCTTTTCGGAGCTCTCTCAGCCCCACCCACCTCACGGGGTGTTTGTTGTGAGGGGGGAAGGGCAAGGAAATTGTCAGCCCCTTTGAGTCTCCTACAGGAGAGAAAGGGGGGATATAAATCCAAACTCTTCTTCTTCTTCTTCTATGCCAAATAAGGCTCCCGCCAATTTTGAAAATGATATTCTCTGCAGCTGCTGTAAGGCTGAGGGAAAAGTGAACCAGATCCAGAGAGTAGTATTTGCTGACACTGCTCTTTTGTGGTGCCAGCAGTGAGTCCTGAAGGCAGAGTAAGAGCGATGGTGAAGGAAGAAGAAAGGGAGGCTTGGGTGGTTGAGGGAAAGAGCTTTGCTGAACACCACTAGGGGGGGGGGGGGCGACTTTCAGCCAACAGTAGTCGAGATAGAAGTATCAAAAGAGGAGTGTGACAGACTGAAGTATCTGGCACTTGCTAGACAAAATGTCATCTCAGTCCCAGCACGACTGAGCCAGGATGGTGTAGTGATTAAAAATGGCAGACTCTAATCTGGAGAATCCGGTTTGATTCCCCCTTCCTTCATGTGAAGCCTGGTGATCTTGGGTCAGTCACAGTTCTCTCAGCTCACCTACCCACTCCTTTACATGAGTGGCAGAATCTTATCTGGTGAACTAGAATTGTTTCCCTACTCCTACATTCCTGCTGGGTGACCTTGGGCACAGTTCTCTCAAAACTCTCTCAGCCCCACCTACCTCACACAGAATCTGTTATGCGGAGAGGAAGGGAAAGGAATTTGTAAGCCCCTTTGAGTCTTCCTACAGGAGAGAACAGGGAGTGTAAATCCAAACTCTTCTTCTACCTCACAAGGTGTCTTGCGGGGAGGGAAAGCGAAGATGGCTGTAAGACACTTTGAGACTCCTTAAAGGTTGAGAAAAGCAGGATCTAAAAACAATTCTTCTTCTTCCCTGGCTCTGTGTGTTTCCCTTAAGGAGATCAAGAAGCCCAGTCTTTCCCTGATGGGACCTAATTCAGTTAACAACCCAAATGTAGCCTTAGTAGAGTTGATACCCGTTTCCAATCGTTGTTGACCTGTGTGAAGCTGCAGAACTGAAGAGGCAGCTGGTTGCTCGAAAAGACCTTGGAGGGCTGACCTTCTCTTCTGTTTTTCTTTCCTTAGGATCTGGTGGTCTTCTTGGACAAACTGGTAAGGATTTAGAACATTGGAAGGATGTCTGCTCGAAAACCCTACAGAGGAAGGCAGTGGCAAACCACCCGTTTCTCACTTGCCTCAAAAGCCTCTTGCTGGGGTTGCCAGAATTCAGCTGCAGCTTGACAGCGGTGTCCATGTACATTTGTATTCTGGGCAATGCCATATCCATAAAGGTTTCATTTCAGAATCTGAAGTGCATGCATGGATAAGTGCCTCTGTGCCGGCTGCATGCACCAACGTGCCTTTCTTTGTATTGTCGAAGGCTTTCACGGCCGGAATCACTTGGGTTTTGTGTGGTTTCTGGGCTGTATGGCCATGTTCTAGCAGCATTCTCTCCTGACGTTTCGCCTGCATCTGTGGCTGGTATCTTCAGAGGATCTGATGTTGGGAAAGCAAGTGGAGTATATATATCTGTTGGAGTGTTCAGGGTGGGTGGAGAACAACCAACATCAGATCCTCTGAAGATGCCAGCCACAGATGCAGGCGAAACATCAGGAGAGAATGCTGCTAGAACACGGCCATACAGCCCGGAAACCACACAGCACCCAAGTGCCTTTCTTTGCTCTGAGGGACAGCAGAATGGGATACTAAGGGAACAAAAATACTCTGAGCTTGCAGAACTCAATGTTCAATATAGTTCCAAGTGACCACTGGTCTTCCCCAGTGCTCTGCAAGGAGGTTTCTTTCCCCAGATTTTTCTTTTGGAGCTAAATTATTATTATTTCATTATTATTATTTATTCAATTTAATAACCCGCCCACCCTTTAAGAGACTTGGCAAAAGAACTTTCTGGTTCATTCTGATATCTCATTTTCTGTTACTCAAATCAATTTAATTGCCTGCATCTGCCTGTAACAATTTGGTATGTTTTTCTTTGATCCTCTGATGACAACTGGCTAGGAAGGGATGGTAAATGAAATGGAGATGCTGTTTGTTCCCCCTTGTAATTTTTGAGTGTATTGTGGTTAGGGGCAGGAAAAATAGTAAAGGAAGATCCCCAGTGACTCACCAAGCGACAGGAACGAATGAATGTTTTAATCAATTCTGTCTCTTGGTTAAGGATTTAATATCAGAAACATCCTGTAACAGGAGATGGATGATTTGTTAGAGATGGAAGAGTCAAGTCAGCCATCCAAAACCACCCCATCTGTCTGCTCTCCTGTACCCTATTGTAACTAAATCTTAGATCAGTTTAGGGTTACAAATTTAAATTACTTCTGAGGTTCCTATCCTAATACCATCCAAATATGTGTCATGATGGGACGAGGGGGGCTTATTTACGACCACCTCCCCTTGTGGCCTCTCTAATTTTCAGAGTGTGTTGACATTCACGCTGCATCCCCCCTTGATTTTAAATACGCTCATATATTTTGCTCTGTTCCTCAGGATCAGCTGTCTGCTGAAATGGGCGGCCATTTCTTAAAGAGGTATATTCTGACAGTGCTTGTGATTGGGCCGTCTTAGCAGCTTTGGAAATAAGCTGGTCTGAGATACAGTGGATTGGATCCAGCCAGCTTTTTCTATGGGTTAGAAAAGGAGGAGGTGCCCTTCGACTGCCAAAAGACACTCTGAGACGTGCATATAGAAAAGCTATGTGGGTGGAGGCTTTAGCAAAAAGGAATTAAGATTAAATGAAAATAAACCCTAGCATCTTCAGAGGTGTATCACAGAAGGAAGTCTGTTACATACTGTGTCCAGTGAGAAGGGAATGTTTTTAGTGGGGTATATATTGTCCATGTCCCAGGGTGGGGAACCAATCAGTAAGTGTTTGGTACAGTAAGTAACTTGCTATGCAAAGGTGTGGTTGATAGTATTGAATTGCAGTCCAGGGAGTGATTCACATTTGCATTCCCTGCAGCAGTATTGGTGAATGCAAATCCTGTGTCTGGGTGGGGTTCATTGTTCATGAATTTAGCATGCCCTTGGGCAGGGGTCTGCAACCTGAGGCTCTCCAGATGTTCACAGACTACAAATTGTAGTCCAAGAACATCTGGAGAGCTGCAGGTTGCAGACCCCCTGCCCTTGGGGTTTGATTCTGGTGTTTTTTAAGTACTGGTAGCCAAGGTTTCCCCATCATGGGTTCAGCATTCCCTCTTCCCATTCATTTTTGCCCGCAAGTGCCCTGGAAGCAAGCGTTCACATTTGTGGTTTCATCACTCAGAAGTAGTGAAAGCCACCCCCGTTGTTATATTTGGGAGACTCTGTAAAACCTTTTCGCCTCAAAGCCTTTCGGTCAGTCAAACTGACTTTGTGAATGTAGAGATTTAAGTCAGTGGGTTGTGTGGGTTTTAGGCTAGGGAGCGTGTATAAATAGTGGCTGTTTATTGTGGGATTGTTCTGCCGTTTTGGTTATTGGATGTTGCAATAACTTATGCGAAGTGCCTGTAGTGAACAGGAAAAGCAGTTTATGAGCAATCTAAATTTAATCCGTGTCTTGATGTCAGGTTGCTTGGAGGTTATTTTTATTATCTCGTTTTCATGAGTGTGTTCCTTTTAAATGCACTCTCCTGTGATAAGAACTGGTTCTCAAGTAGCTTTTTGTTTGCCACTTGAAATCTGGGTCTCTTTTATCTCACTCAATTTCCTTGAGTAATGCCTTCCTAATCTGAGATGTGGATCAAACGAAGATCAGTTTTGATTCCTTTTTTTTTAACCGGCAAGCAGTTTTATATCTCTTGCTTCCTTCGGTTAAAACATGCCAGTCCTGCTTTCTTGACCTTCCCTGACAAAATGGGCTCCCTTTCACTCTTCTGATAAATGGTCAAGCCCGGAGCAGAGAGCCAGAAAGAGAGGTCACCAGATCGTCACCTTTCTATGTTAAATAACAGTTCTGTCTTTAACCTCCCTGGCGACATTAATCTGTCTTGACAATATAATTAGAATTGTAGTTCAGTTTGTCTGCCCCAGTGAAAGAGATGGAATCAATTCAGGATTTATTAAAATGAGGTAGGTATATATAGAGAGTGAGCTTTTGAAGGGTTGCCGTGAGGAGGGAGAAAGAAACTGCTATGTCAGCGCTGGTACACTTTGCTTTTTTCCCCCTCTCCAAGCATAAAATCTTGTAAAAGATTTAGATCACCTCTTTCTTTTTTGATGTCCTGTTCCAACCAAGAGTTTAATTTTTCTACAAGGCAATGCCACACCATACAATATGCATTTCTTTATCCAACATTATGTCATATCAGAAATAAATACATAATTTTACCTAAACAATTCTTAGTTACAAGCAATTAAAAGTTGCAAAAAATGTGAGGTGGGGCTAGTTAACCTTCTGGATTTTTGGTTAACCTTGTATAGCCTTCCAAGGCCCCTCCTGAAATAAGCAAATGTATATAATTATTTCTTAGGAAATTTGCTGTAAGTTGAAATTCACAAGAGTTGGGTTATATTATAATTGCCAGTTACCATATATACATGATAACTGTAACTAAGAATTGTTTAGGTAAAATTATGTATTTATTTCTGATATGAAATAATGTTGGATGAAGAAATGCATATATGGAGTGTATGAAAACATGATTTATTGTAAAGTTTCAATTATAAACAGATCAATTGGTTAAAATATACCACATGGTTGTGGTGATAGCCCTTTGGATACTAATTGCATTTTTTCATTGTTTATGTAGTACTTGCGTATCCATTCCCCTGTATCATTGCATGATGACACCATACAATATAACATTACCTGTATCTCAAATGTGCTGTCACAAAGACGTTTGTCATCTTGGGCTGATACTCTGGGTTCAAGAAGCCCTGTACGTTGAAATTTTACATATTGGCTCGAACAAACCAACCCTGTCTTTGGTTACTGCTCTTTGGTATCTGTAGATGCCTGCGTCTCTTTTCATTATCATATTCAGGTTTGTGCAGCTTTTGAAGTGCAAAAAATAGGGGCAAAACATGGAAAGAATACAGAGGCAAGAGCACCTGCAGGCAGTGAATATAATTTGTGACCCTTTTATGATTGAGGAGTGAACCCCAGAAACCAGAACCCCATAGAGAGCCCTATATTTTCTTTTTGTCCAGTGTGGAATAAAGGAATCTTCTTAACTTTGAGCGCAGTGAGAGGTGGCAAGGAGGGAGGTGAAGATCAAGACCTCCTCTCGGAAAGGAATCTCATTAAAACCCTCCTGAATCCCCACACATATTGCAGCATTTCTGAAGCAACCTCCTTCTCTACCATCCTTTGACTACAAAGCAAGGGCCACCTGTTATGGAGAGAGGCTGTGTCTTCCCCAGGGGTCAGGAGACAACTGTGGTCGAGGGAGAGAGAGAGAAGAAGCAAAAATGTGTGAATTTCTGACTGAGCAGCCCCAAGTGATTAAGAATGAGATCATATGCCTCTCTAGCAGTGGGATCTTCTAAGAGGGCTTTGCACTGTACCTCACTGGGGCAATGACTAGAGCATTGTTGCTTGCCCCTTTTCCTGAAAGGGGGACAACAGGTCTCTTTGTGTAGGATTTTTTTCTAAGGTTGTCCTCTCCTGTAGTAAGGCTGGGCGGTTTTCTTGGTGGGATGTCTGTATTGCAGAAGTTGATTCAAGGTGGTTAGATTATGTGTCCCCAGACTCTGCTGATTCCAGAGATGCTTCAGTGTGTATTTCTCCTGTGTGCCTACATTCCCTCACCCTAAGCCCCAGTGATTGCAGCCACAAGCTCCCTTGAGGAGGAGGAGGTGCCTGTGAGACATCCTTTCTGTTCCCCTCGTCTTGTTAGTACAGGCTGCCAGTAAGAAACTCCTCCAAGCAACAAGGCTGAAAAATAGCTTGGTAATCCAGGGGAGCTAAATACAAAACCTGATGAGATTTCGGGCATTCTGTTGTCTGCAGCTCCCAATGTTTTTTTTTTTTTTCTAAATAGCTAGCAAATTTTCCTAGACCTAAAAACCACACAAAATGGTTGTTTGGCAACTGGGACCCTTGGAGTTCTGAGTCTGTCGTTCCCTGGGGCAAACATGCAAGACCTTCATAGATAGCTCCCAGTCACTCTTTTTGCTTGACCCTGAGGCTGCAGACTGGGAAAAGGCCTCGGAATGGCAATAGGTCTCCAAGGTGCCATTGGGGCCTAACTTTGCAGCAGAAGATCCTGGGCCCTTGATCACAGCCTCAACAGAGGGGCCACAGAAGCAGGCTGAAGCAAGTAGAGCTTTTGAGCATAGCGTAGAATCGGGTTATACTGTGAGTGTCCTTACCTGTGAAGATGGTAGGGTGGGATGGGATGAGCTTGCTGAATGTTATTCTGTGCTTAGCTGCAAGTGGGGGAAATTACAAGCGCTTCCAGGAAAGAATTCTCATGGACTTCAGACCTTTCCCGTTCTCAAAAGTCCAGGGTCATGAACCAGGTCATCAAAGCACTTTATGCTGGTTTCTCAAAACCGCCTACTAAGCAGCATATAGGAAACTGCCTTGTTTCCCTGGCAGGTCATAAGACCCTAAAGTTCTGTTCTGCCAATTAGAAGTAGAAGAGGAATTTGGATTTATATCCCCCCTTTCTCTCCTGTAAGAAGACTCAAAGGGGCTTACAATCTCCTTCCCCCCCCCCCACTCCCTGTGAGGTAGGTGGGGCTGAGAGAGCTCCGAAGAACTGTGACTAGCCCAAGGTCACCTAGCTGGCTTGTGTTGGAGTGCACAAGCTAATGTGGTTCCTCAGATAAGCTGCCACAGCTCAAATGGCAAGAGTGGGGAATCAAACCTGGTTCTCCAGATTAGAGTGCACCTGCTCTTAACCACGATGCCATCCTGGCTCATTAGATAGCTTGTGGACTGATGCAGTACAGTGCAGTTTCCTATATGCTGCTTAGGCGGTTTTGAGAAACTAGCATAAAATGCTTTGATGACCTGGTTCATGACCCTGAACTTTTGAGAACGGGAAAGGTCTCAAGTCCATGAGAATTCTTTCCTGGAAGCACCTGCAATGTTCCCCACTTGCTCCCACCTGCCTCTACCTCCAGCCACTTGGCAGTTCACTCTCCTAATGGCAGGGAATTGTTTTCTTCCATGTCAGGTTCTCTTTCCTGCGATGGCAAATGTTCTCTGACGTCTCCTTGCGAAGGTCAGTAGCTGTTCAGCACCTCTCAGCGAATGAGACTTGCTGGTACAACCGGATGCCAGAATAATTTGTTTAGAAGAGTGAAAGTTCAGCACTTGGTTGTTTGAGGACTTTGAGAAGTCCTAATTTCAGGGCTGGGGGGGAGGAGGCAGTAATTGAATTAACCCCTCCCTCCCCAAGCCCACGAAACATTTATCACCATCGTTAATGTTTAATTCATGTTATGACCTTGAATTTGTGGCGGAGCTGTTTCATTGCTCTGGTGTGTGGCTTAGTGAGAAATATTTTGAGACAAGAGTGGAGGAGCTGGTTTGCTGTTGCAACTACCCAGTGACTATGTTGAGAGGAAAAGTTCAGTTTGCGCAGAAGTGTGACAGAACGTTTCTGGTATCTCCAGCCTTCTGAATACAGGACCGACCTTTGCCCCAGCAGCTGAGGACCCGTCCCAGTTGCCAGTACATAGTGAAGCCACATGATAGGAAGAAGCGGCGCAACAGTTCAGACTTTACCAGTGTTGAGGTTGGCAAGAAATGTTGTGGCCAGCAGACCATGTGAACTGAAGAGAGGAAATTCAAGACAAGCACCAAGAGTTACATTATAGGGAAGAGCCACAGCTCAGTGGGAGAGCATCTTCTTGGCATGCAGAAGATCCCTAGTTCAATCCCTGGCATTGAACATTCTGGGGGGAAGAATTAGGACTAATAAAAGGAAACACTTCTTCACGCAACGTGTGATTAGTGTTTGGAATATGCTGCCACAGGAGGTGGTGATGGCCACTAACCTGGATAGCTTTAAAAGGGACTTGGACAGATTTATGGAGGAGAAGTCGATCTATGGCTACCAATCTTGATCCTTCGTGATCTGAGATTGCAAATGCCTTAGCAGACCAGGTGCTCAGGAGCAGCAGCAGCAGCAGAAGGCCATTGCTTTCACCTCCTGCATGTGAGCTCCCAAAGGCACCTGGTGGGCCACTGCGAGTAGCAGAGTGCTGGACTAGATGGACTCTGGTCTGATCCAGGAGGCTCGTTCTTATGTTCTTATGATTTGGTGTAAGGCAGCTTCATGTGTCCATATATATCAGCAGAGTATAAAGCGGAGTCACTCTGGTAAGATGAGAATGTTTAGTCTTGTTGCACTCACTGCAACCTCCTAGCACACATGGATAAGAATACTCTTCACTCAAGATGTTCTTTCCATAGGAAGGCTTTTACTTTAGCAGTTGCAAGGTTACACAAGTCTATCTATACAAGACTATCAAACTATACAGAACTCTTCAGCAATAACAAAGTTCAACACACACAGAACTTAACTCTCAGACTCTATCTCAACTCAGCAAAGCATATACAAATGCATACATCAGGCATACTTTTCCCCACCCAGGCCTCAGCCTCTCATTGGTCTAGAATTACAGTTGAACTAACCAATCATGTTAAAGGTTAATCTTTGCTACTTTTGCCCCTGGACTGACTGACTCCATCCTTGGGTTGGCAAACTTTCTGCTAACTTGAAATGACCTTTCTTGTGAACTTTTCACTCTTTTTTTATATATCATGACAACATATAGGAGGAACAAAGCTGGCATTGGCAAATCCAGTGATTTCCCCCTCACTGCAGATGCTTTTGCTTGCCTTTTCTCTCCGTACCCCACCTGGCCATTCAAAGCCTCCACCAGTTGCGAAGTGTTCCCATCCTCATTGGTCATGCAGCCCGCACTGTATGTACTGGCACGTACAATCAAAAAAAAAAAAAAGTAATGCACCCATGTATCAAGTTAATGTTACTTCATTGTCGTAACAGCAAATTACAAACATGCATAGTGCATATACAAACTGCAGCCATTCATTGGGTGGATAGAAACAATAACTTCAAGGTTACATAGATCAGAAAACAGGCACACTACAAGAAGGTCTTGTCAACAGAAGAAAACCAATTGCAACAGTGACAGAGCTTCAGACAATTGCTGTTATTGTAATGAAGTTATATTAACTTGATACATAGGTGCCCTGCATTTTATTTGCTTGCATGCGCCAGTTCACGCAGTGCACACTGTGGAATTTGTGTGTTTGTTGGAATTTGTTGGAATTTGTTTGTTGGAATTTGTACTAATTTCCTTTTTTGTATAGTGCCAAATCTCATTGGAGGCAGGAAGCCTTTCCCCCTAATGGTAGCCACTCAGTTTTCTTGGGGAGATGATTCTGTGTACCACAAGCACGGATCTTGGAGGCCTGTCTGGTGAATAGGATGAACAGAGAGGAGGCAAGAGAGCTTTTGCATGGATGAACAGGGGAAGCTTTGTGAACTTGCCTCTGCTAGAAGGGAATCCTGTGCCCTGCAGAGAGACCCCATCTTGCTGTAAGGCATTGGCAGGAGGCATCACATCCTTGCTCTGAGCTCAAATGCACTACCAGCAGTCCTTCTCCAAAGCAGCTTATGTCCTGTATTTTGTAGTCCACCTTTCTCACTGAGACTCAAGGCGGACTACACAATTCAAAACCATGCTGTCAGGCCAGTGTATGTACAATAAAGGCCCTTGTAACAGGCAGTTTTTCAGAAGTCAAGTCAGAGTGGTGGATGGGGAGGAGGCAGAGGTGGGATCCAGCAGGTTCTCACCAGTTCCCAAGAGTGGGTTACTAATTATTTGTGTGTGCCGAGAGGGGGTTACTAATTGGGTCCGCTTTTCCATCTCCACGCCCTCGCCTCCCCGAGAGGCATACTGCCTTTGAACGTGAAGGTTCCGTATAGCAATTGCGACTAATAATGTAACTCCCTGAACTGGGTTAATCCCTTTCAGGTACTGCAATTCATTGATTCTCAGCCTTTTGTACCTTTTATCTCACCAGTCTCTATCAAAGAACCTGCGTGTTTCACCATTGCTGTGTTCAGATTTGTGAGTTGGGGCATTTTCTATAATGTGATGATGATTTAGAAATGACCTGGTGCAAAAAAAAAAAATTGGGGTCATGGTGGGGTGGCTGCCCATGGGGGGGGGGCATCCAACTCAGGTTTTGGCCAGGGCTCAGGTTTGCCTAGGTATGCCTCTGCCCCCTTTGCTGAGGGGGGGCTGGCGAGGGAACCTGTTACTAAAATTTTTGGATCCCACCACTGGGAGGAGGGGGAATATAAAGTTGGCATTTATGGAGCAGGGGTCTTCGCTTCCTAGCACAGAGGAAGGAAAGTTGAGCCTGTGAGTCCCTGTCAGGGCTTTACTTGTTACACTGACTTGAGATCTGGCCTAGGGACCAATTGCAGAAAGTTTTATACTACTCTGAACTTCAACCTACTCGACATTTTAGCGTTCCAGTCATGTTGCCTTTCTGTTCCTCTCACCACCCCAGCGGAGTGGGCAGGAAAGCACGCTCATTCTGTTGCTGTTGGGTTCCGTATGTGCAGATGAGGCAGCTTTCGCCCCTGCTGGCTTTGGGTTGATTTGAATTCCTCTTACCTCAAACATGAAAAGTTCTGAAGTGCCTTTGTTCTTGACCTGCAACTTCAATTCTGCTGAGTTTTGCTTGCCCAATTGAGAGCAGCATAATGCGTTCTGTTTTTGTGCTGAATAGTTGGCCTCCTTTTCTAAGCAACTTGGTAGGTGTTGGGAAACAGGAGCATATTGACTTACCTGGAAGTGTAAAGCACAGACCGAGGCTGGGCTAGAGAATATTCCTGCATCTTGAAATTGCTTCAGCCTTGTCCCAGAATACCAAGGGTCAAGGAGTGCAGGAGACCACCTGAAATGGACTACAGAAAGGCCTTACAACACCACCCCCTTGGGTTGTTCTGTATGTCCACTGTTTTTCTCTGTGAGGATAAGCTAAAGCAATGAAGGCTTTTCTAGTTCAGAAAAACAGAAGATTTGCAAAATCTTGCAGAAGGTATCACATCCCCATCTTTTCCTTTGGGGGGGACTTCTTGGGAAGAACAGTAGAAAGTTTTGGATTTATATCCCACCTTTCTCTCCTGTAAGGAGACTCAAGGTGGCTTATATCTCCTTTCCCTTCCTCTCCCCTCAACAGACACCTTGTCTGGGACTGAGAGAGTTCTGAAGAACTGTGACTAGCCCAAGGTCACCCAATAGGAATGCAGAAACGCATCTGGTTCACCTGATAAGCCTCTGACACTTAGGTGGAGGAGTGGGGGAACCAAACCCGATTCTCCAAATTAGACTCCACCTTCTCTTAACCACTACACCACGCTAGAAGAGTTTCACCTACATGCATCTGAATTTCAATAGGTGTCCTTGGTGTTCTGCAGTAAAACAACTAGAGTCAAGTCCAGGAGCACCTCAGAAACCAGCAAGATTTGTGGAGGGTGGACTTTTAAGCTCCATCAGGTGTCTGACAAAGGGAGCTTTCACTCTCAAAAGCTCATACTCTAAAAGTCTTGTGGGGCTCTGTGGTGCTACTGGCCTTGAATTTAGATAACTCAAATGTTTCTAAACGTTGACTTTCCCACAACTTTGCAGAAAGCTCTCTCTTGTGCATCCATATGTGGCCCCATTGTGCAGGCTTTTGCATCTGTATCTTGCTGCCAAGTTTAGAACCAGATGTATGATGCTAAGAACAATAGTTCATCAGTATCCCAACTATGCTGAAGTCTGAGCCAATAGCCAAGGGCTGTTTTGAAGCATGCTTAAAATGTGGAACGATTTTTAAATTCAAGGGAGAAGAACAGCCAAGAACAAAGAGAAGTTAAATCTTCCCAGTTGCATTTGCATCTTGTACAAACACATGATCGCCACATGCGACAGAATAGGGTATGCTATTGTTCGTAACATACATATCTATAAAACTTACATATGTAAACAAACTCCCTGAACGCCAAAACTAACAGAAGAGGGAATGGCTGTCCATGATTCACTAAGTTTACATTTGCAGAGAGAAAAGCTCTGAAAATGTTTCCTCCCCCCCCCCCCACACACACACACACCTGCTGCCTGAATTCAAGTATTTCTTAAGTGAAGAAACACCCATTTTCAGAACTGATGGTGCTTCCATTTAGACGCTGACTCCACACGCATGCCAAGAACTTTCAATGATGCAATTTCCACCTCTTCTTTCAGCATCAGAACAGATGCTTTTCAAAACAGAGCTGATTGCAAGATCCCAGCTGCATTGTAAAATGCTGAAAGACAGATAGGTAAGATTTGCAGGAGATCATTGACAACTCCATTTCATATTGGAAATAAGCATATATATTTTTTCCTCCCAAGTTAGAACATTCAGGCCGATCTGAAGAGTAGTTTTTTTTTAATTTACATTCTACCTCTCAGCCTCCCAAAAAGAGAGACTGGTAATATTATTGAGCCTGTCTCACTGGACTCTGCTGTGAATTGGAGCCATGATATCAGCATATCAGTACCACCCAACTCCGTATCCCCAGATTATCTCCCAGCAGTTTCATGTACACCAGAAGGGCCAAATTCTGTTCCTTGAGGGGGCTTAGCAAGCCTGTGAGTCAGCTGAGGTAACACCCCTTGGCCTGGCAAGCTGGGCTTACCAGGCCAGATCAGGAGCAGGTGTATGTGTGTGCCTCATTTCCAAAGAAAATCCTGGTGTCAGGTAAATCCAGTAAGTGTTCTCACCCAAGAAAGCTTGGAATTGCCCAGGCATCACATGCTCAAGCTGCTTGCTCAAGCAGACGGTTATTTGTGGCTGTAGTTTAACTCAAATGAGTCCCGCGTGGTGGTGGGGGTCTTAAGAAGGGATCTCATGGATAGATGTCTGTTTCAAGAGGGTTATGAATATTCCCTCCTTTTAGGGAGCATCACCTACTGCCTAGGCCTTGCCAAGAAGTCATTAGCTGTGTTGGGCAAGGTAAAACAGTAGTGCCATATGGCATGCTATCCCAAACAACTGGTCAGCTTCAAAAAGCTGAACTAACAAACTCATCCCAGCTGTTACAGCTGGCTTGCAAACAGGTAACATCCAACTGCTAACCTGCTTAAATAGTGGTCCAGATTCTAATGGATGTGACAGATTTTATCTGTGAGTTCCTTAATTAATTAAACTTTGCTACTATCACCATCGCGCATCAGTCATAAAAATCTCTCTTGCCTTCATTTGGCCTTGTTCATTTCTCCTTCCTGCATCCCAGATGCTTGATAATCAAAGTAGGGTAAATGTTTAGGACTGCAGAGCCAAATGGACTATTCAGAAGGGTGTTGGATGGTTTCTGGGCTGTTTGGCTGTGTTCTGGTAGCATTTTCTCCTGACATTTCGCCTGCATGTGTGGCTGGCATCTTCAGAGGATCATTCAGAGGTCTGTTCAGACATAGCCTTGGCCCTTTAAGCATCAATGAAACAGTATTTTGGCACAATGGCATAATTTTTTGGATATAATAATGCTATCTACCAGACCAAAGGCTATCTACATAAAAGGAGAGAAGGGACTGACTTCACTATCTTGCCTTCATGCTGCTCTCTGTAGAGCCTCCTTCCCTTCTTGACACACCAACTTTCCAATTTTTTTCTTTAAAAAATCTGTCTTCCTTGACTGATGCTGTTTCCCTTTATTCTTATATCACTAAGGGTATTGATTAGCCATAGTCAGAAACGTACTGATTACCTGGACTACTGGTCTGATCCAGGAGGAACGTTATGTTGTTTTGCCTTCTGCAACTGGGTATATGTATGAATTCTTTGGTATAATCCTGAGGTAAGAACAGGAAATTTCTATTTTTAAGAACAGACCTCCATTAAGGATACTTCAAAGCTAGCTTGGTTTTGGGCTGGTCAGTTGCACAAATTGTTGGGCCCCCAACTTCTGAAAATTTTCCAAGCACTCATCTAAGCTGTGAAAGAGTGTTTAGTGGCAACATTCCTATCTCTTCCTCCAGCATCAAATTGCTTTTTGGGAACAGAGTTGCTTGTATGTCCTGGTTGAGAAAATCATATATCTGAACATGTCTGTGTGACATTCCAAGTTTCAAGAAAGTTACCATCTTGAACGAATCTTCCAGTTTTGGCAAGTTGTAAACCTCTGCCAAGTGCAAAGTACATTTTTTTCAGTTGCTGCTTATCTCAAGGACAAGTTTCCAGGCTAGTTTTAATTAGATCATCCATTGCTGCTGAGAACTTCTACGTGGGCGAGGTAATCTTCTCATTCTAGTTGGGCAACTCGTACAACTCCTGGAAGAGTTCATGAGGACAGCCACAAAATTGGTTGAAAGGGGCCACCAAACTATAGCCAGAATTTTCATAAGTGTATCCAGTGTAACAGTCATCCCTTATTTTTCTTTTCCTTCTCCCCCTTCCTATACATTGCCGCCAGAGAGAACTTTGCTTATTCTTTGAAACCTAAGGCCTCAAGAAACCACTGTGCTGTATAAGATACCAGTAAGTAGTTAGAGAGTTAGTTTTGTTATTTTCTGGGCATAGATCAGTGTGTTCTGTTTTGATTTTTAATGTCTTTCTAATTTTCTTTGATAAAGCTTTACTTTGCTTTTTAAAATGGTGTGGGTTTACTGACCCAAACGAGTAGCACTGGATTGTGTTACTGACCGTGGCTGGCTCACCACTACACCACGAGGCAGCACTTTAGACATTCGATGCTGTCTTACACACAGTTGGGCCTTTGACTCACCTAACTCAGCCTGGAGTGTCTCTGACTTATTCAGGGACAGGAAAGACTTTCCCTAGCACCTGATTTTGAAGACACTTTAATCAGATGCCAGTGACTGAAACTAGGATCTTCATGCAAAACACATGCTGTGCCCCCAAGCCTTTCGCAAGAGACACTTAAATGGTTAAATATGCTGTATTTCTATTAAGGATCTTATTGTTAAAATGTCTGTGCTCTTAGCAATACCATCCCTGCCAAGTTCTAATGTATGGGGGGTGGGGTGCCTTCTTTATTGCATATTTAGGATGCAGTTGTGCCCCTGCCAACTTCTTCCTGTGTTGCTGGAGAAAAAGAGAGAATTACAGTTTGGAGAGATAGATCATGTGTGCAGCATCTCCAAGGCTAGAGGCTTGACTGCCTTGAATGTATAATAAAGCATGATGTGTATGTACGTGAACTCCGTGCCCGAAGGAGGGGAGGGGGAACATCCTTTGCACTCTAGTGCATGATGGGCATCTCTTCCCTTATAGTTCTTTTCCTTGCCATTTCCCTTCTCTGAGTCTCTTCCGTGGCTGGAAGGCAGATTTTAAATTAAGTTAATTTTTCAGGGCCAGGCTTTGAACACAGCAAGCGCTTTATAAGTGCAAATGAGATAAATCGGTGTGAGTGAGTGACCCGTCGGTAGAGATGCCTCTGTGGCTTAATTTGCTTGCTGATTAAAATGTTTCTCACACCATCTGCTGCCCGACAGTAATTATGGAGGAGACCGAGATCTGTGACCCTGGTCTTGGGAGAGAATTAATTGAGAACAATAAGTTCAGGATAAGCTTTAAATCTAGCTTTCTGGGGAGATGCAAGGTTTTTGATCCATTAAATAGCATAGCTACTCCCCCCCCCTCCTTGTTGTTAGATAACATTTGCTGTCTTGAAAAATCCAACACTAATATTGTCTCTCTTTGTGTGTATCTAATAATTAAATAACATTTTGTTGTCTTGAAAAATCCACCACTAATATTGTCTCTCTTTGTGTGTATCTAATAATTAATCCGCTAATTAATTTGGCCTGTTTTTGTTCAGCTCCCAGAGCTGAGTGAACAAATTCTTTTTTTGTTTTTTTTGTTTTGTTTTGGTGAGTGAATCTGAACTGTTTACAAATGGCATTTGCCAGTTTTAATTAGCAGAGTGTGATGCATCTCTAAGGATTTCTGCAGCGCCTCTCTTCTGTGTTCTTCACGGCCTTGTATAGATAGATGAGCATGAATGATTGTAGCTGTGCATATTCTGCCTCCTGGTCAGGCTGTGTTCTCTGGTGTAGGGGCCAGCTTTCCCTCCCCCCCCCCCCTCTTCCAAAATTTCTGGAGGTTGATGGGGAGGCTGGTTTGATGGGAAGCTTGATTTGTGTGTGGATGCAGATATTTCTGCTTGTTAACGCAGGAAGCTTCAACCTCTATTCCTCTGCAAGATCCAGTTGCACCCTGCAGCTTCTTAGTTGCTATTAAGTGTGTATATTTCTATCAGGTATTGTATAAACACAAAGTATACATTCCTGCTACCAAGGTTTACATATCCCTCTTTGCCTGCCTGCTCCATCACATTTTTATCTGCTCTTCCTCTAAGGAGCTTTGAACCAGAATGTGTCCAAGGAGCCTATGTGTGCCTTTTGGGCCTTCACAATAACCATAAGGATCCCAGAGAACTTTATGGCTGGGTAGGGACTGAACCGAGACTTCTGCAGTCCAAATCTGGTACGCTAATCTCTTCGTTACACAGCACAGCCTATATTTTCCTACTGTGTGCTAATGGTTCACTGAAGGGTTGTGTTGCAGAGGTAAACTCATGGGAGATGGTGTTGTCTGTGCTCCCTTTGTTCCTTTGATCTTTCAACTTGACCTCACTCTCCACTTCCCTAATATCTATGATCTCAGGCCCCTTTTGCACATGCAGAATAATGCACTTTCAATCCAATCTCACAACTGCTTGAAAGTGGATTTTGCTATTCCGCACAGTAAAATCCAGCTGCAAAGTGCATTGAAAGTGAATTAAAAGTGGAGATTCCCCAATAACGCTGCAGTACCCTTTTGAGGGAACTTCTGTCCTTGGCTGGAACTCCTTCATTGTTGTAGACTCCTAGCCCGTATTCAGATACTACTCTGGGCCATAATCGTAGGTGATGCTTTACACTGACTTTTTAAGCTGCATCTGGGAGAGTTAGTTAACTGGGGTAACTAGCTGCCTTCTAGTGGAGTGGTACATCCACCAAGAAGCATGGCCTGGCACTGAGCCAATGGCTGTTGCTCCAGACAGAAGATGAAAGGTGTCCACCATCATGTGATCCGGTGTACAAGAATATCCTTGGCTAGATGCATCATCTGTGCAGTGGCCTCTGCTCCACCAAAATGTAGCCTGGAATAAAAATGTGTTAGCCCGTATAGCAAAACAAAACTTTTCCCCCTCCTGTTTTTCCTTGGTAAGTGAGTGCAGAGCAGTAGTCTGAAGGATAAAATGGATATAGCTTGGGTAAAAGGGAAAAAGCAACAGAGAACATGAAAGCAGAATCTGGAGAAAGAAATAGCATATCCTTAACACACACCCCCTCCGAAAGCTCCAGTTTGGTTGGTTGTCTGAAACCTTGCTATTTATTTCATGCATGGGCTGGCTGGCCCATATATATTTCAGAGCAACTCTTTGGGTATGCTTAGGTAGCCATTGGCCATAGATCAGTGCATCAGTGCATTGGCCCGTGCTTTCAGAAACAATGCAGTGTGTGAAGCAATGTAAGAGGGCCAATTCGGGCTGTCTTTTTAAAGTGACCTTTTCAACTGCAAACTATATGCTTTCCTCATTGCGGCCTGCGAGCTTAGTAGGATGCTCTCTTAACTATGTTCTTGGGTTCTTCATCCAGTGAATTTATCTTCTCTCTCCCCCACAAGAGGCTGGAATAAATCTTGGCAGCCCTCCCTGTTTCATATTCTGGGCAGGATTTAACTCATATTGATGCACCTCTTGGCAAAGAGAGCCAGCCCCCTTTTCTCAGCCATAAATTTCCCACAGTGTAGCTCAAGGCAGTGCGAAGATGGGGCTGCCTCCGTTAGAAATATTGCCAGTTGTGAAACAAGGTTTTTGGTTGGCGCTAACCATTTATGGAGGCATTGCACCAAATGAGGTGTGATTAGAGAGGTGCCTCGCTTTATTGTGAAGAATCCAAGGTGTCCCCTTGTTTCCAGAGGCAAGGTAATTTGGCAAAATGCCTACAGACCTCCAATTTAGCCTTGGGGTGTGCTTGCAGCTCTGACTTTCCTTCCCCACTGTGCCCTTGGACTTCCTGCTGGGTAAATTCACTTGATATGATTTCCTGTCCTTAAAATATTGTCTGTTTCCAGGACGATCCTTTTTATCCTGCTACTCCTGCAGAGATCTCAGTGTGGTTTATAACATTTCCCCCTCCCCACATTATCCTCATTAAAAGGCTTGGGGAGAGAGATACTTGTACAAGGACACCCAGCGAGTGTGAGGGTAGTCCTTGTTTGGGCAGATGGATGCGTATAGATTTACTGCATCATCTGCATCTGTTTGCCACTGGTATGCAAAGTGGGTCAGAAGTTTGCATGGACAGGATGGGGATGGGACTAATGCTGACTCTCTCCCCTGCCCTCTGCTTCTGGATCCTTATCTCTTCCTTATCTGGCGAACCAGATGTGTTTCCGCACTCCTACATTCCTGCTGGGTGACCTTGGACTAGTCACAGTTCTCTCAGAACTCTCTCAGCCTCCCCTACCTCACAAGGTGACTCTTGTGGGGAGAGGAAGGGAAAGGAGCTTGTAAGCTGCCTTGAGTCTCCTTACAGGAGAGAAAGGGGCAGGGTATAAATCCAAACTCTTCTTCTTCCTCCTCACCCTGCATGGGTGTCAAATTGTCAATCCCCCGCTCAGGCACTAGAACGCTTGTGAGGTTCGAAGGATTTTATTGAAGGCAAGTCAGGAACAGGAAAAAGACAGTTCTGGTGAAAGCGCGCCAGAACAGTTGGTAATATGGATAGCATGATCCCCACCCCCCCACATGGGAACAACAGATCTAGTAGTGTCCAGCCTGGAGACTCATCTCAGCCACAAACCTCAAGGATAGAACTAGGAGATAATTAAGCACCTGCAAAAGCGAAAGCACTTCAGAGAATTTACCCCTCCCAAACATGACAACTTGACAATGGGTATTTGTAGATGCTTTTATTATTATTATTTAAATAGGGAAAAAACAGCCTGTGGGGAGACCGTAGTAAACAGGAGGAAAGTTTAATGTCCCATTCTTGTCTTCTCGCCTGCAAAATCCCAACCTGATACCTACAAGCGCAAGGTAGAGAATTCCATGCTTTTTTTGTTCTTACAGAATTAAGGACAGTATGATGGTGGCATTTTACACTGTCTCTGGTATAGGTCCATATGCCAGAGTAAAATAAAAAAAGACATTTTACAAGTTCATGGGTGAGGTCAATAATGGCAGCAGAGAGGAAACTTCCCAGAAAGACAGCCTGCCCGCTGGTACAGTCTTCCTTCTGTGGCCTGGATTTACAGGAGGGTTTTGAGTGTCCTATCATTCATATTCCTAAATGGGCAATCACTGAAGCCAGAGGTGTAGCTCCAAGGGGACAGGGGCACCATGCACAGTGCGGGAGTGTTCCGGGGCGTGTTCCGGGGCGGGGGCGGAGGACACACTGGTGCATTGGGTGCTTTCCCTCCTTGCTATGCCTCTGACTGAAGCTGAACAGAGCTGAGCAGTTCACATGTAAATTTGGTGCATGCTCTGGAACAGCAAGACCTGCTGAGAAAAGAGTTGCCGAGAAAGAGTCAGCATGGCTTTTGCAGAGGCAAGTCCTGTCTTACAAACTTACTAGAGTTCTTTGAGGGTGTAAACAGGCATGTGGATAAGGGGGAACCAGTGGACATTGTCTACTTGGATTTCCAAAAGGCTTTTGACAAAATTCCTCACCAGAGACTATTGAGAAAACTCAGCAATCAAGGAATAAAAGGGGAAGTCCACCTATGGATTAAAAACTGGTTGAGAAACAGGAAGCAAAGAGTGGGTGTAAATGGGAAATTCTCACAATAGAGAGATGTAGGGAGTGGTGTCCCCCAAGGATCCGTTTTGGGACCAGTGCTCTTTAACCTATTCATAAATGACCTGGAAGTAGGGGTGGGTAGCGTGGTGGCCAAGTTTGCAGATGACACCAAATTATGTAGGGTGGTGAGAACCGCAAAGGATTGCGAAGAGCTCCAAGCGGACCTTGATGAATTAGGTGAGTGGGCTAAGAAATGGCAAATGCAGTTCAATGTAGCAAAATGTAAAGTGATGCACATAGGGGCAAAAAATCCAAACTTCACATACACGCTACAGGGGTCAGTGTTATCAGTCACAGACCAGGAAAGGGATTTGGGCATCTTAGTTGATGAAGGGCAACGAGGATGAGTGAGGGACTGGAGTACCTTCCAGGCTGGAGGCTGCAGCGTTTGGGACTCTTTAGTTTGGAGAGGAGACGTCTGAGGGGGGATATGATTGAAGTCTATAAAATTATGCATGGGGTAGAAAATGTTGACAGAGAGAATTTTTTCTCTCCTTTCTCACAGTACTAGAACCAAGGGGCATTCATTGAAAATGAATTAGGGGGGAAGAATTAGGACTAATAAAAGGAAACACTTCTTCACGCAACATGTGATTGGTGTTTGGAATATGCTGCCACAGGAGGTGGTGATGGCCATGGGGGATGGGGGGGGGGGGGGGGGGGGGGGGGGGGGGGGGGGGGGGGGGGGGGGGGGGGGGGGGGGGGGGGGGGGGGGGGGGGGGGTGGGGGCGGGGGGGGGGGGGGGGGGGGCGGGGGGGAGGCGGGGGGGGTGGGGTGGGTGCGGGGGGGGGGGGGGGGGGGGGGGGGGGGGGGGGGGGGGGGGGGGGTGGGGGGGGAGGGGGGTGGGGGGGGGGGGGGGTGGAGGAGGGGGGGGGTGGGGGGGGGGGGGGGGGGGGGGGTGGGGGTGTGGGGGGGGGGGGGGGGGGGGGGGGGGGGGGGGGGGGGGGGGGGGGGGGGTGGGGGGGGGGGGGTGGGGTGGGGGGGGGGGGGGGGTGGGCGGGGGGGGGGGGGGGGGGGGGGGGGGGGGGGGGGGGCGGGGGGGGATCTGCTACTCGCAGTGGCCCACCAGGTGCCTTTGGGAGCTCACATGCAGGAGGTGAAAGCAATGGCCTTCTGCTGCTGCTGTTCCCGAGCACCTGGTCTGCTAAGGCATTTGCAACCTCAGATCAAGAAGGATCAAGATTGGTAGCCAGAGATCGACTTTGGGGGGTGGGGGGGGGGGGGGGGGGGGGGGGGGAGGGGTGGGTGGGGGGGGGGGGAAATGGGGAGGGGGGGGGGAAAAGGGAAGGGGGGGGTTGGGGGGGGGGGGGGGGGGACCAGCATGGCCAATTGGCCATGCTGGCAGGGGCTGATGGGAATTGTAGTTCATGAACATCTGGAGTGCCAGAGGTTTGCCACCACTGCCCTAGTCTATATCTTAGTTTTGGGAGTGGAAATGAAACCTCCTTGTGCTATAAGGTAGCATATTGATTCCAGTTGCTGGGAATTGATTTTGGGCAATCTGGTTTGTCTCTGTGGGGAATGGGATGCTGGACCACGGAGACCTTGGTGTGTCCCAGGGGGTTGCTCTTACCTTCTTATGACCCTTACAAATCTGGCTATATTCTAGAGGGGGCAGAGCTGTGGCCCTTAGCGTTGTGGCTTCAGTTATGGTCCCAAAAGCTTGATGGTGCTGGCATTTTAGCTCTTTCCCATCCACCACGTTTCTTCAGTTGTGAGTTTGACTCCTCTTGCTGACAAAGGCAGGGTCAAGAGGCCCGTGTAACAAGCACACAATCTTGGCTCTCTAAGCTGCCTCTCTTAACACGGCCTTGATACGGGGAGAGGGTTTGGCTCAGCTCCCTGTTCTTTTGTTGAAGAAAAAAGTTAATGTGTTTTTTGGGATGGAGTCCAGTGACTTGGCTAATTAACTGAAATGCTTTCTTTAAAAAAAAAACTGCCGTTCAAGCTTTAAATCAATTAAGTGGTATAATTGATCAGCTAAAGCTTACAGCCCTTCTAACATCATTGTGGGCTAGTTAGATCTACCTCTAAGAAGACTCGACACAGCACCAAGGATTAGTTGGAAAAACCTGTCTTTGAGGTAGGCTCTGGGGTTTGCCCTCCATGAGTATATTTAAGAAGGGGCCGCCGCTGATGTGCGCCCTTCTCCTCCCCCTTTTACACTCTGGGCCCCTTAATTTCTATGGGGCCCTCAGCTCCCTGGTTTTGTTTCTTCCAGGGTGGGTTTATGAAGTTTTATGAAATTTTATGCTGGATGCTGATGTAATTTTGTTTAATCCGCTGTTTTACATGGGTTTTTAATGTGATTGTTTGTTATTGTGTTGTTCACCGCCCAGAGCCCTTCGGGGGAGGGGCGGTATATAAAACTGATTATAAATAAATAAGGCTCATTCCTTATAAGTGCTGCTCTACAATATTATGTTTGTGGTAACCTTGCTATATAATACGTATGAATTGATGATATTCTAACATCAGATTTCATGGGCCTGAAGGCTCGTTAATCTAGCCATGTATATGAATGCAGGAAATAGCAGATGAAATATAATGATATAAAATTCAAATGTAATCAAGAAAAGTGCAGAGACTATTCACAGTTGCAGTGATTGCTAATCTTCCTAGTTCAGCTAAACTAGCTAACGCTTGTAATGACTGAATAATCCCAAATCCTTTTTAAATTCCCAGGAGACTGGCAGGTTTCTCAATAAATTCTAATGCGTTAGTTTCCCACTGAAGTTTCCCTTTGTAGTTATTCTCTTTAAAAACAGTGATTTGCTTGAGGGGGTCAGCAACAAATGTGTCCCCTGAGGGCGTTGTTATGGAAGAATGTTCTATCCTCCACAGGAAAGGAGGGCCATCTTGTATTACAGCTTCAGCACCACTGTTTGTGGTTTGCTTCTGGATTATGGTATTGTGGTATTCTTCTCTTTGGATTGGGATTGGGAGGCTTGATTCTGTGATTCTGTTGTACCTGGAGGGCAGGTTTCAAAAGGTGGTGCTGAGAGACTGCTGCTCAGCCCTTTGGCCTGTGGTATCCTGCAAAGTTCCATCTTTACCCCATTCTCTTTAAGATCTACATGAAACCAATGGCTGTGGTCATATGGGGATTTGGACTGGGGTGTCACCAATATAGCCACCCTGTACACTACAAAAGGGGCGGGGGGAGGGCGGTAATTGGCTTACAGCCTCAGTTACATGACTACAGGTTCAGCATCAAATTTTCTGCTCACAGAAGAACAATTGACCAGCCTGAGTACAGAGCCTTTAAGACAGTGGTTCTCAACCTGGGGGTCAGGACCCCTTTGGGGGTCGAATGACCCTTTCACAGGGGTCGCCTAAGACTCTGTGCATCAGTGTTCTCCATCTATAAAATGGATAAATGTTAGGGTTGGGGGTCACCACTACATGAGGAACTGAATTAAAGGGTCGCGGCATTAGGAAGGTTGAGAACCACTGCTTTAAGGTACTGTAAATGAAGTCATGTCAGTTGCATTCACAGGACTTTGTCTGAACCAAAACCAGCCTACAGCTGGTAACTCTGTGTGGTGGTCTGTTTTTGTATTGAATGGAACTCAAGTCTGTTTTTTTTCCTTTTCTCAAAAGTTTGTTAGGATGCTACTGGCACAGTCCTCCTTCAGAGAGACTGCAGCCCACAAGCCGAAGGCCGGTCCTTTTCAGAAAACGCTAATTGCTTATTGTGAAGCTCCCCAGGCTACTTTTTAATTACTATCACGCTTTCCCCTCTTCTAGGGCATTTCCCAGGCAGTCTTCATTGGTCATGACTGGGGTGGGGCCACTGTGTGGAACATGGCACTCTTTTACCCTGAACGAGTTAGGTAAGTTGGGCATTCTTCTTGAAATAATTCCTGGCTGTTTTGTGGTATGGTGCACGTCGGCTTTATGGTGTCCACAGAATCTATTAACTGGGCAGTATAGTTTCATGTAATCAGGTGGAACCAAAGTAAAGCTGAATACTTAGCTACAAACAAATGTGCATAATTTGGATGCTTCATGTATCTTCTCTTGAGTGCCTTTTCATGTTTAAATAACTAGTTTTCAAGCTTTTCTCATTTTGATTCCAGAATAGCACCTATTACTTGTCTGTGCTTTCTGCCCTTTTTCTCTTTTTTTTCTCTTTTTTCCTGTCTTGAATTAAAAAAAAAAAACTGGACTTGTGGCCCACCTTAGGCCAAAGTATGACCTATTTGCGTGCCATGGCCTGTTGAAACCTCATGATTGACATTTTTTTTTCTGATTTTATTCAGTTCATCATACAAAATGTTTTGTGTTCAACTGAAGAACAGCAATATTGGCTCATACCAGTGGTGGGATTCAGCAGGTTTGCACCACTTCGGCAGAACCAGTTGTGAAAATGGTGCTTGCAAACAACCAGTTGTTAAATTACAGTGGAACCTCAGTTTTCATTGTCTTCAGTTTTCATCGGTTTCGGTTTTCATCGATTTTTTCAGTGAAAAATTTGTCTCGGTTTTCATTGATTTACCTCGGTTTTCATCGATTTGCAGTAAGGTGCAGGGGTTTGTGGAGAAAAATCACCCAGACAAAGCTATTGCAGGCCGTGTCTACAACTTGTTTAATGACAATGTCTTGCCCCATTTCAGACAAATCTTAAAGAGGCATCAGAAACAGACCTCTTTGGACAGCTTTCTGGTGCAACATTGGTCCACTGGCTCTGAGGCTGGTCCTAGTGTTATTGTTTGTTACTGTTTTCAGCATTAAATACTATGTTTATTCACCAAAAATGTGTTTTTGGTATGGTTTTTTTTTTGAGTGCCTAGAACGGATTAATTGGATTTACATTGATTCCTATGGAAAAGTTTGCCTTGGTTTTCATCGGTTTCGGTTTTTATCTATTCTTTTCGGATGGATTACCAACAAAAACCGAGGTTCCACTGTATTTGAATCCCACCACTGGATCATACCAATGGTCTCTCTTGGAATTCCATCTTTTTCACAGTAGCCAATTAGATGTCTTGGTGGAGAGCTCACAGGCATCGGCATTCTTAGTCATAGCATCTTCTTAGCATCTCCCAACTAGTATCACTGAACATGGAGGCTGCCCCTTTTGGGTACCATGCCTCCTAATTATTGATGACTAACTCTTATTCCATGTTCTCCTAATCTCTTTCTTAAAAGCCATTGGTGCAGTCAGTCCTTCAGCACTGAAGACCATAGATTGGGTCTGGTGAAGAAGTATTTCTTGCCCACTGCAGAACATCCACAACTTCATTCATGCTTCCTGCCTTTCTCCTCTTCTATTTGATTGCCTCTCCTTTTTGTGTTTAAAATTCTTTCGAAGTCTCGGCAACCAGGATAATGCATCATTCTCTCTAAATTTGGCACATTGTAGATTTTGGCTTTTTTTTTAAACTGCATTTATTTTTTTGAGGTCCCCTGCCTGCTGGGTCAAGACTTTTCACCAGTCTTCCTGTTAAAAGTGATCTAAGGTTATTTTGCCCAATGTGATGTTAATCTGGTGGTGACCTCGTTGATTGTTGAGACATCGCAAAGATTTATTCACTGTATAGCCTGGCTTTCTCACTGAGACTTAAGGCAGATAATGCAGTGTGAAACGGTGCAGTCAAAGAGCGTAAGACATCCAATGAATAATGCAGTCAGACTCGGACAACAACAAAAATGCGCAGCCATCCAGAAAAAAAAATGCAGAAAGTCAAGGCTCAAAAAACAAAAAGGCATTTCGAAAGTAGAGAACCATTCAGTAAGAAAAAGATAATACATACATAAACAGGACATTGCATATATTCCCTCTAAAAAAGTGCCTTCCTGAACTATTTCATTGTACTGCAGCCCTCTTGCCAGTATAAAAATAGCATATTGCTCTGAATTATTTCCCCCCCAATATCTATTAAACAGAGGCTGGATGACCATGTGTCAGGAGTGCTTTGATTGTGTGTTCCTGCATGACAGGGGGTTAGACTTGATGGCCCTTGTGGTCTCTTCCAACTCTATGGCCCTTTCCGCACATGCAAAATAATGTGTTCTCAAACCACTTTCACAACTGTTTGCAAGTGGATTTTGCTATTCCGCACAGCTTCAAAGAGCACTGAAAGCAGTTTGAAACTGCATTATTCTGCATGTGCGGAATGAGCCTATGATTCTGTCTTTTAGGTTGGTCTGTTCCCCACATCTCATCCCCTTCTCTGGTTCTTTTTTTTCTTGCTGTGGTATTTTAGGGCAGTGGCCAGCCTGAATACACCCTTCAAGCCTGCAGATCCTACAGTGGATATAATGGAACTGATCAAAGCTATCCCTGTCTTTGATTATCAGCTCTATTTCCAGGAACAAGTGAGTATACAGAGCCAATAGATTTGTGCTGTGTGGGTACCCAGGCCAAAGTCAAGCCAGATCCAAACCCGGGAAGAGTATTTCTGGTATCTGACGAAGGAAGCTTTGACTCTTGAAAGCTTATATCCCAAAAATATTTTCGGTCTCTGTGGTGCTACTGAACTCAAATCTAGCTGTTCTACTTCTAGACCAAACACAGCTACATTTGAAACTATTTCCAGGCCAAGTTCCCATCTGTCCATTACTGGATCTGCCATTTATGAGCTGGAACCTAAAATGGAGGAAATGGAAGAGACTAGACTGTTGTCTAATCAAGGACAAAGGGTCGCACTCTGAGTACATAGAACCAGCCTTCCAAATCAGTGCCTTCTTTCAACCTCCCAGTTGCAAGTGCCAATGTTCTAGAATGTTGTTTCTATACTGGCCTGAAGGGGGCTCTACAGAATAGTTCTTTGGGCTGTGGGCCAGTTTCAGCCAATGAGATTCCTGCTTCAAGCCTTAACGTCTTTGCCATATTGGGTAAATGGAACTTCCTTGCTGCTAGTGACGGGATACTCACAATCCATGAGTACTGGTAATTGGTCTTAACTGTTTTGAGAATCTTTTATATTTGGGTAGAATGGGTAAACAATCCAGGCAAGCCATTTGGCTGTAGGACATAAATATTTTAGATACATTCAGTCTTGACATGGCATAAAGGTACTCCTGGCAGAGTAACTTTTGAGCATTGCCATGCGACAGGGTCTTGGATTTCACAGAGGCATTACTGAGGCACAGAAGCAAATGGAGCATTGATGGCCCTTTTAGAAACACAAAACCAAATGTGGCCTAATTGGTTCCTGGCACTCATTGTAACTTGCAGGCCCCTCCCTTTTTCCCAAGGCAGAAGACTTAAAAAGAATTCTGAGCAAAGCCAGGGTTGTTTGAAAGACCGGGTTAGATGCAAAGCAGATGCTGTGCCATTAAAAATATGTCCCCCCCTTTTCCCCACCACTAGGCAGACTTTTCTTTTGCACAATTTTATTTCTTCTTGATGCACAGCTTGGATTTTTAAAAACATATTTCAGAATGTACAGAGCAATACTTTGCCTGTGAACCCAACCCCAGCCTTGTAAGTCTCTTGGTGAGCCAAGAGTTGTTTTTTCCCCCAGGTTGAGGGGCGGGGGGGGGGGGGTGCAGCTATAGCTAGACATTGGCCAGTGGATAGTGGCCAACTCTGCTGCTTTTGCCTGAGGGGGCTTTGCCCAGTCTAGCAGTAGAGAAAACAGCTTTACACATCCCAGACGCCAGGACTTGAGGCTTTCTCACATGAGGCAGGGAACAGTTGGCTGCTTTGGTGTGTTGAGCAAAATACCAGCTCAGCTGAAAGGGATTTCTGGGCATACAGAGTGTTTCCTTGTCATTCTCCTGCCAGGCTCATAGTTCCAATTAAAGGGATGAATTATTGAAATGGTCCAATTTCCTCTCAAGGTTATTGCTTTCCAGGGCTTGTTTTGGCAGGCGTTGATTATGCAAATGCATTTCTTCCCCAAATTATCCTCCATCTTCACTTTCACTCTCATTTGGGAGGGGGCAAGAGTTTTACTCTGTGCAGGCACCAAATTGCCTTCAAAGGAACACTGCTACTTAGATAGGCGGTCCTCCACCTCCAGCCTGGTGGGCGTCCCAAGTGAATGAAAGCATTTTAAACTGGTATGGACAACATGTTTTCCCAGACTCCCATGGTCTCCTGTTTCTGAAATCTTACCTAAGGGGTGGTACAGACTTTCCCCCACAGCCAGTAAAGCTGTGCAATACCCACCATTTCCCAGCCAAATCATGGACTCCAACATTTTTAGTATTATCTTTTTCTGTGGGGGTATGCATCTAAAATGCACTAGTCAGTAGCTGTTTGTAGAATCACAAGGCACCATGTGTATTCATGAAGTACCACAGTGGCATGTATGTTCCATACCCTCTGCTAGGTGAAAGCATGTTTATGGTAGAATCTGACCATTGTGTGACCAAGGATTTTGACGTTCATATCCTATTTCCCCGTGCACAGAGAAGTTCCTAGCACAATGTTCCCGTGTTCATCTTTCTTGAGTTAAGAAACATTGGAAACTTAGCGTCTTTGTAATACTTTTTAACTTAAGGGTCTCTGCAAGCAGAAACTGTCTGCAAGAAGAGTTGTACAGTGATCATCCAAGCCAGCAATTCCAGCTAATCAGCAGTTTAGCTTCCAGGATAAGGCATAATAGCGGCCTTTTTCGCATTCACAGCTCACCACAGATTTTCCCAGCGGTCAAACTTCTTGTCTTGGAAATGTTTTCTGGGAAATCAGGCTACATCCCTCCATCCCTCCTTCATTCCCCCCTTGTCTTTTCAGTTGTATTTATTCCAGGTGCTACGGCTGAAAACATATTATTGCTAATGGTGGAAAGATATCATCCATGATGCAGAACAACTCTCCCACCAACCATACCTTTTAGTGCAGGTGCTCTAGAGTTACTGCACAGTTATAAAGAAGCAGCAATTCAAAAATGTCTCAGCCTCGATTTCTACCATTAAAATGGCCCACACAAAATTGTAGCAAAAAAAAACACCAAAAGACTGGAGCAGGCATTATTACCTGAAGGAACATAAACACGTAGTTCATCCTCACCGTTACCTCAAGAAACATAAACATGTATTCCACCTTCATCATTACCTGAAGGAACATAAACATGTAGTCCACCCCCTTCATTACCTTCAGGAACATAAACATGTAGTACACCCCCACCATTACCTGAAGGAACATAAACATGTAGTCCACCCCCATCATTACCTGAAGGAACATAAACATGTAGTCCACCCCCATCATAACCTGCAGGAACATAAACATATAGTCCACCCCCACCATTACCTTCAGGAACATAAACAGGAACATAAAGTAAAATCCTTAAAGTAACAGCTGCACTCTGTACAATTGGAGGTTAAAATACAGGACTCAACCATTCTTCGACTGGAATATCAAAGAGAAGGCCTTGAGACTGAGAAAGGTACCAGAGGATTCAAATCTAGCAAAAGTTGAGTTAAATAAGAAAATTGTTACAGTCCTGGCCCAACATTTGAAGACTGAGAAAATTTACAGTCATTTTAAAAAAAACCCAAAGTGAAGGTCTGTGCAGACATTATCACCTATTTTCATTCTAAAGAATGGCAGAGCAGATTCTGGAAGTGCACAGAAACCAACCATCAAAACGGAAGTCAAGGACATAATTGTGATGAGGGACATTCCCTTAGGAGTCCTACAGAAAAGGAAAGTGTATGCATGCATTTCTGGTGGACATTTTGGAAAAAACACATTAGATTTGCACAGTTTACATGGGAAGGGTTTTTTTTTTACTTACAAGGGGAAACAGCAAGGAATCACTTCAATAGTGAGTGCCAAAGAGTTATGTAAGAAAATTTTAAAAGACTCTAAATGAAGATGTTTTGTAAGATCAATTAAAGATCCAACAAGCGGGGAAGTAAATGAGTCTATTGGAGACAAATGATAAATAAAGCTAGGAGGGTAAATTCTGTTATAAGATTAAGAGAAGGGGATAAAGGAGGGATGAGGGAACAGGTTTATTTTAAAAGGGGGGACTTTGATTATGGGAAACTAGGTTAGAAGGATAAGGTGTTTTTGCTTTGTTAAAAATTGTCTCAATTTTGAAGTTGATCAATTAGTGTATATAAATCTTAATGGGCTTAAAGTTTAATATACCATGAAGAAATGTGATGGATAAGATTGACAGCAGGGTGTGGATGGAAAGTCATTTAGTTAAAAATAATTTGTTTATGTAGTACCAACCGTTGTTTTGTAAGAAGTTCAGGGCGACTGGATCACCGATGCCTTGTCCCTCCCAATGTTGTAGTTTGTTGTAGACATTATAACATTATAAAAATGTTATTAAAAATCAAATGAGCAGCACAGTTTGCATCAGACATTTCTCAGGATGTGATCCAGTTCTGCACATTCCAGTACGCAGAAACATTCTAGTATGCAGAAACTTCTGGCAAAAAAACTGGAAAGTGGATCCGCTCACGAAATCAAATCTCTCCATAGCTGGCAATTCCAGCCTTGAAAAAGTCCTAATCAAGGCCAAGGACAAAAAGAAAGCAATGCCATTGTTTGTGGTGCCCACGGCTAAGGAAAAGGAATATAAAAATAAACAGTTTTCATCCTTATGGACCTCAAAGAAGCAGAGATTACAAGAACCTCAGATACAACAGAATGTCCAACTACAGAACGAGAAGATCAGAAAACCAATTCCGTCCGGGCAAAGGAGACAGAAATCATTCCTCTAAAGGAGCTCCCACCTGACTGCTTAATAGGTGGAAGACACCAATCCTTTGCTCAGATATGGTTGCTCTCCATCTCAGACCAGTGGGTAATACCTCTGTCTCTGTTTGGGACAATACCATTTACAATACAGGACACTGCCATTTGGCCTTTTATCTTCACCAAGAGTGAAAAATCCTGGTCACCTATTCCCATACCTGGATGACATTCCCATTGTAACTACCAAAACATACAACCAGCTTAAACCATATTGGGTTCTTATATCATTACAGGGTGGCTATGTTCAAAAACATTTATTGAGGATTTATGCTCACTGATGAAGATTGCAGGTCGAAAACGCTTTTGTTTGCGCGAGGTGGTGTGAAATTTTCTCTTCACAGTGATGGGATACGGCCCTATTCAAAGTCCTAATACCGAAATAAGGGCTATTCCTCCTCACATGAGGTGGTGGTTGTTTATCTCCATGAAGCAAGATTACTTCAATATGTATACAGGTTTATAATTTACAGCTTACATCTCCCAATAAGTAGAAGTCTCTTTTTAGTAGTCACGTCAGGACTATTGCTTAAAGAGTTCCAGAGAACACTATATGATATATCTGATGAAAGAATCCATGTTGGAACATCCATGAATGTGATACTCACTCAGAACTGTGTAATATGCTTATGAGCACTGGACTTTATATTATGGGTCTATACATATATTTGTGAAAATGTTTTAGTACATATGATAAAACACGTGAGAGACTGTACAGATATGTATAACTTATAGGAGATTATTATTCTTTAAATTTCTCACGTTAAGCTTCTGTTTCACTTTATAGGTAATGTATAGGTGTTATCATTATTGCACATAGTACACATTTAATATTAATTGGCAGCTAAGAGTGCAACGTGTTTTCTTTGTCGACATTCCCATATCGACATTCCAACCTACTTATCAGATCACCTGCAAAACCTCAGTTCATAAAGGATATTAAGACCACCATACTCCCCTCTCACGGTTTCCTTATCACCCATCAGAAGAGCTATCGCTCATGAAGACTCTGATCCACCTGGGAACAACCATCAACACTTTCTGGGGAAAGTCTTTCTCCCTTTGGAAAAGCAGAAGAGTAACACAGACATTTAAAAAGTTGTGTGGGAGACAAACAGCAGAAATAATGAAACCGTCATAGATGCTGGAATTATTCATCTCCACTATATGGTTCCCTGGGGCAGGTTCCACATGAGAACCCTACAATGGACTTCACTCCCCTACCAAAAAATGATTAAGTGGTGGAAACACAAAAACATTGTAATTCCTCTACAAATAAAAAACTGCTGTGGAGGATGCACGTCCTGAGTCAGGGAATATCGTTCCTCCGATCACAACAGTCTGTGTTTATGACAGATGCCATCAGACTAGGCTAGGGAGCCCATTACCTATCACACTTGACCCGAGGTTTATGATCCAACCAGGAAAAAAATGATACAGCATAAAGTGGTTGGAATTGAGGACTATCAGAAAAATTGAGGCTATCAAAAAAATTGAGGGCTACAAGCCTTCAAACACATGGTCCAGGGCAAGTCAATATTGATCAAGACAGACAACACAACTGCAAAAGTCCACATACGCAGATGAAGAAGAAAAGCTCAGGCTCTGTCTATGGAGGCCAAGAAACTATTACAATGGGCAGAACGCCACCTACTGGACCTGAAAGCTCAGCACATTAAGGGACGTCTAGGTAGACTGGCTAAGTTAAGGGACATCTAGGTAGACATTAAGGGATGTCTAGGTAGACTGGCCACGTCTAGGTAGACTGGCTAAGTCGAACTCAGATAGACTATGCAGAAGTATTCAGGAAGATCGTAGAAATATTTGGCCAGCCAGTGATAGACTTTTTGCATCAAGCAAAAACAAACTTGTCGAGGTTCCAGGAAAAAAGAGCAGAGGGGACAGATGCCCTCCTGACAGAATAGCCAGGGAGCCTCCTTTACGTTTTCTTCTCGACTCCCCTGTTGGAGAGGCTGCTCAGCAAAATCAGGAAGGAAAAGGCAACTGTAATAGTAGTGACATCTTTCTGGCTCAGAACTCATTCAAATGTCCCAACGATCTCCATGGCACCTACCCAAGAGACATGACTTGCTCCAACAAGGACCCATTCTTCATTAGGATCTGAACTAGTTAAATCTGATGGCCTGGTATTTGAAAGGACTTCCTTGAAAGAAGCTGATTTCTCTGAAGCGGTTGCAGAGATCATGATCCATACCAGGAAGCCTTCTACTAAGTTTTCAAGAGCTGCTTTAAGAGAAATAACATTGTATCAGACCATTCATCTAGTACTACCCATAAGAAGATAAGGGGCTGAGAGAGTTTTTTGTGACTAACCCAAGGTCACCCAGCAGGAATGTAGGAGTGTGGAAAAAACATCTGGTTCACCAGATAAGCCTCAGCCTCTCAGGTGGAGGAGTGGGGAATCAAACCCAGTTCTCCAGATTAGAATCTACCTGCTCTTCACCACTGCACCAGAAAGTGGGGAAGGGATAACCCTATCATACCGTTTGTGGGGAGGAGAAATATCTGTCCATACGTCAAAGTTAACTGGGAGGAAAATGGGATGAGCTTGTGGTGCTGTTCTTTAGGTAAAAAGAAACCAAAACCTCCTTCCCCAGTGTATGACACTGGAAAGCATAGCTCAGCATGACTAATAAGAGTGCCAGGGCCGACAGCGACTCCTGGGTTGCTTTATGGAGACATTTGTATCTCCAGAAGTGCACATTTTTCTTCTTTTGTTTCCTTTTCTCTTTAGTCGCTTTACAGAGCAGAATCAGCAGAGAAGTTCAATTGCAGGAAGACAGAATGTCCCCTTTTCTCACATGACAGCTGAACAAAGCCCAAGTGAGGAGAGCCAGGCCCCCAGTGCTTCTTACTGTTTGGACCAAAGGCCCTACATGCCCCGATTTGCAGGGGTTGTGGTGCTGGTGAAGAATCAGAGCCCATTAAGAAGACAGGAAGGCAGACTAGTCTTTTTAACTCAGCTTTAATCCATTTAATTGGTGTAATTAATCAACTGAAACTCGGTTGCATATTAACTCCCTCTTTGAAGCACTGCAGCTCATAATAAGCAAAAATGGATCCCTGGAGGAGATCTGAGCAGTGAGAATGGGGCTGGCGAAGGTGGGGCAGAATTTGGTTTATCTGATGTGTTGGGGCTTTGGGGTTGGGGGTGTTGGCCATCAGCCAAAGCGAAAAAGATTGTACTGTGATGGGTTCAGAAATAGGGAGGGGGTGTGGCCCAGTAATAGAACATCTGTTTTGCATGTGAAAAGTCCTTGGTTCGGTTCCTGACATCTCCAGTTAAAAGGATAAGGTAGTAGATGGTGTCTGACCTCTACCTGAGACCCTGGAGTGTTACTGCTGCTCAGAGCGGACAGTATTGACTTGGATGAACCAATGGTCTGATTCAGTGTAAAGCAGCCTTGTGTATTCAACAGCACTCTCTCATTAGCCCCCCTCCCCTAGTACCTTGTACCCCGCTTGGGGAGCAACCTTGTATGAGTTCTTTGTATTTGGCTTTTCTCCTGACAGGGTGTGGCAGAGGCTGAACTGGAAAAGAATCTGAGTAGGACTTTCACACTCATGATCCGGTCAACCAAGAAAGAGGTCAGTGAGTTCTGGGGATGGCTGTGGCCAGAGAGGGAAGATGAAGAAGAGTTTGGATTTACACTCCACCTTTCTCTTCTGTAAGGAGACTCAAGGTGGCTTACAAGCTCCTTTCCCTTTCTCTTCCCACAACAGACACCTCGTGTTGGGCTAAGAGAGTTCCGAAGAACTGTGACTAGCCCAGGGTCACCCAGCAGGAATGTAGGAGTGTGGAAACACATCTGGTTCACCAGATAAGCCTCTGCCACTCAGGTGGAGGAGTGGGGAATGAAACCCGGTTCTCCAGATTAGAAGGTCTATGGTGGCCAGCGCTGAAGTTCTTAAAAGGGAGGGTAAAGCAGATGTCTGGAAATCATGGGTACCTCTGCCCAGTTTCTGTAGGAGATGACTGTAACATAGGTGCCGAATAACCTACGTAATGTCACTGTATGTATTGGCAGCCAAAAAGATTCATGTCAAACTCTTGCCCTGATATTTAACATATCTATATTGCAATCTATATTGTGCTCTGTCCCCAACATTTTAAAATCTGGTGGTTGTAAGTTTTTCAGGCTGTGTGTCTGTGGTCTAGTAGTTTTAGCTCCTAACATTTTGCCCGCAACTTTGGGTGGCATAACATAGATGCAGGTGAAATATGAGGAGCTAAAACCATCACACCACAACTACACAGCCTGAAAAACCCACAACAGCCAGTTGAGTCCGACTGTGAAAGGCTTCAACGATACAACTTTAAAACTGCTTTTAACCTTGCTGTCTTTCCTTTCATTGTCATATGCATTATTGCTTGACCTCTGTTAGATTTGTTGTGGCCTGACACAATAAATTTTACCCACCTACCACACAGGAGAATTTCTCAGTTGCATATCATGCTTGACTCATCAGAATAAAGTTCAAGATGTGCAAATTCTTCAAAGTTTGAATGATAATGTTGAGTCTTGCAAATAAGAACTTTGGCTTAAAAATCCAATTTTCTTACCCTTAAGGGGTATAGAGAAGGGCTCTGAAACATGTGGACAATATCGGATGAAATCTGAGAAACTTGAGCGAGGATTCCATAGGATTTCCAAAGCAAAGACCACTTCTCTGCCACTAATAGAAGCAGACCACATTACTATTATTTGACAATACTCAAACTAAGAAATTATAGGCAAACTGACTTAATGGTTTCTGTGAGCTTGAGAATTGTTCCCATCTTGGCACAAACTTTACTTATCTTGTCCCTCACATTTTTTTTAAGTGCAGCTGAATTCTAGACAGTCCAGAGAACGCTCAGCTGGTTGCACCGTTGGTCTGACCCCTTATAGCAATTCATAGATTGGGGTGCTGTGTGGTTTCTGGGCTGTATGGCTGTGTTCTAGCAGCATTCTCTCCTGATGTTTCGCCTGCATCTGTGGCTGGCATCTTCAGAGGCATCTTCAGAGATGCCAGCCACAGATGCAGGCGAAATGTCAGGAGAGAATTCTGCTAGAACATGGCCATACAGCCCGGAAACCACACAGCACCCAAGTGATTCTGGCCGTGAAAGCCTTTGACAATACAAATGTATAGATTCTTTAGAGAGTTAGCTTTTTCTGGATCTGAAGGAAGTCCCCATCATCTTCCCTGCTCCCTTGCACATTTGACTACCCTGTGACCTTCAGTTTTCAGCTGCTGAGCTTAGCAACTCCAAATCCCTTAGATCCACCAAACAATCTGCAGAGCTGCATGACTTTTCTCCCCCCGTGCCCCACCCTGTACGCTGACCTGGCTGCTAACCCCACTTTGTTCACTCAGTTTGCTTTTCTTACAGGATCATCTGCCTGGAGGTTCGGTTAATGTCAGCAAAGTACGAGAACGAGGTAAGAGGGTAAGCCAGAGGCAGAAGAGGAGGTCCAGCACCATCACCATGGGATTAAATGTGGTTCTTAACCACGTACTTCTTCATATGTTTTGAGAAGAGTATCTTGTTTATTCTGAAAAGTGCACTTCAGCCTACGGTTGCTAAACATTGGTGACAGGAAGTGCAGTCAGGTCACAGCCAACATATGGTGACCCTGTGGGCTTTTCAAGGCTGGAGACATTCAGAGGTTGTCTGCCATTGCCTGCCTCTGCCGAGCAGCCCTGGACATCCTTGGTAGTCTCCTAACCAACCAAGGCCAACCCTACTTAGCTTCCAAGCTTTGACAAGATCAGGCTACCCTGAGCCATCCAGGTCAGGGTTCCTATAGATTAATGCAGTGAAATTTTAAAAATTATTCAGTGACACACAACAGTTTTCAGATACTGCTGTGCTGACAGTGTGGAAACAGATGTGAATGAAATGTGTGAGTTGACAGGAGCTGATAGGCAGGCATGCAGCTGTGTACGAGTTCAGAAACATTCTTGCTCGAAGCTCTGGGTTCTGCCGTTTCCAATTGATTGTGGCATCAGTGGCACATTCATTACAACCTAGGACTGAGGCTGGCTGGGGGCATTTCACAAACATCTCCATTTGAATAAGGAGAGGCGTTTTTAGGGTGATAACTTAAAAGGAATGCCAAAACCTTTCTGTTTTGTGATCAACTTAGATCACCCGTGAGACATGTACAAGAGTGCCTTGGCCACTTTTTAAATAGGCTTACTTTACCCTTATTAGTGATGTCAGCAAATGGCCAGGACTAATGGTCTGTATAGCATTGGAACAGCACAGCCAGTGCCTGATCCCTGATTGGTTAGAATCACCTGAAGAATGAAAAAAATTAAGAGCAAAGTGGTCACAAACCATAACAAACATAGAAAAGAGAGTAGGGAAAAGTTATGAATGTTTATCAAGAAAACAGATTTAAGAAGAAGAGTTTGGATTTATATCCCCCATTCTCTCCTGTAAGGAGATTCAAAGGGGCTGACAATCTCCTTTCCCTCCCCCCCAACAAACACCCTGTGAGGTGGGTGGGGCTGAGAGAGCTCCGAAGAACTGTGACTAGCCCAAGATCACCCAGCTGGCATGTGTTGGAGTGCATAGATGAGCCTCCACAGCTCAAGTGGCAGAGTGGGGTATCAAACCTGGTTTTCCAGATTAGAGTGCACCTGCTCTTAACCACTACACCATGCTGGCTCTCAAGTTTGGGAGGGGGTTGTACCTCAAAATCACTGGTGGTAGCGAAAAGTGCTGTCAAATCACAGCCAACTTAACAATGATCCTGTAGTGTTTTCAAGGCAAGAGATGTTCAGAGGCGGTTTGCTGTTGCTTGCCTCTGCATAGTGACTTCCTTGGTGACCTCCTATCCAAATACTAGCCAATCCTGCTTAGCTTCCAAGATCTGATGAGATCAGGCTAGCCTGGCCTGTCCAGGTCAGGGCCCAAAATTACTTTTTGGGAGCGAAAGAAGTAAATAACGGAGAACATGGATCTCAGCTATTGTCACCTTCCTTGTGCTACAGGAGGCCTGCTGGTGGGACTTCCTGAAGATCCCCCTCCAAGTTCCCTTTTGCCAGAGCCTGTACTCCAGTACTATATCCAGCAGTATCAGAAGTCTGGATTCAGGTAACTGCAGAGATGATCTCCCTTTGAGTCTTCTTTGAATGTGAAAATGACTTTGTTGATTCCAGGTGGCCCTTGATGTTGTTACTGTCTGAAGTGGTCCACAGATATTGGTTGCTGACTCTTCATTTTATGTCTCCCTTTTAACCTCTCAACTCTTTTGATTGGTGTTGTCATGGCTTCTATTTTTTTTCCTACTGTTTTAATTTTTTCACTTTATGTTATATTTTATACGAAGTTTAATTTTTATACTGTGAACTATCCTTGAGCCAGAAATGTGACAAGCAGGATATATTTTATTTTTAAAATGTTATTTCTCCTCTCTAGAGAACCTGCCCAAGGTGGCCTACAAAATAAAACATAATGGAAAAGAAGAACAGGAGTTTGGATTTATACCCTGCTTTTCTCTCCTGTAAGGGACTCAAGGCATTTACAAACTCCTTTCCCTTACTCTCCCCATCACATCCCCATCTTTTTCCTTTTGGGGGGACTTCTTGGGAAGAACAGTAGAAAGTTTTGGATTTATATCCCACCTTTCTCTCCTGTAAGAGACTCAAGGTGGCTTATAAGCTCCTTTCCCTTCCTCTCCCCACACCTTGTCTGGGACTGAGAGAGTTCTGAAGAACTATGACTAGCTCAAGGTCACCCAGCAGGAATGTAGGAGTGCGGAAACACATGTGGTTCACCAGATAAGCCTCTGCCACTCAGCTGGAGGAGTGGGGAATCAAGCCCGGTTCTCCAGATTAAATCCACTTGCTCCTAACCACTACACCATACTAGCTCTCAACATTAAATGTTATTAAATTCCAGAATTAAAAACCCACCCAGGTCATAAAAACATTGCTCATTGAGCAGCTTAAAATAAGAGAAAGAAAAATAAGAAATAAAAGAAATAAGAAAGCACATTATAGATAGATTTTAAAAGATCGTCCTGCCTCCATTAAATATAAATTAAATATACACAGTCCATTTTCTAAACAAATAAACTGGTGTATGTTGATATTGGGCTAAGCATCTATCAAAGAGAGGTTACACTTGTTGCTTTCTTGTGGTTAGCACTAGGGTTATAGGCCTGTGACGTACATAGTCTTAAAACATATTTCCTCATACTCACTTAACCAAATGGTATTTGCAATCATAAGACCAGTGCTAGACACTTGGGGCAAATGCAGTTTTTTCATGCTTTTTACAATTGCTTCCAGAGAGGTCTGGCAGTCCACTGCTAGAAACAGAGATGCTAGTCAAGGAAGAGGACTCCTTCCCTGCCTGATCCAACAAGGCTGTATCATGCTTGGGGACTCCAACATAGCTTATACTAAGAGGGCTACATAGCTGTGCACTGGACATGGGTATAGCAGCAGCAAGAACTTCTAATAACCCTGTTTTTTACCGTTTTTGTCTTTCAGGGGCCCGCTGAACTGGTACCGGAACATGCCAGCAAACTGGAAGTGGAACGCCTCTGCCCAAGGCAGAAAGGTATTGGGAGTGGGGGAAGAAATGGTGCATCCTCCTTGGAATTCTAGAAGTTTGTGTTGTCTACGCATTTTCATCCTGTCCTTTTATCCAAGGACACCGCACCGGGTTCTCGCTCCTCTTGGGGCCGCAACGGGAGACGAGAAAGTTCTGTTCCGCTGACGGAATTCCCAGTCTGTCAGCAGAGACTTACTCAGCAATCCAAGCTACTGTCTCCGTACAGCTGACGAGACCCAAGTTCACATTTCTGCTTTGGTCAGGAAGGTCACCGAGTAACCACAGGATGGTGACTACCTCAGCTTAACCTGCTTTTTCATGACCCTTCATGAGTCGGATAACAAGGCATCTACGCTACATGAGGCCAATTTTTACAGCAAGAGACTAGCATAGCTAATCCTTTGAGATTTGCCTCTATAGTATTTTCAGTGCTGCTTCTTGGTCCCCATGTGTTATTTCATTTCTACCACCAGGGATGATTGTTCACAAAAGATTTAGCACCTTCACATGAGCTTTCCCTGCTCTGCATGTCTCCTCAATGGGCGACTTGTACGATAGAGGAGGGCTTTTCCTGCTGCAAATGATCTTCACTCTTGTTGCCTTTTAAAATCCACAGATCAGAGTCCCAGCTTTGATGGTCACTGCTGGGAAGGACAAAGTTCTACATCCAGCCATGAGCAAGCACATGGAGGAATGGGTGAGCAGACCATGCAGTCATCTTGTACAGGGGGCCACTGACACGCCTGCGGAATACACAAATCAGTTGTCATTTGGGCAACACAAATCAGTTGTCATTTGTCCCTTCTCATTGGTCATCTGGGTCAAGAATTCCCATTGAAAGTTCAGGGTCTAGATGCTAGAAGATCCATAAACTAATTGAACTCAGTGCCCCAGAAGTAGCAGCTACACTTTGTCATCAGTTGAAACCAACTCTTCTTACCTCTTCCTCCCTTGGCATTGGTTTTCAAAGGAAAAATACAGCTAACCATCTTGTCCAGTTCATTTTCTTATCTTAATAACAGTATGCTTGGGGCCGGGGTGGGGGTGGGGGTGGGGGGAGGAGACCTTTCTCCAAAACCAATCAGGGTGACTTAAGGCACCACTTGGCTACTATTTTTATTTTTGGAAACACTCGAATTGCCCAAGACTGGCAGTGGCTCTTTAAAGCTTTCCCAAACTGAAGCCTTTTGACTGAGGGTGTTAGGGACTGAACCACTGTTTTTATGCAAGTAGAGCATGCACTCCACTCTTGCGACATGTCCCCTAGGGCACACTCCTCTTGAATGGTGCGGTGCAGCTGCACATTGAACCATGATTATCTTGGGATGGATTGATCTTAACCTATTCTTTTCTAGATCCCTCAGCTGTCCCGTGGCCATATCGAAGAGTGTGGACACTTTACACAGATGGAGAAGTAAGTGGTGAAAGGGTCTGATAAACACACAGATTTTTCATATTCTTTGCTAAAATTTCTGCACCAAAAAAGAAATATATATATGTTTTAGAGGTCAAGATGTCCTCAGTCCAAAACAACAAACCATCAAAAAGCGTGTACAAAACTGAAGTAGAATACTTTTCGTCTGGCACCTAAAGGTCAATGTGATAGGACAGATTTCAGCTAGGAGTTCTGTGGTCCTGGCGCCACAACAGAAATGGCCCTGCACTAAAAGCATGCTGAGCAGTGGAGGCTTATCTGGGGAATTCAGATTAGCCTGTACACTCCCACACACACCAGCTGGGTGACCTTGGGCTAGTCACAGCTTCTCGGAGCTCTCTCAGCCCCACCTACTACCTCACAGGGTGTTTGTTGTGAGGGGGGAAGGGTAAGGAGATTGTAAGCCCCTTTGAGTCTCCTACAGGAGAGAAAGGGGGGATATAAATCAGTGTCATACAGAATCCAGCTATGGAGATGGTACTTACATATGGATAAAATTCATGGGTGCAAATCATATGATGCATATCTGAGTAAGAATTCAGTCTCTTCTGGCTGTGTTGCTTTTGGATGGGGTGGACACTGCCTGAAGCACATGTACATGCAAATTGCTGTTTTCACACAAAAGTACCATGTCAACATTTTTTTTACATGCACCCAGAGCTGGGGCAGGCCTGTATGCTTCTATTCCATCACCGCAAATAAATTGTGTGTTAAGATGGTTGATCTAATTTGAGTTCTAATTATTTCTAACATCACTGTACTAATAATATTTGATAAAGTTAACACGGAAACACAATACACCAACTCACCCCACCCCACCCCCCAAAAGCAGCTCAAGAATCTCAAAATAATTGTCAGAATCAGTACTGGTAGATCAGTGGGGATATGTTTTTTTAAAGTTTCACAATTATGGCAGAAAATCAGAATGGGCTTGATTGGAAATGGAAATTATATTAGAGGTTTTTCTCTCTGTTAACTGAGGTTATGTAAATAATCAGGGAGGTTCATTTCTTCTGATTTGTTTTATGCATTTGCGGCTAGCAAGTCATTGGTATACAGAACTATAAATTACCCGTGTCGTGTGGTGAGAGCATCAGTGTCCATCTACATGTTACGAAGTCCTCCTGTTCTTTGGAGGAGAACACAAGCACTTTCTACCATGCGTGGTGTGCGTTTTGTCCCTCCCTATTGCACACTGGCTCTTTTCCCTTTGTTCAGAGCAATAGCAGCTCCATGGGGTGGTGTGAAGACATGAAAACTGTGGTGTGTGTGTATGTGTGTGTGCACGCAATAAAGCTACTTCTCCCGCTTGGTATCTTTGTGCCAAGAAGATGCCATGGCCAAGAGATACCAGTATCCTGCCCCAGGCTTCTTGGAAGAAAGGCAGGATAAAAATGCATAATCAATAAGAGGCATCTGCAAAAACCATACCAAGATCATTTTAGCACCCCGTCTATTAAAGTTTCTGTGTTCCAAGCCCTTCCCCCCCCCCATGCATGTGCAAATGAGAGCAGCATTTGCATTTTCTCCATAAAGCTGCCTGCCTCGTTGCCTCCACCTTCTCTGTGCCCTTTCATTCATCTGTGTTTCTCAAAATTGCCTTGTTCTAATGTCACAGCAGCCATTAATAAAAAGAGAAAAAAACCCAGAGATATGCAGGAAGGCAGTTAAATGAACTGCTGGGTGGAATTGCATTTCGAGACCATTCCCACTCAGAAGATGATAAATTCTAATGGCGAAATAAGTAAATCAGACTGGTGGGGAGGCGGTAGGGCTCTTGGTAAAGACTCAAACCCACGCACACAACCCCTGTTTTACGGGGAAGAATAAAACCTTGCAGGTTAAACTACCAGGTAGAATATTGCCCTGAATTTATGGCACGTATACAGAAAGGATCAGGATCAGAAGAGTGGTAAAGAACGTAACTGTTCCATAGGTGTCAAACTTGCGGCCCTCCAGATGTTATGGACTATAGTTCCCATCATTCCCTGCCAGTGTCATGCTGGCAGGGGATGATGGAAACTGTAGTCCATAACATCTGGAGGGCCACGAGTTTGACACCTGTGTGTTAGACAGTCCAAAGGCAAGGGAAATATTCTAGCGCTGAACTGTCATCAAGAGTGTGTGGAGATACCTGTAAGCACAGAGGGCAAAGGGAAACTAGAGAGAGGCCTCTGGGATCCTTTTGTGCCGACCAGGGTTGTCAGCATGCTGAAGACAATCAGCTCCTTTTCCTTCATCCAGGCTGTCCAATTCTTGTACTCATTTCATGTATGGAGCAAGCAAAGAATCCATTTGGAACCAGTGGAGCAAGATTGAAGGAATTCTGTCACCCAAGAATAGTCTATCAGGCCCATGGAATGAAAGTGTGGGAACAGCCCTCTCAGGATCAGACCAAAGATCTGCTCAGCCCCACTTACTTTCCAACAGTGGTCTGTGAGATGTTTTTAGGAAGGCTACTGGTGAGCTTGAGGGCAACAAGGCCTCCTTTCCCCTTCATTTCCAGTTCCCGCAATTCAGAGATATACTGTCTCTGAACTTGAGGGTTCCATTCAGTTACCTCAGCCAATAGTTAGTTGATAAATATTTCTTTCTCTGGAAATACGTCTAACCCTCCCTGGAGGCTGGGGAAGTGGGGCTGGCATTCTATTTTTTAAAAACGTTTAACCTCCAGTGGCCTTCACCACATATTGTAGTAGCAAATTCCATTTGTTCATAATGTTCTGTGTGAATCATAGAATCGTAGAGTTGGAGGAGACCACAAGGGCCATCAGGCCCAACCCCCTGCCATTCAGGCACACTCAATGAAGAGCCTCCTTGTGAAAGGGTAGTCAAGGCAGCCCTGTTACAGTAAGCAAAATGCAATTACTACTTGCTCAAAAAAGTGGGCAAGCCTGATCTGGAACCTTTCTGTGGGGATCAGTGCATATTGGCTGACCTTCTTAGACCTGCTGGTGCTGAGAAACCATCTCTTTTTGGCCAGTGGTGTGGATATGGGTGTGGAGGGGTACACGTCTGCAGTCCTTGCTTGGTGGCACCTTTTAGTTCTACCAATGCAAGGCCATTACAGGGTCCTGGCACTGTACTTGAGAGCACAAGGCCGGAGTTGTGCTCTGTATTGCTTTTTGAAATATGCGTTTCCCAGTTGAGAATTTAAAGGAAGTTCAGGGAGTAGGAATCTGTTTCCGGGAATTAGCCTTGGAGCTGGCATCTGTAACAGGAATCCTGCTTCCCAATTCTGAAGGGCTGGTGTACAGCAGGCCAAAGGGAGAAGGCCTTGAAGTAACAGCCAGAAAGAAAGAAAAAAGGCTCCACAAGGAGAGAACCCAGGCCTGGATTAATATTGAAAAAAGGTCCAGCAACGTTTGGCAAGAGCTAGAGAGAGAGCCAAAGTGGGCCTAGAGCACTGAAGGAGGAGAGCTGAAAGTGCTGATCGGGGTGGGAGAGAGGCAGAGCAGAGTCTGGCAGAGAGGAGCCTGGTCAGCTCTGGAAGAAAAAGGATTCTGTCTCTCAGCAGAGTTGGCTGACAGAAGTCCAGTCCCCTGTCTAAGCTGTGCATGCTTCTATGCCAGAGAGGAGGAGGCCCTGACTGGAGTGCAGATTAGAAGTGCCCCTTCAGGAGCTTGGCGGTTTTAAACTGTCCAGACCTATCTTAGTCTGCCTTGCCCCTGGGTGTATCCACCAGAATCACCAGTCTGGGAGAAGCCAGTCCAAGAGGCAGTGAAGCTTTACATTAGGACTAGTGGGAGAGAGGGAGGCCAAGCCGCACATGTGAATCTCCTGGGGCTTGGACTGTGTGTTTGGGCAGTGATCAGTGGGTGGCTTGGAGCAGTGAGGAATAGTGTCTGTGTGCTGCAAGGGAATTTATTAGTTCAAAGCTAAGTCTTTCCTTTAAGAGACACCTGCGTGTGTCGGGTGTGCATATGAATCTGAAGTAACATCTTAAGATAAACTTATTCTAGGAAACCAACAAGCCGCTAGAAGCCTCTCCCAGTTTACTCCGTTGGAGAAGCCTTTGTGAAAGCCAGCAAATAAACGTTTCAGTTTTGTTCACCTTTTAAAACCTTTTCCAGTCATTGGGTATTTTGTGTCAGGGTGGGTCTGTGTTCTCTAGTCAGGGTGGTGACCTTGTGGAAAATCAGTAATGAGGCAGAGGAAAATATATTATTGGTGGCAGAAGCATGAAAGCAGAACTTATATATATAAGGAGCGCCCATACGTTACATTGGCGGCAAAGCGGGCGTGGATCACATTGGTAACATCTGAACTACAGTCCCAAACACGAGAAGAAGACCCACTTTTATTCGCTTTTTTTCTGATTTTGTGGAGAATTAAAACTGTGAAATTTTCTCCTCACAAATGGCACCACCTAAGACAATAAAAGACAGCTGGGTGAGGGAAAAGCCCCAGAGACAGGTGATGTAGAAACACCTAAAGAAGATCCCTTTCAGGATTAGGGGAGAGCATGAAACTAAAACTGGCCAGTATAGATGCTGAGATTAGAGAAAGCTAAGATGGCTTCTGGAGTTGAAAAGAAGCAAAATTAGAGGCTAGAGTGATGGCTGAAATGAAATGCTTGAAGGTAGGGGGTGGAAACGGTTAAACTAGCAGCCACGTGGGCTGAAAGCGCCAGAAAAGAAAGAGTTTAAAGATGGCGGGAAGTCGCGAGGCAAAGCATGAGCCATGAGTATTATTGTTTGATTTGAGAGTGAGGGAAATGAAGCTCAGAGTGAGCTGCCCCATCCCCACATTGTTGTGGAATTTCCCTCAGCAGATGGAGAAAATGGAAACAGTTTCCACAGGGTTGCCCAAGAGTACCAGATGAACTGGAGGGGAATCTTTTTTCCCAAACGCTGATGGGAAACCCTCAGAATGGCACCCAGAAGATGCAGTTGGAAGCATTAACGCTTTAACCCCTGCAAGGTGTACCCTTTGCTAACGCAATAGATCCAGGAGGCGAGAAAACTCCTTAACAGCTTCGACTTTGTGAACCAGGCTGAGTCTGCAGCAGATCCAGAGTTGCAGATGGACAGTGTTCATGCTGACAGGTGCCAAGAAGACCAGAGCGGCATGAGTTCCTGTAAGGAAAGAACGGAAGGAGACAGCCGAGCTTGCTGACCCCAAAGCCATCAAAGGTATTCCAGTTCAGTGCCACAGCGCAGTTCCAGAGGTGGAGGAAGTCAGTTGGTTAACGCCCTCCCGACGCGCTACCCAGCAGTGCAGCTGAATCCATCGTTCCTTGGCGATAGCAGTACCAGGAAGATCGCGAGAGGCGGTTCCTGAGAGGAAAAGGAGAGCTGCTGCTTAAAAAAGCGCCTCCCAACGGTCGAAGCCGGTGCAGCTGGAACGATCGTTCCTCGCGGAGCAGTACCCAGGAGATCAGCGAGATGCGGTTCCTGTGAGGGGAAAAGTGAGGCGGCTGCTAACGCCCATCCCACATGCCCAGCGGTGCAGTTGAACAAATCTGCTCAAGCGGAGCTGCATCACCGGAAGTTAAACGCAGACGCGATTCCTGAGGAGGGAAAAGGAGGCTAAGACGAATTGCAACAAGTTCGCCTAACCAACTTTGCATCGCAGGAGGTTCCAGTTCCTGAAGCGGATCCAGAATCCAGCAAGAGCCGGGACAGTGTTGTGCAGGACATGCTTAAAGCGGGATAGTGCAGGTCTGGTAAGGAAACACCAAAATGAACTGGAAAGCAGCAGCAGCCGCAGACCTCAACAGAGCGTTTCCAGCAGCCAACGGAGAGAATTGCTGTTGAAAGCCCAACATTACAGCTGCCCGGCAGAAGACGAGGAAGTTGAAGTTTTGTATACCTGACTCGTCAAGAGGAAACTTGAGGGGGGACCGGGGAGGCCAATCTGACCGCATAAAAATGAAAGGGTCTGATGGCGCATTATTTGGATGCAAGTATGTGTGTTCTGTGGTAGAGGGCAATTGTATGAACGCGGCTTTATGATGAAATGACAAAGGCACTTACCTGGGCCAAAAGAGGCAAAGTGGTAAAGAAAGCCAGAGTGTAAAACCTCAAACTTTTGATTTGGCAGAAAGGAGGCAAGTTTAGGAAGGAAATTTTACTTTGGCTCTTAATGTGGTGTCACCATCCAAATTCACCACTACACGCTAAAAGGCAACTTAACCTTGCCATGAGTGAGCATGAATGTCCAGTTGGATTTGGATAACCCACCATGAGGAAGCTTTCCCTACTGGAGGGAAAAAAGGAAAATTTACCCTGTGCTTGTATAACTCCACCACCAGTAAACATACATCTGAATAGAAACAGGTAATGACTTGAAGAGAATGCATGCTAAATAAGAGTACCGTAGGAGTTTAAAAAACGCTTGCTGAAATATGAAAATGCGTATTGCTGTGAGAATGTTATTGAAGTATAAATATAGGATTGGCGGTAAAGTTTAACCTAGGGTAAGAATGTTTTATGGTGAAGAAATTGAACTTTAAGGTAAAAGCTGAATGCATAAACGAAAAATGTGGAAATTCATGAAAAACTGTTTAGTTTTGCTAACGTAGTAGCAGCTTTATTTACACACATTGCTGCAACGAGGCTTGTAGCCCCTGTGGAGGGTCCCAGGTCGTTTAGGGAAAGGGGACATATGTAACTAATCCTGTCTCACTCCTGAGAGGGCTGTGTGCATTACAGGCCAAAGGAGAAGGCCTTAGCAACAGCCAGAAAAAAAAGAAAAAAGGCTCCACAAGGAGAGAACCGACCTGGATTGGCTGAAAAAAAAGGTCTTGTAACGTCATAAGGGGAGGCTAGGGGAGCCAGTGGGCCTAGAGCACTGAGAGAGGAGAGTTTGAGTGCTGATGTCGGGGTGGGGAGAGAGAGCAGAGCAGAGTCTGGCAGAGAGGTGAGTCTGTCAGCTCTGAAGAAAAGGATCTTGTCTCTGTTGAGTTGGCTGACAGAAGTCCAGTCCCTGTCTAAGCGGTGTATGCTTGACAGAGAGAGGAGGGAGGCCCTGATCTGGAGTGCAGATTGAAGTGCCCTTCAGGAGCTTGGCATGTTTTAAAACTGTCCAGACCTATCTAGTCTGCCTTGCCCCTGGGTGTGTATCACGCAGAATCACCAGTCATGGGGAGAAGCTCAGTCCAGAGGCAGTGAAGCCATATCAATAGGGACTAGTGGGAGAGGAGGAGGCCAAGAAGCGTGCCAGAATCTCCTGGGCTTGGACTGTAATGGAATTGTGTGATCAGTGGGTATTGGAGCAGTGAGGAATAGTGTCTGTGTGCTTAAGGGAATTTATTAGTTCAAAGCTAAATCTTCCTTAAGAGACACTCATGCGTGTGTCGGTGTGCATATGAAGATCTGAAGTAACATCTTAAGACAAACTTATTCTGAAGAGCTAACAAAGCGTTAAACCTCTCTCCAGCTTCTACTCCGAGTAGCTCTTTGTGAAAGTTTCAGCAAATAAACGCTTCGAAGTTTTGTTCGTCACCTTTTAAAACCTTTCCAGTCATTAGTATTTTTGTCTGTGTGTCTGTGTTCCCCAGTCAGGGTGGTGACCTTGTGGAAAATCAGTATTGAGTGGGCTATATAGAGGAAAATATATTATTGGTGGCAGCGCAGAAAGCAGAACTTATATATATATGAGTGCCCTTTCGTTACAACTGGCAAGGCAACTGAAGTCTGTTTCTTATTATGCTACCCAGAGAAGAATTTCTCCTCCTCCTCCTCCTCCTCCTCCTCCTCCTCCTCTTCTTCTTCCACTGATGTGGTCGTGGGAGCACCAGTTAGCTTCTAAGGTGCAAGTAGGAAAGGGAGTCAATCTCACCCTCCTGCTTGGCTCCGACCTCAAATACTTTTCTGGCCAAAGCTGGGATATGCAAGTAGCAGGACCCCTTCTGATTCAGGCCTGGAGAAGCCTGGCCATCTGTGCTTCAGTTCCCGGGGATCACACATGCCTTTAACATGGATGTGGAGTTGAGTTGAGAATTTACATCAGGGTCAGAATTCTTCCACTTAAAAAGAATAAAAATAAAAGTTCCCAGGTCCTTATGACTGCAGGTAGTGGGTTTGAAAATTGGCAGGCGGAGAAAGGCACCTTCAAACCAAGTGCAGAACTTTCCAAATCTTTGTGATTTACCTGCCTCCAGCTCCATCTCTGCCTTTACCACTCTAATGTGCAAAATTTTATTTATTTTTTAAAAAAACATTCAAATTCAATGAAACTGCTAATGGTGGGTTCAGAATAGTGTATGCTAACTACTTCTTTTGTGGACATTTTCCAGATTGTGAAATGTCTCATCTCAGAATATGAACTAGTAGCGTAGGTCTTTTTAATGGGCTGATTGCACTTAGGACCAAATACCAAGTCATTTAGATAATGATGACATTATAAACGTTGATGACTTGCATGATAATTATGGTGAATATGTACCTAATATTTATGTAGCATTTTAAAGTGTCCCAACAGGTTGCTCTGTGGTTTTGACAGTTCTTGCAGCTGTCCTGTAATGTACGACAGCAATTGTATTCCCCGGTTTTCTAGCCAGAGTACTTGAGGCTGCAGACTTTGTAGGGAGCTCAGAGCAGAGCAAGGGTTTGGTCTGGGAACACTGAGATTCTTGCAGGCCATGTTCTTAGTTGCTGAACTGTCCCAGCTGTTAATATATCATATATTGGTTCAAAATGAGACATGGAGTGTGAAACAATGTACACAGCATGGAATAAATCTGCACCATGTGCCCAAGAATAAATGTGTGCACTCTGGGCACAGACATTTAGGTGCTTCTTTCTGCATCAGTATACTTCTTTTGCCAATGATGTGTTTTCCCCACAGGCCTGCAGCTCTGAACAAAATCCTCATTGAATGGCTGGAGGAAGTTCACAAGAATACTTCTCTGCAAACAACTGCCAAACTCTAAGCAAGACTCCCAGTATCCCTCCTGCCTGAATGCTCACGGGCTGACTCAGGGGACTGTAGAGGAATTATTCAGAAAGCATTGAAGTTGACATATATTTTCATATAGATGGTTTGCACAAATCTGATTAGAGGCTGTTAGGTTGCCAGAAACCAGCTGCTGAGACCAGAGGAGAAAACTCTTGAGGTTTTTCTTCATTATGTGCCTTAGTCCTTTTTCCAGCTAAGCCACGCAACCAGCGTTTTGGAGTTCAGCAGGGAGAAGGGCGCTGTTGTGCCGCTGTGGTTGATTTCACTCCCAGCTAGTGTTGAAGCAAGAGGAGGTAATGGTTTTGTGCTTCACATGGGGTGGAAAAATGCCTTCGTTCAGTCCTGGACCCTCATCTGCTCATCTTGTTTGTTGAAGCTTACTAAGTTTAGAGGCAAAATAGAAACTAAGAAAACCGTCCAAGGCAATTCGTACATTTTCTAATTAGTATTGTGTGTCCTGGCGTAACATTGTTGGTCATTGTTGAAGCCGGAGCCTATGAAATGCTTTGGGGTTAACTCCAGCCCTGCGAGGGTGAGCTTCCCACCTCCTGTGATGGTCTGCAGTTTTTCTTTTCTTTTTCAAAAATAAATACAGCTATTTTCTCAATTAAGCTAGTTAAAAGATTAAGCCAGTTAAAGTGGATCTGGGCATTTTGCCTCTACCAAGAGGAAAATGGACAGAAAAGCCCCCCTTGCTGTTTTTCTGCATGATGTAGAAAAACCAAAGGAAAGTTGCCTTGGAAGCAAGAATTCAGCTAAAAGATGCTGAGACCAAACTGGACATTATGGCGGGGGATCTATGAATGTGTCCCTTATGGGGTTGGTTTTTTTGCACCTCCATTGCAGTTGGGTAGGATTTAACCTTTTCCTTACATTATTTTCTCAACCTTAAGTCTCTCTCCTCCCCAACTTATTTGTCCTATGGGAGAAACATAAAAGCCCCTTCCGCACACGCAAAATAATGTGTTTTCAAGTCACTTTCACAACTGTTTGCAAGTGGATTTTGCTATTCCGCACAGCTTCGAAGAGCACTGAAAACAGTTTGAAAGTGCATTATTCTGCATGTGCAGAATGAGCCAAAGAGATTACTTAGAAACAGAACCAAAAGGTTCTCAAAGGGTCATCTAGTCCACCCCCTGCACAAATCAGGAAATTCACAACTACTATCCCAATGACCCATATTCTATGCCCAGAGGAAGACATGTTTTCCTCTAGAGACCAAATAGCAGTTCTGCCTGTTTAGTGCCTTTAATGCTCCCTATTCCTCCCCCCACCAGGAGCTCAGGATAGTACGGACGGTCCCCGTTTTTCTCTTTTAACTTTCTTATCCCAGCAACCCTGTAAAGTGGGTGAGGTCTAGACAGGTGGAGGAGCTGAAAGTGGATCTTCCAGATCCTAATTTGATACCCTAGCCACTGCAGCATACTGACACTCAAATTAGAACAAAGGGCACTTGACCTTTCCATGGCTGCAAAGAAACCAACTTTGGATCAACTCTTCAGAAATCAGTCCAGGATTTTGCTTTTTCCTCTGTGGGGAGGGATGATTCCAAGCCCTATTACCAAAGCTGTTGTCGTCAGTGCTACCACCAAGCTACAGCTGGGCCTGACTCTTTCTCTCTGTTGAACCTGCCTCATACAGTTGTTGCACAGATGGGAGAATAGCTCATCTTTATTTGAGTTTAACAGTCCAAAGGCCAGATGGGAGAATAATTGAGCTCCCCAGAGAAAAGGTTGGGATAAAAATGTGCAAAAGCAGGCAAGATCTCTACTGAGCATCCTAGTGAGTCTTGAATGTGAGTATTAAATGCAGAATTGAGCTTCACGCTAATCTCAGCTTTTAGAAAAAAATTGGGGGCTCACATCTGCAGGTTATCTTTGGGATGGTAGAAATAATTTGTGTTTGATATCTCAGGTGCCAGATGAGTGGCCAAATAAAATTTCTAATAGTCTGGGACAAATTTGTGAGTCCTGGAAAGCTCCTTGTCTCTTTCCGCATCTAGAAGCACGAAAAGAAGCACATATTGGGTATGACCGTGCAGGTAACAGAATTCAGCTTTCTTTGGTTCGGAATTTGGATTTCAGAATCTTAATCTACCGTCCAGTTATAACTAGAGATGTCGGAAACCCAGGTTCAAACCCCTCCTTTGCCATGGAAACTTGATGGGTGACCTTTGGGGCAGTTACACGCTCTCATTGTCAATCCTGGCAAGTATTTGGATGGGAGACCTCCAAGGAACACTAGGGTTGTGAAACAGAGGCAGGCAATGACAAACCACCCCCGATTGTCTCTTTCCTGGAAAACCCTTCAGAGTTGCCATAGGTCAGCTGTGACTTGACAGCACTTTACACACGCAAGTTCCTGTTAACTGCTTTTATTGCAAACAAAATATTTTTCTTCAGAAAACTGGTAACTGGAATAAAAATTCACAAATGGTATTTTTAATAGCATGGAGTAGTTCCTTGCTGGGACAAAGGGAGAAACTGAAATGTTGGGTTTGGGGATAGTAGTTTCTTTTTTCTTATTGAGGCTGCTGCAGGGATCCATTCTGCTGTTCCTGTGAGTGGTTGCTTCTGTAGATGAAGATGCCTTATCCCAGTGGTGGCAAACCTTTGGCACTCCAGATGTTATGGACTACAATTCCCATCAGCCCCTGCCAGCATGGCCAATTGGCTGATGGCAGGGACTGATGGGAATTGTAGTTCATAACATCTGGAGTGCCAAAGGTTCACCACCACGGCCTTATCCCATGTCAGAATATGGGTATGCTGTCTCCTCTGACTGGCAGCAGCTCTCCAAGATCCCTGGCAGAGAAAGATCATTCTCAGCATCTGCACCTAGGGTTGCCAGTGAAGGCGAACGTCTGAAAATATAGGCCTGAGTGAACCAAAGTATAATAGAACTATAGATTTGCCTTATGTTAGCTGAAGGCAGCATATTCAGTAAACCTAGAGATTGCCAAATATCTAAGAATAACTTGTACTTACAGACGTGTTATAAACCATGCTTATCTAGCTGTTCATGATTCTACCAGTATTCTCTGTCCAAAGTTATTTCTGCACCAGGTCAGGCTGACCCTAGTTAATGAAGGAAACTTGGGAGAAGCAGCAGCCAAGTTGCCTACAATTTTGTATTGATAAGAAAAACTAATCTTTGCTAGAAATAAGGAAGCTAACCTTTGCCAAATATAAGCATCAGCAGTAGTTTTGTCTCAGTCCTGCTTGTTTAGTGGCTGTATTTGCCTATAAAACAAACCTTGACATTGCTGTTGATTCTGTGAAAGAGACCTGTTTCTTACCCCTGCAATAAGATTTTTTTTCTTTGTTTTCTCCTTATTATGCACAATAAAAATTTCTTTTTGAGGCTCTCTCTGTGTATCCTTTTAATTCATACTCCCAGTTGACAAACCCATCTTCCAGTGGGTCAAAATTACATATGATAGCTGTGGCTTGGGGAAATCCTGGAGGCTTGGGAACAGTGGTTCGGGATTGTGGAGTAGATAGCTTAGCAAGGATGTGATACCATGTTCTATTACAGTGGTTCTCAACCTGGGGTTCGCCTTTCACAGGGGTCGCCTAAGACTCTCTGCATCAGTGTTCTCCATCTGTAAAATGGATACATTTTAGGATTGGGGGCCACCACAACATGAGGAACTGTATTAAAAGGTTGCGGCATTAGGAAGGTTGAGAACCACTGTTCTATGATGTCATATCCAGGTCAAATGTTAGCCTCTTAGATTATCCTCCCTGTGAAATCACTGCCCACCAAAATTCAAAGTTGAACATTTCTTTTTCACATTATTTCTCCCTGCCTTTTTTCTCCACCTCACATCACTTGTAGGCTTCTGTGTGAATGTATACTACATGTCATAATCGTATGATCCTAAATATTTGTGCTGGTATAAATACCTGCTATCCAGTGATGTTTCTCTGGACCTACAGAATCTCACAGAATCCACTTCAGGTTCTTCTCAGTGTTGAGGAGAATCACCCACTCTGTAGTCAAGCTAACAGAAGCTCCACCTCTCCCTCAGTCCTCAGCTGGGCTTTGGCCTTTAGTGTCTTTATAGGCAGTAGTCAGTCAGTTTTTCTAGTTTTTACCATTTGTGATAGGAGAAGAGGCCTGTTTAGTGGGGGAGATGTTTGTGCTACACATAATCCTTGGTCTTTTGCTTCTGTTTGGGTGGGGGGGGGGTGATCAGTGGAAACTAAAGAGGTTTTGGGGCAGGAGACAAAAAGCTTTTCCTCAGCAGTTAGGAATCCTCAAAAAACCTGAAAAACCCGGGTTGAGAGAAATAGGGTGGGCTGAACTCATTTTGGAGAAGAGAGCTGTCCGAAGGCCTTCCCCCAAATGCAATATATAATGTCCTAAAGATGTTATATTTGCACTGTGCAGAACCCACCACTGTTCCCCAATCAAACCATGGCAGTTTCGGCTGCAGCAGTGTGAGCCTCGGCAGCAGCAATAATCTTGGGAATTTTTTGACCTCTAGCACAGCCACACTATTGCGTGGGTTGGCTGAAGATTTAAAATTGGATTTCAGCTTTCATTCAAAGAACAGTGATGCAAGATGTGGAAGGTGCTTGGCTTTCAAGGGCAGATTAAGGGAATCCTGTTTTTAAGAGAACAGTATCTCTGCCCATTCTGCCAACCCTTGGGGTGCCTAGCATGCCATGCCAAAACAAGGAGCCCATTTTCTGCATTGGCTAGTGTACCCACAAGGTCACAGTCTGGACTTGCCCTTGCCTATATCTGTCTTGCAAAATACTTTCATTGCACCCTTCCTAAAGGAATTAAGAGAAAAACAGCAGTCCTGCTGTGGAAAGCTTTCCCAGCTCCAGCCCTGGATTATGCATCTTGCAAAGACAAAGAACTTGGTAATGTATTTGCCCCACATGTTCCTGCCAGTATTGTACTCACCCAAAAACTACTTCTGACTAATTTCTCTCTAACGACCACCTTACTTACATTGCCATTGTTTTATAGTTATGATCGACTCAGCACTCTGCCCACCTCCGGGCACTCTCATCTTAGCCCATCAGGCTAAACAGTCAAACCATTAGATTAACAACTCAACACTTAAAATTGATGACTGCCTCTTGTCTTTCCCCAGAAAGGCAGGATTTGCCTGGAAGATAAAGGGTCACTCTGCATAATCCTGAGGGTTCCTTTTTCCCTATAAGAAGCCCCCTCTCCCAGTAGCCAGTGATAAAAATCTCTGGGCACCTCTCTGCCTGTTGATATTGTCCTCAGTGCGTTGTTCTTTCTTCTGCCAGAGCTAAGTGCAGGTCGCTCAGCTGTTCATTGCACCTTTCCACTCCAAGATCAGGTGACTATAACCCTTACTCCCCAAATTCTCTACATCTATTCCAAACCTATCCTTTCAACACTGCATATAACCTCGGACTGTGTGTATGTTCTTCTGCTTTGATTGTGTGCTTGTGTACCCCTATTATCCCTTAATAAAGTTAATTAAACTTTATTTTGCTCTCCTGCGGATTTCTTGCAAAAGCTGACCTTGGTATACATAGGCAACAGAGACTTTGAGCTTCCCTGACCTTTTGCTAAGCCAAAGAGTCTGCCCTTGCTAATTCTCCCACTCTAAAATGGACAGACTCCCACCATTTCAAGTAACACCTCTTAGACCGGGGGTGGGGGTGAGAGGTTGAACCATAAGTTCGATTCTGCCCCTTTACAATTAAAACCAGGCTCCTCGTAGCTGAATATCCCCATTGAATATTCCCATTGAAAAGAAATGAGGGTCCCCTTTTGCAACCAGTTCTGTGGAAGTCACCTGGCTCAGCTCTCTGAGACTGCATGCATCAAAGGGAGGTTTGGGCAGTGGGGTGGATGGAAGATGGATGCTGATGAAATCAACATATGTTTGTCTGCACCAAATGGGATCGTGGCAAGTTTACAAAGAGCCCCAGTGGTGCCTTTTCAGCTTCAGATGCTCAAGACTGATATGTGCTAGGATGAATAGAAGTATGATACTTTTTTTCAAATGTAGTCAGAGCTGATGGTCCCCTGAGCTTTCTCATTAGTGCTTCTAACTACTAATTGGTTTGGCTAATTGGTTTGGCAGATGGGAACAGGCAGCTAAAGGCTGGCTCTATAATTTTGTATGTTAACCTGGAGAGACTGTTTATATAGCAATCGACCTTCTCACACTTGGCGTATGAGTGGTCTCCATTCTCCCATCAAACCCAGGGTGAGCACAGAGATGTTTACAACAGAGAGCTGAGGAGATGCTGACTGAAGACCAAAGTGTTTTGGGGGTGGGGGGAGCAGAGACATCTCACGTTGTTGATGCCTCACACAATATAGTGTGAGGGAGCCAGGAATCTCACTCTTTGCTTCAGCCACCTGCCCTGTCACTTTTTTACAATCCAGAGCAGGCAATGAAGGGTGAGGTCGCACTTGCAGGTTGTGATTGTAAGCAAGGACTGGCCTGTGTGAAAAGATCTGTGGTACATCAGAAGACCACAGGCGGAACTTTAATAGCAGCTGTCATCACCTCAAACAGAACAGCTCTTCCAGCAACTGTTGTAAAAGTAAAATCTTTCATGAGTCAGTCTGAGACTCATCAGAACGCTTGACCTTGGAGATGACAAAGCTAACAGAGGTGTGAAGATCTGCATTTATCTGTGTGCTTCTGTGAAAGAGAGACAAGCCCAGCCCCTCTTCCCTCTTTCTCAGAAGGAAGGGGGGCTGCTGGGTTCCCTCTCAGTCTCCTGCTTCTGTTTCTGACAAATGAGAGCTATAAACCTCCTTCCTCTGCCTCGTGGGTCTTTCCACTCCCTATTTCATGCTTGGCAGTAGACCTTTTCACAGCAGGAGGAGGGGGAGTTGGTTTTTATGCCCCACTTTCCCCCACATTTAAGGACACTCAAATCAGCTTACAATTGCCTCACCTTCCTGTCCCCACAACAGACATCTTCTGAGGTTGGTGGGGCTGAGAGTGGGCTGAGAGTACTGCGACTAGCCCAAGGTTACCCAGCAAGCTTCAGGCGGAGGAGTGGGGAAACAAACCTGGTTCTCAAGACTGAAGCCCACCACTCTTAACCACTACCCCACACTGTCTCTCTGCAAACCAGTTGCTGCAACAGAATGACATGGGCCACTCAACTTGACATCTTCGTTCTCCAACTGATAAACCTTCTGCAGCTGGATTCTGGCAGAATAATTCAGTCTTACAGACCCTGTTGAACTGGAATAAGCCTTGCAGGGCTTGGGTGTCATTTGAACAAGAATTCCACCAGGTCAGAGGCAAAGCTGAGAAAGCCCTGGCTCTAGTTGAGGATAGCCAGATAGATTTCAGGCAGCGGCGGAGGGCAGGGGGGATGAACATGTTATTCCTAGCTGCACACAGCACAGGATTGGTGTTCCTGCAAATATAAGGGTCTCAGATCATTAAGGGCTTTAGACGAGAAGAAGAGTTTGGATTTATATCCCCCCTTTCTCTCCTGCAGGAGACTCAAAGGGGCTGACAATCTCCTTGCCCTTCCCCCCTCACAACAAACACCTTGTGAGGTAGGTGGGGCTGAGAGAGCTCCAAGAAGCTGTGACTAGCCCAAGGTCACCCAGCTGGTGTGTGTGGGAGCGTACAGGCTAATCTGAATTCCCCAGATAAGCCTCCACAGCTCAGGCAGCAGAGCGGGGAATCAAACCCGGTTCCTCCAGATTAGATACACGAGCTCTTAACCTCCTACGCCACTGCTTATTAAAGTTTAATACCAAAACCTTGAACCTAATTCAGTACTCTACCTTGAGCCAGTGTAGCTGACAGAGCTCAACATGGATATGTGCCCTCTCCAGAGTCCCCATAAGGATCTGGACTGCTGTACCAGCTTCCAAATCAGCCTCAAGGGTAGCCCTGTGTAGAATGTGTTGTAATAGTCCAGTCTGGAAGTGAATATTGCATTGGAGAGGGAGAAAGGGCTCCCTTTATCCACAACCTGATTTCCATTACTTATGTGTCCAACAATCCCTCAGAGACCCTTCCTTAGAAGCTATCATGGTGTAGTGATTAGAATGTCAGTCTAGGATCTGAGACCCAGATTCGAATCCTTACTCCATCATGAAGCTCGCTGAGGGACCAGTAGGCTAGCTCCCCCAACCCCACACCACTGAAGAATGCAGGGTAGGGTTGGCTGGTACAGGTTGGGAAACTCCTGCAGATTTGGGGATGGAGCATGAAAAGGTCAGGATATCTGTGGGACACAATGCCAAACAGCCCACCCTTCAAAGCATCCATTTTCTCCAGAAGTACTAATCTCTGTAGCTGGGGAACGAGCTATAAGTCTGAAAGATTTCCCAGATGCCTCCTGGATGATGGAATCCCTTGTGACTAATACCTCACTGTTGTTGTGAAGATACAGTGATAAAATAATAAAATGGTGCTAATCAGCTGTTTTAAGTCCCCATTGGGGAAGAAAACCAGGATATAAGAGTCTAAATAAATCAATAGTTGTTACATCCAATTGCCCAAAAGAGGACAACTTTATTGCACATATTTCTCCACTGATTCTGAAATTGTGGAGCTTTCTACTCCAAAGTGTATGAGAGACTATGTATACCTGTGTGTAAGTTGGTGTCACATGCTGAGGTGGGAGCAAGCCTTTCTTTCAAATCACAGTTCTGTTTAATGAAAACAAAATGAAATTACTAATGAAGAAAAAAAGCTAAGGAACTGCGGAACAACAAACCCCTCAAAATGACAAAGCAGCTGCTGTAAAGATGATGCAAGTCTGAATCACACCATTTCTTCTGATGGGATTACAAACAAAGTTGGCCTTCATAAGATGGAATTTGTTGGGGATGTTATCAAAGAATTGGATATGGGAGCTTGTGAAATCCATCTTGTAAAATAGATGCATTCAAATTGGCTTAGGAGAGCAGTTGGCCTGGACTGAAATGGGCCTCGCGTAGACCTGAGCATCCCTTCTAGACAAATAGAAGGAGGGTGCCTGCAGCTTATATGGAATGCCAATTATCTGGGGAAAGAAATTAGGAGGTTTGCTAGCAAGACGACAACAGACGGTGCTGTGAATTTGAATCTGTTTTCTCTTACATTCTTTGAGCACAAGTATATTCTGTTTCATCTACAGTATTCAAAAAGAGCAGTACAACAATATTTACAATTAAAAATGAATTATGCAATTAAACCAGAAGCATATGTTCCCTCGGTATTGGATTGTCATTGCTGTCAGGGGAAAAAGATTGGTGCATCCCTACTCAAACCCCAACTCTCTAGAGCTGTTAACTCTACTTACAGGCTCCATATCTGCACAGCCTTCTCAGGCAGCAATTCTGTGAGAATGCGTAGAGCTTTAGTGCATGAAGGCATATTGACTGCCCATACCCGAGGCCCTACAAGCAATAAGCCTTCTTTCCCCAAAGAACCCAAAGGAAAGACATTGTTAAAACCAGAGGTGGGATCCAGCAGGTTCTCACCAGTTCCCAAGAGTGGGTTACTAATTATTTGTGTGTGCCGAGAGGGGGTTACTAATTGGGTCTGCTTTTCCATTAGAAATTCCATTAGGTCCAAAAATCATAAAGTCCTGCTGTTTCCTATGTGGCTGGTTAGCGAAGGTAGAAAACGGGATAATTCTTCCTGTTGGGCTGTTTAAAAAACATGTTTTAGAAATATGGTATAGTTCCTTGTTTAAGGAAAGTATCCTTCTTTTGATTTCTAGAAACAAAATTAAGTATTTAAAAGTATTAAGTATTTGACAGGCAGTCAATTAGAGGAGAAGTAGTTGTTTCTGTTGGCAGTAGACAATAGGACTTGCTATAATGAGTTTAAATTATGGACAGAAAGATACCAGCTGGAAATTAGGAACTTTTTTTTACAGTAAGAGTTTTTTACAGTAACAGATAAATTATTAATGCCCAGCCCCCGGAATGCCCGGCCACGCCCATCGTGCCCCGCCCAGCCCCATTGGCGCTATGCCACTGTTTGAATCCCACCACCATGGGAACCTGTTACTAAAATTTTTGGATCCCACCACTGGTTAAAACCCTACTCCATGCAATGACATAAAGGGAATCACAAGCTACCTGGCTGGATATGACTTGTGCCCCTGTTTTGATCGACCAACCCTGCAGTTTAAAGTCCCCCTGCTTCATGATATTAATAATTAGTTAAGCGCAATGAAATGTCATTGGTGGGTGGCGCTGTGGGGTACACAGTTAGCTGAGGAGTCACCTGTAGACTTTCTCCTTGACCAGTATCTGCCCTGGCCCCTTTTCCTGTCCTTGGTCCAGTCTTACCTCCAGAACCATTCCTTGAATTCTGCCCCCCCCCCCTCCCCATAATGCATTGCTCACCTCTTCTCATTCTGGGACTAGTTTATGGAGGAGAGAGCAATGCAGCAGCCAGTCAGTTGCCTGCCTCCTGGTTCTAGGGGATGCTGTGTGCATCAACGAAAATACTGGGAAAGAGGCCCTCGGCTTGCTGGCAGAAGAGATATCTAGCCTGGCTGAGTGAGCTCATTTTCATCTGTCATGTGATGTAGGGCGACTGGCTTTGAGGCTATAATTTCAAAATTTTATATCTGAGGGAGTAAAATGTGATTGAAACAGACATAAAACGTCCGCCATAAAATCTGCCTTTCACACAGTGATCTGAGACATAAAATACATTTCTTAATAGAGATGCCTGTGATGGATCCCTATGAACCTCCTTTGTGTCTTCACAGTGATGAAGCCGTCCTCTGAGAAATAAATTAGAATCTGGGGCAGCTGGAAACTATTTGAAGAGCCCAAACCGTTTGGTGTGTTCACACGCTGTGTTCACATTCCTACCCTTTGGGTAAGGCTTCAGAACTGAAAGGGATACATAGTTGGGTCAAGAGACATGCCGAAGTTAACACACAGGACAAGCAGAGGTTAGTTTTCACCACATTGACCTCACACAATTCTCTGCTACCTTGGAGCCATCCTGCATCCATCCAAGGCGTACAGCCATAAAATATCATTGCTGCAATTGTTCCCGAGATTGAACGCTACTGGGTTGTTGTTCTCTGTGGTTTCCAGCTTCGAGATATTTCTGGAGCCCTATCTACTTAACGTTCTATTTTAGGATTTTAAGAAGAAAAATAAACGAATGCCAAGCCATACTGAGGAGCACCATTTCCATTAAACTTTTCAACCTCAATGAAAAGGACCACCAGTGTCAGTGATCTTTCCTGGCAGGCACATAAAAATGGTCGAAACATTCCTCCCTTTAAAAAGGGCAGGATGATTCTTCCCCCTCCCTTGGCAAGACCTTGGAAGAAACACTGGTCCCGCTGAGGATTCCCTCCTCTAAAATGGCAGCTATTGCTTCAAAGGAAGGGATTCCCAGAATGGGACCATAAGACTCCTTCCTCTCTCTTCTCAAAGCCCTTGGCAAAAGAGGGGGAAAGGATCAAACTGTTACCGTGCTGCCTGGGTAACTTTTACTCTCCCAGATCAACCAGCTCTCAGCAGCGCGGAGGAACAGAAACAGGACCCAACACAGCGAGAATAGTGAAAAATAAAAATGAGTTTATTGAGATGCTGACCTACGTTTCAGCACCTCCGCACCACAGCAACTGCAGCTGCCTAGCAGCTTTACAAATTTTATATACTTTCTCCCACCCGGGAGTCCAGGGGAATACAGGACAGCCTACAACCATTCATTTACAGATACATAGGAACCAATTAGACTCCGGAGGGCAGTCCCTTCTTGAATTTCGCGGCAGAAGCAGGGCAAGGCGATGACGTAGACACAGGCGGCAAAAACACAAAAGAGTCCCTTGGGTGCTTGGGGTCAGGAAACCAAACCTAACGATGATGGCACCCTTATCTGCCTGCTGGTGGGATTAGGCAGATGGAGGCTCTTCTTCTGGGGTCTCTTTTGTCAGGCGTTCATTCATGGTTTTAGCACATGAAAAGGGACGTGCCCAGGTGGAGCAGGGGTGGACTCCTGCCTTGAGCAAGGGAGGTTCAACACAGATACAAACACAAAACACAACTGCAACTCCTACTTTCTATCTAATACAACTTATTCCTATCTAACTTATAAAGAAAATAAAACATAATTTCACCTTTATTAGTATGTCAGATCAGAAATGGAATAGTTCATTTCTGACTCCACTATCAAAACTGTGAATGATTCTGAACAAAAAAGCAATTGTTATGAAATCACAGCCACTAGACCTTCAGCCAGAGTTGGCCTTCATGCGCATTGGGTTCTTCCCAAGAACCTAGGGTGTCATAATGTATCGGCATAATATTTGTGCAGATCCAAACAATGTTGCCCTTTGTAATTGATAGACTGAGATTTTATGAGCAGCAGCAGCAGCAGCAGCATTATTTTGCACAGGAAGATTTGCCTTTCAGCATTGCCTTTTCCAAAACTGCAACTTTTCACATGAATCAACAGTCCCATACATTTAGTGAGGCACTAACTGACCCTATATGCATTGCTTAAAGTTTTTACAGTCCTCAGTCAAACCACAGGTGGGGAAGTCTCCTCGTGAGCCAGTGTGGTGCAGGAGTTGCAGAACTGGGCTTGGGCTAAGGAGGTCTCGGAGCCTGAATTCCTGAAGTCTGAATTCCTGCTTGTGTCATGAGGCTCCCTGAGGGCCTGTCACTGTTTCTCTTTCAACTTCATCTGCCTCTCAGGGTTGCCAAAACAGAGGAGGGAAGAACCTCAAACTCTTTGGCGAAAAGGTGGCTATTTGAATGCTCCCTCCCATCATAAAGGCCCTGCATGAGGAAAGCTAGCATGGCATGGGTGATGCTAATACTCCCATTTGGAGGAGCTTAAGTAGAGAAGAAAGAGAAGGGAGCACTCTAACAGGTTCAGGGAGATCCCTTTTTTTCACAAGGGGAAGCAGACTTGTGACTCCTCCCCCACGGCTTGCACAATAAAGCCCAGTTGAGTTATTGTCACCTGGGTTGTATCATGCAGGTGTGGGATAGGGTAGCTAACCTCCAGGTGTCACCAGGAGAGCTCTTGGAATCACAACTGAGATCAGGCCCCTAGAGAAAATGACTGCTTAGGATGGTGGAATTGTGGTCCCTCTCCTCCACAAACTCCACATTCTCCAGTCTGAGAGGCAGCGTGGTGTAGTGGTTAAAAGCAGCAGACTCAAATCTGCCAGGGGTTGATTCCCCACTCTTCCACATGTGCCAGGATGGATGACAGGATGACCGTAGTGGTTTAAAACAGATTTATTTACAGCTAACAACAATTAACAACAACAACCCCAACAAAAACTGTAAGAACAATTAACAGCTAACAGAAGCTCTCTGCCTTAACTCTCTCAAGTCTCAGCTCCTACTGCCTTTCCCAGCCTCTTAACTCTGCCCATCAATTCAAACTCTTAAAGGCACACATCACCACACCATGAGCAGCAGATTCTTACCTGGTGAACTGGATTGCTTTCCCCGCTCCTACACATGAAGCCTGCTGGGTAACCTTGGGCTAGTCATAGTCCCTTTCCGCACACGCGCGGAAACACACCTCCGCCAGCATGAATTATGCCGGTGGAGGCTCCAAGGCTGTTCGCACCCGCAGCGTGCGAGCAGCCCCTGACTTCCCCCCACCCCAAGCCAGAGAGGCGGCTCCACACAGTCGCCTCTCCTCTGGTCCCCTCCACTGACCTCGTCTTCCAGCGTTGCTCTGGAGAGCTGCAGGGACCCGCCCACGCTGCCCTCCGACCTCCTGTGCGAACGCTTCCCCAGGGACGGCGTTTTTGCCATCCCTGGGGCGCTCTATTCCACTTGTGCGGAAAGGGCCATGGTTCTCTCAGAACATTCTCAGGCTGCCCCCACCTACCACACAAGGTAGCTGTTGCAAGGAGAGGAATGGAAAGGAGTTTGTAAGCCGCCTTGAAACTCCACGCAGGAGAGAAAGGTAGAGTACAAATCCTCAACCCTCCAAGGATTTCCCCAGCAAAGATTGGCAATTCTAGTGGGGCGGGGCGGGGGGGCAGGCCTGAGATGTCATTCAGTACCAAACCTTGCAGTTCATTTTCCCAGCATGGGCACATTTCTGCGAAGGACTTCATTTCCTGCCTTTGTTGTGTTTCTGTTTGCCTTGGACACCTGACAGCTAGCGAGACAGCCAGACAGCAGGTTTTAACAGCATTCTTCCCACTAATGGCAGACAAACGGCAGTGCCCGCAGGTTGTGGCCAATGACTGAATCTCTCAGATGAGAAATTCAGAGCAGTCATTTGACACCTGCTTGGCTGGCATGCATTCGGGGTGCCATCAAAGCTCACTTTGGTGACGGAGGCAGGTTGGATGCCAGGCTATAACCTCAATTTTTGCTTTTAATCACATTAGAAGCTAATGTCCTGGCCCTGCATGTGTTCCATCTGTTTTACAAGAAGGCGAAATTAAGCAAACATGATGGCAAGAAAGGAGCAACTGCCCTCCATTTTAGCGCAACGAGGGAGGAAGATGCTCCGCTCTTAGAGAGATTACCAAAACCGAGGAACCTGGGTAATAATGCCGGCAGACTCCAGACCCAGTTCTGCAGTCATTAATCCACAACTGGTTCAACTTTCCCCATTTCTACATCTGCAATCGTTAAAGTGCATTACAAATCCTCATTTTACCCATAAGCATGATTGGAAAAGGGAAGGAATAGTTTACTTTTTGGGGAAACAGGGTAGATAAAGCGTGTGGAGAACATAACAAAACCATGTAAAAAAATCTTCAACAGGCCGTTGTGGCGAACCTTTGGCACTCCAGATGTTATGGACTACAATTCCCATCAGCTCCTGCCAGCATGGCCAATTGGCCATGCTGGCAGGGGCTGATGGGAATTGTAGTCCATAACATCTGGAGTGCCAAAGGTTCGCCACCACTGCGTGATCCCAGTCCAAAAGAGCTATGTGTACTGGCCCAAAAATAAATTCTGTCCTCTGCCCCATAGTCTTGCCTTCTGCTGGCTTCAGACTGAAACAATTTTGCAGACCACAAACCACGTCTGCAGAGTTGTTTGGAGTTTGGCAAGTCAAAGTTCTGCTTGTGTCGTCTGAAGGAGACAGTACTTGATACAAGGCAATGGTAGTTTTCTTTTTGTATTTCTTCATTGTACAGTCGTCGTCCCCCCCACAACCATTTAGGTGGATACAAAACTCAGTAAAACGATATGCTCAAACCCATAGTCTCCAATACACAGTATATTAGGAGCCAGTGTGATATCTTGATTAGGAAGTCAGACTGTGAAGATTTGGGTTCAAATCCCCATTCTGCCATGGAAACTTGTTGGGCGTCCCTGAACTATTCACACCTTTCCCAGTAGGCTTCTCAAGTGCCTGCCTGGGCCTAGTGGGAATTCCCCAATCCTGTCCTCAAGAAACTGAGGAGTGGGAGAAAACAATGTCTTCTATAGTGATGCTCTAGGAATTTCTTCTGGTCTTTTTACCACAAAGAATAAGGAAAAGTCCAAGAGTGTCATCTGGATGTGATGTCACGTCCCCTTTAAAGGTTCTAAAGGGGAGGATGGTATGTGACAGAAGCCACCGTGCTTGTGACAGCAAAGCCTAGCTCTGCCCTCCCAAAGGTAGAACTATCTGAGCTGATGCTCTGCCCACCCCCTCCACTCTGATTTTCCCTTTAAACTGGAGAAAATCAGGTTTTGATTTTCTCCACTATAAAGTGGAAAGCCTGGGAGATTTGACAAGTCATGCTTACAATCACAACAATGCCTGGTGGATGCTCCTCTTTAATCTGGGGGCTTCCTGTGGTGGAAGATCCCTGTGTGAAAGCAGGCATGGTGATCATTTAAACAGTGCCTATGGAAAACGACCACACTCAGAGTTTTTGATGTCCCTAATAGAAGAAGAAGAAGAAGAAGGTTTGGATTTATATCCCCCCTTTCTCTCCTGTAGGAGACTCAAAGGGGCTTACAATCTCCTTGCCCTTCCCCCCTCACAACAAACACCCTGTGTGGTAGGTGGGGCTGAGAGAGCTCCGAGAAGCTGTGACTAGCCCAAGGTCACCCAACTGGCGTGTGTGGGAGTGCACAGGCTAATCTGAACTCCCCAGATAAGCCTCCACAGCTCAGGCGGCAGAGCTGGGAATCAAACCCGGTTCCTCCAGATTAGATACACGAGCTCTTAACCTCCTATGCCACTGCTGCTCCTTTGGGCTAATAGAAGGAAGGATACCGGACTAGATGGACCACTCATCCCGATCCAGCAGAGCACTGGTTAAATTCTTCTATGAGGGCTACAGCTCCTAACTCTTACTAAGGAGCACCTGGAGAAACCTCTATGCCCTCACCAAGAATATTTGCAATGCTTCTGGAGGTACCAATATTATTTCTAAGCTCAAAGGATATAACTTTTATGTAAGGATGTTCAACTACAATCTTCCTTACAGCGTTCCAACCCACAGAGTGGGAGATGTCATCCACCCAAATACCCAAATAACATGCCTATACAATTTCTGGGAAATTCATCTCTACCCCTGGAAATTAAAAGAAAAAAAGGAAAAGGGAAATGAGGTTATTCTCTGTCAGTTTTTAGTGCTGGCGTTTATGGCTCTTTTTCGATCAATCTATGTGCATGCTGTTTCTCAAAGGTCAGCGAGGCGTAAACAGAGAATTTTTGATCTGTTTGCTTCCCACCAACCCAGCCGATTAAAGTCACCACAGTTGCTGGAAACAGCTGGCAACATTCTGGCAGCAGTTAATTCTCCCGGAGCGGAGGTGGAAACAAAGTGACAGCTCTGAGCTTGGTGAACGATTTATCCTGGCACTAAACCTTAGATGCAGAAATAAACAGCTTCATTTGCCCATTTATTTATCCTCCAATTTAGTTTATTGTGTAAAAGGAAATGACGCACAGAAGGTGCAGCCACTAACTCGTTAGTTCTTGCTCCCTATAAAGGATGCTGAAGAGGCAAAGTCAATACTTAGATGCCCCTCGCCACATTTTTTAAAAATCTGACTGAGTTCTTTCCTATCCCTTCCTTCCCTTATTTATTTACTTCATTTTTGCCCTGTGTTTCTCCCACTGTAACAACGACCGAAGGCAGCTTACTTCATTTCCCTCTCCTCTGTTTTTACCTCACAACGATCCTGTGAGGAAGGTTTTCCCCAAAGGGTTGATACAGTGGTGTAGCGCCCAGGGGAACGAGGGGGCGTCTTGCACCGGGTGCATGCCGGTGCAAGGGCGTGGTGTGGGCGGGGGCATTCCAGGGCATTCCGGGGTTCTTCCGGGGCGAAGGCAGGTGCCCTGCGCACAGTTCCCTCTCACTACGACTCTAGGTTGATAGAGGCCATGGTGAGACCACTTTTGAAAAAACCATATTTGGAGCCTTGCGATCCTTCCAATTACAGACCATTTTGAATCTTTTGTTCCTGGGGAAGATAATTGAGACAGTGAGTGCCTCAGAAATTCTGACTTTCAAGGGGTCATGCGCTGAAGTTGATTTGTGATAGATTCAGGACAGGCAAAGGTCTCGATACAATTACAGGAAGGGCAATTTCAATAATTAACTTATGAAATCCAAGCTGTAACAAAGGCCATGAGCTTCAAGGGCTTTTAAAAAATGACTTCATTCTTTGAAGATACATCTCTCAACAGTTCTGCCAATAAGTTTAGCGAGAGATACTGCATTCTGCTGTCCATCTGTCCCCCCTTTTTATCCTCATGACACTCTTAGAGGTAGTTGAGAGAACGTTACTAGCCCAAAGTCACTGTGTGGCTGACTGAGGATATGAACCCAGATCACCCCCTTGTCTCCTACACTAACCACTAGTTGAACTGGCCATTTGTCATGAAACCTAAGGAGCAGCCACAGTTATTTGCCGAAGAGTAATAAGATCAGCAGAGAGAAATAATAGACCAAGGCCATTTATGCACTTGTGGTCTCCTTCACAATGAGTGTACATTCCCTTTGGGTTGACTTCTCAGTTACACGCACGTTTTCCCCTCTTCGGAACTCACCATTCTCTCAGATCAGAGAATCCCTGCGATATCTGAAACCTGTTAAAGTGTGATTTTTCTCTCCTTTCACAGGGAAAGCGAAGGAGATCACTGTGTGTTATGCTTTCTTTGGGTTTTCTCACTCCTCCCTGCCTTCTCCTGCCCACACTTCAGAGGTTTCTCTTACTCTTAAGGTCTTCTCTTACTATTAATCATTTCAGAATGGTTAGAAGGATCCTTCCTTCCTTCCTTCCTTCCTTCCTTCCTTCCTTCCTTCCTTCCTTCCTTCCTTCCTTCCTTCCTTCCTTCCTTCCTTCCTTCCTTCCTTCCTTCCTTCCTTCCTTCCTTCCTTCCTTCCTTCCTTCCTTCCTTCCTTCCTTCCTTCCTTCCAACCAACATCTAAAGTCTGTAGCTGGAGTGATAGACCATGAAATTGGCATGACATTTACCAAGTCTAGCAAAGAAATGCTAGACCAAAGATAGAAAAAAAAAGTGGCAGGCAACCTATCCAAATGGAGATTGCAAGGAAACAACAGAGAAGTGGTGGGCAGGCAAAATGAGTCTTAGGAGGAAGGAATTCAGCAAGGAATTGAGAGGGACTCCACTCTCTGAAGCTGCCATTTCCTCCAAGGGAACTGATCTCTGCATTCTGAAGATCAATTGTACTTCCTGGAAATTCCCAGGTCTCACCTTGGGGGTGGTAACCCCAATTTTTCCCAATCTTACCCTAAGAAAAATTTGAACAGGTGAGTGAAGCTGTAACCGCCAAGCATAACAGGAGTGGTAGTCCTCCCTGTGGTATATTTAATTGTATAACTTACAATGGAACAGTTCCATTGCAATGTATTGTCGAGGGCTTTCACAGCTGGATTCAACTGGTTGTGGTGGGCTTTCCGGGCTGTGTGGCCATGGCCTGGTGGATCTTGTTCCCCGTTTTGCCTGCCTCTGTGTCTGGTATCTTCACTGTGTCCAGTGAGAAGGGAATGTTTTAGTGGGGTATAAATTGTCATGTCCCCAGGTGGGGAACAAATCAGTTAGTGTTTGGGTGGAACTTGCTATGCAAAGGTGTGGTTGATAGTATAGTATTGCAGGTGGGGTTTTTCAGTCCAGGAAGTGACTCACATTTGCATTCCCTGCAGCAGCAGCAGCAATACTGGTGAATGCAAATCCTGTGTTTGGATGGAGTCCATTGTCCATGAACTTAGCATGCCCTTGGGGTTTGCTTTTGGTGTTTTTAAGTACTGGTAGCCAAGCTCTGTTAATTCCCAGAGTCTCTTATTTTCTGTTGAAGTTGTCTTGGTGTTTGTGAATGTCAATAGCATCCCTGTGCAGTCTGACATAGTAACCTTCTGAATTGTCCAGAATTTCAGTTTTTTTCAAATAAAATGTTATGTCCAGTTTTGTTCTGCATGACATGTTTTGCAACTGCAGATTTTTCAGGATGGTTAAGCCGACAGTGTCTTTCATTCTCCTTAATACGAGTCTGGATGCTGTGTTATAGGAACCACAAAACGCACCTCCACTCCTGGAGAATTAACTGTGAGACACCTCTGAAGATGCCAGCCACAGATGCAGGTGAAATGTTAGGAACAAGATCCACCAGACCACGGTCACACAGCCCCGAAAACCCACTATAACCAGTTCCAATGCACTTCAGAATCTACAGATTCCTTGCAGTTCACAATCCTGATTTGTTGGGAGGAAACAAACTTCTGTTCAGGGGCGTAACAAGGCAGCCCTGGGCAAACTGTAGCCCTGGGCAAAACCTGAGTTGGATGCCCCCCCCCCCCATGGGCGGCCACTCCACCATGACCAAAAAAATCTTTGCACCAGGACATTGGTGCCTGCAGGGGGTGTGATTTTAGACATATCAGCACCAAAATTTCAGCATATCATTAGGAGACTGTCCTTATGCCACTCCCCAAGTTTGGTGAGGTTTGGTTCAAGGAGTCCAAAGTTATGGACTCCCAAAGGGGGTGCCCCATCCCCCATTGTTTCCAATGGGAGCTAATAGGAGATGGGGGCTACAGTTTTAAGGGTCCATAACTTTGGCCCCCCTGAACCAAACTGCACCAAGCTTGGGGGTGCCATCATCTCCAGATGATACCCTGAAATTTTGGTGCCGATACATCCAAAAATGCACCCCCTGCAGGAACATCCTAGAAATTTGCCCAAGAATCTTTGTTCTGCATTGAGTTTTCTGCATTGCTGTCAATGGGGGTTGCAGGCTGTGGGGGGCACATTTCTGAAGGCACAGTCTCAAAACTTTCAGGGTCTCATCAGGAGACTGCCCTAATGATACCCCCCAGGTTTGGTGCAGTTTGGTTCAGGGGGGCCAAAGTTATGGACCCTCAAAACTGTAGCCCCCATCTCCTGTTAGCTCCCATTGGAAACAATGGGGGATAGGGGCACCCCCTTTGAGAGTCCATAACTTTGGACTCCCTGAACCAAACCTCACCAAACTTGGGGGGGGGGAGCATAAGGACAGTCTCCTGATGATACGCTGAAATTTTGGTGCTGCAAGCCTAAAAACTGCGCCTCCTGCAGGCCAGAAATGGAAAACCACTAAAATACCCAAAAACGAACCCAGCATTTTGATGCCCCCCACAAGGTGATGCCCTGGGCAGCTGCCCACCTTGCCCAATGGGCATTACGCCAGTGCTTCTGTTGGCTCAGGCGTCTCCATTTAGACTTCATGGTCAATGGGAGCTTGATTCAGGACTACCCAAAACAGGAAACCTTCCATTGTCCTTCTATCTGCGTGGGGGAGGGATGCACAAGGTTGGCAAATAGCTGAGTCAAAACAAGCACGGTTTGTTTATGATGTCAGAATGTAGCCTTTATATTTTCAAATGCTTCAGTCAAACTTGGCTTTATTTCTGCCCTGGTGGCACAAATTTAAATTCTCCGCCACTCCCCAGGTAATTCATTAAGATGTTTCCAAGTGCCAAGAAAGATGTTGCTTATCAAAGAGAAGCAAGAAGCAAGCAGTGAGGAGGCAAATGCGTTGTGACAGGCGAGGCCCTCCGATAACAGAAGGGTCTTCTTGCAATAATTCCAATTTGTTTGAGCTTCGCTGGGTTCAGCTTGCTTGCTTTTTTGTTTACTCTGCAGCAAACAATGCTCATATTCAAAAGGGTAATAGAACATTTGTGGGCCATCTCCTGTTAAACCCAGAGCAGTTTATTCATACTTAGTATTTTTTTTCCTGATTCTCTAATTGGGTGAGCTTTTACGACTATTTTGCCTAACAAAGCAACAACATAATTTTTCGGAAGTGGAAAAAACAAACCCCGCAGGCCCTTTCAGGACAACCCTAAGGCCCTGTGTGTGTGTGCAAGGGCAGGGGTGGGGGCGGGGGTTAGTAGTAAAATCGCTGGTAGAGATTTCTGAATGTTTAGTGATGGGGCTCAGACTGTGAAGTTCTAAGGGCTCCGCAAAAAACATGTATTACAGCCTTTAAAAAATAAAGGTAGGAACAAGTATGTTGTTGCAGGCTGACCATTTCACCTTATAACTCAGCAACAAAAAGGACCAAAAAGATTTTTTTAAAAAAGAAGAAGCAAGCAAGTATGAAGACATATTTTCAAAATGAAAAGTGGTAATTAATATTGTCAATGACTTTCACAACCAGAATCAACCGACTGGTATGAGTTTTCCAGGCCGTATAGGCTTGGTCAACTCCGCCATTGCAGAGGGTTGAGCATTGGGCTAGCAACCAGTCCCCATAAAACCCCAATCGCTATGAAACAAGAAAAATAACTTCAAGCATTTCTGGTAAAGCAGGCGGGAGTTCGGCTTCACACGATATGACAGTGTCAGAGCAAACCATCACTGGTGTCTGGTACCTGATGTCAGAAGTGATCTTCTCTGCCAAAAACATTACAACAGTTGGAACATGGAACGTACAAACCTTATACCACAGTGGACAACTTGCCCAACTCCTACGGGTATTTGACCACTACTGGCTGGAAATTCTAGGTGTCAGTGAGGTCAGGTGGACAACAAATGGCCAGATCAACAGCAATGGCAAGACCATCTTGTATGCAGGTCACAAAGATCGGCATGAATGTGGAATAGGCCTTATTCTGAGCAAATGAGCTGAAAAAGGACTCATCAGTTGGCCACCCATCAATGACTGGATCACAGCCCATTTTGCTCATGGGCATGCCAAAGCAACCTGTGCACCAACTAAAGCTCAGATGGTGCAATAATGGATTAATTTTATGAACAGCTCCAAGATGTCTTTGCTAACATCCCAAATCATGACCTACAGCTCCTGATTGGTGATTTCAATGCCCAATTAGGTGGCAGCCAACAACGATTCGAAAATGTGATTGGAGCCCACACATCCTTTGCTCAGCTCAGCGACAACAGCGAGTGATTGCTGTCGTTCTATAAACACAATGGCGATCACTGGACAGGCAGACCTTCAATGAAATTAACTTCATCTTTATCAGCCAGAAGTGGAGGTCAGCAATGCGTGGTGCAAGGGTCTACAGAAAGGCAGATGTTGGATCAGACCATTATCTAGTCAGAGCAGAAACGAAGCTCAAGCTCAGAAACATAAGAAAGACTGTATCAAAGAAACCATTCACCATAGAAAAACTCAAGGACCGTGCCACTACCACCACCTTCGCCTTGGAACTGCAAAATCGCTTCAACCTTCTCAGGGAAATGATAGACATAGAAGACCTCTGGAGTAGCCTTAGGGACACCATCACAGAATGTGCCAAAACACGATTGGGAGATGCTGAGGGCAACAGAAGGAACAGCCTTCAGAGCCAGCAGGGCCAGCGCCGATGGAGATTGAGCCGGGGGGGGGGGGGGGCTGCCACAGCCAGAAGGCCCATGACTTGCCATGACTCACCGGCTGCTATCACCCCTCCCCACTCAATCTCCATTGGCACCAGCCCTGCTGCTTCCAAAGACGAAGCAGCAGGGCCACCCCTGATAGAGGTTGAGCCGGGGGCAGCATACAGCAGCCAGCGGGACTGCTGCTTATTGCACCCTGCCAGCTGCTGCCGCCCCCGCCCCCCACTCAACCTCCATCAGCGCTGGCCCTGCTGCCTCATCTTCAGCCTCTTGTGGGGTTGGGCCGAGGGGACCCACAGAAGGCTTCGGTCTCGAGGGGGGCATTTTGCGCCCCAAAGATACTAGATAGATGGTGCCCGAGGACATAGATCACCCCTTATCCCTCTGGCAGGTACGCCTCTGGCAAAGAAGAAGAAGAACATCATCCTCACTTCTTTTTGAGGCAGGGAGCAGAGCCTTTGGGCAAATATGACCCAAATGAGGAAGGAAGTAGGATAAAGAAAACAAATCCTTAGTCATCACAGTGGGTAAATAAATAACATCACAATTCACTAATATATCCTTTAATGTAGCAGAAGAATGCAGGCTCTGGCTGTGGGAACAATTAGCCTAGAGAAAAGAGAAATGTTGGTAGAAAGAAAGAAAGAAAGAAAGAAAGAAAGAAAGAAAGAAAGAAAGAAAGAAAGAAAGAAAGAAAGAAAGAAAGAAAGAAAGAAAGAAAGAAAGAAAGAAAGAAAGAAAGAAAGAAAGAAAGAAAGAAAGAAAGAAAGAAAGAAAGAAAGAAAGAAAGAAAGAAAGAAAGAAAGAAAGAAGAGTTTTCACCATTTTGAGGACAAAACAAGAAACCATGAACTGTACAAAAAAAAACAGAATTAAATTAAGGATTAGAAAGCATTTTCTAACTCAGAACCATTCCAGATGATATTTCAGCCAGCTTGCTTTTGCAAATGTGTTCACATGAATAATCTATCCATTTGAGCCGCATAACATCAGAGAAGGGCTTTTTCTCTTTTAATTGCACAGAAAGCCACATTCTAACAAAAAGTCACATGGCCATATGAGACGGCTATGTACTAAGGCAGACCAGAGAAACAGGAAAAAGTGAAAAAGCAAAATCAGGATGGTATGTCCCAGGGGAGTGCCAGGAGTGTTAAAAAATAGAGCAGGAGAAAAGGGACTGGCTGATCCCTCTCAGCGCAACTCTGGAAACCACTCCCATATCCCATATCCCTCCAAAGCAAAGAAGGCAAGGTAGGCAGAGATCAGATTCCCAGGCCTGGCCCTGGCCTCCAACAGGAGGCCAGAGGGGCAGGGACATAGGTGAGGGTGGCCCAGAAGCAACATCACACCTGTCTAGGAAACTTGCAGAAATTCTGTGGTAAACCCATAGAGTTTTCAGTGCTTCCTAAAGAGGTCAGACCTCACACTGAAAGCCATTTTTCAATTTTCCTCTGCTGCTACTCTGAGGCCCCTTCCACATGGGCCAATAAACACGGGTTAAGGATGGTAAAAAACCTGTTTTGGGTGGACTTTGCACGGATCCCCCCCCCCCCAAAGCGAGTCTGCCTGAGTTATTTCCTTCAAACCAGGTTTTTTGAGAATCTCACTACCTGCGAGTCTTTTGAAAAATCCCGGGTTGCAGCCGCTTGTGAGCAAAAGCCTGGACAGGAGGTACTTTATTTGGCTGCGCTTTCCTTTTAAAATTATTTCCTGGCTTAAGTTACATCTGTGTAGCCACTCAGATGCAAATGGTCGTATTGTGGTATCCTGAGAGATCATCCTGGCTGTGGTGGTTCATTTGTGTGTGCCTGCGTAGCTATGCATCGGTGGGAGGTAAATAAAAAAATAGACGTGCCTCCATGCGAAGGTGCGACAGCAAACCACATTGTTTTCATGACCTCTAATCGCTGCCTGCATGGATGCATGCGAATGCAAAAACAGGAAAGCCGGTTACTTTATCCCAGTGGCGTAGCGCCAAGGGGACGGGGGGGCGCAACACACGAGGGGTGCGCCCCTGCGGGGGTGTGGCGGGGTGGACAGGGCCGTGGTAGGGACACAGTTCCCCCTCGCTCCACCCTTGCTTTATCCTGGCTGCAACCCGCTATACATTTGTTGTGCGGAAAGGGCCTGAACATTTGCAGGAAATGCCAGAAAGTCTTCAGCTACCTACAGCATAACCGTAACAGCTGCTGCCATAGCTCAAGCAACAACCACAGGCTACTGATGTGCTGGACTGCCAGGTTCCTGCTAAGCAGTTGCAGTCCATCAGCTGCCTGGAACCACAGCTAGGTTAGCACCTGTGGTAAGTGGTCCCCTTCCCTACACTCTTGCAAAGTATCCACCTCTGCATGGAGTAGCTGCTCTGTGAATAGCCAAGTGCTTGCAGACCCTCATACAGCTTTTCCAGCACAACAGCCTGTCCTTCTCGGACCACTTGCCAGGTCCGTGACCTCTGGCCCAATACTGTCTCTTGCTGGTGGGTAGATGGACTTCACCCACAACCCTGAACATCAATTTTCCTGGGAATTGCTGGGAAGAGGGCAAAGCAGGGGAGATATGTGACCATTGCCTGCCTCTGCATGGACTGAGAGAGTTCTGAGAGAATTGTGACTGGCCCAAAGTCACCCAGTGGCTTCATGTGGAAGTGTGGGGAATCAAACCCAATTCTCCAGAAAAAAGTCCCCCACTCTTAACTACTAAACTACACTGGCACTATACTACACCGGCTCTATTATTGCATTATTTGTCAAGTGTATTGTACTATCTCTCTTTTTTTGGCATTGTTTTCTGTTTCTGTAATCAGTTTTGACCTTCAGCAAGAAAGACCAGGTCCAAAAGAGATAAGTAAATAAGTGAAAATGCTAGGAATGAGCATCATCTTTCCATGGTAGTAGACCTCATAAAGGTTACATGGATTCATCATGTACCCATATAGAGAAAAGGGTACATTATATGAATCAGTTCTCATGTTTTCATTTGGTTCTCCTTTTCTCATACAGATTTCATTCTGCTCTTAATAACCTCTCTTATGTTTTGTTCTACAACTTTTGGACTCTTATTCACTGGCTGAATGGATTAATTTGGACTAAATCGACTAGAACGAATTTGCCCAGCTCTTAGACAATCCTGTTGTCGCTTCTTTGCGATGGCCAGGGTGTTGAACTAATCTTTCTGAAGCAGCAATATTGGCCATCCAGGCGACACGAGCTAAGTGTGCAAAGTTGGAGCTGCCGAAATGCCAACCAATAACAGTTTAATGGGTGGTTTAATTTACTAGGTAGTCCATGACCTTATTCTATTATCTATGCATTTAAAAATCCCCGCTGTAGTCCACGCTTTAGAAAAATCTTGATCGCTTTAGGGGCTTACACGACAGGTTTTACAATGATGCAAGATTTATGGTTGCTAGTTTACTTTCAGAGGGTAAAGGGAGACAGGATATTTTCTGTGTGGCCTCTCTGAATGCCTCTTTCATCTTTGAAAGCAGATCAAGGAAAATATGTGGTACTGGAAATGTCAGAATACGGATGCAACATTCTATCATATGTGGCAGATATGTAAGAAAGCAAGAAAATACTGAATAGAGATACATGAAAAGATACAAAAAGTATTAAAAGTTTGAGATTACTCTGAAAAAATATGCTACTAAATATTGTACCAAGTAATATTCCAAATTATTCAAGTACATGGTGATGTTGGCAAGCAGGCATGTACACAGGGTGGGACAAGCCAGGGCACCTGCCCCGAGTGCCGCTTGAGTGTGGGCACTGAACAACCAAGAACCCTCCCCAATTGTGTGCATAAGAACACGAGGTAGGTGCACACCCCACAATAGCTGCTTGGAGAAAGAATGGCACTACGATGGGCAAGGGGTTACACTGCTTCCTGATGCTGAAAGAGCACGTTTGGTTGTCATGCTGTTGTTTTGGTTGTTATGCTGGAGAGCTTCTCAGGATCCCCATTGAAGTTTGCTTTCAGTTCCTTCCTCTTCCTCCGTCGCCCTGCCGATCTGCCAGGGGCTTGGAGCGCTTGGGGGCCTGGGGTTTGGCCCCAGTTCTGGGCGCCTCATGCTGTTGCACATCTGCCCCAACCCCCACTGCTGGTTGCCGTAACCCCCGCCGCTGCCGCAACCCCCACTGCCCCAAACCCAGCTGCTGTCACAACCCCTGCTGCTGGCTGGAGCCACTTGTAGATCCACCAGTTGCTGTTGCAAAAGGTGAAAGTCCCACTGCAACTCCTTGTGGCTCAACCATAGGTAGGCCGTCTCTCTCACAGATCCTGTCCCCATGTATAGCGGGTCCCGCTGTTTGATCTCCAATATCTTGACCTCTTCCACTTGGAGCTTCAGTATAGTCCCAAGGCTTGAAGCCTGATCAGAAGTGCATCCGACCAGTTCCCAGCAGAACGTTCTCGAGGGGGTCTCTTCCACTTGTGTTGGAACCGTGTCGTCTAGGGTACCTTTGGGGTAACTGCAAGCATCTCCAACAGTCCAACCGTCCACAGCCAGGACTCCACTGCTGCCATCTGCCCCACTGTCGGTAGTCACCCCACCAGTAGCCCCATGCATAGTAGGAGGAATGGGAGTAGGTGCGGGGATCCAGGAGAACTGGCTTAATGTTAGGTCTCGGAACTGCAAGCCAACAAACAGACTCTGAGGTATTCATAGAATCATAGAATCATAGAGTTGGAAGAGACCCCAAGGGCCATCAAGTCCACCCGCTTGCAATGCAGGAACACACACGCAAAGCACTTTCACATCATCTACTACACAGTCCTTCTAGCTCAGGGGTCAGCAACCCGTGGCTCCAGAGCTGCATGCGGCTCTTTCAGCCTTATACTGTGGCTCCACATGGCCTGGAGGTCGGAGGGTAGCGTGCGCCTGTCCCTCCAACCCTCCAGAGCAGTGCTGGAAGAAAAGGTGAGTGGAGGGGCCGAACCGGAGGTGGCTCCGTGCAGAGCTGCCTCTTCGGCTCGGTAGATCTTTGGAAAACGGGTCCAAATGGCTCTTTGGGTGGTAAAGGTTGCTGACCCTTGTTCTAGCTGGTTATGCTGGGGATTGAACCTGGATTCTTTTGCATACCAAGCAGATGCTCTGCCACGAAACTACAGCCCCGCCACAACCAATATCTATTGCCACAGTCTACCAGTTTCTCTGAGTTCCCAATTCTATTTTGTTTTTTAAAGCAAACCTCTTGTCCTTTTTGTTGTGTAGATGTAAGATACAATAGCTTCAGCTCAATAACAGTTTGATAAAAAATCCCTCTGTTGGTGCAGCAGGAGAACCGACAGCTGCAAAGGGCTGATAGAAGGAAAATGTACCTTCGAAAATGCCTGCCTTCCCTTGCTAAACTGAGCAGTTTGAATGTGCTCCTTCTGGAAAGATCGTACCAAATCAAGAAAAAAATCCACTGCAGTTTAGAAGCCAAGGTGGGAATCATCTTGTATGCCTCCCTGCTTCTTGATTTTCTATAAGAAAGGACTTTGTAACAACCCTGCACCCGAGATCACAAGAATATGAGCCCCCCTCCAGTAGGCAGTACCAAAGAGGAGCTGCCCTTTCAGAAACAAGTCATGGTCGGACTGCATGACATTCTATTGACTGCATGACATAGTGACATTTCCTTATCTTCAAGGCTTTCCTATCCCTGAGTCAATCTTGACAAGTTTGCTTATTTTCCTACAAGGGAGATAGATGCCAGATGCGAGGAAGACAAAAGATGGGGGATGAGGCCGGGAATATATCTATTGTGGGGGCGGGGGAGGCAATCAGGCAAAGGGAGACCTTCTTTTGATGGAGGCCAGGGGATGAGGACGGTCAATGCAATAAAAATGTTCCAAAGGAAACATGCCCCAGCCAGGGTGGATTCTGCTGTGTTGGGCAGCTCATAAATTTCAGACAGCCTCCATGGCGAATGATGCCCTTTGCAGCGCCTCTTATCTGAAGAAGAGCAACATTCCTTAATTAGCTCCGGGGGCTGCGGGCGCCCTTTCTATTAGGCCGACAACCACATTATTGCGAGGGGAGGAGATTCATCTGCCTAACAGTGACATTTGTTTCCCAAGCCTTTTGCTATGTATGATGGGTGGCCTAGTTTGAAAGAATACTTTCTTTGTTCACAAAAGCATGAAGACAAAGGGCCTAGTTGGGGATGCTGCCTTGAACAAAGTTATGATACAAACGCGGGAACTTTCTTCCAGTTTCTCTCTCTCTGGACTTTTTTTGCAGCTTCAAGGTATTAAGAGAGAAGTCACGCCTCATTTGCAGAGGTCTCTTTGGGGACAACGTATAGACATGCACTGGACCCAGCTGACCACGCGTTTATGCAGTCCATGCAAGCAACTTTCCACACTCAATGCTGAGGTCACTGGAGAGAAGGAAATAGCCCATTACTTTTCTAGGGCCTGTCTAGACCTCCCAGATAAGAAAGACATGGGCTTTCCCCCCCCCAAATTGAGTCCAAAAGAATTTGCGGTGAAACTACGGTAACCTAAGGGGGATTCAAAAGGGACAAAAGGCAGCATTGGGTCACACAAATGAAACTCACTGCCACAGGATGTGGTGATGGCCACTAGTGCGAATAAATTCAAAAATGGGGCTGGGGCGAGGGGGCGGGAACAAATAAACATATGGAGGATAACTTTGCTGCTAACGATGAGACATAATAGCCAAATGAGAACTGCAGGTTCTGAAGCAAAAGGCCTTTGATTTTCAGATGCCCCCAGCATCTGAAAATCAAAGGCTTTCTACTTCTGAACCTGTGGTTCTCATTTGGCTATTACGTCTCATAGCTAGCAACAAACTTATCCTCCAACAGTCAGCAGGTGGGGCTGATACAAGTAGGCTCCACTTGTGAAGTTCTCTGAGATACCAAGGTAGCGAAGACATTAGATAACAAAAAAATTCATCTTAAAAACCATTAAAACCAAACAAAAACATTTCATCAAAACAGTTAAGACCAGGCAAAAAATACACATACAAAAATATAAAGCAATAATTAAACATATAACAGGGAAGAAGGGATCACTGAGGGAAAGCCAGACACTGGCAGATGTCAGCAATGGAAGGAGACAGAAGAGTCTCTCCTGGGAGAGAGTTCCAGAGTTTTGGTGCACTGAGAAGCCCCTCTCTTGAGTTATCACCCACCTCATCTCAGAAGGTGGAGGTGACCAATGCAAGGCCTCAGAAGATGACCATAGTAATCAGGTAGGTTTGTAAGGAAGTAGGCATTCGTTCGGATATGCTGGTGTCAAGGCACATAGGGCTCAAAATGTAAGTTCCAGCACCTTGAATGGTGCCCAGAAACAGACTGGGAGCCAGTGTAGATGTGTGAAGAGTGTAGAGATATGGTCTCTACGATCAACTGGAACCAATTGACATTTGTTCTGATCCAGCACAGCTGCTCATTTAAAAAAACTTAAACTTGTCACAAGTGAATCTCTTTTCAATGTTCCTCAATTCTCCAGTTGGTGTAATCCAGTTTTATTCATTGGTAGATGAATGTTTTACACTGTTCCTATTGCATTCATTTCAATTGTGTACTAACCCCATCTTGAGTCTATGAGAAAAGCGAGCTACAAATGAAGTAAAGAAAGGTCTAGGGGGAAAGGGAATTTCATCCATAATGTACATCTTGAATCATGCAGAATGCGGGGAGGGGCAGCCAAGTTGTGACAAAGGACAGATTAGGTGCTGGTTGGGTTGGAACAAACTGTGACAGCGGGACAGAGGCATTTTAAAAGAAATCTCAGAAAGTGTGAAAAATGCTATGAATGGCCCCAAAGACTTCTAGGGTTGACTCTTTATTTCCTAGTGGGAATCAGTACACATACTCACCTTTGGGGTTTTCCATATGACTAAAAGCCACAGTTGTCATAGGTTTCCCAGAGTTGTCATAAAGGAAATCAGATATACATGGTAAAGCACTACACAGTTGGTGGTGGTGGAAAGTGCAGTCAAATTGCAGCCGAGTAGGGTTTTCCAGGCAAGAGGCATTCAGAGGTGGTTTGCCATTCTCTGTCGCTCTACAGTGGTCCTGGATTTCATTGGTGGTCTCTGATCCAAGTACTAGCCAGGGCTGAACCTGCTTAACTTCTGAGATATGACAAGATCAGGCTAGCCTGCATCAGGAGTGAGGAAGGGGAGGGAGGGAGGGGTGGCATGCAAGGGAGGGGGAAGGGGTCCGGCATCTGGACATGGCCCACACACCCTAGCAGAGGGAGGGGAAGGGGTGACATGCAAGGGAGGGGAGGGGTGGCATGCAAGGGAGGGGAGGGGAGGGGCCCCAGCGTCTGGACATGGCCCACCCACCCTAGCGGGGGGGGGGAGAGGGAGGGGTGGCATGCAAGGGAGGGAAGGGGAGGGGAGGGGGGACTATCCTGCACTGACTGCCTACATTGACTATCCTGTTACAGATCTCAAATTGGGGGGGTGATGGTTGTCAAGTGGGAGCTTAGCTATTTAATGGCCATTCATCTGTGACCAGAGAAGCAAACTGAGGGAGAGCTGCCACACCAGCCCAAGAACACCGCAGACCCGGATGAATACTGACTGACCCTTTTGAAACACTCGCAGGTCAGGCTTTCCCCACAAGGAACCGCAGTTCTTACTTCGACATCTGTGCATTGAGTGTCCCATGAATATTCAGCAGCGGAGCTTCTGTCCAATGTATGCAAGTTGCTCATTTTGCATAGATTCAATCAGTTTCATCCTTTTAATTACAATATGCGTCCGGAATCTTAACAGCAGACACAATCATCAAATCGTTCATGCCGTCGTACATTCACAATCAATGGGGTGCTAAAGGTTGGCTGAGAAAATTTTTTTGTGCATTCTCATTCACATGTTCAATTGCAATCATGATATGAATTATTCTACTGTATGAATGTACAGAATTTGCATGTTCCCCATTTATGAAACCAATATATGCATACCTTCCTGCAATACCTAATAGATACTTTACTCATACAAATCGTGACTGACAGGCCCTTTGTTAAACTGATTGCCGGCTAATAGGCTCAGAGGATAGGATGATATCTTTTCTATAGGAGCTGATGACAAGAGAAGGTCTCCCAGCAGCTGCTGGTAATCACTTTTGGAGTGACATACCCACCAGAGCACGGAGAAGGTGACCGTGACATCATTTCAACTGAGGTACATGAAAAAGGTAGCAAAAAGAGCTTGACTAGAGAAACAGATGAGAGTTTTCTACTGGAGTTAGCCAGAAAATTGGGGGGGAGGGGGGAGGGATGCTGCTGAGTTAGCAGCTCTCTGGAGTGTTTTGGCTTCCAATAGGAGTGTCTGTTAGCTTCCCTTTATGCTCTTCTGTATTTATTTGAAACACTTCAAAGGCACTGTAAGTCTCCAGCTCTGTTTCATTCAAAGGAAACTATAGATGCGTTTGCCTTCTCCGCTGGTGTTAAGAGGCACCCCCCAATAAGCAGAGAGGGCAAAGTGTTGGCAATTTAATATATATTAGCAGAGTAGAACAGAAGAGACTGATTCACAGTTGCTTTTTATATAAAAGAGTTTACTAACTATTAGGGAGGGTTACATGGAGAAAATAAAAAGCAATGCTGTACTTCCCTATGTTACTACACTTGGTTACATATCGCTACCTCATGTGGTCACATCATGGTTCATCTGCACAAACAAAGAAAACAAGAGTTACCTTTGTAACCTCTGGCTATGTAGCATACAAGCGATGGCTAACTAGCTGACCAATAGCTAATCAATACAGCAGGTCATAAAACAGTGACCTCAGTAACTAGTTAACTTACACACAGTTAACCCTTTCATGAGTAAAGTGTGGCAGACACGTGCAAATGCCAACACAAAGGCACCCAGTAGCCGGGCACCCCACAGCTCTATGGCAGTGAAATTCAGAAGTGGGCGCCATTGCAGAGCAATGCAGGTGCCTGACTGGACTTCCACCTGGCCTTTAGGGCTGGGAACGCCACACTCAGGGCTTAAGAGTTATGCCACCAACTCCATTATACTCTTTGGAGGGTTTCCAGGTTTTTCTTTTGGTCGCCTCCCCACACCTCCTGGAAGTCCTCTGGAGGAGGCATCGTGGCACAGAAGTGGTGCCGTTCCCATCTGCCTCAGGATCAAGATTGGGCTGTCAAGCCTGATGACTCTTGAGGCAAAGCATCACTTAAAATTCATCTCTGCCCTCACTAATAGAAGGAATACCCTATTTTCCATCTGATCTCTGCCTTCTAAGGGACTTATATGTTCCAATTAGTGCTGAGGAGGAGAGTGCGGTATAATTGCTCCCAGTTTTATCTTAAAACCTACTGTGCACCTAGTACATTCCAATCCAATTGCAATTACAACCATATCTTGAATTCTATTTCAAAGCTTTGAAGACGAGGTGGATCCTGGATAACCCAAAACATGTTTTCCGTCCTGCTTACGTTCAAGCCAAGAGGGAATAACATCTCAATGTATTCAGTTTTAGACTGGTTGTCTTTCACATGACCTACCGCTTGATTATTTCAACTGGAGATGCTGGAGAATTGAGCCTGGGACCATCTGCATTTTAAGCAGCTGCTCTATCATTGAGCCACAGCCTCTCTGGTATCTGGGAATAGGCATTTGAGAATAGGCTTTGCTGAGCTAGAGTGCCCCCACCCTTCCTTGGTTACCCATGCCTCTCCATTCCTTCTCTTCCCCCTTCTCAGAAGGTAGATGGCAAGTTCCATAGAGACAGCGATCACCCTGGAAAACCCACCAGAACCAGTTGAATCCGGCTGTGAAAGCCTTCGACAAGACAGCAGTCTGTTTGCTTTATTGATGAGAACCTGTAAACAAACATTAAAAACCTTTCAGCCTCCTTCTCCATTGTAACCAAATTTAAAGCAATGTGCCTGTCTTTATCCTCTTCCAAACCTGCTTCCTTCCTCCACTCTAGTCTGAGGTTGGGAAAATCTTTGGGACAGGCATCTCTTTTTCCCATGAACCCTTGCAAGGAACTGTAGACATGGATTGTGCTAAGCAATTAATCTGTGCAAAAATTGTATTTCTGCAGCTTCCCCATCAGTCTGCTTTTCTGTAAGGTCTTCAAAGCACTGCCCTCTGTTCATTGCCAGTAAAGTAATTTCAAAAGAAAAGGCTGAGGGGACCAAACTCCATGGAGAATTCTGAGAAACTAAATGTTCCTGGTAATGTGCTTTTGACCTTTAGGGAACCAGACAATAGTTAACTTGCTGAATAGTGGACCACTGTTATTATTAACCCTTCTCTAACAATCTCCCCGGACTTTGCTCTCCAGGCTGGAGCCAGAGATGGGAAAAGGGATGTGTTTTGCAGCTGGTTGTGTGTCTGGGTTTAAATGCAAGGGTGTAAAATGCAAGCTCCGAATTCATGGCTCACACCACACGCTTTGACTGCACCAGCATCAGGAGGCTGGGGTGGATGGATCACTGCTGTAGAATCTCTTCCCCTCCTTCCCCCCCCCAAAAAAAAAACTTGCTCCTGTGAGTCGTAACTCTGGCACAAGGTTTCAAAACAGGAAAGCAGGGAAGAAAAGAAAGGGAGCAGAACATGGTTCTAAGCCCATAGTAGGTACATTCCAATGGGTTTGGTACACATGGTAGATTAAATGATTTGAAGAGGACATGACTTAAAGGGCAGGGTGGTATTATGATTCCCTTCTCTTTGGGAAAATAAATCATACGGTGCTATGGTTAAAGCACCGCTCTGCCTTTGGGACAGCTGCAGAGCTCTCACTTAGTCAAGCCCTGGGAACATTGAGCTGGTTGCAAAACTAGCATATTGCAGAGGCCAGAGGGCCCAGTCGGACAGAGGCGGATAGGGCCAGAGGGCATCCTTTTTTTTCCTTTTTTAATCCCAGGATTTGCATCATTGCCAGTGAAGGAGTCCTGAGCAAACTCATGTGAAATACTGGTTGTTGTGAGTTTTACACACACACACACACACACACACACACACACACACACACACACACACGGACACACAGCTCGGAAAATTCACAACCAGTGTAACTGTGAAAGCCTTCAACAATTCATGTGAAATACATCATTAAGGGGGCTGTATTGCAGCAATGTGTGATGAGCTGGGCATGTCCAAATACACACACAATACCTGGAGATTTGAGTGGGTCTAAGGAGGGCAGGATATGAAGTGGGGCTTCAGGTGTGATGCCACACAGTCCATCTTCCAAAGCAGCCATTTTTTTCCAGGGGAACGAATCTCTTTCACCTGAAGATCATTTATAATACCAAGAGACCTCCAGCCACTGCCTGGAGGTTGGCAACCTTAATTCAAAATGATTCACTGACAGGTGCCCTATTTCAGCAAGGAAAAGAAAAAGAAGAGGAAACATGTCAGCAATTCAAGGAGGCTCACAAAGTAGATTTTCCCAGGACAAGGCAAGCCACATTCTTGAACAGCAAAATTTCAAGGATATCAGAAAGGACGTCTGTGCTGTCACTGCGACCGTAAGAATCGATAGTGAGATGTTGGAAGTCTTCAGTGCAGAAGGGGACAGGACTGGCCCTTCCATTCATCAGGGAGATAGTCCAACTCCTGTTAGTGATAGGTATCTCAAAGCAGGGCTGCAAACAGGAAGGTGGATCTGCCTATCTGGAGCACTGGTTTGCCCCACCAAAGAATGCTGTTGACTTTCGTTCTTAGACACTGTCCTGATTCAAACACAAGACTGTGAAGGCAAGAGAATGTTCCTGTGGTTTCTTCTATTGTTTAGTAAAACTGTTTTTAAAAAGCAACTCTATTCTAACATCTCTCTACCATAACCATCCAAACCTAAAAGGGAAGAGAGCTGGCCTCTCTCCCAAATCTGGCATTCCAGAATCCCAATCCAGTATGACTCATGTTATTCATTAACCCTTGATTTCTTGCAGGGAAGCCATCAAAATGTTACAACACAGAGAGGTCATGAGGCTCCCCTGCCCCCAACTTGGGAGCTAATTCAGCAGTTTCAGAGGAAGACCCACCTTGGAACGTCGCTCTTACTTTTGTGGGTTATTCCAAGCTTCTCTTTTCTCTCTCCTTTCAGAGGAAGATTTCCAGCAGCCTGCATAGATTTTCTCTTCAGTGCTAAGAAGAAGCCCATCACAATGGTAAGAAACTTCAATTTCACTGGAGTCTGAAGTTGGAGGGGTGGGGGATCCAAGAGAGGATATACTTGAGCTTTTGAAGTGCTTAAATATAATTAATTGATGAGAAGTAGGGAGATAACTGATAGTAATTGGAGGGCTGAGTTGTTCCATTAATTAAACCATGGAATATATTGCTAAGGCTGGACTATTCCTTTGTTAGGCTTATAGCCCAGGATGAGAGCTAATCATAGTTGGAGATGGTTTTCTAGTAACAAGAAAGGTCCCTTCAAACAGGAAGGTGGATCTGCCCATCTAGAGCACTGGTTTGAAGTAGCCACCAAGAGAAGATGAAGCAGAAGGTGGATGTAAAGTGGGTTTCATGGGAACAAAAACTGGTACCTTTGGAAGATAGGAGAGGCAGAAGCAGAGAGAGAGAGAGAGAGAGAGAGAGAGAGAGAGAGAGAGAGAGAGAGAGAGATCTGTCTGTTGCCTGAAGTGAAGCGCTGAGGGGGATGGTCCCTGCCCCCCACCCCCACAGTGGCCTAATGCGGGATCGTGAATCTGCTGCCTTATAGCCATGTCTCTTGACTTCTACTCATGTTTGTCCAGGGTAAATAAGAGCCAATATTGTCAACATGCCGCAAGCTACCAGCACGATGTTGTCCAAAGAGCAGACCAAATTGAGCAGTGTTAACCCTTACAGTTTGGCAGTGAGGGATTCAGAGTTTGGTTGGCTTGATCATTGTGTCTAAGGAGTGAGGGCAACTGATGGCGCATAAGAAGCAGCGAGCTTGCTGTTGACCTTGAGAAGAATGTCTAGCTGGAGATGACTGAAACTGTGATGCGCTTTTGAGGTTGCTCTCTGGGAATCTGCCACCAGCTATATGAGTGTTCACTTGCTTCCACTGGGCTCTGTTGTATGTCTTCGTAAAATCTTGCAAAGAGGCCACAAGCCTCCCATGCATGTTCTCAGCAAAACAACATGCAATCCTACACCATTACCCGTGGAACGTAGAAAGGACATCCCTGTGACTGTAGATGTCCCTGAACAGGCCTCTGCTTTGTGTCCTAGGTACATGGCCAAGGAGGTGTTAAATTCCAGAACTGGGCTAAGACTTATGGCTGCTCTCCAGAAATGTATTTCCAGCCAGCCACGGTGGAAGAGCTGAAAGAGGTAAACACAGGAGGTGATGCTGGGGCAGGCTTTCCAGCTAGAGTGATTCTTCTATAGGGGGTGGGATGAACTGCTGTAGGGCATGGAATGCCTCTTGACCACCCAGTAATCTGGAGGTGTAAACTTTGAATGTGTAGAGAACGTTGGGTGCAATTAAGAGTTAATATGTAAAGTCACGTGGCTGCATGGCAGCCCGCCACCGGCCATCCTTGTTCATTCTAAACACGTGGGTATAGGTGGAACCTCCTCAGTAATGGCCAAATATTACTTTGTGCATGCGCAACCTTATATTACTTCATACTGCAGAATGCTATGATTATTGGACTGAGGTTGGGTTATGATTCTTATATGGGAGCAGGAGTGCCAACCGCAGGCGATCTCTTGTATTATCACTGATCTCCACGTGACCCGGATCACTTCCCCTGGAGAAAATGGCTGCTTTGGAAGATGGACTCTATGGCATTGTACCTCGCTGAGCTCCCTCTTCTCTCCAAACCCCACCCACTCCAGGCTGCACCCCTAAAACCTCCAAGTATTTCTCAACCCAAAGCTGGCAACCTGTATGGGAGGGGAGTCCTGAATGCTTTAAGAACATAAGAACGAGCCTGCTGGATCAGACCAGAGTCCATCTAGTCCAGCACTCTGCTACTCACAGTGGCCCACCAGGTGCCTTTGGGAGCTCACCTGCAGGAGGTGAAAGCAATGGCCTTCTGCTGCTGCTGCTCCTGATGCTTTGGGCTAGGGTGGCCAACTTTAGGCTGGAAAATTCCAGGAGATTTGGGGTCAGAGCCTGAGGAGGGTGGGGTTTGGGAAGGGAACACATCAAGGATATGAGGCCATAAATGTGGCAGTCTAACGCCACTGTTTCCTCCAAGGAAGCCAATATCTGCAGTCTGGAGATCCCTTGTAATTCCAGGGCAGCTCCCAGTCCCACCTGGAGGTTGGCGCTCCTACTTTGCATTTTTGCCACTTTTTGTGTTGTTGGTTTTTGTGGTTTTGATATGTTTTATGGTAGTACTTGGAAGTCAGATCTTTTTAAAGAATGGTATCTTATTTATTGTCATATTTTGAAGTCATATTTTCGTGTTTTTGAAAGCTGCTTTGAGAGAAAAAATTGCATACGTCTGAGGATATTTTTGCATATGCACACACACGCCAAGGATATCAAATATTTTAATAAAGGAATGAATTTATGGAAGAAGAAGTATGGTTGTTTAATACTGGAGGCCACATAACCCACACAAAGGTATAACAGTATCATTTGAAACACAATGCACATGCCGTAACCTGGCATCCATCTTGGAAATTCACTCTGTGAGCCGCACTTCTCTGAGCATGCCAAGAGTACCTTCGAAACAACAACTCCTTCAACTTGGTCACTAGCCGGCAAGGTACACAAACATGTATGATAGAGCTGCTGCTAATCAGTTTGGATATAGGAGTGGTGGGGCTATAAAGCCAATAGTGCCTTTTAAATTTATATCACTGACTGACTGAATTAATGGTCCTTATTAGCTGGACTTTGTTTTTACTTAATTGATTTTTGTATTGTTCACATCTATAAATTGTGGACTGTAAATTATTGATGAATGTTTGCACAAAAAAGCGAAGCTATTTAGTGCTGTGTCAGTTTTGAATTGCGAGCCATGAAATTATGCTGTTGCCGAATACAGCCTGATTCTAAAAGGCTTCTAATGTTGTTAGATTCGTGCTTTGTGGTGTAGTGTTTGGACCATGATTGAAGAGATCTGAGTTTGAATCCCAACCCCACCATAGCAGGTTGCTGTGTGACCATAGGCAAGACACTCTCTCTCAGCCTAACCTACCTCACAAGTTTGATGTTATGAGGAAAAAGATCATGTCTGAACATGTTTTCTATTGTCCCAAAAGGTTGGACCAGAACCAACAGGTTGAAATTAAATCAAAAGAGTTTTTGGCTAAACATTGGAAAAAAATTCCTGACTCAGGAGTTGTTCAGTGGAATGGGCTTCTTCAGGAGGTGGTGGGCTCTATCATGAGTTGTGTACTTGTCTATCATGGCCCTTTCTTACATGGCCAGGGTCATGTTGATTGCACTTTGGGGTCAGGAAGCAATTTCCCTCCAGGCCAGATTGGGCTTTGCCAACTTCTGAGCTTGGTGAGCTTGGTGTGGTGTGGTGCGGTGTGTGTGTGTGTGTGTGTTTGTGTGTATCCATCCTCCCCCACCCCAAGCCTCACCTTGCTAGGGTCCATTGCATCTCCTCCACAATGAGCTTTGCTGCTAGTGTAATAGAAAACACTTCTAAGCATCAGAGTGTCTCTGATATGATATTGGAAAACCCAAGATGAGCTAGCCAGTTTCCAGAGTTCATCAGAGGGATCTTCTGGCCGGGGGGGTTCTGTCACTACAAATCTATTTCTCATACTGTTACCATACTGCCCTGGCATAGTGGGGGGAATGTTTATTTACAGGTATCCCTGCCTGTGTGCCAACCTAAAGGGTGATGCTGGCACAGAGATGGGGAGCCCATTCTCTGGCAATAGCCTGGTCTACCTACAAGGAACTTCCAGGATTTTTTTAAAAATTTTCTGTTCCCATTCTCTCAGCTTGCTTGCCACAGAGCACATTTTCAGCTCCATAGCCAAAGAAGAATATGTCCTCAACACGATACAATAGCCCTGCTGAACGCATACTCATTTCCAGTCACAAAGGGTCCCTGATGACATTGCCTCCCCTGATTATCTTAACCCAGGTACTCCCTTCTGTAACTAACTTATCCTTACCACCTTACAATACAGTCTGTTGTTTCTGAAACAATCCATCCAGACACCTCCCAGAGGCTATCCTAGTACCTCCCAAAGGTTGTCCTGAACCCCCTCAAGGTTTTTTTTAACCCTATAAATATCCTTATAGGGTTTTTAACCCTATAAATATCCTACCCTCCAAAGGGCCAATTGCCCAGTGCCATTAATACCCTTCCACCTTTGTTACTGTGCCCAACACATTGTCCCCTGGAACCAGACGCTGGTCGTTTGGTTCTGAACCCCGGATCATCTTCACGTCATGATCAGGTCATATTACACTTATTCCCATATATATATTCCATACCCCTTTCTATTCCAAACCTATTTTCCAACCTATTTATATCTTAGGAACTCTCTGTGTGTGTGTTTATTGCATTGAATCAAGTGCTTGTGAACCTCTTGTCCCTACAATAAAGATTGTCAAATTTGTATCATACTCCTCTTTGTGGATTTTCTTCCAAGGGCTGATCTTCATATACATTGGTATTAAAGATTCCCTATCCAGCCTCTTGCAATATTAGTAAGCAGTCTGCTCAGAGCTAATTTTCCCCACATTGTTGAGATACTGCATCTCTATCCTGGGAAACAATACCCCCTGTACAAAAAGGGGTTGCAGAGGAGCTTCAGGACAAGCTGCTGTCGTTGAGTGAAGATAGGGTACTGGAGAGTGAGTGCAAAGTCAACGTTTGGTGCCTGGCAATACTCAGATGTTCAACTCTTGCCATGTCCGAAGGGGCTGGGCGAGACCATGAAACAGACTGCAGCACTGGGAGAGAATCCCAACCACTGCCATATAGCCGAATAGGCAGTCCTGAGACTGGTTTCTACCTCCTAGTAACCTTATTTGCTGTGCTTTGTTCTTTATCTCTAAAGTTAAGCAGGGTTGCTAGGAGAATTGTCTCTACTAATCTCTACCAATTAAAGTTGCTTTGTTGATTGACCGACTAAGAATAAATCTCCCTGCATTTAAAGTGACACCTCTTTGCCCAAAGCAGAGAAAGGAGCTCTTTTGCAGCGAGTAATGACACCAAGTTAAAAACATCCTCCTTTTGGAACTAATTCAACTTTTGATATGAATGTAATGCACGAACTGTTGTCCAAGGTGGATATAATGTCTACAGTTAGGCTGGATACGAACACTAAAGTGAGAAAAAATAGATGGAGAATTGAATGAAATTAATCAGAAAATGAATACAGTTGCCTCCTGAAGAGGAGGGAATTAATACAAATGTGGAGGGAATTAACACAAATTTGAAAGAGTTTAAGACTATAAACAAAAGAATGGATGCTTTAGAGGTGAAGATTACTGTTATGGAGAAATAGGAGGAGAAGAAAGGACAAGACATTGTTCTTGGAGATTAAACAGAAGGAAAGACTTCTGCGGTTTAAAGGCATAGATGAAATGGATAACAAAAAATTATGGAAAGCATGGCTCACAATAGCTCACTATTGTGCAAACATCATTTTGTTCCTTATTTCTCCCTGGCACCTAAATTGCAACAGCAGTCCAAGAAGCCTCAGTTTCTTTGTTTGTTGAGTGGAGTCTGGATGAGCAAAATTTTAAAGTGACAGTAAAAGGGAGGCTAGTTCTTTTAGCGATAAAGAGGAGGGACTGGGAGATGGAAAGGAGGAAGGACATAAGATAGGTCTCATAGTGATGACATACTGTGTTTCCCCGAAAATAAGACAGTGTCTTATATTAATTTTTGCTCCCAAAGATGCACTATGTCTTATTTTCAGGGGATGTCTTATTTTTCTGTGTTCTGTTCGTCGGGCATGCTTCCAAACAAAAACTTTGCTACGTCTTACTTTCGGGGGATGCCTTATATTTCGCACTTCAGCAAAACCTCTACTACATCTTATTTTCTGGGGATGTCTTATATTCGGGGAAACAGGGTAAGATAGGTCTCAGAGTTTCTAATGGTCAGCCCCTGTATAACCGTGTGGTATTTCTGCAGATCTTGGATCTGGCCAGGCAGAGAAGTAAGAAGGTGAAAGTGGTTGGGGGTGGACATTCCCCTTCGGACATTGCCTGCACAGATGACTTCATGATCCACATGGGAAGGATGAACAAAATTCTGAAGGTAGGAGTGATGCTGAATGTCAGGACTGCCGTGGTGAGTTAGTCCTCTGGCACACGTAGATCATATTCAACATAACTATAGCCAGACAGATTTTCAGAAAGTCTACAACTTATGATAGCCATTCTCTGTAGCCAGACTCTTCAGCATCTTGGAGGTATATGTTTCTGATAAGGAAATTTAGTTTCTTTTTAAAATCCCATCTTTCTAATAGCTTTGTTGAATTATAATAAATAAAATAAACAATAATAGGAAGTGCACACAACAAACAATAAACTTGGGGGGGGGAATCTGTTGGTTTAAAATTTGTGGCTGCCATGAAAAAGGAGAAAATATTTAAACCAACTCAAATTTATCTAGGAAAGCAGAATTCAAAATATAGGTGTATAAAAAGTGTGGCGGAATGGGCTTGCTTTGCCTGGTAGGCCCTATTCTGCTCTCTGCACTCTCCCAGGGGTTGCCAACTTTTCCTGGGGAGGGCTAACTTTTTCTCTGGGTAAACCGCTGGCACCACCTGATCATTTGAGGACTGTCTGCTGGGGAAGATCAGGATTCCCCAGCTTCCTTTTCAAGCGTGAGGCCTCTGCCTCAGTTTCCCCCTTGGTTCCCCTCTCCCGGGTTCCACGGGGTAGATTGAAAGTCCTGGAGGAAAAGCTGCTCAGCCTTCCTCTCTCTCCTGTTTAGATAGTGCATCCAAGACAGTGGGGCATTCGTGGCACAGAGAACTGTCCTCCACATCTAAGGTTTAAAGGTATTTATTAAAAATAAAAATGTAGCACAGCACCAGATGGAGCAAGGGTTTCCAAAACAAAGGAGATGAAACCGCAAACCCCCTGCCCCGATCTCTTAACCTACCCTAGCTAGCAGTTGTTGAACATAGGGTAGGCATCTAAAACTTAGAAGGTTGCAATTCTCAAAGGGTTCGCATTACCTGACTGAGCACATGGTCCAAAAATGGCTGCGCCCTTCACAGCCAAGGCAAGAGGTCTGCTCCCCAGCAGAAGGAAAGAGAGAAGACCCCTTGCCCCTTCACTCCCAGCAATTTATCAGATCCCAGACCTCACCCTCCTTTGACCTGGTCAGGCTGGGTCAAGATATCTTTTCCCCCTAGGTCAGGTAGCATTTCCTGATGGTTCATCTGGAATCTCTAAAGTCCTCCAAATCTATGATACCTGATGGGAGGAGGGGAGGAAGAAACAAAAAAGGAGGGGGGAGCCATTTCTCCAAAAAAAGTAACATGAAATAGCATTCTAATCAATATCCTCATGTTAACAATAGATGTTGGTTGCACAAACTCAATGCACAAACTTGAGAGTTAGAGACTGTTGGTATACCTAGATGACTAAGATCCTCCCAGTGTGTTTATGGTTCTTGATATAAGTTTTTTCTAGAACAGGTGGGCTATATCAGTTCTTCTAGGCTAATAGTACCCACTTGGCAGTTTGTGGAGAACCACATTCACAATTCAGCCAGAACAGCCACATTTACTTCCATCCCAAGGCATGAGGCCTGTGTCTTAGGGGGTCTTGCAGCTTACCCAATCTTTTGGAGGTGGCTGTTGCAAAGAGGAAGATTTCACTGCCAGCTATAAGCACCACCAGACAAGGACCTCCCTTACTTGACTGAAACATGGGGCAGGTGTCATGTTGGGAAACGATGCTCAGAAGAGCCACATGTGGCTCCTGGGTCACTGTAACACTGATCTAGTTTAATACTTATGAGACAACTCCTTTCAGGGCTGGTCCTCTTATCTTTGTAAAAGCCTGTCTCATCACTTGCAGATGGACAAAGAGAAGAAGCAGGTGAAAGTGGAAGCTGGGATCCTTCTCTCTGATTTGAATGTGGAGTTAAACAATCATGGCCTGGCTTTGCCCATGTAAGTAACACTTATGACTGCTGAGATGTCAAATGCAAACTTTCTAAGGGATGGCTCAGACACTTTTTGTAAAGTGGAGACACGGGTGCCCCTCTAGACCACATAGTTTGCGACTTAAAGAGAAACAGACTTTTTCAGACAGTGCTGATGGATACTCATAGTACAGACTGCTACAGCAAAATGAAAAAGAACATGGCACCTTAAAGATTGACATGTTTTTCGTGGAACAGAACTAGAGCCTGCTTCCCTAGGTGCATGAAGTATGTTTTCAGATCACATATATGTGTGCATGCACATGGGGGAAAATATGAGCTGAAAAGTAACGCAGTGCAAAATATACATGTGATGACTTTTTTTTTGGCAGAGAAATACCGCTCTCTGCACCTGCTGCACTTGGCTGCCTTTTGATTCCCTGCTTTCTCTGTGTGAAATATATATAATCTGTCAGATCATTCATCTGAAAACCATATGCGCTAATAAACCAGTGAATCTTTGAGGTGCCACCAGGTCCCATTTTGCTTAACTGTTCCTTGATGTCTGACGCACGCCTGCACACGTGTGTGTGTGGGGGTGTAAAGTGCCATCGGGTCACAGCTAACTTACAGTGACCCCATGGGGTTTTCAAGGCAAGTGATTAAGCAGAGGTGAGGTGATTTGCCGTTGCCTTCCTCTGAAAAGTCTTCCTTGTTGGTCTCCTAGCCAGGTATTGACCCTGCCTAGCTTTGGAGATCTGACAAGGTTGTCTTGTACTATACCAGAGGTGGCCAACCTATGGCGCCCTAGATGTTCATGGACTGCAATTCCCATCAGCCCCTGCCAGCATGGCCAATTCCCATGCTGGCAGGGGCTGATGGGAATTGTTGTCCATGAACATCTGGAGCGCCATAGGTTGGCCACCCCTGCACTATACCATTCTGCATCCCCTGGCATATGTACTGTATGCGTACCGTCTTCCAGCAGCAAACATGCATGGTAGGAAGTGAGTTCTGTTGAGAACAGAGATGAGTCCTTGTTGTCATATGAAAATTTTCTCACTTTCCCTGACATCAGAAGCAGCGCTTTAATCCCTAGCATCAGAAGAAGCTCTTTAATCAAAGATGGTCTTAATAAGATTGATCTTTTTTTGTTTGATCGCAGGTTATCTTAGAGTAATTATAGACTGCAAGACATTCAGAGCTGTTATTCCACTGGGCTTGGAATGAAACAGGGGGGTGGGGGGATGTGGGAAATGTGCTTTGGTTTTGCTGAAAGCCACAAAGAATTTACTGGTGAGGTGGTTTGCAAACAACTAAGGGATGTGCTAATTTTATATGGACAAATGTTTCGGTGACACCGTGCTCCAAGTGCACACAAACCTTTCGTTAAATCCTAGCCAATTTAAGCAGGTCCTGAGGAACCTCTCCATTATCTGGGATGTAAATCACTGCCGAAGTTTCTTTGTTTTTTAATTCAGTGTGCTCTCTTGGAGGCTTGATGGGCTATGGCATGTATGTAGCGCTTATTTTGGCATGAGCTAGATCCAGAGCAGGTGGCAATTAGTTGCCTTTTGTTCTGAATGTCACATTTGCTAATATCATCTTGTCAGTGGTTACCCTTGGGAATCATTGCAATGAACGCTCTTATCTTAGGACTGGAAACTGTGTCTAATGAATGCATGGAACAGTGAGAAGGATCACAGCCCCTGCTCCTGATTTCCATGTGCATATTTTACAGAGCCTGTGGATGTTTGCCTATCAGGGAATCGTCTCACTCCCCTCACCAAGTGTTCATTGTTCACATTTTCCAACTGTGTGAAAAAGGCGCCTTTTCTTTTTGTCAGGGATAAGTTTTAATACCATGTTATCCTTGTAGCTACTTGGGTAATGTCGTGCATTTTTTCATTGTCCCTTTTTTGGTTCAGTCTAGGGGCTGTTTCAGATGTGGCAGCTGCTGGGGTCATTGGCACCGGCACACACAACACCGGCATCAGACATGGCATATTTGCAACTCAGGTGAGATTCAAAGGACCATTTCCAATGCTGGCTCAGAGCCTACATGGCTGAGCACGGCTGCAACTAGGCCAGGTGCACATTTCAACCCAAACAGTGTTAGACAGTCTATCTATCTATCTATCTATCTATCTATCTATCTATCTATCTATCTATCTATCTATCTATCTATCTATCTATCTATCTATCTATCTATCTATCTATCTATCTATCTATCTATCTATCTATCTATCTATCTATCTATCTATCTATCTATCTATCTATCTATCTATACCGCCCTATCCCCGAGGGGCTCTGGGCCGTGTACAACATAAAATCTATCACAATAAAACCAAACAAAGGGAGCAAAGTTAACTACATAAAGTTGCATAAACTTACTACGATCAAAGGTGTTGATTACATTTGAGCCTATTGCCCAGTCTGTTTGGTTCGTGTTAAGGGTGACAGACCTCAATCTAGAGAACCAGGTTTGATTCCCCACTCCTCCACATGAGGGGTGGACTGGATTTGTTTCCCTGATTCTACATATGATGCCTGCTGGGAGTCAAGATCTGAGTCTTGCCATGAGTCTCCAAGTGGGAGCGGTGGATGTGGCCTCTGGGGTTGCTCTGACTGTTCTCAACCCACATACTATCCTGTCTCTGCTGCTTTGGCTGGCATGCTTGCTTTGAAATGATCTTCCCTCAGGATCTTCTAAGAAAGCGGTAATCTCGTCTGGGGTGGGGAGAGGTGCACAGCTTTACCTGCTTGTGAGACTTTACCTGTTGCTGACTAATTGGGTCTGTGAGGGGGGGAGGAAGCTGAGGTAACTTTTGCTGGGACCTTCCCACTTGAATTCAGACTGGACAATGACCTTGGGCTAATCACAGTTCTCTCAGAACTCTCTCCACCCACCCACCTCACAAGGTGTCTGTGGTGGGGAGAGAAGAGTTTGTAAGGTGCTTTCAGACTCCTTGCAGAACAGAAAGGTAAATCCAAACTCTCTCCTTCTTCTAAACAGTTTTGCATCAGGGTTTTGCAAAATTGTGCATGCACAACGACTGCAGCTTCAAACCTATCGGCAATTGTTAGCATCACTGAGAACCACTGTGATGAATACCAAATAGTAAGATTTCATTAAAAGACAATACTTATTTATGACAGATTTGCATGATTGACTGGTTATTTCTTTTTGCAGTTTCAGTTTTTGAGACTGATCTAATTATCTATTTAAACATTTGCTTGGGGAGCAGAGTAGTCATACAGCAGGGTTAGAGGGAGTAGAACACAATAAGTCTGTGTGGTAGCACACATGTTCAACAAATCTGATTGACTGATTAGGAAGGAATACGGTGAAGCAAGCTTTCAAACAGTCATGAACATCAATGAACAGATGAACAGTTAACAAAAAATAGTTCAATGTATTGTCGAAGGCTTTCACGGCCGGAATCACTGGGGTGCTGTGTGGTTTCCGAGCTGTATGGCCATGTTCTAGCAGCATTCTCTCCTGATGTTTCGCCTGCATCTGTGGCTGGCATCTTCAGAGGATCATCTTCAGATGATTCCCTGAAGATGCCAGCCACAGATGCTGGTACTAAATGCTCATCGGAGAGAATACTACTTTCGCCGCCCAGCTGAATACCAACACAACACAAAAAATCAGATTCCCTGCTCATAAAGTGGCGGAGTGTTTCCAGCATCCCTAGTTGGAACATACATCGAAATAGAAGTTTATTAAACTTAACAGACACTGAATATTAAACTTCTAATCAGCAGTGTTTCACTCCCCCGCCCCCAGAAAAAAAGAGAAAGTTTTTAGCCCTAATGGCTGCAAGGAAAAGTCTAGAACCCTGAGCGCTACCTGCTGAAGGCTCAAACGTTGGAGAGAGTTTGAATGGACATTTCCAGCAGCTAAAATCCAATAATTGCCCTTGTTTATCCCCTCTCATTCCTGACTAGAGTTCTCATATCCTCCAGCCCTGTTACAGTCTTACAACAGCATCTTGTATTTATGTCCCAACACTGTGAGAAGACTCACTGCATATCTGCAGAGTTCTCCCGTTACAGTCCCCCACCCCCTCCTCCTACAGCTTAAAATGCCCCCTGAAATGCTGTTACTACAGGATAGCATAGAATCATAGAGTTGGAAGAGACCACAAGAGCCATCAAGTCCAACCCCCTGCAATGCAGGAACACACAATCAAAGCACTCCTGACATATTCTGATCCAGCCTTTGTTTAGAAACCTCCAAAGAAGGAGACTCCACCACTCTCCGAGGCAGTGAATTCCACTGTCGAGCAGCCCTGATGGTCAGAAAGTTCTTCTTAATGTTTAGGTGGAAATTCTTTTCCTTCACTTTGAATCCATTACTCCGTGTCATGGTCTCTGAGGCAGCAGAAAACAAGCTTGCTCCCTCACCAACATGACGTCCCTTCAAATATTTAAACATGGTTATCATGTCATTTAAACATGGTTATCATGTCACTCCCCATGCTTTGGGGGAGCATTTTGGGCAGCAGCAAGTAGGGAGGGGTAGTGAGAAAGTCGTGTTCTGCAAATGAAAATCCTTCCGTCTATCAAAACATATTGGTGTATCCAGCCCTATTGGGTGGCAATGAGGAAAAACCCTGCAAATCCAGTCTAAGTTCTGGCTGAAAGGGCAGCACACAACTATCATGCTGCACTATTCTAAAAGTGAGCATTTCTGTTGATGAAGGAAAAAGGATCTCTCACAAAAGCGTGGCTTTTCTTAAATGTAGCGGGTGGAGGAACCCTATAAGATAATTCATACAAGAGAAAAAGAAGTAAACCAGATGGTAATTTGACAGGCAGCAGGAGCATTAGAAGAGCCTCCTGGATTTACAGTGATGGGAAATGCAGAAAATATAGGACATTTTAAAAATCATTTGTCTTGCTTTGATTGCTCACAGTGAATATTTGTGCAATGTATGCAGTGGGGACTATCATATTTCACAGCACCCGGCAGATATTCCCAGAAATCAAGAATTGTGAGCTGGTAAGGTACAAAACAGTGCAGATTCAGCAGAGGGCAATGCGGCGTTCCACGTCTGCATTCAAAAATAATGAAAAATAGGGATGTTTGCAAAGTGCTGCAGGACAGCAAGTCACAGGCTATTGTTTAGTATTCAGTGTAGAGGTGCTACACCAGTCAACTTTGCCATTGGGATGCTGCTAAAAATAGCAAGCTCTGAACCCATCTCTTGCCAAAGCACTCTCTCTTATTATGTAGTCTGACCTCACCAGGATGCAGATACCCCAGATCCTACTAACTGGTCCCAGCTACATGAAGAGAGGTTCTGGCTGCTCCGGAACTGTAGCTGTGCAGGGCCTCCAGGGTAGTAGCCCCAGTATGGGTGGCACAGGTCCCTTTGAATTTTCAGCTTTCGTTTTTTTGTCTCAAGTAAGCTGTTAGCCCACTTGCTTATGGGGGAAACATTCATGGTGGGATTATATTAAATCTAAAATTCTCAAGCTGGGCTACTCTCTGGACTCTCTGACCATATTTCCATCCAAAGAAATATTTCCACTTCTGAAAAGGAGGCTGCTGGATCAGGAGCACCAAACTCTAATTGAAAAGATCACAAGGTCTTGCTCTCCTCTTGCCCTGGGTATCCCCTGCTTGGGAAGCAGGGGGGCTAAATATCTTCATCAACTAACCTGGATAGCTTTAAAAAGGGCTTGGACAGATTTATGGAGGAGAAGTCGATCTATGGCTACCAATCTTGATCCTCCTTGATCTGAGATTGCAAATGCCTTAGCAGACCAGGTGCTCAGGAGCAGCAGCAGCAGCAGGCCATTGCTTTCACATCCTGCATGTGAGCTCCCAAAGGCACCTGGTGGGCCACTGCGAGTAACACAGTGCTGGACTAGATGGACTCTGGTCTTTATACCTAATAAAGGTTTACTGTACTGTACTCTGGTCTGATCCAGCAGGCTTGTTCTTATGTTCTTATGTTCTTAACTAATCTTGGCCAGATCTCGTAGAGCAGTGATGCTGGCCCGCTGTAATGCTCTTCCATCAGTTTATCAGGGAGGTTTGCCAAAACTCCCTATCAGAAAAGGTTTTGTGCATGTAATGGGGACTGTGTAGACTCTATAGTACATATTTTATTATACTGTCCCCTCCATATTGCACCCAGAACAAAATGGCTATCACCGCTGTTAACAAAAAAAGAGCACGCATCTGATTTGCTTAAGATAATCTTTTTATTAGACAACATCAGCAGCAAGGTAACAGATCCAGTAGCCAAATTTCTTGACCTATATATACTCCAGGGATCCAAGGCTTAGCTTGTCTAATTCTTTCTCCCCTTCTCCCCCTTCTTTTAGCTCTCACTTTATACACTGATATTTATTCCAAACATTTATTTTGCTACTTGTTTGGCGACTGAATTCACTGTCGATAGAATTGTATTATTATGCCCATAAAGGTTGTTGAAGTTGAAATTGGGAAAACATGCAGCCAGCAAACATTCAGTGGCTCATTCAAACTCCTCCCTTCCATTGTTTTGGCTATTGAGTGCCACGTCAATGTCTGATTGGCAGACATTTGAGGTTTTTTAATTTCCGTTAATTGAATTGAATTTTCACTATATGCCTTTGACTGTGTTCTGCTATTTCATGCAGACTTAAGATGACTCTCTTCTACAATGTTTATAGCTATGCCCAGACCAGGGGTCTGCAACCTGCGGCTCTCCAGTTGTTCATGAAGTATAATTCCCATCAGCCCCTGGCAGCATGGCCAACTGCCATGGTGGCAGGGGCTGATGGGAATTGTACTTCATGAACATCTGGAGAGCCGCAGGTTGCAGACCCCTGATCCAGACCATACACCATGATAGAACTATCTGACCTGATCATAATTGTGTCTTCTGGTCAGCAGGGACCCAATCGAATTAGTTAGGAGGAGGCTCAATAGCACAGCCCTTACATGCTGAAAGTCCTGTGTTCGGTCCCCCGTATTCCCACACTGAAAAGGATCTTGGGTAATAGAGCTAAGGAATTCCTTGGAGACTTGCTTCCTGTCAGAGCACACATAACCAATTTATGTTAACCACAGAGGGATTTTAAGGCAGAGACAAACAGAGGTGATTTGCCATTGCCTGCCTCTATGTAGCAACCCTGGACTTCCTTGGAGGTCCAAGTACGGACCAGGGTTGACCGTGCTTAGCTTCAAGACCTGATAAGATAGGGCTAGCTGGTTCTTGCCATTAAAGCTCATGCTGGTGCTTGCCATTAAAGCCTTAAATGACTTGGGGGTGGGATAAACGAGGGGCTCCATCCTCCCATAACTATCAAGCCCTGTTCTCTGTGTTCCTGCCCATGGAGCTGGGTTGGGTGGTGTTACCTAGCTTAACAGTTATGAATATATTTTTCAAAGTAGCAATGGGGAATAACTTGGCTTGGCAGTGCAAGAGGCAGGCTAGGTGGGATCTTTTAGACAACTATACCAGAATTGGCTTTTGAAACGTTCCACAGAGAATGTACAAGAGACCAAATTGTAGTTTAAAATACTTTTATATACATTTTGGTTGCAAACAATCACACAGTAAGATATGGAGAAGCATACACACAGTTCCTAAGTGAAATAAAAAGGGAGGAGAGGGATAGGTTTGGATGATAGAATTGGGAGAGGGAGCAGGGGACTTATACGTCACCTAAATTCAGCTGAATAAGTTCTTGGAGAAAGCAAGGATTCCTATGCCAGCATAGGGATCCAATGCAAAGGACGATATCGTGTCTCCAACCAACTAGACCAAGAGAGGTTTAGCCAGTAAAGAGCACTGAGGCTAGGGTGCACAGTACTTTTATACCCCTTAGCGCAGGTAGGGGCGGGAACTAGTAAGTTTCATTTTCATTTTATGCATCTGTTGGGATTTCCTATGCTGGGATTGCTGGCTTGAGCTAATTAGTAGCTCATCTACTGTTGCTAAGTGTTGGGATAATAGAGTCCATTGTTCCTTGATTACATCGGGAGCTCTGAAAGGCTTTATGCAGAGTTACTCCTTGGAGTTTCTGCTCAGGTATTCAATTTGGCTGAGGCTTTGATTGGATCAGGAAGGGATTGATTGTTAGGGAGATCATATCTAGAGGTAGAGGAAATGCAGGGAAGGAGCAATTGTTGAGGAAATGGTTTCTCAAAGGTAGATTAAATATAACGTCCAGTATCAGGGAGTTTTCCAGGATTCATTGCATCAGAACAGCTTAGCGGGGTGTGGTAATCAAGATATGTCCATGGTCTATGAGGCTTCCAGCTCCTATTGCCCTGAGTAACTCATTCACTGATTTAATCTTGCAAACAGACCTTTTGCCTTAGGCCTGCTTTTAGGGTGGACACTCTGCCACCTACACACACAAATATGAGAATTGGCTTTTGCCAATACAGTTTTACAGGAATAATAATATGAAATCCATATTTCAGCAATGTGGGGTATGAGGGGTGGGCTAACCGTGGCAACCAGAGACAGGACTTTCTTGGTGGCAGCATCTTATCCTTGGCTTCCCCTCCCTTGAGAGGTTTGCCTCATGCATACTCTGTTGGCATTTTGACTGTAGTTTAGAACATGTTTTAATATTGGCTTAGCTCATTTCTTTGCTTTATTATTACAATTGGTTTTATGGCCTGCTGGATGGAGGGGGTTTCATTGCTTATCTTTATATTTTAAATCTTGTTTAAGTTTTAATGTTGTTTTATTACATTCTGAGGCACCTTGAACAGTTTTTTTCTAAAGCAGGCAGTGTGCAAATACTCTAAATAATCCAATAAACAGACAAGCCAGAAGATCTGACTCTGCGTAATGTAGTGTGGTATATTTCGATGTGTCTGAGAATTCTGCCATGCTGAGCATACTGATCAGGATCCAGTCAGTTTTATTTTTAAAACATTTTTTAAAAAAATTACATAGAATTAATATAAAACATAGAAATCATTGTGAAGCTTGCATACATCTGCATCACCTGACTTTACAATGTGCTTCCAATCATAATTTTTGAGGCTCCAGAAATTAGAACATCCGGCTGGCCCGCTCTGGTGGAACAGGCTCCCTAAAGAGACCAAGGCCCTGTAAGATCTACAAGCTATCCACAGGGCCTGTAAAATGGACCTGTTCCGCCAGGCAGCAGTGGTATAGGAGGGTAAGAGCTTGTGTATCTAATCTGGAGGAACGGGGTTTGATTCTCCGCTCTGCCGCCTGGGCTGTGGAGGCTTATCTGAGGAATTCACAGCTTCTAGTCACAGCTTCTCAGAGCTCTCTCAGCCCCACCTACCTCACAGGGTGTTTGTTGTGAGGGGGGAAGGGCAAGGAGATTGTAAGCCCCTTTGAGTCTCCTACAGGAGAGAAAGGGGGGATATAAATCCAAACTCTTCTTCTTCTCCTTCTTCTTTCCTTTTTGAGAACTTTTTCAGACTGCAAAAGGCCTGTTCTCAGTAAAAACAGCTTGATGGGAACTATACTTCCCAGGAGACCTTGTGAGCCCCAACTGTCGTTCCTCAGGGCGTTTTTACTGCGAACAGGCCTTTTGCAACCTGAAAAAGTTATCAAAAAGGAAAGGAACTAAGGTAAGTGGGGGAAGGGGGAAAGAAGGGGCACTGTGGGGGGCACCGCAAGGGGGAGAAAGGGGGAGGAGCCTGGGGGTGATTTTCCGTGCCCCCCAGGCATGCGCCTGGTGCACGGCGCACCTCCGTTCCCTTGTAGTTTTGCCACTGACAACTCTGCAGTTGCCCTTGTTAAATTGTATCTTGTTCACATCTGCCCACTTTTCCAGGGTGTTCACAAGTCTCGTTGAATTCTATCTCTAGTTCCAGGGTGTTCACTACTCTTCTAAATTTGGTGTCATTTGCAGATTTAACGAGTGGTTCCTCCATCCCCTCACCAGCATCATTTATTAAAAAAATATTGAAAAGTATTAGGCCCAGACCAGTGCCCTGTCATACCCCACTGGACAATTCCTTCCAATCAGATGAAATACCATCAACAACTATTTTTGGGTACTGTTCTCCAACCTGTTCCCCATCCGCCTAATTATCCCAGAGTCCAGTCCATAGTCCTCCAGTTTACCATCCAGTTGATGGTATTTCCACAATACAGTAAGCCTGTCACTCAATCAAAGACAGGAACAAGGTTGGCCTGTGGAGGCAAATCCTAGATCAACAAGTTGCCCTTTAGATGCTTGCAGATAGATCCCTTTAAAAATCTGCTTCAATATCTTTCTTGGGACGCTGGTCAGACTGACTGGCTTGTAGTTCCCGGGTCATTCTTCCTCCCTTTTCAGAAGACTGGGATATTATTTGCCCTCCTCTAGTCTTGTGGCACATCTCCCACCGTCCAGTAGGTTTTGAAGACAATAAGCAAATTCTCTGTAAATTCTCTGGAATATTCTTTGAGTGCGTTCAGGTGTACACCATCTGGCTCAGATGTTTGTAGTCACCCAGTGCAACCAAATGCCTCTCAACAACCTCTCTGTCAATTTCAGCCAGCGGCCCAGACTATCTTACATACTACGACATCTAGATGGCCCTATTCTCTTCTGCCCTACTAAAATCTAACTTAGACATCTGGCTACTAATTTTCTTGCCCCGCTCCACAGCAAAAGAAACTCTAGAAGGGCATTGTTGTTGCCTCCAAAGGTCCCTACCCCCTACATCCCATCTACAGTCTCTTGCCTGTTGGTCAATATTAAGTCACATATGGCTGACTTCTCATAGCTTCCTCCACCATTTGATGAAGAAAGTTGTCAGTCGGGCAGGTCAGGAGCTTGCGTGACCATGGACGCTTTGCAGAGTTTGTCTCCCAGCACACATCAGGAAAATTGGTCATGTTTTTTGGATACCCTGTCCAGCTGTTCAAAGAGGGCAGCATCCACCTCCTCGCCCCTGATCAGGTGTTCTGCAGCAGACTCCAACCACAATACTGTGGGTCCTTCCCTTATCCTCACCCAGATACTTTCCACTTGGCCATCTCCCACCTCCCTTAGTATTCCCTGGTAAGCAAACCCTTTTCTCATAGCACCACTTCAGGGATAAAATAAATTAATATTCTCCCCATTGCTTGTGTATCCAGTGAAAACACAGACTGTGTTGCCGAATGGTGCAGGATCTTCATTAGCAAACCAGTGTACATGTGGGTTTTTGCATGGGTGTATTGGGGGCTTTGGTGGAACCAGGTGCCTGTAAATTATTTATGATGTCATTAATATCCTCTCCGAGGCTGCTCGCAAAATGAATCGCTGCTCCCAGCTGGGATTGTGTGGGGGCAGAATGGATTCATCTGGCTTTCAACACGATTGATAGATTTCCCCCTGCAAAATTCAGTAAATTAAAAGAAATGACAGCGTTTTTAAAGAAGAGATAGAGAGAAGGCTAATAAAAGGGGGCAGGAGATCAATAGAGAGACAAAGGAGCTGCTGGTTCTCCCTTTCAGGAATCGACAGGACTTGAAATTCATGAGCAGCCATCAAAACCAGCCTGTGAAATAGAGAAAAATCCCAAGAAATAAGGGGTGGCCATGGAAAGGGCAGGTTGTAATCCTGTTACTACTCTTGCCACTGAGCCAGCAAGAGCCTCTCGATTCTTGCATAGAATAGAGTTAAAGCAGAGCTACTCAGGGTAGACAAGAAGGTCTAGTAGTCTTCTTGCACTCACTACAGCCTCCTAGCACTTAGGAAAAGAAAACTGTCCACGCAAGACGTTCTTTCCAATCAGGAAGGCTTTACTTAGCAGTTGCAAGATTACACAAGACTATACTAGATAATACTACATAAGAACATAAGAACTAGCCTGCTGGATCAGACCAGAGTCCATCTAGTCCAGCATTCTGCTACTCGCAGTGGCCCACCAGGTACCTTTGGGAGCTCACATGCAGGATGTGAAAGCAATGGCCTTCTGCTGCTGCTGCTGCTCCTGAGCACCTGGTCTGCTAAGGCATTTGCAATCTGAGATCAAGGAGGACACAGAACACAAGGCTACACAGAACACTTCAGCAAGACTCTAACAGAAGACTAAGTCTAAATAAATAGGAATACTTCTGAATAAAGTGGAATATGGCATACACAATGCTTAGCTTCTTATAACATTCAAGCAGGGTATTTTTCCCGACAACAGCCTTTCATTGGACCAGAGTCACAGTTGAATTCACCAATCATGTTAAAGGTTAACTGTTGCTGGTTGCCCCTGGACTGGCCGGCTTTGGTTCTTGTTGCTGAATGAGCTTTCTGCTGACTTGAAGATGAACCATTGTGAACCACTGTTTTATATATCATGACATAGACATGGTAGAGCAGGACCATCATTTTCCTCTTCCTGTTGTACTGGTCTGCGAACACATGGGCATGTGAATCTGCCTTACACAGAGCACTGGTCCGTCAAGGTCAGTCTTTACCCTTGCAGGGGTTCACCAGGGTCTCAGGGAGAGATCTTTCACAGCGTTTCTTACATGATATTTCTTAACTAGAAACAGCAGGGATTGAACCTGAGACTTTCTGCAGAGAGCTCAGCCATTGAGCTGTGGTCCATCTCTTGAACAGCATTGTACTCACATCATTGGTGAGTAGCCCACCATTGTCTATTTAGCGGTAGCAGCTCTTTACCAGCATCTGGTTCCTCAGATGTTTGACTATAGATGTCATTCATTAAGCCTAGGACTTTCTGCCTGTGAGAGCGAATTACTCAGCTGCAGCATCTCCCAAATCAGCTATCACTTGAAGCTGGATCGTACATGTAGCAGTGCCAATCAGTTTCCTATGTGTCCATGACTTATGGTTCATACATTCTTGGAAGAAACAGTGTACACTAAAACTCACATTTACCGTGAACCTATGCAAGGTTATTAGAAGTGCCCTCCTGGAGCAGATTAGAAATCCATCTGATCCAATATTGTGTCACCTGTGAAACCTCCCCACTGTGATGCAACGGACACATCCTGTTGCCTGAGGCCAGGATGTTTCACAGGATCTCACCTAGTTATCTACATTTGTTATCAAGCAATAAACATCAAAGGGGAAAGAAGAGAAAGCAAAGCAAGAAACAGACCCCTTCTACACATCAATCAATAGGTACATCAATCAGGCTAGACACAGCCCTTCCGCACAAGCAGAGTAATGCACTTTCAATCCACTTTCACAATTATTTGTCAGTGGATTTTGCTATTTCGCACAGCAAAATCTAGTGCAAAGTGCATTGAAAGTGGATTGAATGCATTATTCTGCATGTGCGGAAGGGGCCATAGAGCAGGCTACATGGTTGCACCAGCCCCCATCAAGAGTTGGTTCTGACACATGCAAGCATGACATCTGATGGCAGTCCTGACTGTCAAATGTCAAGCTGGCTGGTGTATCCGTGGGAACGGTGGGCGCATGTGCCCAAACATACAGAGGTCTTGTGGTGGGGAGGTAAGAGTTTATTCTGTGGGCAATGCCTGTTAATGCAACATATCTTTGAACACAGAAAGCACCCTTGTACCAAGTCATTGGTCCATCTAGCTCAGTATTGTCTTTCCTGACTGACAGCAAGCAGCTTTTCAGGGCCTCAGAAAATGCTTTTCCCCCAGCAGACATTTAGCTGGTGATCCTGAGAACTGAACCTGGAAACTATATGAACACCTGAACCTCTTTATACTGAATTAGCCACTTGGTCCACCAAAATGACTATTGTTTTCCCCGACTGGCAACAGCTCTCTGTAGTTGGTCTTTCATATCTTCTATGACTTGATCCTGTTAACTGGAGATGCTGCGGCTTGAACCTGGGACCTTCCGCATGAGAAGCAGATGTACAGCCAGTGAGCCATCCCCAGCTATATGTAATGGCCAGGTGCTGGCAACATTCACTAGAGGAGTGCTCTTGCTTTCATACTCCACTTGTGGGTGTCTTGGAAGTATCGAACTGGCCACTGTTGGAAGCAGAGTGCTGGGCTGTCTGTAAAATGGCGAAAAATGGCTAGCCATATTGTGATGTGAATTATTACTATTGTGGGATAGGGTTGCCAAGTTCAAGGTAGGACATGGAGTTCTCCCAGAATGACAACTGAGCACTAAACTGTGGAGATCAGTTTTTCCAGGAGGAAATGGTAGCTTCAGGGGGTAGACATACCATGAAGTCTTGGAAAAACAAAAGTCCTAGAGCGACATCACATCCCGACTGAGCTCCCTCCCCTCCCCAAACTCTACCCTCCCAAGGCAATGCCACCTAAACTCCAGGAATTTTCCAAGCTGGTATTAGCTACCTTATGAGTTCAAATTAGTTTTTGCTGAGGAAGGTATGAAGGTACTTGACAAGTTAAAAATAAGATGTAATTCTCCAAGATTTTGCACTAGACAGAGATGGCTTCAGCAAGTAGATGGCTCAAGCAATGACACTGCGTTACCTGCCTTGTCTCTCTTCTTTTGTGTTTGCTTTGTGCAGATGAACAACTGTCTGTGCCATGCAAGCAGAACAGCAAATAGCTACATAAGGAAATGACAAAAACCACAGCTGCAAACTTTGCAAGTGATAGACCCGTTTCAATTGCTTTTCTGTGTGATTTCCCTTGGGCTTGTTTTCTAGTCTGAACCTCTTTGACCTTAGAAAATTACCTGCGGGGGAGGCAAAAAACAAAGGCCCAGCACCTTGTTCAAGGGCGCTCAGCTCTGAATTCTCCCCAGACCCACTTTATGCTTTCTCTTCTGCCCCTTCCCAAACTGAAAAAGCAGCAGCTGGAGCTGAAATGGTTCTGGAGGAATTCAGTCAAACTGAAATTCTTCACCTTGAGACTACAAACATAGCAGTCAGGGCAGCAGAAAGTAATTTTCATCCAAGCAGGCAAGAGAATATGTAGAAAGTAAAGGGAAGGGGAGGGAGGTGGAAAGATGGGAGACAATTTGGGTTGTAGCTTTGGCGGAAGGATTGGCGTAAAAGTTAGCCCAATGGCGTCATCTGCTGGAGAAAGTATTGTCGAAAGCTGAATTTTGGACAATTCAGAAGCCTACTATGTCAGACTGCACAGGGAGGCCACTGAAATTCACAAACACCAGGACAACTTCAATAAGAAAGAAGAGACTTTGAAGATTAGCAGGGCCTGGCTCCCAGTACTTAAAAAATGGACTGATAACCCCACCCACAATACAGTTCACTCAACCACACCTTTCCATAGCAAGTCCCACCCAAACAGTTAATGATTGGTTCCCCACCCTGGGACATGGACAATATATCACACTAAACTTTCCCTTCTCACTTAGACACAGTGAGAAAACAGACTTTTCTCTGTGATACACCTCTGAAGATGCCAGCCACAGATGCAGGCAAAATGTTAGGAACAAAATCCACCAGACCATGGCCACACAGCCCGGAAAACCCTCCAGAACCTGCTGGAGAAAGCTTTGTAGGTGGTAAGATTTCTTGAATTTAAAACAAGAAGCAATTTGAGTTCCAAGCTGGAGCTCTTGGTCGCTGCTGATGAAAAGAGAAATATTGCCTAGATTCACACAAAGAATTGGCAACAGAAATGTTAACCCACCCAAAATTTCCCACAGGGGTAATCATATTAATATTAGAGGAAGTGTGGTCTAATGGTTAGAGTTTCAAATGATGGGCTTTTCTGCACAAGTTGTCCACGTATCCTGCCAGCAAATGCTACGGTCTTTGATGTGGACTTCCACATGGTTTCCCCCCATTTGGTTATGGAAACATTTCCAGTTGAACTTTTTCTCTGTGGTTTTCACAATCACTTTTACCGCAATGTTTTCCCTGATCTGTTTCCAAACTGATTTCCCTTCTGCATGCAACCATACTGTCTGATCAGGGAGAATCGGGTTTGAATCTCCATGCTGCTGTGGAAGCTTACTGGGTTACACTGGGCCAGTCCCACACTCTCAGTCTCACCTACCTGGTAAAAGTGTTGTGAGGATAAAGCACAAGAGGCAACGATATGAGCCACTTCGGGTCTTCACTGGGGAGAAAGGGAGAGTTCAAATGAAGTCTTGGATAGTAGAATCAAACGGGAGTCCATTGGCATATTAAAAACTAGCAAAATTTATTCCAAGAGCATGCAAAGATCAGACGTGACATCATCAGGTGCATAAAGTAAATACTAAACTTAGCATTTCGCAGTGTGCCATGGAGAAAATCATATTTCAACAGCCCTGCCCATCCCCTGCCGCTGCGGTGCCCTCCCGGAGCCCCAGGATTGGTGGGCAGCCCGGACCCCTGGTGGTTTACTTACTTACCTGGGATCTTCTGCAGGCTTCCCGGGCAGGCAGCAATCTCGGGAGGAGCAAGTGCAGTGAGAGGTGGTGACTGAGCGAGTGCGAGGCAGCAGCCCTGATGTCTTGTGTGGGCCACGTGACCGTTCAGAGTGGGCGTGGCTTGGACATTTGGTGCCGCACCCCCACATGACTAACAATTGCTGTGCCTCTGGGCAAGTGCCCAATTTTCCCAATGGGAGGTCCGCCTCTGTATTACACTATGACATGCTTCTGAAAATGCCAGCCATAGGTGCGGGGAAAACATTAGGAGCAAAAACTGCCAGACCACGGCCAAACAGCCTAGAAAAAACCACAACAGCCATTTCCCAGTTTGTTCGTTTCACATGACGTCCTGCCTTTCTTCTATAATGTCACTGAGGATGGCATAAGTGGGGTCCCAGGAAATATCCTTTCCTTCCAGTCACTGATAGCATTGGAACTGTCTGGAGGGAAAATATCTTGCTCCATTGGGATCTTATTTACCTCAGTGCTGTAAAAAGCTTCACCTGTACTTTACCGCACATTAAGCCTCTGTCAGAGGGACAGCACATTCTTCTCCAAGCCTATTGCCAATTCTAGTCACTGACCATATTTATAAGTTTCAGTCAGTTTCCTGGATCACGTCCCCTCAGCCACCTCCCAGGCCTAAGTTGTTAGATTCAGGTCTGTAGATTGTAACAGAAATGGGAAATGGGAAGAGTCTAATCACACCAACGTGTCATATGTTCCTCAGCCAAAACAGAACCTTGAACCACAATTTGAAAGACTTTGTTGAATCCAAGTGAGAATTGAACCCCCCCCCCCAAAATCAGCTAACTGATTCAGAGTAAGGGCTCGCCAATCATGATCTCCTTCCAGTTCAGATCACAAGTCGCCGTATTAATTGGGTAAAAATCCCTCCATCCTAATACTTTCGGCTAGCCCAAACTCATCAGATCTTGGAAGGTATGCAAGGTTGGCTCGGTTGGAATTTGGGTGGGAGGCCACCATGGGAGTCCCAGGTTGCAATACAGAGGCAGGCAATGGCAAACCACCACTGAGTGTCTCTTCTCTTGGAAACCCCTTGAAGGGTTGTCTTAAGTCAGCTTTCCCCCACCACCAATACTTTCGATTCTGATCCCTTTCCCCATATGCTGTTTGCTGCCATTTGTTTCCCTTGCTGCTTTTCCCTCTTTTTGAGTGGCCTATCCAGTCTTGAATTCGTAGAGAATAGGATGGTATCTCAGAATAACATAGCCAATTAGATTTGGTTGTGTGACACTAAAGGCAAGTAAAGGTAATTTGTATTCTGTCATCTTCATGAGAATCTGTCAACACTGAGGCAGATGGTATGCAAACAAAAAAGAGAATTGATGCCTTTATTTTTATTCCATTGTATCTTTCAATACTGAGTTGCATTCAGGGACCAATTCAGTCAAAATTAGCTGTTTTAATTCCCACTGATTTCCATGCAAGAGAATTAAGCATGAGTTCTTCGCATTGCATGAAGCCAGATTCTCCAAAATAAGCCCACTGAATTCAATGGTGCTTACTCCTGAGTAGACATGTGCCTAATAATGCAGCCTAAAAGTATTCAGCATTATATTTTTTCCACCCCTGATGGTGGTTATTGTTATATTCCTTCTCTTTGTCCATCTTCCTTATATCCGCGTTTGCAAGCCTGTTGTAGATTGCAGAGTGCAGTGAATTTATCCAGGTAAATTTATCCAGACAAATACTGCAAGCTGGGGTCACATAGGTTCCAATCAGTCAACAGCTGAACTTCGAGCTAAAGCTGAATCAGAAAAGGGGATGATTTGACTGACTCCCAGACTAAAACATGTTTGTTTTAATTCTGTTTTCCCATGGCAGGTAGTAGCTTTGACCTTGTTGACAGCTTCTGGGGAAATCCTGGAGTGTTCCGAATCCACAAACTCTGAACTTCTCCAAGCTGCCCGTGTCCACCTGGGCTGTTTGGGTATCATCATCGACATCACGTTCCAGTGTGTGATGGAGTTCTATCTGCAAGAGACCACCTTCCCATCCACTCTCAAGGAGGTATCTCAGTATGTAAAAATAACATAATCAGGAAACCTTTTACACTTTTTAGTCATTCCCACCCCCCCTACCTCCAAGAAGCCCAGATTGGCATAGACAGCATTCCTTTCTGGGGCTCCGGGAGGCCTTAAAGGGAGAATTTGGGGTCCCCAGTTTAAACAACATTGAAAGTGATGCTATTTTGGGGTGGATTCTCCCCCACCCTGAAACAGCATCACTTTCAATGTTTAAACTAGGGACCTCAGGTTCTCCCTTTAAATCCATGCCAAAGGGGGTGGATTTAATAATAATAATAATAACCTTTATTAGGAATTGAGAGAATAAAAGAAAGAAAGAAAACAAGCATTGGCAGGAAGGGGGTGGATTTAAAAGGAGAATCTGGGGAAATTTAGGGGGTGCCTGCTGTCAGGGGTGCAATTATTAAGATAGCAGCACCAAAGTTTCAGAGTGTCTTTGTGAGACCCTACTGATGATACCACCCAGGTTTGGTGAAGTTTGGTTCAGGGGGTCCAAAGTTATGGATCCTCAAAGGTGTAGCCCCCATCTCCTATTATCGCCCATTGGAAACAATGGGGGATGGGGCACTCCCTTTGGGAGTCCATAACTTTGGACTCCCTAAACCAAACCTCACCAAACCTGGGTGATATCATCAGGAGATTCTCCCGAAAAAATCTCTGTAATTTTGGTGCTCCTAGCCTAAAAACTGCGCCCCCTGCAGGCCAAAAATGGAAAAAAACACTGAAAATACAAAAAAATCCCACAAACAAACCTGCATTTTTGATGCCCACCACAAGGGGGCGCCCTGGGCAACTGCCCACTTTGCCCAATGGGAGGAACACCTCTGTACAGAACAATCCTATGAGACAAACTGGAAAAAAAATGACTGACTCAACATCATCAAATTAAGGCATTACAGAGAAGACAAAATCATGTCTCTGTGTCCATCCATAAATTTTCCCTGCAGCCCCAATTTGCCTTGGGAAGGGGGGGGGGGGGTTAAATGTTCAACTTCAACTTCTTTTTGTTAACCAAAACCAAGTTTGCTATTTTGTTATTAGCTTTTTAAGGAAAAAAGATTACACTTCTTTTCCCCTTTAAAATGCTAACAGCATTTAGGGGGCTGTGTCAATTTTAGTTACCTAAACAGAAGGGTTAATTCTCCTCTTTCTTTCCCACACAAGTTTCAAGGCCAAGCCTATAATTTGTGTTTTGTAGAAGAACAGAGATGCATTATCTTCATCTCTGCTGGTTGATCACTGAGATTCAGGGCAGGCACGATGGTGAAGTTGGATCTTCACAGTTCTGATCTAGTGCTCCAAACATACAACAATGGCTCCCAGTCAGGCTAACTGCTGCTTGAAAGACATATATTATAAATACAGACTTAAGAAACAGCTCTTGGCAGGACTAATGGTTCTAGACCAGTTCAGACAGCATGCAGTCGCAATTAGTTAATGAATATTCTTTCCACACACCCACTGCCTCATTTGTTAGGGAATCTTTTAAGCTGAGGGCTTTAACTAGGAAGATTAAGTGACTTGCAGGGAATATCTGTTCTTTGGAAATTGATTTTACGGTTCCTTCAGTGTATACGTTTCTCTCTTCCTTTCAGTGTGTCAGTGCTTTTCTGCAGTCCTGTGTCACATGTAGGGCAAAGCAATGACTATGTTATGCTTATCACTTGCACACTGAACAGGTATGGAGCGCTTAGAATTCAGAATTCTGAGACTTACGACTTTCATTTTATTCCTAGCTCTTATTAGTTAATAAATAAATAAATCTGATAAACTTGGAGGAGGCTTGGAGCAAGGGTTGGAGCACCCAGAGAGAGATTCCAGTACCCCATCTTCTGGGACTTGCAGGAATGCTGGTACATCAATATTTATCACATTCCCATCTTGTCTTTCTTCCATTATGGACCATTGCAAAGGCAGACAGGATGGGAGGTTGATGTTGGCCCCACCTGTCTTCCAGAAATCTGCCACCTGAGGTCATTGCCTTGGTTGGCCTCATGGTAGAACCAACCCTCTCAATCCCTTCCAATTTAATCTGTTAGCCAGCATAAAGAAACCAGCCGAGGAGGAAGATATTTCTGATTAGCTTTACTTATCCCGGATGAAATATGCACAGCCTCTGGAAACCAACTTGGGAGCAGGAAAGCAGAACACAGACAATCTATTGACACATCCTTACACATGCACACATTTTTGTTTTATTAAATTTTGTTCTGGTCTTAATGCAGCGGATGAACAGTGCAAAATACTGCCTTATCTGGCAATAACTGGGTGAAAAATGTTTGCAGTATAACTTTGAATATGCAAAACTCCCTGTCTAGTGGGATGACCTGATGATCTGTCTAGCCTGGTATTATCTGTTCTGATTGGGAGAAGCTCTCTCACAACTGACACAGAGATCATTCCCAGTCTGGCTACAAGGGGCCCCGTTGCATTGGATATTGAAGAAACTGATCTCCTCAGAGGCATAGCTCCAAGGGGGCATGGGGTGCGCAATGCACCGGGCAGGCACCACTGTGGCGGGGGTGTGGTGGGGGTGTGGCTTGGCGGGGTGGGGTGGGGGATGCACCGGTGCACAGGGTGCTTTTCCCCCTTGCTCAGCCTCTGGATCTCCTGCATAAGATGCATTGGATCCACTATCCTCAGTCAGACCAAAACTATAGATCTGTGTTCACTTGGCAATAATGAGCTGGGTTTACATTGCAATTCACCTTTAGGGGCAAACACTGGTACAAGGAAAGAACAGCAGACTCTGAAAGAAGTTGGCATTGTTGGAGGAAAACAGAATGGAGTGATCAGAGGGGGGTTATTTATGGGCAGGACTAAAGCTAGTGTTTTATTATTGTGTGGAGAGAAGGAAAGGGGAAAGAGCAGATAAAAAGTGTGCAGTAGTACCATCACATGAAGGATGTCCAAGAGATGGGAAAGGTCCCATAATGGAAAACCAGAATGATAAATGGTTCCTGCCAACTTCGTTACAATGGAAGGCTTTTCAGTTTACAAGAAAGAAGACAGCTAGGTTTCTTGCTTAAGGCTGAGGTCCAGGAATCAGTCAAGACAACATTGTTGGAGCCGGAGCCAAATGTCACAGATGTTGTTCCAGCAAAACCTGAGGGTGAACAAAGCCTTAAATACTTTTGCGTGGAGGTGGAGATGCAAGACTCTCCTCTCCAAGGGCAGGCTCTTAGTTATTAAAGATGCTGCACTGGCTTACAGTGGAGAGTACTGTGATGGGGTTGGGGTGGTGCTTGACTTTATAGGCTTGAGGGATCATTTGGGGAGAGAACTGAGGTGCTGCAGTGGGTTCTAGGGTGGGAACAGGCTTAGTGCCCAGGTCTACATCAGGAGGCAAAGTGGTATCCCAGGGTGAACAGGTTGGCTCAGACTCCTTGAGCTTCTGTTGAAAAACATTGAGGGTTCTTAGAGGTGTCTCAACCTCCTTCTCTTTCTGTGGTATCAGGTGTGCATCCACCCCCATCTGGGCCTCTGGTCTCTTTGCCTGATGAGGAGTAATCTGTGCCGTAGTCCATGACATGAAAAGTGGGAAATGATCAATAAAATGAATGTGATTACAAAATCACAGCCTTCATAACCTTTCTCCTTTTTCTTCTGTACAAAAGGCAAATCTACCCAGCCCTTTTAGAGTCTTCAGGAATCACGTGGTCTCGGGCATGGGTTATATTTAGAACCTTTGATGCCGTGTGCACTCAAGGCTCACTGTCTGGGGGAAATTAAACAAATTAATGTTGATTATCTAATTTGCAGAGTTAACCCCGCCTCTGATTATTTTGGACTCTGGCGCCCCAACATGAACCTGCTGTAGATCAGCACTCAGCAGCTTCAAAATGCTGCCTTGGGTTTATGTGGTTATTTTAAACTAGTTAGAAATAGTTTGGAATTGACATTTGAGATGAAGGGTAGACAAAAAAAAATATTCTACACAGCAGGTAAACATATTTTCACTGTAAAACCATCAGTGCTCATCTACTTTTCTGTATTCTTTTCTTTAGAGACCTGTTGTGAATCTGCTAATAATCCAAAATGCTTCCATTAAATTATCCTTTTTTTCTCTACTGTTGCTCTCTGCTACTAACTCCAAGCTGCTAGTCCTCGCTGAGGTGGCTTAATCCTAGCTGAGTGAAATAATGTAGTACATGTAGTACAGGAAACAAGTCTAAGAGCAAAGCTAGACAAGGCACAAGGTATTCATGAGTAGGATTTTTTTAAAATCAAAAATTAATTAGCAGCCCCATGTGGGGACAGGTGTTGAAGGAGAGTTTTTAATTTTTTTTCCCCTCCCCTACCTTTTCCCTGGGAGGATTTTGTGTCACGTTTTGTAATTTGGCTTGGTTTATAACTTGATTTCCTGGAAGACAGCTGTCCCAGCCTTCCAGACCTTGAGCAGATGCCTGCTAAAGTATACTTTGATGCTACAGATGGCTTGTGTCTCTCTGCATGCTAGCTAAAGGAGACTAGTCCCTCAGCAGTGTCCCAAGAAGAGCCTTGAACCTAACTTGATCTGGGTAGCTTGATGATGTCTTGAGAGGACTCCAGGGAAATCCAGCCAGCACCCCAGTTCAAAGGGAAATATCCCCGTCTTCTTTTTTGGGGTGGATGTAGTGAATTTGTGGATTAATTCTTCCCCATGGTAAGATCAAAGGCTGCTTTGCAAGTGACGCTTTTAGACTCACTTCCAAGCATCACTAACAGGAGGGGGTAAGTGGTAGAAACAGCCATGTCTATATTGAATGCTTGTTCTTCTCAACGTGATCCTTTCCTTCCATTTTGTGAACCCTGGGACATTCCATAACTATTCTTAGGGCCTTCCACAAAGGAAACCTCCAAATGGAAGAGTTTTCTGCTACAGGTAGAAGGAGGACCAAACCTTCACTTTGCTAGGAAGCTCCCTCAGTGCATTTGGACATCACTCTCCTAAAACATGGATTCTAAACTGCCATTTGATTAAAGCCCAGTTTAATGTGACATCCTAACTCTCTCCCACTCCACTAATGTGAATTAGCAGGATAGTCACAAACAGTGGTTTTGTAACCAAATGACATGATCCTACTCTGTGGATCCTGGTTTGTGGTATCTCCAGATGATTCTTATATCCCAGTGCAGGAACCTTGTCTTAACAGTGCGATCTTAAACAAAGTTGCACCCTTCGAAGCAGGGTGGATTTAGAAAGGTGTAACTCTGTTGAGGGTAAGAACATAAGAAAGAGCCTGCTGGATCAGACCAGAGTCCATCTAGTCCAGCACTCTGCTACTCACAGTAGCCCACCAGGTGCCTTTGAGAGCTCACATGCAGGATGTGAAAGCAATGGCCTTCTGCTGCTGCTCCCGAGCACCTTGTCTGCTAAGGCATTTGCAATCTCAGATCAAGGATGATCAAGATTGGTAGCCCATACATCGACTTCTCCTCCATAAATCTGTCCAAGCCCCTTTCAAAGCTATCCAGGTTAGAGGCCATCACCACCTCCTGTGGCAGCATACTCCAAAGACCAATCATGTGATGAAAACCGAAGGCAATGAAAAAATCGATGAAAACCGAAACCAATGAAAACCGAAACCAATGAAAACCGAGGTTCCACTGTATGTATAGAACTAGAAGCCTGAGAGAGAATACCTTGCCTAAGGCTGACCTATAACTCCAGGGATAAGCTAGGATTCAAATCCGGTTCTCTCACTCAGTCCTGATACATGAGGCATTGTTCCTGGATTCTTCCTGCACTGCAGCTGTCCCTTTAACACCCTGTGTCATCCTTTCTCCCAGAGAGCACTTCCTTTTACCGTTTTTCCACCCGTTATATAAATGCTCTTAAATATTAAATCCTTTCCCCTAAAGCTTTTCTGCTGTAGCTGGAATGGAACTCAGCTAGGAGCAGGGGCTGTTTAAGCAAGAATTCCTGTCCCTGCTGCTGTTGCAAGTGATTCCCTTTGGCACTAATGCATTTTGTTTCTCATTACTCCTGATTTTGCGCATGGGCCTCGGGGAGGGGCTGTGCAAACAGATGCTCCTTTTATGTTCAGCAGAATTGCTGCTCTCCACCGGCTGTTTGCCCTTGCAGGGCCTCTCCCTGGACCGCTGTAGTCCAATGTGTGTTTTTGCTTCATCATTGACTTCATCTAATTTGTGCTTGTTCACTTTCCTGTTCCCATAGCCCCAGGCACAAGATGATGGCAGTGATAATGAGGATTTTAAGAGGGAAAAAGGGGGGTTATTTCATCCTTCAGTTGAGACAAGCTCTTTTCTTCCTCTGTGATGTGGAACTGAAAAATGCTGTGATGAGTTGCTGCAAAGCCAAACGGATTCAGATAGTTTCAGATGGAATAACTGTTTTAAAAGGATCTGAATCCCCAGTTCTGTATTGGAAGAAAACTCCCTGCTCCGTTTAGCCCAGAGGCACCAACTGGCAACCCGCAAGCCCAGTCGTGGGATTCAGCAGTTTCGCACCACTTCGGCAGAAACGGTTGTTAAAATGGTGCTTGTAAACAACCAGTTGTTAAATATTTGAATCCCACCCCCAGAACTGGTTGCTAAATTATTTGAATCCCACCACTGCACAGGCCCAACCTTGTTTGGAAAAGCAGTGGGCTTAGACTGGAGTAACTGATTCAGGTTGCACTGTTAATCCAACTGAATTCAAGTCAAAGTCTTCTATGCATGCAGTCCCTGCCCTGAGGCTGTTTGCTTCGCAGTTGGGTCTCCCTGCATTTCTCAGTTGCATGTGTGGTGGCGCCCCACTGATTCCTCCAAGCCCAGCTGCCATTTTGCCTGCCCCTGCTTCTGGGTTGGAAGGTTGTTCACCACGTCTCTCTCTTTTTCTTCTTTCTTTTCGAGTTATTTTAGCCACCTATTGCTCCCGAAATAGATTGAAATTGTCAAAAATAAAAAAGAGGAATCCCCATCTAGCTGCTGGAAATGACGACCAAGCACTGGATAGAATTGCTCCTGCATGGACAGGAGGAGGCAGGGAGGAGTGAAACCCAGAGGAAGCAAAAAACATATTGCTCTGCTTTGCTTGCCCTGCAAAGGCAGGGGGAAAGTTGCACTTTGCCCAATTTTGGAAATTGCGGGGTTTCTCTGATCTGTGCAGCTGTGAGTTTGGGAGGGAGGAAATGTGTGCACAACCAAGAATCTAACCCGAAGGGAATGTATGCTCACTGCGGGACAAGCCACAAGTGCATAAATGGTCATTGTTTAGGAAAACACTTAGCCCACGGTTTGATTCGTGAAAGGAAAATCTGTTTTAAAAATTGTGTGGGAGTAGGAGATATTCCATGTTTCAAGGTTGTTTCTCTGCTGCAGAGACTCGTGCATCAGTGACTGCTTATTATACTGGGGGAATGCTGTGCCATTAGCAGAACAGTATCACAGGATCCAGTACAGGTCTTACCTAGCTGTAAGGGTTGCAAAAAGTCAATGTACATGAAGCACTTTGAACAGTGTAAGTGAACACTGGAAGTATTAACAACAACAATGAAGCTGTATTATCTCTGGTAATTAGGTTTGCATAGTTCAGAACCCAGCAAAATATATTTGACAGAGGTAGATGGCACAGTGAGATGAGAAATATGTGTTTAAACCCCAAGCAGCAAGGACTATCATAGTACCTTCAACTCTTTTATTAAGCAATATCTATCTTGAGCTGAGAACCGAGCAGGCAAGCGTGCAGTGCAGAATGAATGAGATGAGAAGAAGGGAAAAAATCTCCAAGAAAGAATGAGAGAGGCTCTAAGGGCAAGTGACTGAAAAGAAATAATGGGAGTAGAAGAAAGGTTCCTCCTGTCTTAGAAATAATGCTTTTGAAATAGAAGTTGAAGGCCAGTGGCACAGATATGCACAGGCCCATCTAGAGACAACCAAAGGCACATAGAGGGGGGGAAATGGATCATACTGAATAAGCCTAGGCATGTTTATTAAGAGTGTGCATTTTAATACACTCAAACTGAAAATAAACCAGAAAAATACCTTATCAGTATTTTTCAAGTAAATTAGGCATCCCAAATACATCTGGAATTTTTCAGGATACCAAAATATTTGTTATTTACCAGGAAGATTTGGAGCCAGTGTTTGCAGACACCCTGGGACTTTTAATTCCCTCCCCTTTGTTTTTGCATCTGAGTGGGGGTTCTATTGGCTTGCCAGTCTGCTTTGTCAATTTCAAGTGTGTTAGTTTCAGGAGAATATTTTTTCTTCCTTTGGCCAAGTTGATTTGTGTCCTCTTCAGGGCTTTTATAGTGTTGCTCAGTGCTTGGATTTGTTCCGTTGTGGCTTCATTTGGGTTCTGTTGAGCTTGCGCTGCTGGAGTGGCACTGGGTTCTACTGGGCACTGTGCTCATTGCCATTTGTTCCGTTGGGCTTGCAAAATCCCTCCACTTGGATTTGTTTTGCTGTCTATGATTCTCTGGATGCTCATCAGTCCTATGGATCTTGCACTGCTTCAGCGTCAGTTAGGTCTGCTGGGTATTTTGTACATTGCCATTTGTTCTGCTCGGCTTCCAAAACTGCCTCCCATCTTCAATTTCTACTGTGAGATTCCCTAGTTTTAGATTACTTCTGTTGGGCATCTACTGCCACAGTGGCCCAGGATTCTTCGGGCTTCTGTATATTGCAGTTGGTTCTGCTGGGCTTGCAAAAGTGGTCCCCTATACATAAGACTGTTCTTCTGGGCTTCTGTGGCTTGCCCTTGGTTGTGCTGGGCATGCAAAAATCCCCCCACCCCCATATTTTATTGTTGTGCTAGGCTTCTGTGGATTATCCTTGGTTCTTTAAAAAAATCCTTCTGAAGATCCTCTGAAGATGCCAGCCACAGATGCAGGCAAAACGTCAGGAGAGAATGCTGCTAGAACACAGCCATATAGCCCGGAAACCACACAGTATCCCAACAACAACAACAGCAACAGCAACAGCAACAGCAACAGCAACAGCAACAGCAACAGCAACAGCAACAGCAACAGCAACAACACTAGGGCAGCACTTGAAACATCTTTGAATTGACAAAATTAACATCTGTCAAATACAGAAGGCAGCCCTGCTGGGATCCGCATGAATACTACACCGATACATTGCAACCTCCTAGGCCTCTGGGTGAGGATCGAATTGTAATGAAGGCCACCAGCTAAATATCTGGCAGCTGTGAAATTTACAACAATAATAAAGGGAGCCTCCGTGTCCAGACACAGTTTCTGAATACCAGGGCAAGTAGGGTTTGGCCTCTCTGCTCTGTTTGTCCCCCCCCCTCCCCCAGGCAAACAGTGTGCTGGATGAAATGGATCATGGGTCTGATCCCGCAAGGCTGTCCTCATGTCCTTTCAGCAGCCCTCATAGTTGCATATCAACAAGCAGGAAGACTTCACTATCTTTGGCTTCTCAAACATCATCCAATAACTGTTGGATTCCTTTCCGTTCAAAATGTTGTGTTGGAATGAGTAACTTTGAGTAACAAAAGGACTAACAGTCCCATCTAAAGGGGGGCGCAAATTGCTCTTTGGAGCACCTATGCCCACCCCGCTGGTGCATTTGGCAAATGGCAGGGTGGGCAACCTGGGAGGCAGGTGGGTACTGCAGGCCTCCACAGCACTCAACCTGGAAGGGCAGCTAGCATTCCATGCTGCACTGGCATCTGATCAGATGCCAGTAGGGGGCAGGCTTTTGGGCTGGACACTATGGCTAGTGCCCCAGACTTATGCTTTTGGCCAGCCAGGGAGGTTTGTTGTTGTTGTTGTTTCTGCCTCCCGGTACTGGCCAAAAGCCTTCTGGAGGCAGCAGGGTGGTGCAATAGTGGTGCTGCATCCCACTGCCTTGACCTCTGGATGGGGCTTCCCCAGACTTCATAGAGATCTGTGTTTCTTATGTCATTATACATTTTGGCTGTGCCCTAATGATCAAAATTCTCTTGTGGATCACCACCATGGCCCAGAGTTCCTGACAAGGTGATTCTGAATTCTGGCAATTGATGTGCTTTCTGTAGCAGAGACTACCCTTTAGTTTTGTTGTTTTGAGCCAAATTGCCACTTAATTCCCAGTTTGTAATTTTGCTGAATCTATCCAGAGAACACAAAAAGGAGGCCAGGGATGCTCATCTGTCTAGAACATTTTTGTCCTGTGTTTCTTTCAAGAAACTCAGAGCAGCCTTCACAGTTTTCCCTTCCTCGTTACAACCTCCTGAAGTAGGTCAGTATGAGAGAAAGAGAGAGACAAGCTGACTCAGAATCACCTAGTGAGGTGTATAATTGCAGAGTGATGTCCCAAATCCTGATCCAGTAATCTAACCACCATATTAGACAAGCTTTCAGTGTGTCTCACTTCTACCTCTGGTGGTAACTTTCAAAAACCAGCCTCTCTGGAACTGCCAGTTCCCTGTTTCAGCAGCTACTTTGGCTTTCACCTTCAAATGGTGGAGCAAAACAATTACAGTTGATAACAACTGCATGATAAATAGATGCAGTAATTGTTCAATTTGTCTTCCTTAGGAGCCTACCTCTCAAGTGCTTCACATTGTCAGGGACACCCCTGACTCAAATGTAATGTTTTAAAGCTTTTCTTCATTATTTTCACAAGGTGAGTATCGAAGTCTCACCATGATTGTTCTGTTCTGGCTGGGCAGAGAGCCTTCAAGTGCTAGGTGACATCTAAATAGGAAACCAGCCTGAAGCAGAGGGCAGCCCACAATTATCTGCAATCAGGATACAAGACTTGAGGCAACTATACACTGGGGCTCTGCCCTATGCTGAAGGGAGATTCTTTTCAGTGCAGAGCTTCTGTTACAGATGCCTTTTCACTCCTCTCATACTCACTCTGTGGCAGATCACATAATCTCAGCTGTTTGTGAGAGCAGGCAAAGAACAACCTTTTCCCCTACTTCACAGGGAAGATGGAACAAATGGCAGCCCGGTGCTGTGTTCTTTCTTCACACTGTCTACTATCTAGAATAGATCAACATAGGATGGGTCTGAATGTCATTGCAATGTGTTTTCTTCCATCTCCATCATCACTGGCTAATGATGTAAAGTGGGGATACCCAGAATGAAATCAAGGCATGGGGTAATTTGAGTGAGGAACTGCACTTAATTTGGTAGAGGCTGCCATTGCCAGCCCCATGTCCTTTGTAAAATGTCAATCTCAGTTTCATTGAGGTGGCCGACTTGTGTCTGGCTCATACCACATCAGACTTTAGGTCAGGGGTGTCCAACTCTGGTGCCCCAGAGGTTCATGGACTAAGATTCCCATCAGCCCCTGCCAGCTTGACCATCTTGGCAGAGGCTGATGGGAATTGTGTAGTCCATGAACCTATGGGACACCAGTGTTGGGCATCCCTGCTTTAGGTGGAGCTCACATGCTCATTTGGACAAAAAAATTACCCACATAGAGAAAATGAGCCAGTCCAAGAAAATGAGCCAGTCCAAGATGAGCCAGTCCAAAATGTTCTATAATGGGTATCTCTCTTCCATGCTAACCTTTTATGTGTAGGTGACTATTTTTTAAAGGGAGCACTCTATCATGAAAACTCAATCTAAGTGGTGGAGCTGAGGTCAGTGGCATAGTGAAGGGGCACAGGGGGCTGGAGCCCTAGGCACCACTTCCTTAAGGGTGCATTGCATGGCCATGCCCTCCCTCGCTACTGTGCCTGGCTCGAACTCCCTGTGGAGTTCAGTGCAGGGGCACAATTGAACACTGGCAAGCAGGGCTCGCCCTCCCTCTGAACTCCACATGGAGATTGAGGCAGGGAGAACTGGGCTGCTCCTGCTCCCAGTCTCTACATGGAGTTCGGAAGGGGGGTAGCTGGGGGGGGGGATACGGCAGCCAGGATTAGCCCTGGCCACTGTTTTATAGAGCTACACTCCTGGTTCAAGTGTAGGCTTACCCTTTCAAGTGGAGTAAATTGAGTATTTAACTTCAGTGATTGCCTTTCTTTGAAATCCCCTCAGTCCACAAACCAATCCATAGCTTGGGTGGAACAGAAGTTCCATTCTTGGCTGTTTAAAAAGTGTTGTCGAGCAGAACCAAACGGGTCTCTTCGTCCCAACTGCAGCATATCAACAAGTCTTTAGAAAGAGCCATTAGATCTTTATGTGGGGACAAGACAGACCGTTTAGATCTGAGTCAAGAGTCCCCAACGGCTACATTCTTTTTGCAGATGTTTCCACTTTTAATTCGAGTTATATAATGAAAAGTGAGGCTGAAGGAAGCTCCAGGGGCTCTGGCTGAGTTTGAAAGCAGTTAAAAATCCTTTACTTGGAAACAAAACAGTTAATAAATACATTCTAAAATATAGTTTTCTTTTTTTTTTAAGCCATTTCCCAAAGTTTGGGTTTTTTGATAATTTCTATCCAGCGGGGATATAAAGGCTGCGGGGATATAAAGGCTGCAAATCTTTCCAGCTCAGAAGGGATTGTACAAACACTGAGACCAGATCCACTTCTTTTTGAAGAGGGACACCATCATGTAAATGCTAATCTCCCCATTAATCCTGTGCATCAGGGGCCATTTCCCAGTCTCCGGGCTTCGTGTTGGAGAGCCAGTGAACTGGAAGAGAACATGTGAATGAGAAGGTGCTTGAAATATTCATGATGAGTGAGGCGATGTCTTCTGCTGGGATGGGCAAGAAATGTGTGGTTGGAGGGCACGTGCTTTCGGTGGGCAGTGATTTGTAGGCTGCTCTTCTTGTCCCCGGCTGCTGCTGTTGGACGTTATTGCAGAAATATTTGGCTACCTACCCCTTTAAAACATCTGTTAGGGCAGCGAAATATTTTTCCGTGGAAGCAATTCTGCTTGGGGCAAAAGGAGCAGCCCCCCGCCCCCCCGGCCGCCTTTACAAGCAGCTTGGAAAGTGAATTCGTCTGCCACCTGCACCAAAGCACCATCTGGAGAAAAAGGGGAAAAAACAGCATTATTTTACTTACAGTGTTTGGTAGAGTACTCTAGTATGGCATTAGTGATAATGAGGTCCCTTGACCCACTGCCTTTATTCCAACACCTGCATTTTTAGTATGATTTCTGCAGCAGTTTTTCCTATAAGAGGTATAAAGCAATGGTACAAGTTATTTCCATGGGACCTTTTATTCAGGAAACTGACCTATCTACCTACCTTTCTATCCAGAATGGAGTTCACTAATAAATACTCTTTTTATTAGATTAGAAACTACAACTGACTCCGACTTTCTTTTGTGTAAGCTTGCCGCACATTGGGATCCATCACACGTCAGAGGCGTTCCTCCCATTGGGCAAAGTGGGCAGTTGCCCTGGGCACAGCCCTGTGGGGGGCGCAGGTTTGTTTGCGGGATTTTTTGTATTTTCAGTGTTTTTCCATTTTTGGCCTGCAGAGGGTGCAGTTTTTAGGCTAGCAGCAGCAAAATTTCAGGGATGTTTTGGGTGACTCTCCTGATGTTAGTCATTCAGGAAAGTTTGAGGGGAGGTTTACCAGGGAGTCCAAAGTTATGGACTCCCAAAGGGGGTGCCCCATCCCCCATTGTTTCCAATGGGAGCTAATAGGAGATGAGGCTACATCTTTGGAGGGTCGATAACTTTGACCCCCCTGAACCAAACTCTCACTGAACCTGGGAGGTATCATCAGGAGGAGCCGATTACTGATACCACCCAGGTTTTGTGAAGTTTGGTCCAGGGGGTCCAAAGCCATGGACTGAAAGGGGGGGTGCTCCATCATCCATTGTTTCCAATGGGAGCTAATGGGAGATGGGGGGCTACATCTTTGAGGGTCCATAACTTTGGACCCCCCTGAACCAAACTTCACCAAACATGGGTGTTATAATCAAGAGAGTCTCCGAAAGATACCCTGAAAGTTTGATGCTGCTAGCTTAATAGTTGCACCTCTGACAGCAGGCACCTTCCAAATTTCATAGATTTTCCTTTTTAAATCCTTCCGCCTTTGATTGGATTTGTGTTGAGATTTTGAGGTCCCCAGTTTAAACATTGAAAGTGATGCTGTTTCAGGGTGGGGGAGAATCCACCCCAAAATAGCATCACTTTCAATGTTGTTTAAACTGGGGACCCCAGATTCTCCCTTTAAGGTGGATTTGAAAGGAGAATCTGGGCTCTCTAGTTTAAACACCATTGAAAATGATGCTGTTTGGGGGTGGATTCCAGCATCACTTGTTTAAACTAGGGAGCCCAGATTCTCCTTTGAAACAATGAAAGTGATGCTGTTTCCCCCAATCGGGGGTACTGGATACAACACCATAAAATGTTTTCATAGCAGTAATAAAACATTTTGAAAGCATTTTGAAAATGTTTTCAAAAATTATTTCTGCTGTGTGGTATGGCTTATTGCTGTGCTCAGATTTGTGCGTTGGGGCATGTTCTATAATGTGATGGTGACTTTGAAACAACCTGGTGTAAAAATCATTGCTTGGTCACAGGTAAGGCTTCTGCTGTGTTTAAGCCACCCGTGCACTCTGCTAACTAAGAAAGGAATAATCTCCAACTACCGGGAGCTCTTATTCCCAATAGATTGAAACTGCATTGTTCTGCATGTGCGGAAGGGGTCCTAGATCATCTACTGAGCCACCAACTAATTTTAAGGGTTCACTCAAAGAAAATTAGCACTTCTGTTCTTCTGCTCTTCCCCTGCCAATGGCTAATCATGCCTCCATAATGCCCACCTCAGTTCTGTGCCCCCTTTTTTGTACAATTTGGAGAGTAAGCGTCTTCCCAAATACTGTCTTCTGTATGTACCAGATGTCTATTTAATTGATGTTGGGCTGCCCCTCAATACATTCAGTGCCACCAACAAAGCAAAGCAGCAATTGGCTCAGGGAAATTCATTAGTCCTTCAAAAGATGCAGACAAACAACAGCAAAAACGGTCTATCAGTGATGAAACTGAGAGTAGATTCTCGTGATGGGGTATTTTGTCTTCCCAAATTAGGCAGTTCTGTTGTTAATTTGCAGAGTGTAACAAGGTTACACTTCCTAGCCCAGATCATAGAATGATGACTAAATCACATCATTATATAACTCTCCCTCAGAACTATTCCTCCACACACACACATACACATCATCTTTTAAAGTAGAGGCACTGTGTACTGTTGGATAATCTCCTCATAGAGATTAACTGTTTCACAACGAGCAGAGTGCACTGTGGCTTAGTACAACGAAGTGTATCTTGAACATGCGTGTGAGCATAGGCACAAAAAAAAGTCGGAGTCGTTTGAAGTTTCTAATCTAATAAAAAGAGTATTTATTAGTGAACTCCATTCTGGATAGAAAGGTAGATAGATAGGTTCACTATTCTATTCTTATCTAGCTGGATGGGGGTGGATGCATGGAGCATCCATCCTCTCTACGCACATGGTGCAGTAGATTGGAGAGTAAAATGGGGGAGGGGGAAAGAGAGAGAGAGAGAGAGCACTGGAAGGAAGGAAGTCCCTAAGAGTATCAGTCTAACATCAAAGGGATAGTGCCAGCATGATAGAGTGAAGGTGACAATCCCCAGGTCCCTATCTAGCATCTGGCTTACTAGTAAAAACCCCTCTGTTGTTGGAGCAGGAAACAGTGTAAAAGTCCTTCTCTTCCAACATGTACAACCATCCAGTGCCAAGATGGGAAGATGGTTGTCCACCATCAAATCAGGAGGACCTATTGCTCACCCTCTTGTAGACTGAAGTTTGTTTTAATCCACAAATGCCAGGAATAAGAAGCTTCAGTCCTAGGAGTTCTTGGTGACTGTATTCCTGGACACAGTAGGGACTGAACCCCAGGTCCTGCTGATACACAGAAAAGTTTCAGTAAGGCCCAATCACCTATGGGGAGAGTGGCCACAGGATCCCTTTAGAAGGGCTGCTGAGAAGAGGTCTCTCTGATTCCCCATTGGCAGCACTAGTCAAATTGATTGATTACATTTGTGTCCATTTTTCCTCCAAAGAGCTCAGGGTGTCACAACAACCTTGTGAGGGAGGGCTGCATCCCCACGGTAAGGGTTATTTGTTGTGCATTCAAAACCTTGGAAATGCAAACTTTCCAGTTCAGATAGCCTGCTCGTGCTCTTTGATTGCGTCCTTTCTAGGAAGGTTTTGATAAAGCAGGTTTGAGAATGAGCATGCCAAGGCTGGATAAATGCCATAAAGGAACCAGTTAGGATGATGTAAGATGGATGTTCCCCCCACCCCCCACATTTCTTTTGGAGACCGCAGGATTCTTTTGGAGACCAAGGCAGAGAAAAAACATACACATGAGAGAAGCCTATTCTATGCTGACTGAGCCCAGCATGGGAGCTTTCCAGTACTAGCTGGCCTGCCCCGGTCACCTGTCCTTCGATGGTTGCTGGATTTTCTTAGAGGGTAGCAGTTCCACTCCTGGGTTGGTCCATTAGTCCAGTTCCAGCAGTATTCCAGAGAGAGGACTAAGCTCAAGCATAATTTCTTTGGGCCTGCTAAAACATATAGCATAGCCAGCCCTCCCTTATCCTAAACCCGTGGTGGTGAACCTTTGGCACTCCAGATGTTATGGACTACAATTCCCATCAGCCCCTGCCAGCATTGGGGGGGGTGGGGGGGGGGGGGGGTGGGGGGGGGGGGGGGTGGGGGGGGGGGGGGGTGGGGGGGGGGGGGGGTGGGGGGGGGGGGGGGTGGGGGGGGGGGGGGGTGGGGGGGGGGGGGGGTGGGGGGGGGGGGGGGTGGGGGGGGGGGGGGGTGGGGGGGGGGGGGGGTGGGGGGGGGGGGGGGTGGGGGGGGGGGGGGGTGGGGGGGGGGGGGGGTGGGGGGGGGGGGGGGTGGGGGGGGGGGGGGGTGGGGGGGGGGGGGGGTGGGGGGGGGGGGGGGGGGGGGGGGGGGGGGGTGGGGGGGGGGGGGGGGTGGGGGCGGGGTGGGGGGGGGGCGGGGGGGGGTGGGGGGGGGAGGGGGGTGGGGGGGGCGGGGGGGGGGGGGGGGGGGGGGTGGGGGGATGGCCAATTGGCTATGCTGGCAGGGGCTGATGGGAATTGTAGTCCATAACATCTGGGGTGCCAAAGGTTCGCCACCACTGTCCTAAACCATACAGAAATGTCATAAGTGGGGGATGCCAGGGTCTGGACCATGTAAAGAGTTCCCATCAAGCCTAGGGTTGGCATGCCCAGTAGGGGGGAGCAGATTATTGGAGTCAGTATTTCCTGATGGCAATTCCAACCAATGGTTTTCCCAATATGGCTGCCGCCTCATGGAGCAGCATGCCGCTATCTGGGTTTTTTTCCCCCCTTTTGTTCCCTCACAAGCAACAGAGACATCTGCATGTGCTCTTCCCTGCGTGAGCGTGCTAGACTTTCAACAGATGGGCCCACCTATCATTTTGGTCCAGCCCTGTGTACTTGATAGCATGTGTTGGTAAAGTGTGAGTAGTGTAGCAAAGTGTCGTACTAACTGATTAAAGACAAAACTAAATATTTACTAGCGAACTATATTGCAGATAGGAAAGCTGAGAGACAGAGATAGCCTCTAGCTACCTAAGAGGAGAGGGAGGAAGAGAGTTCTGAGAGGAAACAGGCTCTTGAGAATATCAGTGGGAGGATAGACAAGGGAACCCATAAAAAGGGTAGAAAGGTCCCTAACTTTACATCCCTATCTAGCTGACCACTTGCCCACCCCCTGTTAGGTCTTCTTCTCATTTCACTGCACACTAGACATTGCTAATTCCACAACATGTTGGATTAGTGCCTGGGTGACTCAGGTGCAAATCCTCCCTTGAACTCAGCTGGGGCTGAGAGAGCACCGAAAAACTGTGACTAGCCCAAGGTCACTCAGCTGGCATGTGCTGAAGTGCACAAGCTAATCTAGACCACAAGATAAGCTTCCACAGCTCAAGTAGCAGAGTGGGGAGTCAAACCCAGTTCTCCTGTTCAGAGTGCAATTCTCTTAACCACTACACCACGCTGGCTCCTGATCAACCTCTGGTTTGTAGACTGTGTACTGTTTCCAAAAAAAGTTGTACCATCCCATTTGGCATTACGTCAAGTCTAGAATACCAGGTGGAACTGCAGGTTGAGGGGCATTGCACAGATTTAAAATTTAAATCTTATCAATTAATTTAAAAGAACAATGTGAAAATCTGCCAGATTCAGTATTGTTTAGCAATAAATTCCAGGTGGACATAATTGGGAGGGTTGAAAGAAATTTTGGTCAGGATATGAACTAGAATCGTTGCTAGCACATTTCAGTCAAAAGAATTTCCCCTCTGATTGATTTCAGCTGGGGTGGGCTCCTTGATCCCTTGTCTTACTTGTCACCTCCATCTTTATTATTTAAAAAAAAACACAGATGTCTCTGTAAGTGAGAATCGTGGTCTCTGTTTCTTGGGTTATCGGAAGCAAACTAGCTAAGTACCCATTTGTTTTGACTTTAGAGGCAGGAGGAGGGAGGGGTAAGCAAGAGAATGAATAGATCACAGCGAGGCCAACACATCCATTACAGCGGTGGCTGGAGGTGATGCGTGAAAAATAGAGCCGGCATGATTTAAACAGCTCCATCTTCTTAATGATGCTCATTCAGGAAGTGGCAGTCAAAAACAACCACCCAAGGACAATTTCTCAAAACGAAAAAGCTCCATGGCTTGAAAAACCCATTTCCTCACATCTTTCCCCATCCGATAAATGTAGTCTTGTAAACAGAATGCAGATACAGAACTTTGGGTCTTTGGATAAGTTTCTGATCAGGCAAGGACCCAAGAGTGTTTCATCAAGGGGTCAGGCATCAGTCTTCATCTCCTTGAACTGGGGCTATCAAATGCAGCCGATTTCTTATTTTGTATGAACTCTTCAGTTTTCATAGCACAGAGGACATCTGTTATGGATAGATTTGTCCATATTTTATTTTAGAGCCGGTATGCTGTACTGGTGGACTAGAATTCAAAAGATCCAGGTTCAAGGGCCCATCGCTCTCTCAGCCAAACACACTTTACAGGGGTTTTATGAAGGCTAAATGAGGAAAGGGAGCACTGTTTACACTGTCCTGAGGTCCATGGAGGAAGAATAAGATTTTAAAAATATTATTTAGATGATGATGAGAGTTCCGAATTAACAGAATCAAATTCCAGAGATAAAAATTTTGTTTCACATTCGAGATGAGGACAGCGGACGTGTCCTTTCCCATCTTGCTTGCATCTCAAAAGCTGCCTTCTTTTTCATTGTGTTTATTATCATTTCTGTTGATTTTCATTACTGTGTTCATTTAGTTTCCATCAGGTGCAGTGGAATGAATATATATACATATTGGCTTCCATATCTGTTTCACCTCTTCTGATCCCTCGTGACCCTGCCCCCTTTCTCTTGATCTCTTCAACTCTCCAAAGCAAATGGGGGGAGGGGTGTCACTGAAACTAATTAATGACTCTTTTGTTAATATTTCCATTTGGATTCATTGTAGCATGACAGAGTTAGGGGAGAGGTTGGCTGGTTTATTTCCAAAGGAAATCCCATACCAGTGAGCCGGAGAGGAAAGAAGAAAGGAAGGCGCCAGGTTGAGAGTTTATTTAATTCTTTTAGATCCCTGCACATTTCACAATTTGCTTCATCTGGGGATCTAATACAAATAAATTCAATTCAATGTATAAAAGTTTAATAATTGCAGTATTCCTTTTAAGGATTATTAAGTAATTAAAATCACATTGTAAATTACCTAAATGGATAATTTGAGCATGTTATAAAATAACTTTACATGGTGTCTAATATGATATCCTGGTCTGAAACAAAAACATTGTATATATTGAAAAAGAACTCAAAGAATGGTAGAACAACAGACAAATTGTGGCATTTCTTCTATATTCAGCTCCAGTCTTGAGCAACTGATTGAGCAGGGTAGAGGTGGCTTTGTTTTATGTCCAGGTATAATGTAATACATTCATTCTCTCTTTAACCCTTAAAGGACTGGTGTTCTCAAAAAATACTTAGTCTCCATGAATAGATGTACATGGGAGGTCAAAGCTTTCATTCAGCCCATGAGGGGCCAGGGAACTCAGTCTGAGTATCCATCCACCTTCCCTTCTCATTAACAAGTTGTTTTGGCTGGTACTTTTGGATAGCCCAAATGATAATATATGTAGACGTAAGCTTGTGATCTAAAAAATAAGGAATCAAGGGAGTTCCTGTTGTTCCTAGAGAAATGTTCCTCTTGTGTTCACAAATACATATTTTAAGTACTTTGAGGTTTTTCTTACAAACAGCTTATGACATGGGTGGAGGTGTGCTAAGATCATCTGTGAAGTCCAGACACCCACATTTTTAATTGAAGTGTCACCATGGACCTGTGGGTCTTTGAAATTAGAGGTTCTTCTAAAGCAAATAATTGGTTTATCCTGTTTCACACAGTGGTCAACCAGTTGTTCTAGGGGGCAAGAAACTGTACATAGAGACCAAGGCCTCCTGTCACTGGTGTTCAGAGGTTTGCTACCTCAGTACATGGAGGTTTTCTCAGCATCATCTGGCCATGGCTAGTAGCTGCTGATGGACCTTTCCTTCCTGAATTCGTCCCTTTGCAAGCTATTTATAATGGTCATCACTACATTCACTGGCAGTAAATTCTGCAATGTTATTTCTCATTGAGTGAAGACTTCCTTTTATCCATTGTGAATCTATTGCCCTTCAACTTTATTGGTGTCCCTGAGTCTAATGTTATGAAAAGGGGATAAACATTTATTTTTCTCCATTTTCACCATCCCATGTATAATTTTACCTCCTCCTTGGAATGTTCTCTTTTATACTATCAACAACCCTTTGCCAAGTTTAAAAGTAGCCAGCCCTTCCAGGCAAACCTAAAGCACTCGTTTCTGGCCATTCTCACAGAATAATCTGGCCCCAGAAGCTAAAGAAAACAAGATGCTGGCAGGGCAATTAAAGTGATTCTGGGGCCCTGAGCAAAAATCCAGGGTGGGACACCCCCGTGACCTGGCTCAGTCCCAAAAGGGTTTGGCACAATCTATCCATTATAGTCCCAAGGTTGGCATGGGCCAGGTTTGTGCAAGAAATTCATTTAAAAAATTTCATGTACATGATGTGTTCCATCAAAACCAGGCTAAGAAACATGAACAAGTAGCTCCTTTGAGCTTGGGTTCAACCATGTAATACATGTTAAAACCTGCTTAGGTGAATTACCTACGGTTGGCCAATTGCATTCAAGTATGACATCATGACTCAGACTGGTTAACTTTATTCAATTTCGGTCTTCAGGTGCACTGCCGCTGAGTCAGCCACCTGTCACCCACGTGTCCAAACTCTGGAGGGGTCAGCAGCAGAAAGCCACTTTCTGCTCTTCTTCTTTCCCTCTCTATCCTGAATGCCATGCACGATGCTCTTGCAGCTAGTTTTGTTTTATTCCTTTCTATTAACATAGGCGGATTCTGCATGGGCAAAAAACAGCAGTGGGAAAACGGTGCAAAATTGTTTAAAACGGTGTAAAAGGATTTATACTGTTTTCAAACTGTTTTCACACTGCTGTTTTTCGCCCATATGGAATCCGCCATAACTATGACAGAATGGAAGGATAGGCCTCTGTTGGCTTCCCACAGAAATTTAAAAACCCACAGAATTTCTGCATTACTGTTCATTAAATAAATGTACACACATTTAGCCTCCTGTATATACTCTTAGCCCCTTTCAGGCTCTATTTCAGTTATTCTGTGTTCCAAATATAGATCTTTTGAGTGATCAGGGAACTGTGTTACTTTTTTTTTAACACGGTTGAATTTTCCTCAGGATTTGAGTAACATGGCCTTTCAAAAAACAAAATGTTGTTTTTTGTTTTGTTTTTTGTCTCTGCCAGGTCCTGGACAACTTAGATAGTCATCTAAAGAAATCTGAGTATTTTCGTTTCCTGTGGTTCCCTCACAGTGAAAACGTCAGTGTCATTTACCAGGATCACACCAACAAGGTACATCTCATCATGTCTAGATAATAAAAAGAATGGGGGGAGGGGGGTAGGCTAAAAATGGCAGGTATCTTCTCCCCAGTTGATTTTTTTCAGAATTACGGATCAGAATTAGAGGGGCATTGTATCTCCCTTAAGCATAACTTTAATATCAATTCCTTCCATTTCTTGGCCATGAACTTAAGGTTTCGCCTAAAACCAGGCATGGGAATGGCCATCTAGGATGCAGATACCATGATCATTCGAAATCCTAGTTAGGCTCCTCACTTGGGTGTAGCTCCTTTCCCCAGATGTTATCTGCACATTTTCAAGCCTATCAATCATCCTGCAAGTTCCTTTCCCTCTGGCTGTTGCGGGTGTTCTGGGCTGTGTGGCTGAGGTCTGCCCACTCCAGATTGGAGAATTCCTGAAGATTTGGAGATGGAGCCTGGGGAGGATGGGTTTTGGGAAGAAGGACCACATTGGGTTATAATACCATGGAGTCCACTCTCCAAAGTGTGGTTTCCTCTAGGAGACCTGATCTCTATTGTCTGGAGGTCAGTTGTCCTTCTGGGGGATCTCCAAGCTCCAGCTGAAGGTTGGCAACTCTACATGTGAGGCATCTTGAGCATGTGCAGAAAATGTGATACAAGCACTAAGCCTTCCTAGTAGTACAGTAGAAGAAGCATATCCTTGTGGGACTGTGGGTACAACCATTCCTCTTCTTTCATGCATCTTTGCAGCCTCCATCTTCCTCAGCCAACTGGTTCTGGGACTACGCCATGGGATATTACTTGCTGGAGTTCCTTCTCTGGATCAGGTGACTCAATGTGGATTCACACTGCAGCGCAGTGGGGTTCAACAGAACAAACTTCCCTGTGGAATATATCTGTTTACTCAGGCCTGAATTCTATCTCTCTGTTCCATTGATAATGGGGAGTTTTCTCCTGGTGAAAGTAGCTTATGCTGGTGGGAATCCCCAGTGGATAGACCTGCCGTCAGTGGAATGCAGTTATGGGAACTATGCCTCTATTTCTAGGCCCGTTCTACCTCTGAAGGACCCAGACAGATTTAAAATCACTCCTCAATTGGTTTGCCATGCAGGCACTGCTTAACATTGTGCCTTCGTTTTGCATTGTATTCTATCATGCAATCAGACTTTTATTACATGTCGTCAATAGGCACAGATAGTTGCATCAGTCCCTAGCAAAAATCCAAACCAAAAGTGGTAATATATTTTTAAGACCAATCAAAATAATTCAACACCCCATGTGCAAGTTCTCAAGTTTTCTGAAGCACCTAAATGACTATTTTTATTCTACCATAAGCTTTGCTGTTTTACGTTTTCTGTAACAGGCTATCACTTTGTAAAGGATATTCTACATTATTTTAACTCCTTGAGGATGGGGAATTCCCTCCTACACTGTAAATTGACCAGATGTGCACATAGACACATACCCAAGCGCTATTTGTTTATTTTATCATGACTTATTAAAACATATATATCCCACTTTCCGTCTTGGTTCAAGATGGTATTTAATTATTAGAACTTTATCTATGGTTTGTTAGGTCTGTCAGGTAACCCCTTCACTACAGGTGATAGGTACAATTGTGCTGCCACCTAGTGGTTAGCAAGTGAAAAACCTGTGGTTCATTGGAGAAAGACACACATCCACACATTTTGGAGAATCGCAGCCCAAAGATTCTTGATCACAACTGGTTTCCCAGTTGCATCTCTAGAAATACTTAACAGGAAGAAGCAGCATGGTACATTTAATTAAGCCTTTCTTGCAATTTTTAAACCTGTGTGGTACATAGAGTTGATGCACTTTACGGAGACAAGAAAAGGTCCTTATCCTGACATTGTGGAAAGAAGGCTGATGAATGTTGCCATTCCTTCATCCTATCCATGCTATTCCCTTTTTCTGCCTCCTGCAAGGCCTGGTACAATAGCAATGGCAGAAGCCCAGCTCCATCTCTTCAATCACCTATATGGGAGCGACATTTGGACTGCATAACTGTGTGACTCTAAGAATTTGACCCCTTCCGCCAGGCAAAAGACCTGCAAGGCCGTCTCCCTAACCTATCCCTGGTAAAATCAAGCAATATCCTGTCGTTGCAACCGCTCACACAACTCTTTTGAAAATTGCAACCACCGCTTTGTATTGATGCAATTCAGTGTGAAGTCACTGTATTTGCAAGTAAAGGGTTCTTTTTTAAAGTAGTTTGCCTTCTTGATCTGGAGCATCAACACAGTGATGTCAGCTATATGGGAAATAGCAGGAGAGTTGCGTGAGGGTAAGGCCTTCCTTCAGTATTCCAGTTCAGCTCTAGCAAATATTTTTTGGGTTGATGAAGAAGGGGATTTCTCCAATATGATCCCTTTCCCTACTCATGAGCTTTTGCTGGGAAGGTAACTTCGCTACTCTACATCCAGTCAGCAGCCTCTTTCCTGTTAAAATGCATTGTTCACACCATTTCCATTCAAGCATGATCTAGATTCCCCGTCCCTGCTGTTTTGCCAAGGGATAAAAGTTAGACTGGCAAACCCTCCTGCTTCCAGGATGGCCCCAGATTGCCAGATTTACAAATATGTCTGCCTTCAAACTTACCTCTTTCTTCCGGCTCTGCAGCACGTTCCTGACCTTCCTGCTGCCCTGGATCAATCGCTTTTTCTTCCGGCTCCTCTTCACCAGCAAAGTTGAAAATACCAACTTAAGCTACAAGATCTTCAACTACTTAGTGTCAAGCCAAGCAGCACACTTTAAGGGACTGGGCTATCCCCATGTTGGGGATAAGTCCCAGGTATGCAGCCCAAGTGGAGGCATGTTAAGGGGAGGTAACTGAATGATTTGTATGGCATTAAGCATTTTGGCTTCAGGTTTCTATTCCACAAATCTGAATATAACAGTGTAATCAGTTTTTTGACCTTGGGACACAGAACAAGGCTGAAGCAGATTGACCTAAAGCAGTAATTCTGAGCCTGGGGGTATGTGTAGTACATGCCAGAGTGTTTGGGGTACATTAAAAATTATGTAATGGGTTTGCTAATATGGGGGTACAATTTGAGGGAAATGGGTTGCTAAGGGGTATGCAAGTGAAAAAGCTTGGGAACCGCTGGCCTCAAGCAAGGAGCTGTCTGACAGCAAGGAATATATACCAAGTTCCAAGAGGCTGGCCAAAGCAAAGCTCTTCAGAACCTTGGAGAGCTCCCAAGGAAGGCAGATGTTGTTTCGGCTGTGGTCGGAGTCCAGCTGAGCTCTGAGAGGTAGAGGAGCAAGCCAATACTTGTCCTTTAGCTGAGGGCTACTAGGAATCTAGTTCTGGCTTCAAACTGTGCACTACAATATAATTGGAAGGATTCCAGCTTGATTTACCAGCTGGAGTTTTTAGGGGTTCAATTTGCATTTTGTGCTTGAAAGCTGACACCATGCTCTCTTCTGGGGGGGGAAGCAACATTCAGAATCCTTTTCATTTTGTAAGATTGCACCAGGGAACACCTTCTGCTGACCCATATCTGGGTCTGTTCCAGCCACAGGATCCCACCAATGTGCCCAGCAAAGGCTGAAGCCTTTCTCCAGCCTAGCTTTTCTGCAACTTGAGTCATTCTGCTTTCCTCAGCAAAGTGGCTAGATCCACCCAGTGTCAGAAATGTGTAAGAATTGGTATCCACAGGAAGATCGATTGGGTCATTATGCCACCAGCTTGACAGCAAGGAATAGTCAGAGGCTTCTTCTTGAAAAAAAGGGGTGAATCTTAAACTGCCCCCAACCCCAAGCTTAGAAGTTTCTTTCTCAAGCCACAGATGTGTGGAATTTGACTGTGGCTACTTGGTAATGAAGGACACATCAAGCCTTCAGTTACATGCAGCTGGAAGACTTCATGCCATTTTCTAAGCCATGTATTGTCACCATCCAGGTGCAAACAGACTCTTATATTGTGACTTGCCTTGACTAATGGTGTAGGAAAAGAGATTTCACCCAAACATTAGGAAGAACTTTCTGACAGGGCTGTTCAACAATGCAATTCACTGCCTTGGAGAGTGGTGGAGTCTCCTTCTTTGGAGGTTTTTAAGCAGAGGCTGGATAATCATATGTCAGGAGTGCTTTGATTGTGTGTTCCTGAGTGGCAGGTGGTTGGACGATGGCCCTTGTGGTCTCTTCCAACTCTATTCTATAATGGGTGGGGGAGTTATTGTTGGCTGTGATCTAACAAACAGCATGCATGTGCACATCTGTCAGAAGTCTAGAGAACACAAGGCATTACAGTGCTAATGGGGAACACGCCATCAAATCTCTCCTGACATATGATCATCCAGTCTCTGTTTAAAAACCTCCGAAGAAGGAGACTCCACCACTCTCCGAGGCAGTGAATTCCACTATCAAACAGCCCTGACAGTCACAAAGTTCTTCCTAATGTTTAGGTGAAATCTCTTTTCCTGCTCCTTGAATCCACTACTCCATGTCCTGCTCTCTGAGATGCTGAGGTTTAAACATGAGACCTGGGAATATGGTTGTGGCCCAAATTATTATTTAACTTTCTGACCTTCTATAGGCCATTAAGGTTCCCAGGAGTAAACACTTCCGTCTTAAAAGTGTTTTATATTGTTTGGTGTTTGGCATTTGTGTCATCCTCTCACAGTGAAAAAACAAAAGAGGCTCTTTTGGACCTGAAGGGGATACTGGAGAGCAACCCCAAAGTGGTTGCCCACTATCCAGTGGAAGTGCGCTTCACCCGAGGGGATGATATTCTGCTGAGCCCCTGTTTCCAGAGGGACAGCTGCTACATGAACATCATCATGTACAGGTAAAAGAGGGGAAGCCAGGATCAAGGCATTTGGGCTGAGTGATAGGCGAGGCTTCATTCAGCACCATCCAGAGCTAAAGAATAGCCCATCTAACATTGACTGGAAGTGATGACTGGTTTTGGTCAAAAGCTTGTGCTGTATGGGTTGGACTAGATAATATGTCAACGGAATGGTAGGTATAATTTCCACCAATTTCCCATCCCAACTGCAGGGCCCTTGTTTGTCCCCAGTTGGCTTCCCTGTCTCTCCCCTCCCCACCCCCCTAGCAGCATTTTGGAGCGATCAGTAGACTGCATTGAGAAACAAGGAAGCAGAAAAGCTCTGTTCATTTCAGTGGGCTTAGGCTGAGTAACTGCATAGGATTGCACTGGGGTAGCCCAATCCAAAGCCTGAGGCAACTGGGGGTGGTGTTGCTGCTGCACTATCCCGCTGCCTCCAGAGGGCTTTTAGGCAATGCAGGGAGGCAGAGAAACCAAACAACACCCCCCCACACACACACACACACAGCCTGAAAGTCCTATATAGGGCTAAATGGACTTACGCCACCCACATCTATGACTAGCATTTTCAGAGCCATGTCATGGTGAAGTGTGTTTCTTTCCATGGCACAGTGTGGAGAGACTGTGTGGTGGGGTATATGTTTTGTCCACCTCACAGGTGGGTGAGTCATATTTGCATGTGTCTGTGGAGTTCAATTATAGTTGCATTTGCTGCAGCATTTGCAATCACATGCACAACTGCAGTTCATTTGCAGTTGCTTTTGAATATTTCTGGTTTTTGGTTTTGGTGTTTTTTAGTACAGGCAGCCAGGTTTTGTTCATTTTCAGACCCTCTTTCTTTTTGTTGAAACCATCAACCAGGTTTTGCTGATTTTAAAGACACCACCCAGTGGGACAGGAGGGAAGGCTATCACAGAAGACTAAGGCAGAGGAAACATGGAATCCCCATTGCCGCTATTCTGTGTTAGAAGCTGCAGCTAGAAGGACACAAACCCATCCTATGTGGAAAACACATCTGTCATCTACATGGATCATTAGGGAACCACCTAGCAACAGACTGGAACAGTCTGCATTTTTGTGCATGTTCTTTCTCCCAACTGTGGTGTGCTGCAGGACTCAGGTCATTCTGTCTTGCATCATTTTGCAGGCCCTATGGGAAGGATGTCCCACGTCTTGACTACTGGCTTGCCTATGAGGGAATCATGAAGAAATATGGAGGAAGACCACACTGGGCAAAGGTACTAAGATAGTGGTCCTGTTTTGCCTTTAGGCTGAGCTAGATTCTACCTGCCCAGCAAACAGAAATACTCTGTCACATGAAGGGGACCCCTCAACAAAACCTTCCATTTAGAAGGGTTAACTCAGTCTAGCCCTCTAGCATACCTACAGTAAACTCATCTTCTTGGCTCTGTTTGTCAAACAAAGCAGAGCAGAACAAAACACTTGGGCCTGAAGATGGCATCCACTTGTCAAAGTTGTTGGAAGTGAAATGGAGTCCAGTGATATCTGTTGGGAGTAGCAGAAATGCTCTGGGACTGGAATGACAGTCCCCAGAGTGGAGTGATGATGACCCCTAGGTTTCAGAAGTATTCTGGTCCCAGAGTATATCCTTTTCAACAAAAAGAACTAAGTAAAATTGTAACATCATCCACCACCTATTGGAAGGTTTTAGAATGCTCCACTTGGGTCCCAGTCAGTGGTGGGGTTCAAATAATTTAGCAACCGGTTCTGGTGGTGGGATTCAAATAATTTAACAACTGGTTGTTTACAAGCACCATTTTAACAACCGGTTCTGCCGAAGTGGTGCGAACCTGCTGAATCCCGCCACTGGTCCCAGTGCCTGTCTAACAGGACTAGTTAGGCAGGTACTAGGACCCAAATGGAGCATTCTAAAACAAAGACAGTCCAGCATGTGGCAGATGAAGTTACAAATCTACTTGGTTTTTATTTTTTGTTGAAAAGCGTATAGAAAGCTGACCTGTGACTGAAATCAGTTTGAGATATTGCCAGAGGTGTAGCAAGAGGGAAAAGCGTCCGGTGCACTGGTGCATCCTCCGCCCCCGTCCCGCCCTGGAATGTCCCCACCACACCCCCACAGGGGTGCGCACCCGGTACGTCACACACACACACACATCCGCCCCCCTGCAGTGGCCCTAGTCTGATAATCTCTCGCACTTTAGCCTGCATTGATCAGAAGATAGCTAATTCAGTGCAATTTGTACATTTCTGTGCTGAGTATCTCCTGAACGTCCACATATTCGCCTCTGGATATTGCTTTCCACATGTGAGTACACATTCAGAGCATTGATTTCAATCATAGGGGTTGTCATTCCACCCTGAGACTAGTCATTCCAGTCCAAGGGCATTTATGTTATCTGTGGAGGCTGTCATTCCCCACTGGGGGCTATCATTCCAGTCCCAGCAGACTTTTTCTACTCCCAGGAACTGTGTTTCTACTCTAGTACTCAGCAAGTTCAGTCTTTGTTGGTATTTATCAGGAAATCAGGTACCTCTGCCTATAACTCTGATAGTGATCAGCAGACACAGAGCTGGCTCAGTACTACTTGGTGAAGAGCCAAGATTTTCACACAATTTTTTTTTTGAGAAAAATCTGACATGCTGTACTTTTTAGGATTACCAAATCTGAGATGAAATTCTGAGGTATTTTTTAATTGCAGATCCATGACGAAATTTTGAGGATTTTAATTTTTGGCCATGACTTTTAGTCCTAATAAATAGGGCATTTTTCTATTTAATTCATTTTAATGAACTAAAAGGGCCCATGAGATCTAATTTTTTATATTCCAAGTGTGAACAACACAATGCAATCACATTCTTTTTTATATTGTACCAAAACATTGTCAATTAATTACCAGCTGTTGTACTGGTTTACCAGCAGCCTGTTCTGCAAAGTACACAGAAAGTGGATTGAAAGTGTATTATTTTGCATGTGCGTGAGTCTTAACCTACTCAGGGGCCTGAGTCTTAACCTACTTTTCAGTGTTCTTTTGTACCTTGGCTTTCTTCAGTAGGGATTCAAATTGAGAAAGGGGTCCTACTGTCGCTCAGGGTCTACTAAAACCCAGTACGGGCTCTGATGGCATTAGATCTATTTCTTTGTTGCCAGGCTCATACCTGTATCCGGAGGGACTTCGAGAAGATGTATCCTGAGTTCCCGAAGTTCTGCGCCATCAGAGAGAAACTGGATCCCCGGGGAATGTTCCTGAATGCCTACCTGGAAAAGGTCTTCTACTGACAGCTGGAATGGAAAAGGTGGCGATAGGGAAGGATGAGGAAATATCTCCAGTGGCCATTTGCATGATCAACCAGCAACACTCCCTCAGTGAGATCATCCAGACTAACACAAGATGCATGATGCGATTCCTCTAATTTCAAGTCTTAACTGAAGAAGCTGCCCCCATCTTTCTTCCAACCAATAAACTGTAAACTCATTTGAAACACTTAATGAGAGCCTGGCTTTCTATTACTATTAAACTGCTTCTGGATCTCCAGTGTAAGCTTTTGTTTTGATTTGGAGGGCGTTTCATTCATTAAAATATACAGGAGTCTTCTTATCCAGAATTTGCCTAAACTGGGCTGTGATGGAATTGTACTGAGGTTGTATTGTTGAAGGCTTTCACGGCCGGAATCACTGGGGTGCTGTGTGGTTTCCGGGCTGTATGGCCGTGTTCTAGCAGCATTCTCTCCTGACATTTCGCCTGCATCTGTGGCTGGCATCTTCAGAGGATCATCTTCAGAGATCCTCTGAAGATGCCAGCCACAGATGCAGCGAAACGTCAGGAGAGAATGCTGCTAGAACACGGCCATACAGCCCGGAAACCACACAGCACCCCTGTACTGAGGCTGTTTGTCCACAGGAGGGCGTGCACGTCCCAATGTAAATTGCAGCAGCGATTGAGCGAAAACCAAATATAGTGAGAAACATTTATGAGCCTAGCAAAAGGAACCTGAAGCAAGGAATAGTGACGAATTCAGGAAAAATTAAATTAAAGAATGGATTTAGGGATGGCAGCATATCAGATGGGGCATGACTTTTCTTATCCTTGTTTTCCTCTGGGCAGCTGTGCTGTGTCATCCTGTGTTTTACTTCCCAAATACCGTGGTGCATGTGCAGCATTGCCTTGAGCCACACTACATCATGGGCTTTGTAGTCTCTATAGCTGTTGCATCTTGTAGCTTTTATATATGCATGTAACCATGTAGCTTTTGAGACCATAAAAGTCCTGGATGGAGTGGGACGTTGCACATTTGTGAAGACGTCAAGGGTTGTGGCAGACAAGACTGAAAACCTACTGAAAGCAGAGGTGCATCATAAGGTCAGAAAAATTCTTGCTCGAATCCCACTGTGGGAGTGGGAGCTGCCCATCCCTAGCTGGAGATAGCAAAGCAGAGATAGGGTGCAGCCACCTAAGTGGTAAAATGGAAATTCTTGATGATATTACATCTTTACACAATCTGAACGCATAGAATGTAATTTAAGGAGACTTTGTTTAAGACGTGGTTTTGTATGTTTTTCCCCAACAAGATTCTGCAGTGGAAAATATGGATACATGCTCATAAATAAAAAAAATCTTCATTTGACTGGATGTACCTGGGGCTACTTCAGTATTATTATTGAACAAAGTACCCACCATTATGTTATGCCCAGTGCAGGCAGATATGAAAGAGGAGCGTGCCCATTGCAAGGAGTTTGGGGTCAGGGGAGAAGTATGCTTCTGGCCCTTCTGTGCATGGGCTCCCTGTTCCTGAGGGCAGATCTTATATTCACTGCAGCTCTCAGTTTTCTCAGTGGGAGCGAGCGGCAGCCATTCATTTATATGGAGGAAAGAGGGGCACTTTTTCTCTGTCACTACTGACCCCAATAGTTGAATCCAGCCTAGACTGCATAATCCTGCCCTTCCATCTGCATCCCTTCACCATCAAGACTGTTTCTTGCTCATGTTCATGCGATAGATTTTTGAGCACCAGCTTATAAAAGTAACGTATGTGTTCAGTTCTGGTCGCCGCATCTCAAGAAGGATATCGAAGAGATAGAAAAAGTGCAGAGAAGGGCAACGAGGATGATTGAGGGATTGGAGCACCTTCCCTATGAAGAGAGGCTGCAGCGTTTGGGACTCTTTAGTTTGGAGAGGAGATGTCTGAGGGGGGATATGACAGTGCCTGATTGAAGCTCAGACAGCCTGAACTATAGTTCTATCAGCCCCTACCAGCATGGCAGCCACCATGCTGACAGAGGCTGATGGGAATTGTAGTCCTGAACATCTGAGAGCCACAGGTTCCCACCCTGGTCTATACAATTATGCATAATAGAAATGTTGACAGAGAGAAATTTTCTTTCTCACAATATCGAACCAGGGGACATACATTGAAAAATGCCAAAGAATTAGGACTCAATAAAAGGAACACCCTTCACTTAACATGTGATTGGTGTTTGGAATATGCTGCTGCCAGGATAAAGTGATGGCCACTCAACCTGGATAGCTTTAAAAGGGCTTGGACAGATTTCCATGGAGACAGCCTACCCATGGCCACCAATCTTGGATCCCTTGATCATGTAATGCCTTAGCAGACCAGGGTGCCCAGGAGCAGCAGCAGCAGAAGGCCATTGGTTTCTACATCCTGCATGTGAGCTCCCAAAGGCACCCAGGCTACTCATGGCAGAGTGCTTGGACTAGATGGACTCTGGTCTGATCCAGAAGGCTAACTCCTATGTTCTATGTTCTCCCACATCATGCTCTAAGCAGCAAAGGCAGGGGACTCCAGGGCCCCGGCCTCAAGGAGTGTACAATCTAAATTTCAACAGTTGGGGAGACAAGAAAAGATGTAGACAGAAGGAAGGGAAAACGGAACAATTTTTTAATGACAATATCATTATTAGCGATTGTATTTGTTGGTGGTGGTCACCTTTTATGTTTCCACTAAGAGCTGGAAATGAATTGACTGTACTCGTCATTTACATAATTCTGCCTTCAAACTAAGTTAAATCATAATTATGAATAGTTCTTCAGAGCAAATGTAAGCAAGTCTATTCAGAATTCTACTCAAATCTATTCGGTGGGGTTTAGTCCCAAGAAAGAATAAGACACTGCCCTGTGCCCATTTTACAACTTGGATCCAGAGACTAAAGGCTTATGACTCTTCCAGGGTGATGTGGGAAAGGTCATGGCTGAGCAGATGCTTGGATCCAAGATCCAGAAGTACAGGCCCTGTGCTCTATCAATAGGTCCATCACTGAAGTGCAGACATGATACATTCATAGCCTATGTGCTGGACTCCCCAAGCAGCACAACCAGGATCACCAAGTGGGTAGAGGCAGCTGCAAATATGCCTACACCGCTTCCAACGGGTTTCTCTAGGAGGGAGAAAGGCTTAAACCCCTAACCACCTCTGGAGAGTCTCCCATGGAGCCCATGGTTTTCTCTCCACCATCCAGGGTGGGGAACCACAGGCCACTAGCTGCAACACCTGGCTGAAAGCCGCCAGCATCCACCCCCCGGAAATTCACCTCCCTCTGTAACAATAATAATACTCCATTGGCTTTACTGTTCCAGACACTAATGCAGCCTGAAGCATCCTGGACTTGAGGGTTCACACACTGTGGAGCTAGGGGGCAGCCAGCTGCCAATGCATTTGCTCCCTGTCCCGTGCTGCAGGGTTGCCGGCTGGAGTGGGGGAAACACACCAGTCCAGCTGCCCATCTCATCCCAGAACTCTGGCTTGTGGCTCCCAACGTTGAGAAAGCAAGATTTCTTCAGAGTCTAATTCGCCAGATTTGCTCCTTTCCAAAGATCTCTCCTAGTCTGAATCGGAAACACGGCTGATGATGGAACTCCTGGGTTGGCTTTTCAAAGAATGGCGATGTTGTAATAAGCAGAAAGCAGTAGGACAACAAACCATGAGAACCAAAGGCAAGCAGACATTTCAACTCTGAGAGTTTAGCCATTCATGCATTGTTGAAGGATTAGGAGTTCAAGTGAGTTATCATGGGTCTTCCAGACAGGAATATTGTAGGAGTTTTAGTTGTTAACATTATTTCTGCATTCGTGGTTGGCCTCTTCAGAGGCTTTGTCATAAAGCTAGAGAAACACATCTTCCATGAGATGCCTTGGAAGATGCCAGCCACAGATGAAGGCAAAACATTAGGAGCTAAAACCACCAGACCACAGCCCCGTAGCCTGGAAGACCTGCAACAGCCACTTGACTGTTCAGTTCTCTCCACAGTCTCCCCACATATACCCTGCAAAGCATGCTTGTCTGAGCCATGGGCCTGCCCCTCAAGCTAGAACAGTCTGTCCTTATTCTCAGCCTGGTGTCACACCCACTGCACACCTGGTTTGCATTTCGTTTCTCCCAGGCTGTAGCCAGCTGACCCCAATCTGCCATTTTCCCATGCTGTTGTGAAAAAAAAAAGAGATCACCAATAGCCTCTCAGACTGTTTTGAAGTTTGGCAACATTTCAAACATTTGACCAGCCCGGCCAGCAAACTGCACTGAAAAGAATACCGCAGGGCAATCCAATGTAGAGCTACTCCTGGGTAAGCTCATGGACTACTGAAGTAATTCTGCATAAGACTGTGATTGGCACCCGCCGAGAAAAATCAGTGCTGCTAAAGACGAATGAGATTTTATTCCTGCACAAATGTTTGTGAACTAGAGCCAAGATGGAAGAATACACCTGACAAAGACGGCTCCAGTTTATGAAAGCTGATGCTGGAATAAAATCTATTTAAGATGCCACCTGATTCCGGCCCTATTATCTGAGCTTTCTGCAACTGACCCCCCTCCCCTTCAATTTTTTCTTTCTTCCATAATGTATCTTGTGTTTTTTCCCCCCAATTTAGACTATAATCCCAAGGGCAGGGCACACTTATTTTTTAAAACAACATGAAGCAAGTTTAGTTGCAGTATTAATATGAATCATGCAACAAAACGCACTATATAATAGTATTCAGATGTTCAGGGAATTAATTCTTCACCAGCATGGCAGCAATTGGCCATGCTGACAGAGGCCGATGGGAATTGTAGTTCCTGAACATCTGAGAGCCATTAGTCCTCAAATTCCCCGGTCTATACAATTGGCATGGCTAGAAAATGCTGACAGAGAGAAATTTTTCTTTCTCAATAACACTAGAACCAGGGGACATACATTGAAAAATGCTGGGGAAGAATTAGGACTCAATAAAAGGAAACACTTCTTCACTCAACATGTGATTGGTGTTTGGAATATGCTGCTGCACAGGAGGGGTAAAGTGATGGCCACTCAACCTGGATAGCTTTAAAAGGGCTTGGACAGATTTCCATGGAGGAGAAGCTCCATCTATGGCTACCAATCTTGGATCCTCCTGATCATGCTAATGTTTAGCAGACCAGGGTGCCTTCAGGAGCAGCAGCAGCAGAAGGCCATTGCTTTCTACATCCTGCATGTGAGCTCTCAAAGGCACCTGCGGGCCACTGCGAAAGCAGCAGAGTGCTTGGACTAGATGGACTCTGGTCTGATCCAGAAGGTTAACTCCTATGTTCTTATGTTCTCCCACATCATTTCATAAAGCAGCAAAGGTAGGGGACTCCAGGGCCCTGCCCTCAAGGAGTGTACAATCTAAATTTCAAATAAAGCTAGGGAGACAAGAAAAGATGTAGACAGAAGGAAGGGAAAACGGAACAATTTTTTAATGACAATATCATTATTAGCGATTGTATTTGTTGGTGGTGGTCACCTTTTATGTTTCCACTAAGAGCTGGAAATGAATTGACTGTACTCGTCATTTACATAATTCTGCCTTCAAACTAAGTTAAATCATAATTATGAATAGTTCTTCAGAGAGCAAATGTAAGCAAGTCTATTCAGAATTCTACTCTCAAATCTATTCGGTGGGGTTTAGTCCCAAGAAAGAATAAGACACTGCCCTGTGCCCATTTTACAACTTGGATCCAGAGACTAAAGGCTTATGACTCTTCCAGGGTGATGTGGGAAAGGTCATGGCTGAGCAGATGCTTGGATCCAAGATCCAGAAGTACAGGCCCTGTGCTCTATCAATAGGTCCATCACTGAAGTGCAGACATGATACATTCATAGCCTATGTGCTGGACTCTTACAGCACAATCCAGATCACCATGGTGGGTAGAGGCAGCGCGGCAAATATGCATACCACACCGCTTCCAACGGCTTTCTCAGGGAGGGAGAAAAAGCAATAAAACCCCTTAACCAATCTCTGGAGAGCCCCTCCATGGAGCCCATGGTGGTCTTTCTCCTCCACCATCCAGGGTGGGGAACCACAGGGCCACTAGTTAACATCATTCCTGGTTGAAAGCCGCCAAATAGCATCCAATTCTCGGAAATTCACCCCTCCCTCTGTAACACAATAACACTCCATTGTGCTTTACTGTTCTGCAGCCACTAGCGCAGCTCTGAAGCATCCTGGACTTGAGGGTTCACACACTGTGGAGCTAGGGGGCAGCCAGCTGCCAATGCATTTGCTCCCTGTCCCAGCGAGGCTGCCACATGGGAGTGGGGAAACACACCAGTCCAGCTGCCCATCTCATCCCAGCAACTCTGGCTTGTGGCTCTGCAACGTTGAGAAAAGCAGCATTTCCTCTTCAGAGTCTAATTCGGCTGTGACGGTTTCCCCTTTCCGCATCTTCCTAGTCTGAATCGGAAACACGGCTGGATGATGGAACTTCCCAAGGTTGGCTTTCAAAGAATGGCGATGCTGTAATAAGCAGAAAGGCAGGACAACAAACCATGAGAACCAAAGGCAAAGCAGACATTTCAACCTTGAGAGTTTAGCCATTCAGTGCATTGTTGAAGGATTTCAGGGTCGAAATCAAGTGGCTATCATGGGTCTTCCAGGCTGTGTGGTCATGGCCAGGTGGTTTTAGCTGCTAACATTTCGCCTGCATCTGTGGTTGGCCTCTTCAGAGGCTTGTCATGTTAGAGAAACACATCTTTCCATGAGATGCCTTGGAAGATGCCAGCCACAGATGAAGGCAAAACATTAGGAGCTAAAACCACCAGACCACAGCCCCGTAGCCTGGAAGACCTGCAACAGCCACTTGACTGTTCAGTTCTCTCCACAGTCTTCCCTACATATACCCTAAAAGTATGCTTGTCTTGAGCCATGGGCCTGCCCTTGGTTAGAACAGTCTGTCCTTTATTCCCCAGCCCGTGTCACACCACTGCACACTTGGCTTGCATTTCTGTTTCTCCTAGGCTGTAGCCAGCTGTTGACCCCCAATCTGGCCATATTTTCCCATGCTGTTGTGAAAAGGAAAAGAGATCACTCACTAACCTCTCAGTAGACTGTTTTGAAGTTTGGCAACATTTCAAACATTTGACCAGCCCGGCCAGCAAACTGCACTGAAAAGAATACCGCAGGGCAATCCAATGTAGAGCTACTCCTGGGTAAGCTCATGGACTACTGAAGTAATTCTGCATAAGACTGCATTGGCAATCTGCCGGAGAAAAATCAGTGCTGCTAAAGACGAATGAGATTTTATTCCTGCACAAATGTTTGTGAACTAGAGCCAAGATGGAAGAATACACCTGACAAAGACGGCTCCAGTTTATGAAAGCTGATGCTGGAATAAAATCTATTTAAGATGCCACTGGATTCCTGTCTTATTATCTGAGCTTTCTGCAACTGACCCCCCTCCCCTTCAATTTTTTCTTTCTTCCATAATGTATCTTGTGTTTTTTCCCCCCCAATTTAGACTATAATCCCAAGGGCAGGGCACACTTATTTTTTAAAACAACATGAAGCAAGTTTAGTTGCAGTATTAATATGAATCATGCAACAAATGCAATTATATACAAGGAGTAAGTCAACTTAGAAGTAAATCCCGTTTTATTCAATAGGTCTGACATCCATGGAAATATTCTTAGTACTGAGGTGAGTGGCACACTAGTCAGGGAGTTGTGATCAGCCTTGTTAAGCCAGAATCCTTTAGCAACTCCAGGTTTGATCCTGCTTAATGGGTAGAATGTAAACCCCTGCAGACCACTTTCCTGTGATCCCCCCCCCAATCCTAGAAGCGGCAACCTGCTTTATTCAATAGGTCTGACATCCATGGAAATATTCTTAGTACTGAGGTGAGTGGCACACTAGTCAGGGAGTTGTGATCAGCCTTGTTAAGCCAGAATCCTTTAGCAACTCCAGGTTTGATCCTGCTTAATGGGTAGAATGTAGCCCGGGCTGCCTTATAGCTCTGCAGTTTTCAAGAACATGCACATGATATGGTCCTCTGTTTGTCCCGCTTCTGTTTCTCCCTGCAGACCACTTTCCTTTCCTGTGATCCTCCCAACTATTTAGGACAGAATCCCAGCCTATCCCAGGCCTAGGATGTTCAGGGAACTATGATTTTATCAAGCCTCTGTCAGCATGGCCAATTGGCCATGCTGGCAGGGGCTGATGGGAATTGTAGTTCCTGAACATCTGGAGAGCCGCAGGTTCCCTACCCCTGTGGTATGATCTTTTGGGAAGGATCAAAGTCAAAACTCCTTTGGATGCCGCATGAATGCAAATGTGTGGATTTGTGCTGGTTCTACACATTATTTCCCTTGCACATGCATTCCCCAAAGGGCTTTTTCTCAGCTTTAAAAATCCCAGATATTTTAATATCGCTATAGCACTACAGCATCAGAATAATCTAATGCTATCAACATTCCCTGCAAGCCATGCATAGCCACCAAATTGGTGATGCATTGGAGATCCAGAATGGTATAGTGGTTAAGAGCAGGTGGATTCTAATCTGGAGAACTGGGTTTGATTCCCCACTCCTCCACCTGAGTGGCAGAGGGTTATCTGGTGAACCAGATGTGTTTCCGCACTCCTACATTCCTGCTGGGTGATCTTGAGCTAGTCACAGTTCACTCAGAACTGTCTCAGCCCCACCAACCTCACAAGGTGTCTGTTGTGGGGAGAGGAAGGAAAGGGAGCTTGTAAGCCACCTTGAGTCTCCTTACAGGAGAGAAAGGTGGGATATAAATCCAAGCTCTTCATAAGGGGCTGCCCAGAAGGAGGAGCTCTTGCAGACAGCTTGGTTCCAGAGAACTTCCACACAGAACCAGGGAAAGATTAGAGGGTACCTGGATAGCTATGATCTGTTTGTTCCCAATTTTGAAGCTTTTTAATAAGGTAAGACTCTAGCTTTCATCACTGAAGAATTGTAAGGGAAACTGCGATCTAACAATCCCTGGTTTCTTTCTTTTAAAGGCTTCTAGTGGTGTGAGATGAGGGAGGAAATCACTGTCTAAAAAAACAGTAACAAACAGCGTACTTACTTGGTGAGCTTCTTGCTCTTGCAAAAGCCATCTTCCCTTTCTTGCTCAGCTTTGGGACTGGACCCTGAACAGGTGCTGGTCGTATCCCAGCATTCCACTGGGCACTCTGGGCAAGGAGCTTAGCTGTTGTTTTAGTAACAGGATAGCCATTTGACTGATGAGTAGCCCAGCTTGGGCGAACTGGAAACTTGGGGTGCGAGTCAAAGTCTGTCGAGAGGGACATCTAGGAAATAAGGCAGATAACCGTGATTTCAGAGTAAAGCAACACAAAATGATTACTTCTGAAAGAACATAAATGGTGATTGTGTTCTGACGTGCAGGGCACTTATCACAAATCAGGAACTGCAGTCTTGTTCCATTATCCTAGTTTCTCAACCAAGCAAAACCAAACACGCCACATCACACCATACCACTTCGATGTCTAAATTCCAAGTGAAAACATGCAAAATGGCTAAGGCTGCAATCCTACTTACTTGAGGTTAAGTCTATTGAACTGATTCTGTTGTCAAGTATATAATTTTTTTTAAAAAAAATCTCTGTGGAATCCCTGTTAGGAAAAGGAAAGCACCGAAATGGTCCAGACCTACATCCTTGCCGAATTTGACTTTCAACTGTCACACTGAATATTGTTCACATCTTTCAAATAAATGTTGGTGGACTCTGGGGGAGGGAGGGGGAAGACTCTAATTTGGTGAACCAGGTTTGTTTCCCCATTCCTCCACATGAAGCTAGCTGGGTGACTCTGGGCCAGTTATAGTTCTCTCTCTCTCTCAGCCATACCTGTCTCACAAGGTGTCTATTGTGGGGAGGGGAAGGGAATGCGATTGTAAACTACTTTGAGACTCCTTAAAGGTTGAGAAAAGCAGGGTATAAAAAACAACTCCTCTTTCCACTGCAGATGCTGGGGAGTGAATTTAGGACGTTCTGTATGCGAAGCCGATACTGTATTACTGAGCCCTAGCCCCTCCCGCTTCCGCCATTTCCATCTGGCTGCCCTTAAGCTTGGAATTGGCACCTGCAATCCCCCTGTGATGCTACTTCCTTCACTTCCCTCCTAAAAACCCTTTTTTTCCTGCAAAGCCTTTGGCACAACCCATTAAATCTTCCTCTCCAGGGGTGGCAGAAATGGAAAAGAAAACAGGAACGCTCACTGGGACTTCTTTGCACAGATGGTTAGCTAGCACAAGCCACCGTCTCAGATTTTAGATTAGAAATTCTTCACACCAGGGACCCCTAGATTTTGTGAAGGGCCACATATGCTAATGAAGCTACATAAACAAACAGACACAACTTCTATAAGCATTTGAGAGCAACTTTTAGTGAAACTCTCTTCTGGAAAGCTCACCTGGCCTCTGTTAGGGCACAAACCTTTAAAAAAAATTGGGGTGATAATAAAAAAAATGTATACAAAGGGAGGCTGTCTAGTGGACCCAGCCATTAAACTACTTGTCAGCAAAGTAATTCCATCCAGAGACGTAGCAAGGGGGAAAAAAGCCAGGTGCACTGGTGCGTCCTCCGTCCCGTCCCATCCCACCCCCACCCAACAATGCCCTCGTCACACCCCCACGGGGTGCGTCCCCCCCCTTGCAGCATCAGTTTGTGAGGAGGATTCTTGACCTCCCCAGGGGGGTCACCTGCAGCTCTACTGAGGGTAGACATGGGGCAGCCCTGCATAAGAGCTCATGTTAATATGATCATTCTAAGTACTGGCTGGGAAATGAAGTGAACAAACAAGACTGTCTTGGTCAGCAGAGCTGGTCACTCCCAAAGACTTCAATGAGATCTAGGACTGAGGAAATTACCACAATCAAAGTGAGATACTCTATCCCAGATGATTTGCTCCGTGGGAAAGAGAAGGACCACAGCTATCTGTGACTGGATCTTCCAAAACAATGCTGTGATAGACTGGAACTTAACTAAACAATCTAAAGTAGCCCCCCAGTTTAAAATTTGTTAAAAGGGATCACACTAGAACCTTGTATTTAGTGAACTTAACAACTCCAGTAGTAAGGATGGCTTTCACCTATTTGAGATTTCATGCTGTTTTTAGCAACGTGAACTGGTCATTTCTTTCGCATCCCTGCCTCTCAACACCTGTGTATCTGCAGAGCGTGGTTGAAGATTTATCACACTATGTGCCTTGTTTGCCCCCTTTACAGTGGTACAAGGAGGAAATACATCAATAGGTTGTTGTCCAATAGGCCCAATTTGTTCAATTATGTGTATTTCCTTCGTCTGATACTGATCACCATGTTTCTGAAAGAGTAGCTCTATTTGCAGTGGCAGCTAGAAAGATCAGAGACTGAATAACACAGTAAGGGTCTAATTTTACCTTATCTCTCTTTTTATGTCTATGTAACCACTGAGTTGTAGTTTTAATGTGCTGTGTAATGACTGTGAAGGCCAATGGCCAATGCAATAAACTGGATCTTGACAAAGAACACTAGCACGAGGATGAAAGCGTAATCTCTACGCTGCTTCTAAGCAGCAGTTTCCCCACAGTCTCCTGGTCATACAAGTTGGAGCAGAACATGTCATAGAGTGAGCCAGCTGGGTTTGCTGGCAATGGATATGATAAACCACACTTTTCTTCCTGAAATGCTTAATTTCTATATGGCGGGAATGGGAAGTTTTTGCCTTGACCTGGATGACCCAGGTTAGCCTGATCTCGTCAGAGAAAATAAGCAGGGTCAGTCCTGGCTAGTTCTTGAATGGAAGACCACCAAGACACCCTGGGTCGCTATGTAGAGGACAGGCCATGGCAAACCACCTCTGCTGTCTCTTGCCTTGAAAACTCTACCGGGTTGCCAAAAGTCAGCTGAAACTTGGTGGCACTTTACACATGGGACACTTTCAGTTCCCATCTGCAGCCGAGATATGTCGACCCCCTCAGTGAGAACTAGGCCTCGGGCCTTTAAATCTGTTTGCTTAATCTGGAGGAAAAACTAATAGCAGTAAAACATTTCCTCGGAAATCCACTTGGAAGCAATAAAGGCAGATAACGGCACAACTGTCAATAGTCAACTGTCAGCCTGAAAAGCCAAGAACCACTTTCCGTTTTCCTAACAGGCAACGGCCCGCCGGCTGGGAAACCCAGACAATGAGAGAAAGGCAGGGCTTAATCCTTACATTTAAAAAGAAGCAGCATAATGACTGGCAGGGATTAGCCTACAGAGAAGTAGGTGGACATGCAAGAGCTTAAAACATCAGGAAGAGGTGCTGATGGTGTGGAACACACAAACAAATGGCAGGATGTGGCAGGCACGGTGCAGGTCTCCTCCCCACCCTCTAGGACTGTCAGAAGCGAATGTGTCTCGTATACCTGAGTTCTACCCGTCTGCATTCTTGGCAACTCAGCACTAGGCTGCTGGAGGACAAGGAAGCAAAACAGGTTAAATTGCAAAGCTCTGTTGAGATCCGCCCTACAGGGAGAGAAGTACATTGCTGAAAGGCACATGTTTCTGTAGCCAGACATGCAACAGGAACAGGCGAATAATCCTATGGCATTCAAACATAGCTTCCTACAAAGAAATCTATTCCAGAGATCCCCAAAGTGATGCATGTGAATACCATAATCCCTGTCAGCTGACCCTTCTTCCCCTTGCACTCCTCCAGCTCATTAGAGCAGGAGAGACTTCAGAATGTCCAAGGAGGAATCATCCCGGCATCTGAGAGGTAGCTGTTTTATGGTTGGCTGCATCCCCCTTCATGGAAACACAAGACATTCCCGTGCAAAAAAGGGCTAACATCAAGTTGATTTGCAATTGTGCTGTAATCTTATTCAATTAAAAACCTAAAAGAGTGTCATGTCAACCCTTGATTCTTTATTCCATTGAAGCAGTCAGTAGTCCTTTGATCTTTAGTGTATTCAAAACCTCCAGCAAGATGAATATAAACACTTCAAAACGATGCCACGGTATCACCCGTTTTAGTTAAGCTATCGGTTCAACCCTACTTCGACCACCTTCATCACCATACAGTTTTCATGCAGGACATGTGAGCTTTTTCGGTGATCTTACAATATAAAGAGTGATCTGCTATTGGTCTCGGACACTTCAGAGCAGTCAATAAGACAAGTTTGCTCTTCTGCTGCTAGAATCAAGAGGACTACATGGCAACCTTTTCAGTTTTTAATTGAATAAGACTGTAGCACAATTGCAAGCCCGCTTGGTACTGGCCTTTTTTTGGCACAGGAATTCCTTGCACTATGTTCCCCCTTCATGGCAGCCATTTTGGGACAGCACTCACTCCTTGCACTCACTCAAATTCTCAGCACCATTTTCTACCCTGTATGAAGGGCTGCACAATGAAACTAGCACAATCCCAAATGTGTTACACCACAGCCTTGGAACCCTGGAAGCAGCACACTGACACTAGACATAATCTCAGGTCAGGTTATGGCACCAAGCTGCACACAGAGGAACTGTGAGCCTCGCTGACCAGGCTGCATGAAGTCTTGTGGTAATCTTTCAGAGCGTGTGTCTGATATTTTATGGCTGCTCTAAAATATTGCTGTCCTCTTTTTTTTCTTCATGGCTTATGCTTTAAGAGGGAAAAGTGGCTGAGGTAGGAAGACAGGTCCTTGATACTAGCAGCAGGCTCTAGAAAACTAGTTTTGGTAGCAGGAAATAGAACATCTCGCTTGGAAATTCTGGGAGATCAGGATAGAGGAAAGTATGTTACCGTCCCTCTGATTCTGCTGTACCCCATCCCTATTACTTACATATTAGGCCATGATGCTCTCTCCTACTCTAATCTCCTTCATCTGTTCACTATGTCTCACAGGCCCTCTGGGCAGGGCTGACTGGCATCAGTACAGCATCTGGAATATAGTTTGTAAGCTAAGCAAGAGGAGATCGAACATTGATGAGAGACCGCTGAAGCCCAAGGAATCTAACCATCACTGGTGGCTATCCTAGATTAATACTGTTCCATCTCTGTGAGAATCAGACATTCAGCCTGAACCCAACATGCTCAAGAGAGCATCCATGCCTACAATACAGACTTTTTGAATCTCAGTCACTTGCATTCAAATGCTGCAACTGGCAAAGATGCTCCCTTCTTGGCCAACTTTTAGAGTGCCTGAGGGCGGCACATACCACTGAGTGTGCCGATAAGCTGAGAAGGTAAACCAGCAGCAATACTTGCCAATGACTTTGCTTTCCGAAGTCTGTATGTTCCACTGCTTGGTTTCCTTTTTTTCTGAAAAGTTTGCAGGCTGAGGTCTTGGGTTAGCCCTCCTTCTTTTTTTCTACTGCAAGAGTCGAAAAAAGTGTAACATTTCAGATAGATGCACACAGCTTGAGTAGTGATTCTTCTGTGGATTGACACTCACTCCTTTGGCCATACATGTACAAACTTAAAATCTGAATGGAGCCCATCAGTAACTGGTCCATTCAGTTCCAATAAGATCTTGCCTGAACAGAGTGCTGATTGGCAGACCCTGTTGTCAGCTGCTTTCCTTCTGCCTTCCCATTGGGCTAGGTTGTGCACTGTGCTGATTGTCACAAAAGCCAACCAATTGCAAAAACTACTCCCATGCCTCACCCAAAACAATGTTTTAAGTTTCTTTAAAAATGGCTTGTAAAAAGCACTAAAAAAATCCAATAGGACAATACACCAGTTCCATTAAAAAAATTTTTAAAGCCAAAAGCCTACCCCTAGCATGAGGGGGGAAAGGAAATGAATCATAAAAACATAAGAAAGAGCCTGCTAGATCAGACCAGAGTCCACCAAGTCCAGCACTCTGCTACTCGCAGTGGCCCACCAGGTGCCTTTGGGAGCTCACATGCAGGATGTGAAAGCAATGGCCTTCTGCTGCTGCTGCTCCTGAGCACATGGTCTGCTAAGGCCTTTGCAATCTCAGATCAAGGAGGATCAAGGAGGATAGCCATAGATTGACTTCTCCTGCATAAATCTGTCCAAGCCCCTTTTAAAGATATCCAGGTTAGTGGCCATCATCCCCTTCTGTGGCAGCATATTCCAAACACCAATCACGCGTTGCGTGAGGAAATGTTTCCTTTTATTAGTCCTAATTCTTCCCCCCAGCATTTTCAATGTATGCCCCCTGGTTCTAGAATCCATGCTGGAGTCAGAGCCAGATTCAGATTCCTACTCTGCTATGAAACGTGCTGGGTTACTTGGGACAGTGTCTCTTTCTTGGCGTAATCTACCCAACAGGTTTGTTGCCAGAATTAAAGAGAGGCAGAAAGAACAAGAACAAATAGAGGAGGGGACTCTACAAACAGAATCCTAACCTAGATTCTATCAGAAATTATGAGGGCAGGGACTAGTACAGATTTGTTTTTCCCCTTCCGCAAGCATGGGAATGGCTAAGAACCAAACTCGACTACTACAGCACTGCTGTCTTGGGGATGAATGAGACCCTGCTGCCCCTTACCACATTTCATTAATAATTTAGTCCGACAAAAAGAAAGAAGTATGATGTCATGATATGCCTTACGCTTGTCTCGCTTGCTCAATAGGATCATAGTTGTCCAAGTAATTGAATCTGATGATGTCCATCGGATGCTTATCTGAAGAACGCCATGGGGGGAGCCCTCTTTTCTCCTTCTCCAATTTTTTTCCTAATTGCAGGATTGAGGACAAGGACTGTTTCGCCTCCGGGGTCTCTTTGGCTACTGGCTGAACATCAGCCACCACGAAGTTGTCTTTTGGGACAATCTAAGAAAAAAAGATTGGTAGGAATGATGAAGGCCAAGCCGCTGGAGAACCTATCTAGTCCTTTAGCTGTGACAAAGCGTTTCCTTGCTGGCTACTACAGTGAGTTCATCCATGGTTGGAATACTGTGGGACAATGAAGCAACCCTCCAGAAAGTAACCAAGTTAATTGTTCTTTGTTGTGGTCTTAGACAACCTACAGGGCACACTACAAAAGCAAGGAGACTAGCTACTTGGTACCACGAGTTTTGAGTTCATACAAACATGAGCTCTGCTGGATCAGAGAAAAGGTCTGCTTAGTCCAGCATGTTCCTAACTGTGGCCAGAAAGATGCCTCTCAGAAGCTTATAAGCAGGATATGAAGGCAACAGTTTTCTGCTGCATCTTGTACTCCAGCAACTGACATTCAAATTCAGACTGTCTCTGAACAAAGAGCTCCAGTTAGCCATCATGGCCAACAACAATCAGTAGAGCTATCATCTACTATGCTCTCTAATCCCCTTTTATAGTTCTTGAAGATAGTGGCCGTCCCCACATCTTGCTGCAGTGAGTTCTACATGCTAATGCTCTGTTGTGTTGTTGGGTATCTTCAAGGTCCAATGTTATAAGAAATTTCTTTTTTCCCGTGCCATGCGCACCTTTATCATGTTTTATCCTTTCCCTCCTTAGTTGTCTTTTAATTTTAACTAAAAAGACTCAAACGCTTTAGTGTTATTTCATGGAAACTTGCATCATTTTTGGTATCCCAACTGTCAGAGCCCAGGCAGAGATGGATCATTACTTGTGCTAGATGTAACACATTCCCCTCTGCCATTCTTAAGGGTCAACTGTTGAATATTCCACTTCAAGATAGAACATGTGCATATTGTCAGGATACTGTTGAGACCCTCGAGCATATAATGTTTTCTTGCCCGAGGTATGCGTTACCTAGACACTCCCTACCTGTCCCAGCTCTAGGGAATAAAAAAAGTTGTTCGGAGCATACAAAGACTATTCACCTGCTGAATAATAGCGACAGTGGGATAACTGGAAAAACCGCTGAATTTTTATTAGAAGTGCTCAAGTCAAAGACATAATGGAAGCTTGATCACCTCTTCTTTACCAATCTTATATGCTTTGTCCAGTTTTATGTCCTGTTTTAACACCCGCTCTGTCCTGAACTTTGTTTTATTTTTACTGATATGCCTAATAAAGGTCAGTTAAAGTTGAGTTAAAGTCGAGCATCATTTTTGGCTGCTCTTTTCTGCACCTTTTTGAGCAACCAGAAGTCTACAAAGGATTGCAAATGTGCCCAACATTGTAATGGAATAAAGTATTAATCAAATGGGCCATGCAGTTCACCCATGGGATTTATATATTTGACATGCAAGGCTTGGCTGCATTTGGCTTACAGAAGCTAAGCTTCCTTTCTTTAGCCCTGAAGCAATAGGCCACCCATAATGAAGAGATGTATTGTTTATTGCTAGAATTAGCTATGAAAGGGTGATCTTTTGCCAGCCTAGGTCTCACTACAAAAACCAATGCAACACAATTGACTAAATGTCCCAGGAAAAAAAGCAGACACTGTAAAAACAGTGTCTATTATACTGTGATCAGAATAGCATCACATCACACCTTAAGAGAGCACAAATCAGAAGATTTAGTAAAGCTATCTGTTGGTCTATATATAATAGCTTCTGTATAAGCTGGTCACACCCTATAACTTCTGAATCTCTCAGATTTGGAATTCAGTTAACTCGCCCCCCCCCCCCCCTTTTGGCAAAGCTCTGGGTTAGTAGCTTTGAAACTTAACTTGGCTGTTTATTGGCTGGAAAATACACGGTTTCACTTTGAACCTGGAACAAACAAAAACATCAGTCTCAACATCTTTCTTAGAGATTGAGAGCTGAGCCTTACAAGGATTGAATATTTGGGGAGTACATTCAATTATCAATCAGCAATGTGATTTCATGGTTTATGCATTGCTTGAATTCAGTCAGAGATGTTTTAAATATCTATGTGACCGCTTAAGGTAATGCCTCTCACAACTGGGACCAAGTGGCCACCCTACCACCACAGACCTCTCTAAAGATATTACAATATGGCTCTGCAGAACGAGTTCCCACGCTTACCTGTCCTCTTTATAGTTTGACACTTTCATGGGACGGTTCAGTATCATGTTTGCATGGAACTTTTTGCTGGGTGCTTTGAGGGCAAATGCAAACACACGCAACTGTCCTTTGGTCTATTATCTCTTATCAAAGTAAAAACAGTGTGAAATATATTGATCGTTTTACAATTTTATAAAGCACTGTCTGACATATTTATGCTAGCTCTCTCAGCACCCGGAACTGGTTTTTCATGACTGCCATATTTTTGTTGTTAATTTCTTTCTACTTCTTTTTTGTTATTATTTGAAAAGTTTTTGTAAAAAAAAGGTCAGTATTTTCTGCTTGGACTGATGGTGGTTCTTGGGCCCCAGACTGGGGTCTTTCAAACTACCTCCTACTTAGGTCTTTTAAGTAGTGTTCTTGGAAACTGAACCTGGGACCTCTGCATGCCAAGCAGATGTTCTACTCCTAAACCACAGGTATCAAACTCGTGGCCCTCTAGATGTTATGAACTACAGTTGATGGGAACTGTAGTCCATAACATCTGGAGGGCCACGAGTTTGACACCTATGCTAAACCATAGCCCCACCCTAAAACCTTTAGGGAAAGCACAGGTTGCAACCTCCAAAGACTGGACTGTTCAGAATGCTAGTGGGAGATTATGCAAGTTTGAATGTTCTCCACACAGAAACATCCTGCATACAGAAAATTAGAACATCAGATGGTAAAGCTAGGCAAGAAGCTTTAGGTTTATCTTCCACAATTTTCTTTCAAAGATTACGTGAATACCATAGGCCTAGTAACGAGGAACTCTTTTGCCATTTCAATGTAATGTCTCTTCCAGATTCCTTGTTCAAACGGGGTTGGAGAGAAGTTGATATACCACCCAAAACGCAGACATTTTGGCATCCACAGTTGATCCAACTCCGTCAAGTATTTCCAGTGCCAGCTCACCTGTGAGTACCAAATGCACCATTAATACTCGAGGACACTATTGTAGCAATCTCCTCAAGCACATAATCCAGACTGAAAATCTGCCTCCAAATGCATACATTCAAGTCTTTGGCCTCATGCTTGCCTTTATTCAGAGATAAAACAATAGCTAAAATGGAAAGTCTCACATATTCAATTACTAGCAGTGGTTGTGATTCCTGTGATTATGATAAGTCCAAGCAGGGATTCTGTATTTGCAGTTAGAGCAGCTGTATGTCAACTATGTGTCACTGGGCACATGCACACTTCTGGCTCACCCTCTATGCAAACATAATCTTTTGGAGGATATTTGTGTGGCAGAAATACAGTAATGTCATCACGTGTGTGAATTGATCTTCTGCATTGGGTTGGTGTCACGGAGCTGAAATATGCCCAGTGGCTTACTTAGTACATCCTCTTCCTGCTCCACACCACCTTCCATAGATGTGGAACTCTGTAACTCAGTCTTTCCTAAAAGGAAGTTGTCCAATGGAAGAGTTGTCCAACTGAAAGAGTAGTCTGCCAATGGATAGTCTAGGGGACTTCTTTCATTGGATAAGTTCTTCTCCAGAAAGATCACTGAAGTCATTGCTTTTTGCCTTGATGGACAAATCCTGACCAGCCCAAACTCCCTTATCTGAAGACATCACATCCCCTTTAAACTGCTTTTGTCTAGGGCTAGGCTAAATATATCTAGTTGCTTGGCCTCTCTGTGCTGACTCCTTCCCCTCACCAACTTCATACCTGCTGAGTTTTACCTGGGCACATCGACAGAGGCTCCGCGGGTCCAAGAAAGAAAAGATGTACAGGGACAACACCTTGGGGAGCTTTGACGTGAAATCCAGTGCTTCAGCTGGAACACGATCATGCAGTTGCTTGACCCAGAACTTCAGCTGTGGCAGAGAGCAGCGCTCTAACAGATCCATCAGCACTCTTCGCCTCTGGAGATCAGTCCATTTATCAAACTGGGGTGGCAGGAAGAGGGTAGAAGATGAGTCGCATGTGGCAGAAGGACAGTGCTAAGCAAATGACTTTTCCTTGCATCTAATTTTGGCAAACATCAAAGCACAGACTACACAGGACCCTCTAATTGTTTGATTTCCTGCTTACTAAGAACATAGGAATAGGGAGATCAAGTCAAGAATCCATCTAGCCCACCATTCTTCTCCAGCCCAAGCCAGCAAGAAGCCCCTAAGAAGTCCACAAGCAAGGCATAAGAGTAATTGGCCCTCCCCCGGTTGTTGCTGGCATCTAGTATTCAGAGGTATGCTGCCTCTGGTCATGGAAATTCCACTTAGCTATCATAGTTAATTCCTTTTCTAGAGCGGCGTGGCCAGAAAAAACATTCATCTAGTCCAGATTCTCTTTCCAAGCCAGATCTCATAGCTGGAGAAGGCTGTAATAGCAACTATGCACCTGCTCAAATTGACCGGATTTTGAATCTGAGAACTAAAGTCAAAATGAAATAACTGGAGTGCCAATGGCTATTTCAACTGATGGGTTTTAAAACTGACTTATGTATTTCAATGGATAGAATATTTTTGTATTGTTAGCCATCCCGAGCCCAAACTTAGTTGGGGAGGGACAGGATAGAAATCTAATTAAATAAATAAATAATCAGAACACGCGCCCATCGTATAGGACATTTCTCAACAGTCTGCTCATCTGTCAATAAATATGGAAACCCACAAAGATCTGAGGCTCAAGTAAGTCAGAAAATATTACCCATTTCCCCAACAGGGCTCTTCTTTCTTCAAACACCTGTAAAGAACACACACAATAAGGAAGAAAACAGGACATTAAAAAAATGACTCAACAGTTACAAGCTAGACTGGAGCAGCGATTGCCATGTAGACAATTTCCTGCCTTCAGAATGTTCAGTTCTTCAACATAAGGTCTTAACTGATCGGTCTTAAGATTACTTCATACAAATACCTTCGGTGAGTACGGAGAGCTCAAAATAAGATTGCTTTTCTCCTCAGTATTCACCAGCTTGCAAAAGGATCCCATGTGATAAAATGTGCAAAACGAGGTCTGATGCACCTACTCAGATTTTGATTGCCAAGAACAGCCAGTCAGGAAAACTACAAGCAAGCAACAACCCTTCCCTGTCGCTGGCTCCTAGAATCTGGCGCACTCACTGCCTCCAAACTTAGAGGCTTAATTCAATGATCACGGATAATGGCAGCTGATAGACTTCTCTTTCATGATGTTGTCAACTTCTCCTTTTAAAAACATTTACGGCAGCAGCTATTACCACATCTAGTAACAGTGAACTCTATATATGTATTGTGTGTTGCGGCAGTCTTCTGGGTCATTTCTGAACTTCTTTCTCTGGGTGGTTCAGTGTTACGAGAGAAAAGTTCCTCTCTACTCACCAAATCTCAACAATATCTGCACAAAAGCATGGAAAGGATCTTGGTTCAAAGCTAGGGAACACCCTAATAAAGAATGTAAACTTGAAAAGCAGTGGGGCATTATGTTTGCTGAAGAAGCAGAACATTACAACTAATGTAATTTTACACAGTGTACACAGTGTGTAACAGACTTCTCTCTGTGATACACCTCTGAAGATGCCAGCCACAGATGCAGGCGAAATGTTAGGAACAAGATCTACCAGACCACGGCCACACAGCCTGGGAAACCCACCACAACCAGTTGAATCTGGCTGTGAAAGCCTTCGACAATACAATGTAATTTTAGATTGAATCATTGTCTTTCACTTCGTTGTCTCTAACAGATCTGTGCAGAACCATTTCCTTTTCCTAGAAGAGTGCGACCAGCCGCTGCTGACTCAAAGCAGGCTATGCTTAAGCCTCTTGCCTTTGGGGGGGAGAGTGGAGAACTAAATCTAAATGCGTTAATGGGCTCTCTCCCCCGTGTGTTCTCAAGACACTTGTCTGAATGAGTCATCAACCGTGCCAACCTGCTGCCTCTGTCGTGGTGGCATTTCACAATCTTCTTTGTTACAAGAAATGAGAAATGGCCCAAGGATCACGTTTTGGTTCAGATATTTTAAGTGGGAAAGCAAGGGGATTGTTTGCACTGCTCCAAGTCAGGTTTAGAGCCTTTGATCAGTGAAATATACAATGTTTGCTTTCCAAATTCTTATGAATCCACCTGGAGCCTCTCTTGTCATTGCACTGTTCATTAGGAAACAAAGCACATGTAAGTTAATCCCTTTGGAAATAACCAGGTTTCAGTACAGCCAGCCCCAAGGTTTCTTTTCAGTACTGCAGGTCTAGACTTTTATCCCTTTGGGGGAAACCGGGGTTAGGGTTTGCGAAAGGTTATTTCGAACAGTGGTCTTCAATCAGTGGGTTGGTGCCCTTGGGTGGGTCAGAAAGCTCAGCCTTCTGGATTGTGAGCTCCCACACAGACTGCATATAATTTTTTGCTGCTTATTAGAAGGACTTCTGGGCATGCTTAAGGGACCAAGGGCCCCACATAACCTTCCCCTCCAAGCACCCACAGAAAGGTGCAGCAGGACAGCAAGCTGAAACCACTCAGTTGCTGCAATTTTATAGGCTCTGCTAAGGAAAGGAGGTCTCATTTCATAATTTTCTCTGAACATTAAGGGCATTCGTAGCATAAGAAAAGGAAAGCAGGGCTACACCAAGCAATGGGTCAGCAAACCAAAAAAGGGGGAAAGATGCAAGGTGACTTGTGACCTGGATGAGCCGTTATTAGCAAAATGAGAAGGGCCCAGACTTGGAAATAAAGCTGTCATTGGTCACTCTGCGTCTTTTTTTCCTTTTTGGGTTTGCATTCACATGACTATCACAAGACTATCCCATGAGCTGGAGATAGAAAACAATTTTCACAGATTTAAATTTTTTTTAAAAAACTATTTCTAATTTTGGGTTCTAACATTCTGAAATATTATCTCCTGAATAACTGCAAAAGGAAAGAATCTCACGGGATTCACAACAGCTATGAACAATACTTTGCAATTTCAATTCTAATTTCTCAGGCAGGAACCTACCGGTCCAATTTATTGTTTTTTAATTTTCTTTTTCTAATTTGAAAGAAACATATAAATATCGCAACATACAAATAACTATGACTTTAACAGCCATATATAAAACTTGTTACGTACATTTCTAAATTCACTTCTATTCCAAGTGTATTGCATTACTTTCACAGTACATCTTAATTTTCTTTTGATATACTTTTGACAAACAGAAGAATTTCTTATAATACATTTCTCCCTCACACCTTTTTTAGTTTTGCTTTAATTCTCATTTAAGTTTCCAGTGAATTTAAATCAACATTTTAGTCTACACTTTTGGTTCAAGTTTGAAGTCCTCCTCCAGCCCAAGGAGGCTTCCTCCAACTTGAGTAGCTCTTCAGTTGGAGGAAGAGCCACTTAAGTTGGAGGAAGGTTACTTAGAGGATGGTTTGATTCCCCACCACTATCACTGTGCCCAACTATTCACTCTTTGTGAAAACATTTACACCAATTCATTTAGATTGCCATCATACTCAAACATTCTCACTGTACTTCAGTGGCATCACCACATAGTCAGATCTCACTGAGTAGGGGACACTGTGATGTCATTCCTTTCAGTAATTAATCTTTGACTGGGTGGGATCTTCTTACTAATTCATTCAGGAAAAAGGAAGAGACAATTCTAGGCCAACAGTCTATTACACCGCACTGGCTAATTGCTATTTGAAAATCAAAACTGGAGCTTAGGTACAGACAATCATCGTTCAGGATTTGCTTTATCTAAACAAAGAACTCTCAGAATGTTTACAAGAATCCAGCAGCCTTTTAACCTCAGGAACCACTTTTATTGCTAGATGGGTTGTCATGTTAATCTGCAGCAACAAAATCAAACTAGGGTCCAGTGTCTCCTTGAAGACTAACATGAAGTGTCATCCTAAATCAAGTTACACCCTTTAAAGCCCACTGACTTCAATGGACTTAGAAGAGTGTAACATTGTTTAGGATGACACTGAAAATTTGTTCTAGCATAAGAATTGGTGGCTTCAGAGTTTACTTAATCTAAGCCAATGGAGGGTATACCCATCAGTTCAATGCTTTTAAATTCACTTTTATTTCAGAACTGTGCCAAAAACAACTCTGAATAGGTAGTTGCCCCGTCATCTCTGAATAGTCCTTTAAATGTATAACTTTCACAGTTTATTATTGTATACTAAATCAGGAAGCCTCAGTTGGGACAGACTTAAAGGAACTGTCCTAGTCTTTGCAGAACAGGGTCCATGATGACCTTGACTAGGGCTGGATTCTCCACAGGGACAGAACTCAAAGTAGAATTCTTTATGAATCAAAATTTGGCCTAAGGATTCTGGTTAGGGGAAGATGTTCTCAAAACAGAAGTGGGACTTCCCTGAATCTGTCAGGGGCCAATAAGTTCCAGCAAGTCTAGTTTTCTAATGTGTTATGTGAAATGACAGTACCACATAACACTGCTGTGCAGTATGCCAGAATTCTCTGTGCTTGTAGAATAAAGGAAGCAGAACCATCCTATAGCCCATTCTTTTACAACTGTATTTATACTTACCTTATCATTCATAAGCTGATGGTTCAGGGGGGTCCACGCGCTCATCTTGGTTTGCATCTTGGGACCCTCTAGGTTTTTGGGAGGTGCAAATGCCATTACTTTTCTGCAGAAAATGTACATTAGATTCAAGGATTAATACTGATATTTAACCATCATCCCAGTGAATGCCTTAACAGCATACTAGAAACTGCAATTGACTCTCGCAGGCAAGTATTTGGCTTCAGGTGCCTGAATGTAGAACTTGACTTCACTGACTTCTTCAGTGAGGCTGAAGATTGTAAGGCTGCCTGTGATGGAATTGGCACCAGAGAACTTTCCTCCTCAGGTGGTGGCACTTCAGAATATAGATGAGGCGTTGAGGCATTTTAAATAGTACTAAAGGCATAGGTGGAAAAAGAGTTGAATGCCCTCTTCTCCACTGAGCCTTCTTCATCTTCAAAGGTCACCAAATTAGCTTTTCAAAAACTGGAAGACTGCGGTCAAGACTGGTTTGGCCCCAACTGCACAATTTGAATGTCCTAGATCTGCATGTTGTGATAATCCCACAAGCATTAGCAATACTAGTATTTCTTCATAACCCTCTTTATCAATGTTAACAAAATTTATTAAAAAGAGGCAGATATAGCATGTTCTTCCTGATAGTTTTTAATAATTATGAAAACAACCAGCAGAGTCTCTCATACAAGCACAACTAACCATGTAACGGAAAGAGAACTGCTAGTTATAAATCATGTATAACCTCTCTGCCCTGTTATTACCAAGAACACACATGAAAGATATACAAGATTACAGGGAAAACAAAATAACATAACTGACATCTTAACCTGTTTCCCCAGAACAAAACACTATATTGTTCCTAAACACCACCTGAATCTACCTCCTCCCATAGACTCACATTTAGGACTGATCTAAATATTCAGGCATTGGACAGCACCAGTGTGCAGGTGACATACTGTAGTACCGCCAGCTCATTTGCATTAAATAGAAAAGCCCTCCATGCTTGTGAAAAGTTAGTGTGTCCCTTCTGGCCAACTTTCAATACTGGGGCAGCATTCAAACATGCAATGCCTCAGCTATATTCTGAAGTGCCACCATCTGAGGAGGAAAGTTCTCTGGTACCAATTCCATCACAGGCAGCCTTACAATCTTCAGCCTCACTGAAGAAGTCAGTGAACTTTTTCTAGGATGATCTTAAACAAAAACAAAGAGAAGAGTGCTTTTGGAAATGTTAATGATAACAACGACGAAGAAATGGCTACAGTCAAGAGATGAACCACCCAACATTGTATACTTCAGACACTTCAGGTATACAACTAAATTTATTAACGTAGCAATGATGTTAGCAAATATGTGAATCATCTAGGGCCGGCTCACTGATCATAAAGTTGTAAAAGACTAAGGCTAAAGCCAGATTATAATGTGTGAAATGATCCTGTGAGAAAGGAAGGCAAGGAAAAGTGGATATGATGGTTTCTGTGACATAAAATGTCTAGGGTCACGTCCTGGTTCTTGTCAAAACCCGCCACTTCTCCATCTTCATTCCTTCTAAAACCAGTCCTTCTTTCCATCCACATAGATTTTCCTAATATAGCAAATAGCCCCTCCGTCTCCTCCGAACTGTTTGATGTCTAGAAAATGATGAAGGGGCAAAGGCTGACACTCCTTCTCCACAAATTTCACAGTTGTAATCTAAAATAGGCACCATATGTCCAACAGTGGAGGAGAACATAAGAACATAAGAAAGAGCCTTGCTGGATCAGACCAGAGTCTATCTAGTCCAGCACTCTGCTACTCGCAGTGGCCCATCAGGTGTCTTTGGGAGCTCACATGCAGGATGTGAAAGCAATGGCCTTCTGCTGCTCCTGTTCCTGAGCACCTGGTCTGCTAAGGCATTTGCAATCTCAGATCAAGGAGGATCAAGATTGGTAACCATAGATCGACTTCTCCTCCATAAATCTGTCCAAGCCCCTTTTAAAGCTATCCAGGTTAGTGGCCATCACCACCTCCTGTGGCAGCATATTCCAAACCCCAATCACGTGTTGCATGAAGAAATGTTTCCTTTTATTTGTCCTAATTCTTCCTCCCAGCATTTTCAATGAATGCCCCCTGGTTCTAGTATTGTGAGAAAGAGAGAAATTTTTCTCTCTGTCAACATTTTTTACCCCATGCATAATTTTATAGACTTCAATCATATCCCCCCTCAGACGTCTCCTCTCCAAACTAAAGAGTCCCAAACGCTGCAGCCTCTCCTCATAGGGAAGGTGCTCCAATCCCTCAATCATCCTCGTTGCCCTTCTCTGCACCTTTTCTATCTCTTCAATATCCTTTTTGAAATGTGGCAGCCAGAACTGAACACAGTACTCCAAGTGTGGTCGCACCACGGCTTTATATAAGGGCATGACAATCTTTGCAGTTTTATTATCACTTCAAATATTTAAACATGGCTTTCATGTCTCTTCTCCAGAGTGTGAAAAACCCAAAAGTCCCTCAGAGCAGATATACTAAACTAGACAAAACTATAGCCTGAAGCAGCTTTACATGTTCAAGCTATACCTTAGCAAGTAAAGCATGGCACTGAGTCACAACTAATTCATGACAACCCCATGAAGTTCCACCTCAATAAGGTTTTCAAGGCAAGAGATCAAAAGAAATGGTTAGCCATTGCCTAGATCTACATAAGAGCCACAGTCTTCCTTGGTAGTCTCCCACTCTAGTACCAGACCTGCTTACAAGTTCTGACAAGATCAGGCTAGTATGTGCTATTAGGGACGCTACGTTCAAGCTACATATATTGGAACTTTGGATGAAAAGCAGAAGAAAAATACAACCATAGTTCCAATCCTAAACAGATTTATTTCCTGCTAAACTGTCAGCCCCCCTCCCCTTCCCTTGCATGCCACCCCTCCCTTTCCCACCTCTCTCCTCTAGGGTGGGTGGGCCATGTCCAGATGCTGGGGCCCCTCCCCCTCCCTTGCATGCCACCCTTCCCCTTCTTGGCCTGGCATTTCACACGTCCACCCCAACGTCATAGATGGTTCGGCCATTATCATCGCCCTAGGCTAAGGAGGCCTCCCCACTCCTTGCCTGTAAGTAGTGAAGAGAGCTTAAACGTTCATTCTTATCTGCCTTTCTCTGAGTGAGTGAGCTGTCTGTCCCAAACAATGCCTCTGTTCCCACTGTCCTTTCAAATGCTGATATTATGGGAATGCGAGGGTGGGGGGATTATGGGTTGAGCCTTTCTGTAACTTACAGGTATATACCGAGGCTGAGAGCCAAACTTTAGTTTTGGCTATCTGGGCCTTGGGCTGACATGGTTCCAACAAAGCTCTTGAACCCTTCTTGAGTCTCGTTTGATGACCGGAGTAACAGACCCTAACGTAAGTTAATGGAAGGTTTAGAAGGATTTACCACTGCTTAAATAAATAGTAAGTAAATTCGTGATGCTCTTGTACTTCCTTTAACTACTGAGCCTTTATGGATTCACTAGAATGGTCCCCCTTACTTCAGGATACTTTGCCAAATGCAATGATGACTGAGAACTGTATCCATGATTCCTTTTTCTTAAAAAAAATCTGCGAACATGATTTGCACATTGTTAAACCCAAGTGAATGCTGCTTTATTGCTTATTAATAACTATGTTACTGAACCGCTTTGAATTACTGTCATTAAACTTTGTTCCAGAGTACAGTCACCGACTTCTCACCTAGGAAGTGTTTCCCATATTTCAGTTAAACAAAGCAAAGTTAAGCAAAGACTTCAACAATACAAAGTTAAGCACTTCCAGATCCCAATTGGAAAGGACAGTGCATTCCCTTTTGCAGGACTTTACCTTTTGTCTTCTAGAGATACTCAAGGACATGTACTTCTTTGACTAAACAAAACATTAAGCAGCTTGTTGTGGTGGGTTTTCCGGGATGTGGCTGTGGTCTGGTGGATCTTGTTCCTAACGATCCACCAGACCATGGCCACACAGCCTGGAAAACCCACCACAACCAGTTGAATTCAGCCGTGAAAGCCTTCGACAATACATTAAGCAGCTTGAACATTGGTTACGACATCAGTTAAAATCCTGAGACAAAGTATAATAGAGTTACAGAACAATCCTAAACAGCATCACAGTCTTCTAAGCCCACTGAAGTCAATGGAGCTTCGAAGGATGTAATTCCGTTTACGATCACACTGTTAATCTTGGTTATCTACATGAATCCAATTACTTGGTTTGATCAGTAAATGTCATCAACTTTCTAGGACATTATGACTTCCTAGATTGATGATGTCAGCGTTGATAAGCTTGATATGTTCTTTGCCAAAGAGCTTTCTAACCATTTGTTTGACTAGATAAATTATCCCCATCATGGGAAACCTATACCACTTAGACGTGGAAGAAGGAAGAGATTATAATATGTTTTAGGGAGGTTTCTTGGACATCAAAATTGCCCAAATACTTTTCCAGAATTCCATTACTACTGATATTTTCTTGGTGCTTCAGGAAGTCAGATTATACATTGATTAGCTTTCATTCAGCGGCCAGCAAAACATACAAGTCCGACAATAGCTATAGATCCATATAAAAATAGACCATTTATATAATAGTGCATCCACACCTGTGTAATCCTAGATCCATTTGGATTCTCACCTGGTCGCTTTAGCTCTTTATTCATACAGACCATTTATATAATAATGCATCCACACCTGTGTAATCCTAGATCTGTTTGGATTCTCACCTGGTCCCTTTAGCTCTTTATTCATACAGACCATTTATATAATAATACATCCACACCTGTGTAACTCTAGATCCATTTGGATTCTCACCTGGTCGCCTTAGCTCTTTATTCATACAGACCATTTATATAATAATGCATCCACACCTGCGTAATCATAGATCCATTCGGATTCTCACCTGGTCGCCTTAGCTCTTTATTCACACAGACCATTTATATAATAGTGCATCCACACCTGTGTAATCCTAGATCCATTTGGAATCTCACTTGGTCGCTTTAGCTCTTTATTCATAAAGACCATTTATATAATAGTGCATCCACACCTGTGTGTAGCTTACTGGTCCATTAGATTCTCACCTGGCGAATTGGCTTTTAGCTCTTTATTCATGAGACCATTTATATAATAATGCATCCCACCTGTGTAATCTGAGATCTGACTTTAGGATTTACTCACCTGAGGGTCCTTTAGCTCTTTATTCATACAGACCATTTATATAATAATGCATCCACCTGTAACTCCTGAATCGGTTTGGATTCTCACCACAGTGTATAGCTCTTTATTCATACAAAGACCATTTTATATAATAATGCATCCACACCTCGTCAATCATGGATCGATTGAGTTCTCCACCTGCTCGCCTTAATAGTGCATCCACATAGCTAGCAATCCTAAGATCCGAACTTTGGAATATAAGCTTGGTCGCTTTAGCTCTTTATTCATAAAGACCATTTATATAATAGTGCATCCACACCTGTGTAACCCTAGATCCATTCGGATTCTCACCTGGTCGCCTTAGCTCTTTATTCACATCGACCATTTATATAATAATGCATCCACACCTGTGTAATCCTAGATCCGTCCAGATTCTCACCTGGTCGCTTTGGTTCTTTATCCACCGGATGCCACTGAGTCGTTCCCAGGGTAGGGGGCTCCCAGCCTCCCCCACTAGCCTCCCTCTTTCCCCAAAGGACGGCGGCCTAGGCAGCCTTCTCCTCCCTACCTCCTGCAAATCGAGTCCGCTCTCCATGGCAACCGTTGCCTAGATGCAGCTGCCAACCAGAAAAGAGAACTGGCTTTTCTCGTTCTACCTAGCAACCGGCCGGGCTGGCTGAGACGGGATTGGCTGCGGTTCCCCCCCCCCTTCCCCCTTGTTGGGGCTCCCCAAGGGGCGGGGCCGACAGCGGTGGAAGAAGGCGCGGCGGCGGTTGTGGCGGTTGAGGCAGTTCATTCGCTCTGCAACCTGAGGAGAAACATCCAGGGCCGGAGCGTTGCGCTCGCAGGTAACAGGGAGGGAAGGAGGGCCGGTGCAGCTGGCGTAATTTCCCACATCTTTGGTCAGCAATGGGGGAAGGGGGGGTGTCTCCAGTCACTTACGCAGCATCCCACGGAGGGCTGAGGCGGTGGCTTCCCTCCCCGCTTTCATTGAGGAGAAAAAGGAGGGGGGAGGTCTCCTCATGGGGCCTAAGAGCGGGGAGGGAGTCCTTCTTGCGCTCCCCTATAATAAAAAGGAGAAGGAAGGCTGTAGTCCCCCCCCCCCCCCTTAAGTGACAGGCGTTAAGTGGGGAATGCTGGTTTCCCCACCCCCTTTTGTAATCTCTGCCGTCGTAAAGGGAATAAATACCATTCCCACCCCTTCCCAGTCACTGGAGCCTGCATATCGAAAAAGCGGGGTAAATAAAATCGGAGAATATTAAAATGATATCTAAGTGATGGGGGGAGGGGGGTCGTTCCACATCTCTGAGAGAAAGATTTCCAAGGTTGCTCTTTCTTTCTCCCCTCCCAGGGTTGGAGGGGAAAGTGCCAGCGGTCGTAGGAGTTATGCTTCCTTTCTTTTTCTCACCCTCCCCGCCTTATACTTGTCATCGAGGGCTTTTCTTTCGGCCTCAGGTTTGTGTTTGAGTAGGAGAGAGGGAGGGGAGGTTGGAAGTGCTGCAAGTCCCTTTTGTTGGGAAAGAAATTAGGATGAATGAATCCTGGTTGGGAGGGGGCGGGGTTTTCATTATCCCATGCACACTTAGCAGATTGAAAAAAAAAAACCCCGGAGATACTCTTGTTTATTTCTCATTTATATATTGCTGATTTTCAAATATTCCAGGGTATATAGGGGGAAACTGTCACCTTTGTGCACGGTTTGTGAGAATTCTCCTTGCTAGATGGTGTTGGGAGTACAATGTTGTCCTTTGATTTGATCCAGCAAGGCAGTTCTTCTGTCTGTTCTCTTCCTCCCCCATGCCCTCAAATGTGTCCATTGGATGCAAGAGTTTTCCTGAGTTATCCATTCTCTTCCTTTCTCTCAGGAAGGAAGAATTCTTGTGAAGGAGGAGAAGGAAAATGTTCCTCTGGGTCATTTTATGGAAACTAGGATCATAGCAAGGATAAATAAATGCTCAAACATAACAAGTTTGTTATCTTGCTGGTGTTTTGAAAGAGTGGTTAGAAATCGTGTCTTACTAATCCCGCAGTTGCAACTGAGGGAAACTGGATTGGGAGGTGTTGGGAAAGCTTTTCCATTTCAGTCGTGCACTTCCTATATGGAGTGGGGGTTTTTTCCCAAGGAGGAAACCACCTCCATTGCGGAAAGGAGATTTTATTTAGGATTACTGTTTCATCCCCATTTTCAAGACTTGGGGTAAAAGATACCTGGTCTTTACGATGTTTTAAAAAGATTATGCTCCCTCCTACACTTGCCTATACTTTTCTTTGCAAAACTGGCAAAGAGTTAAGAATATGCTAAAATATCTAGCTGAAATGAGTGCTTTATAGTACCTTTTTATGTGTGGGATTCAAGCTGAGGGGACAGAATACTAACTCTCATAGATTACATGAGTTGAAACAGCAGAGAAATAATATTTGTCCATCCCTCTGATAGCCACTGGAGTAGTCGGGAGATTGTTCTTTTTTTTCCCGCACTGTGACTAAATAATTGATTACCACAGATAGCACTTTGCCACCAAAATACTGCAATACTTAACATTTTGCTGTGAGGCATATCCGTTCCCTTCATCAATTCTAGTTCTGTATTCATTCTTTCTCACTGTTAGCTGTGAAGCTCTTGTGGTTTAAATCCTTTGCACATAAGGCTCCTTTCTTAAGCTATGTTCTGCGTTTAATTTATATAAGTGGTTACCTTAAATTTGAACAGCATAATATATGTCAGTATATGGATGATTAACCATTTGTTGTCCTGAATTCAAACTGAGTTGAGTCGTAGTTTGAGATGGGTTAATATATGCAAAGGTAAAATTTTGTGAGAATAAGATTGTATTTTCATGCTTGCTGCTTGTATGTTTAAAAGTCGGAAGACCTCAAACGAGAAGTGACAAATATTTAGGAAACAGACGTATTTTGTAGCTCAGCCATGAATCACCTAAATGTCTTTATTATGATGAAGATAATGCTGTGGTCAGGCTTAACTCATATATCAGTCGATATTGCATGTTCTTCCCCCTCTTGGCCTGCTGTCTTTCATTGGAATTTAAAAGTGGTGAATAGGTCAGGTTTCTCTTCCATGATTTGGATTCTTCTTTGGATTCTGATAATACTTATCAAATGGTTGCTGCATGCATTCAAACTATTTGTGGCCATAAAAGCTATCACCTTTGAATTTTTTAAAAAAGCAACGTTCCTGTTCACATTGGTGCTTGATTCTTTCCTGTATGAACCCAAGAATGTTCACATGTGTCACAGTACTACATGGGTTTGATAGAAATGTGATGCTACTCTTCTAACCAAGCCCATTGCGTTTCATGTGCTGAGGGGGGATTCTCCATGTGATCAGGTACTATGCTGTATACAATATCTGTGAGAAAATGGCCTCTGGACTCTTCTTGAGGAGAGTAGTTTCTTCTGTAATTAATGTAATTCTTTCTGGAGTCATTCCTGTTCAAAATCACTAGTGCTTTAAATACTTGATGATTAATTATTTGACCAAGTTGTGTTTGGGTTTTTTGTTTCTTTGGACTAACCAAGTGTCAATACTGTTGTGACTGTCTATTATTATAGTTTTGCGAACTAAACACCTGAAAGGTGATTAGGGACTTTACAAATAGTGTTTAATCAGCCTTCATGAATGAAAATCTTTTTCTGCACTTTGGAATGCCACAAACGTTTTGGTGGTTTTAATTTAGACAATGACAGGAAGGGTGCCAGCCAATCAGGAAAAAAGACTGATCTGAGTGGAGGTTGATTAATGTAGTTGCCAAAAAAAATTGTATTCAAGGCAAGCGTTTGTTCTATTTGCTAATTTTTAAAAATACAGGTGTTATTTATTTTATTTATTCCCCACCTTTCTCTCTAATTGGGGGGTCCCAAGCATGTTGCATATCTCTTCTCCTCTATTTTATCAGCACAACCTGTGAGATAGGTTAGACTGAAAGTGTGACTGGCCCAAGGTTACCCAGGAACCCCCCTGGGCAGAGGGGGATTTTTTTCTGAAGCCTTCCTGATCCTAATCCAACACTATAGCCAAGTACTCCACACTGAAGCCTGATTTTCTTTTGATGTGCAGATTATGGAAAGCTGGTGTTTGGGGGATTGAGCAAACCATCCTACAAGCAGCAGCTTTACATTTTAAATGTGTGCACCAAGAGAAAATTAGGTTTCTCAAACAACTCTTTGAGGTAGGTTAGGGTGAGAGGATGTGACTGGTCCAAGATGAGCTTCTTTTTCTGTGGCTGTTTTCCATGGTTCTTAGTGCATGAGTGTCTGTCATTCCTATTTGCTCCCTAAATATTCCAGCCTCTGCTGATCCAGAGGTCTCACATGTGGTATCCCTACCTAAAGTGTGTCGAGGCTGTCTATTGATGCTTTCTTCTCATAGGGTAAGTGTTTTGGAAAAATAATATTGTAGAAGATGCCTAATCTGCTACATTTGGTGGAGTTTGTGAAAATCTGTGGGATTTATGAAAACACTGTGGAAATTGTCAGTTATATGCGGCTTAAATATGCCAATTGTCTATCGCTTTCATGTTAACTGTATTTCTTATATCCCCAGTAAAAAGCCAAAGTTGTCAGTCTGAATGGAATTTTAACTACTGGGAAGGCTAACTAATGGCTAGAATGTAGCCAAGTTTTTCTGCATACAGAAGGATTTCTGTCCTCAAATGTTCAGCTGAATCCAGTCCAATTAACTGCAGAATCTTGTTTTTCTCTGATCTTTAAAGTAAGGAAGATAAAGTGTTTAGGGTTTTTATGAGCCAAAACTTGCCCTAATATCAAATTATAAAAATACAACTGAAAGTCAGTGTTGGTTATTTTATGCATCTGGACTTTTAATATGTTTCATAGTATATAATGACATGGATTATTAACGAAGGCTGCAAGATTTAATTGATTTAATGGTAGACATAATCAGCAAAAGTTTTAATCAAAGATGAACATTTGTCCCTGCTCCATTTAATCAGTAAAACCTAGGCTAAAAGACACCCTAGCATGCAGACTGAACAAATGTATCTTCTTAAATCAGATTTGTTTTCCTTGCTATAATTAGGCTTTTTCTTAATGAGAGAAAGTCATTTGACTTTCATGGCAAAAAATTAAGCTGAAGAAAGTAAATACCAAAACTGTTAAGATTTTCGTTTAACTATAGCAAACTAAATAATTCACTGATCTGTGGAACTTTTTAAAAATAGACTGTTACTTTTAATTGCAGTCTACAGTTAAGATAACTGGAAGCTATTAGGAAGTATTACCTGAATCAAGTAGGTGGCTGTTTACTGGCTACAATTCCCAGTTACTTTTTAAAGTGCTAACCATGACCTGGGTGGCCCTGTCTAGCCTAATCCTGTCAGATCTGGGAAACTAGTCAGGGTTAGCCCTGGTTGGTACTTGAATGAGAAACCACCAAGGAGACCGGGGTTATTACACAGAGCTAGGCAATGGCAAACCATTTCTGAACATCTCTTGTTTTGAAAACCCTATGGGTTCACTATAAATTGACAGCAAGTAGACGGCCCTTTCTACCTCACCCAGTTCTGATTGACGAGCAGAATGTAATGCTCTTCTTTTCTTGAACTTTGAGAATATCTGCTACATTATTTCTGTTGTTTCTATTATGTGTTTGTAATAATGTAAAAGTGGTAAATTCTAAAGTGGGCTGATTTATGGAATATAATGAAGAGAACAGGATAGAGTGTCCTGTGCTGATACAGCTTGGGACTAATCTGACAATAGTTGTGTACTTTTGAACATAAAAACAAACAACACTAACATAAAAATGGCATTAGGAAAAAAAATCCAGTGCTACTGATTCCTGTCCTGTTGACTATTATATCCTTCTTATATATTAAGCAATAACTGAGGCTGGCTAAATGGGAGTAAGTAAGTTTTGGTTGGCAGAAATTGAATGAAAAAAGTTCCAGAACTGTGGACTTGAGGGGAGGAGCTCACTAGATCCATCTCTGTCCTATTTCAATGTTAAAAGTGTTGGTGAACTGTAATATTACTGTTTTATTTATTTTTAGGTTGCTTTTTGAATGAAAGAAGAGAACCTGTTGACATGGGATCTGTCTGGGAATGTGGTTAAGTGGTTGGTTAGACGGCTTGATGCAACTCTTATCCCAATATGAAGCAATGGCCAAAATGAAGTACCTTGATAGTGCCTCAGGAATGAGAACCTTCTACTGGTCTATGCTGAGAGGTATGATTGCAAAATGTTGTTTGAAGAACCTTAAAGCACAAAGTTGAAATGCTAACCATGGCGTGTTGGTATCTCCCAAAGTCTGCTAAATAAGCTGGAGAGTCACAGAAGCATTCTGAGAGGATGGCTGCAAACTGGATGTTCCATTTCCTTTGGCCTCTGGTTATTCTGGTAGGATGCACAGGTGGCCACAGCCTGTTCTCATGTGAGCCCATCATCTTGAGGATGTGCCAAGACCTTCCTTACAACACCACATTTATGCCTAATCTTCTGAACCATTATGATCAGCAAACAGCAGCTCTAGCAATGGAGGTAAGGGTTAATTTCAAGTTCGTATATGGCTTTACTGAGTGAATTGCTTTTATTATTTGGGGATTTCTAAGACTACTTGGTCTAACAAATATTTTTCTGCATAATATTGTACAAAATGACACACTGGGCACTTTTGCAGCTTTAGTAGCATTTTACAAATGCATTGAAAGCTTCCTGTAGCCAGCGAGATGTAACTGTGTCAGAATAAGATATAGAAGACTCTACTCTAAAACCCCATTCTGGTAGGAAGAATTGCTGGGTGACCTTGAGCCAGTTGCCCATTGTCAGCCTAACACATCTCTTGTGGTTGTGAAGAAAAGAACAATATAAGCAGTTTTTGGGCCCCTATTGAGGAGAAAGGCAGGATATAAATGAAGTAAATAAACGTACAAAACACTTTTGTGAGTAAAAAACCAAAATCACAAAATGAATATGAGTTTCCTACCTTACCTTATAACAGAAGGGTGTTCCATGTTACATGCATAATATTTTAATCAACCTTGAGTTCTTGAATTAAATGCCCCCCCTGTATTTCAAAAGCAGTATACAAAAAATTAAAACCCAATCACAGCACCCTAAACTTAAAAATAGAAGAAAAAGCAACAGAATAGTAAGCAGAGCAGGAAAATATTTTAGCAGCTCAACTGAAGCCACACAAAAAAACCCCTAAGGAGCCATGTGTACCTACCACTGAAGAAAATTGCACAATTCTAAGGTAATAAATAAAAAGTCCTTTAGTCTCATGTTCTTGAACTATGATTCCCATCAGCCCCTGCCAGCAAGATCAGGTGGCAGAGCTGATGGGAATCATAGTCCATGAACATCTGGAGGACCATAGGTTGGAGACCCATGCTTTAGTGGAATCTAATGAATAGCCAGATTAGAATGGCAACAAAATGCTGTGATAGCACAATAACTACATGATCTGCATATAGCTGAGATCCCTGCAGGAAGAGAAGGTGTTTTAAAAATCACAACAGGCAGATTGACTTGCAAAAAATATCAAGGAAGGCACCTTTGTAAGGGGTCTGTATAAAGAATTTTATGTAATCAAAACCGTGGCTTTTATCCAAACAATATTTTCAGGTTATCATTTGGCATCTCTTCAGTTAAAATCAAGAAGCAGAGCATCCAACATATTATTTCTTTTTACATACATAACTTATTTTGAAGAGCCTTGGATCATCACCCAAATCACTCAACAACTCCATATAAAGGAAAAAAGCTATGCTGATTGCACAATATTGTGCTGACTGACTTATTTTGCCTTTTTTCTTTGGTATAAAGCCTCTTGCTTTACAGTAGTAATACTAAATTTGAGTCCAGTAGCAAATTAAAGACCAACATATTCAGATACAAGTAGGAATGATGATGCATCAGTCCTTATGTTCAGGTCAGAAGATAGAGGGGTATGACAGAGAAGGGCCAGTTGGAGTCAGGATGCATAGGTACAGTGCAAAATCTAATCAGCTTGATTAGAACTAGGAGATAAGTATAGAGGTGGGAAATGTAGAAAATTAGCATCAGTAATGTGACAAAGAGTCCTGTGTTCCTGATTAGCCGGAGTGGAGATCCTCTGTCATGAACTTGTTCATGAATTCAGGTTTGGAGATGTACAATTTCTGGAAATTTGGAGCCACTGAAAAAGAAACACCTGCCTATGCCCTCCCCTCCCCTTACCTTAACATGAATCTTGAGAAAAATTGAAATATATGCATTATTTACTGTCCTGTCAAACCTAAGCTAAGTGTACTGCTTTAACAGCATAAAATGGTTCATTTATAACTTGGCATAAAAGATTACAATATTTGATATATTTATGGAATCTGGAAGTTATAAATGCTTTAGCTTTGTACAAGCAAAATTGCAGTTGTACCCAATACTTGAGAGGAAACTGCAAACTGATGCACCTTCATTATTTTAGAACATGTATATCTGGTTAGAGTGAGATAAATTCTCAATGACATTTTCAATTTTATCTGAGGCTTTGGTGCAGTTTCTGCCCCACCTCTTTCTGCAAGGTAGGCAATAAGCAATGTGTCACTGGTTTGAGTGAGATGGAAAGGTCAGCCATGCCAAGTTAAAAGGACAACAGAAAGCATGCAATTGTTGAGAAACAAGAGCAGTTCATGCTCCTATCATGAAGAGTAGGTATCCTTCTAGGTGCAGAAATAGATATTGGATTTAAGAGCTATCTATGTCTACAGCATGCCTGCCTTGTCTTTAAAAGCATCTCACTCATTCTGAAAAAAGCAAATATTCCATAGGCTTTTTTAGTACACTTCAGTTTCCAGTCTTTCTGTTGATGTCTGACGGCATATGTAACCTTGCAAGATAAACAAATGGATGAACCTGAGATAGTAGTATGGCTTGTAGTGTTTAGGACTGGTGATTGTGATGTTAGTGTATATGGGGTCAAAGTTGACATCTTGGTTTATTTCAGGCCCTGGTCCCATAGACCATGTTAGGTAGTTCATTATTGTGAATGAGAATTTGTTTAAAGTTAGAGGGCTGTCTGTGGGAAGGAAAAATCTGTCTAGTAGCTGTAAGAAAAGAATATATCATTATCCGGCATAGATTGTAGGTTATTAATGATGTGTTGAATTGGCTTGAGCTGTATGTGCAACTACTAGAATGCACTATATCAGGCTACTTGAAGATTGCAAAAAATGCAAAATAGGCAAAGTGAATAACAAACAGGAACAAGATCCTGACTAACTAAAACAAACATTCAGCCAGTACATGTAATGATATATATTCCTGTGTCTTTAAGAAGACTTCACAATCTCAATAGAAATGATTTCTGCTTTAGGAGGCTTAATGATCAGAAACTCTAAGGGAATATACAAAAGCAATAGGAAGGAACTGACAGTTCTCAAAAGCAGTAGGAGGGAACCAACAGCTCCTCAATCAGATCAAACAGTTCATCAAGAAAATATATAGACAGGTATTGCTGGGAAACCAAGTCCCTTCTTCCTCAGTATAGAACTGTGATGACAGTGCTGGAAAAATCTTTCCTCAAAGAGTTACATAAACCATTAACACTCTGCCTGCAAAGCTGTCTGGACCAAACAATGCTGTTTAAAGGATGCTCACCAAATGAAGACTAATGTTTTAAATATAAGATGAACAAGGCTGAACTTTACAGCAAAAAGTGAACTTACTTTAAAGAAAAATATGTCATAAATTAGACATACCTTTTTAAATCAGACACTTAAATCAGACACTTTTTAAATCAGACACTTAAACTCTCAACACATCCCATAAACACAGCCAGGTTACCAGTCTTTCACAGAGCATGTGTGTCACTCTAAACTGCTCCCTTAAATCCATTAACAAACAAGATCAGCTGAAATGTATAAGGCTGCATAACTTGCTAACATGGAAACGCTTGTTCCTGCATTACAGCTCAGTTGAAAGGACAAGCTGCTTTATAGTAACAACCAATTGTAAACAATTATAGATGTGACAAAGAGTTAGCAAAAAATATGACATGCTGCACAACTTGTTACAACAAACTGTTGCAAAAATACATATTACAAAAAACAGGCCAAGTCCAAAGTTCAATTTAAACCATAAGGCTCCAAAGTTTGGAACAGGAAAATGAGCATGGCTTCAAGTCTGTAATAATATTCTTTTAATGTTAGCATGACAGTGTGGTCTGAGCTGCATTTGACCACCTGTGGTATGTTGCAGCAGGTTATCCCTGGGTACCATTCTGACTCTTATCAGTTTGTTTCCTGAACAAATCAGTTAAACACTATAATTCCAGAAATGTCTGTTGACAAATTTATCAAGTGAGAATCTCTCAGAGGGCTTAGAACAGGTGCAGCTATAACATAAGAGCTTGGCTATAGGAATGTTTGGGGTGTTTAGTGTGATAACTGGAGGCATGTACGTGTGTGATCAAAAGATTTTCAATATAAGGTGGTGTTTATGCATCTGTATTGTATCTGTACAATAATGTCTCCATCTAATGTACATCTAGTGTAGATTGACTCATAGTCAGGTTAATGGTATGGTGAAAGCTGCTTAAGATCTGGTAAAAAAATTTAATAGCTTCTTTCCCTTTTGACCAGATGACAAAAAAGTTATCAATAAATCTTAAGACAAGGAAAGATGTTAACATGAGCCACTTCGAGTTCCTGTAGAACAGCAAGGTGGCTAATAAATGTTTTGAATGTTTTTTTAAAAAAAATACATAGGAGTTAAGGAAGCATTGCTCCAAATCAGTCATGGAAATGTTGGTATGGCATGGTATTGGGATGGTGCCATGGGATGACTGTCCCATCGATATGAAGGAATAAATAATTACCAAATTTGAATCCATTATGGGTGTGGCAAAGTAGCAGGCATTGATGATATTGTCAGAGATAGTGTTCCTAATGGCTTGTAGTATGTTTAGGGCGGGGGGGAGGTGTTGGTATGTAGAGACTCAACATCCATAGCATTCAAAATGGTGTTTTCTGGAAGATTGTCAGTTCTGTTTTCTTCAAAGTCCATGTTTTTGCACACCTAACTGGGCTGTTGATAGCATAAGGATCTGGGAATGGGGTCCATGTATCCAGGCACCCTACAGTGTTGGTGCCTATGCCCTAGATGATAGAAAGTTCCAGGTTGCCAGGCTTGTATATTTGGGGCTGAATGGAGAAATGGCCTGGTTGATGTTTCTGTGTTATGTTCCTATAGATTTTTTCCTGCATATGTGAAGGCAGTTTCTTTTGTAATCCTGTTTAGATCCTTCTGGTATTCCTGAGTGGGGTCTGTGCATAGTAATTTGTAAAAAGTAGTACTGGAGAATAGTAGCCCTGACCCAGATGGCCCAGGCTAGGCCGGTCTCATCAGATTTTGAATGCCAAACAGGGTTGGTTCTGGTTACTGCTTGGATGGGCGACTACCAAGGAAGTCCAGGGTTATGACATGGATGCAGGCAATAGCAGACTACCTCTGTTCATCACCATAAATTGACTGTAACTTGCCAGCAGTTTCTATCACTAATAGTTTGTCCTGTCAGTACAAACCTTCGAAATTGGGTGGAGTGGGGAGGTTACTTAAGGGATTACAGGGGTTAGTGAGGAAACTTTTACCTTATAGATTCTACAGTTTTAAAAAATTTCCAGTCTTCTACCTGTATATCTCTTTCATGCATTTATCTTAGCATATATATGTTTTCTCAAAAATGTGATTTACTGACCATATGAGCTTTGTTCCTTATATGGAAATATGTACTACAGAAATAATTTAGGAAACATTTTATACCATGGTGATTCAATTTTAGAGCTATTATAGTGGTTAGTGTCAGACTAAGATCTGGAAAACTCAGATCTGCATCCCCATCTAGCCATGGAAGCTTTCTAGACGACCTTGGGTCAGTCAAACAACCTAACCTACCTCTCAGGGATGTTGTTATGACAAAATGCAGGAGGGGAATGATACAAGTCATGTTGGGTCCCCATTGAGGAGAAAGGTAGAGTATAAATTAAGTAAATTAATAGAAATTTGTTATGCTCTTTTCTGTTGGTTGGCTGCAAAAAATCTCACTGTACTTTTAGAAGAGCACGTAACTCAAAAGTAAGATCAGGGACCCTTGAACATGATATTATCTTGTCATGCAGAATATAGCCAGGGTTCTAGAATTCTAGCCAGCATAGTATAATGGGATTGCAAATTCTCAGGGTAGGCTGAATCTGCATTCAAGACCTCTGGGGGAAAGCTTTATTCCCACAGGCATTTGACATAATTCTATTCTGTTCCATGGGTTGGGGCTGCTTTCACAAGGATTAAGACTGTATTTGCCAACTTTTTTGCTGCAAATTCCACTCATGTGGATTGATGCAGATGCATCTTATATGACTGGGGCTTCAGGTGATGCTGTTTAGAAGACTTTTTGTCTCAGATGGTTTCTACATTTATTGCAGGTAACAAAAGAATCTTTTGTCTCAAACCTCTTTGCCTAACTTCTAGTATACTATGAAATTTGGACAGCTCAGCTTGACCAATATCAGCAAAAGTAACCAGGAGCTGTCCAGCGTAGGTCAGCATTATGTAGATAAGTTCCAGCTTTGTAATAAAAATGTTTAAATAGAAGTGTTCTTGACGTTCTAGGTGTGAATAAGTAGCTTGTTGAAATAAATTTGCTGAAAGTATCTGTCACTAATTTACATGGCCCTGTTTGATTGTAGTGTGAATTGGCTATTGCAAATCAGCTATCATATACAACACATTCTCAATCAAGAAATATTGAACCAAAGTGAAATAAGCTTGTCACTCTATTATTGAGGAGACTTCTGATAAAGAATCTGGAATGTAATTCATACAAGGAAAGGTTGAAGAACCATCTTAATGTTTTTAATTTAAATTTTTATATTTCCTTCTTAAATCAGTGTCTCTTCAATAATGTTTGCACATATTTATTTGAAGCATTCCTTCTTTCAGTCAAAATATTCCAGGCAGCTTTTTCCATCTTGCACTACACTTCTCAAGAAATTGCGTGAGAAGTGACTATTCAAGCAATAAACAAAATGGCATTTTTGAAATACGGTAAACAAGTTTACACTTGAGGGGAAGGGAAGTAGATAGGAGGATCATCTTATCAGTGATCTCTTGAAAATGCCACACACATCTATGGATCATAAATACTATATAGTAAAACCCAGTTAACCAAAAACCATCTCTCAACCATCTCTTCTTCACTCAAATTTTTTTGGTTAAAATCGGGGTTGAATGCTATTTGAATTTTATGCACAGAAGCACAGATCCCAGCCCTTCAAAACAAGCCCAAATTTCACCCTGAAATGCTGCTGTTAGGAGCCAGGGGATTGCCAGGAGCAATTGGAGGGGAAGGGGGGGGGTTAGCTTCTTGTACATACTGATCTTTTTGATGAGGCCCAACTTTATGTATGTTGGGCAGATTACTGCACTGGAAAAGGTGAAATGTACAGGCATACTCACTTTAAATAGATTGGTTGATCATTGACAAAAAATTGTTTGATAAAGCATTTGATTTGCCCGTGCTGCATCTGAAATTACTGAAATGTGTGTGGGTGGTGTCCTGCGGTATTTTTGCCAACCTTGAACAGATGGTGTTCCCAGCAAGCATTTTATCCAAATCTGCACCCCTCCTATTTTAACAAGGAAATTGATTCAGTCTTTGATCACTACAAAATGAATAAATAAAAAGAGGATGTTGTCCCAGATTACCAGAAATAATCTAGGAAAATTTGCTGCTTGTTGTTGACAGAAATTTAACTAGTGTACTGATCTTCAGTTGCTGGTGGTGTTCGGCAGGTCAGTTCTGCAGGGCCTGTAAGACGGAGATGTTTCCCAGGCCTTTGGTTGAGGCCATCAAATATTCCATCTGAGTTAGCCAGGCTCCTGCACCTATGTTATATTTGGTATTTATACTGTCATCATCAGCATCAGCATCACACATATCTTCCATCTGGTACTTTATCCCTCTGGCCCCTTCCTCTCCCCTTGGTAATTAAATAACAGAAAGGGTAAGAGTGATTTTAAGCTTGGAATTTTATGTGGCAGCCATCTATGCCAGTTTTTAAGAACTATATTAGATGTTAGTATGGTCGGGTTTTAATTATATCTTTGATGTTATATTAGACTGTGATCATTGTAAGCCGTCCTGAGCCCAGCTCTTGTCGGGAATTGGGTAGGGTATAAATGTAATAAAATAATAAAAAATGGTCGTCCAAGGAGTTAACCTCTGTAACATTACAGAGCATCAAGTGCAATTCTAAATAGGATTACACCTTTCTTAGTCCATGAAAGTCAGTAGGCTTAGAACTGTTAACTTTGTTTAGAATTGTACTATAAGACCCTGTAAAAGAGAATTGCTTACCTTGCTACCATAAATGTTATGCTGGCCACCAGACAGTTTTTTAAAAGTATATTCCATGGGAGAGAGACTTCACGGCTTCTGTTTCAATACATTCAGCCAGAGCTGACTTTTTGCTAGTGACACATAGGTTAGATCTGTTTATAGCTGGCCACTCGCAGCCCTACCAAATTTTAGTCCACATGTGGAAAACATATGCCTGCAGGTTCATTTGTAAGGAGAAGAGAAACAAAAAGAAAGGTACATATTGTCAATCATTGTGTTTTTGTCTTGTTATGCCTTAGTTCATGTATAGCTATAGAAGCCCTTCCTGCTAAATAGTAGCAAGTTTATTATTCAGTCTGGCTACCTGGGAGGTCAATTTGTATGCTCTTTTCCCCTCAAGATGAGTTTCTGGAAAACAGTGCCTCCCGAGAGAACAGAAAATCAAAATTGACAGTTCAGGTCTTCATTAAATATTCCTCTTGTGCTGGTAGCAGGCTTATTCAGGGTATTAAAAATGCATAGGGGGTTGCAGTCATTCTAGCAGATGTTTAACCTTTTGTCCCTTCAGAGGCAACCTTGATATTGAAAAGACACCTAAATCAAGTGAAAGGAAGCAAAAATGGGACAATTGCTCAAGGGACAGAAAAGGAGGGAGAAAGTAAGCAAAAGAACTTGAGAGGATGGTAGGCGAGAGGTGCATAGAGATGTCAGGTCTTGTCCCCAGGAAGGCTCTCCTGACCTGTGCACAAAGCTTCTTGATTTGGAAGAAACCTCCATTTGTTACGACATTCAAATCCAAACTATTGTTTAAATCACAAAGATTGTTTCTTGCCTACAAACTAAGTTTCTAAACCTTTGTTCCATTCTGGTTTGTAGGCAAAAAGCAGGCACCAGTATATGAAAATGCTACAATTTGGAAATCACAGCAAAGTGTAATTTCTTTTGAAATTTATTCATGACATCTGAATGCAGCTGCTGTGTCCCAGCTAATTTAAGAGATGATCAAAGGTCCAGACAAAGAAATCTGGGTGGGAGGTAGCTTGCAGATTTCCAGAGGCTGTTTAAATTTGAATTTTATCTTCTACCTTTAAATCTACCACAGTCCTCCAGGAGTATCTTGAATGACTTGCCTGCCTGGGAATTTACATAATGTATTTCTGTAAAGCTCTATCCATGTGGCTTGTTAGAATGGTAAAAAGTTCTCTCCATCAACACCAAGTTTAGTAATGGGTGCTGGATGTTTTTATTTATTTATTTATTTAAAACCTTTTATGCAGCCTTTCTCCCCAATCAGGTCTTTCAAGGCAGCAAATGTAAAAACACTTGAAAAATTAAAAATAACATTTAAAATTATAAAATAATTCAATACAAATACACACAAACCGCCAGCTGTGCTTGTAAAACACATATAAACACTATGACAAGGCAAACACACATATTTTACAAGTGCTCTGGAAGTATCCTTCCTTCTAAAGTAAAGCTGATATGTGTACATTTGCATGCTGTGTGTTCCACGGCACCTTTGCCTCTGTTTTCCCATATCATTTCCCTGTCCAAGGCCCTTTTTCTGTTTAGCACAGACGTGTCCCTATGGATACCCAGCCTTTTGTAGTGTGACAAAGGTTGGTATTCTGATTCTCATGAGCCAAATTGTACCCTTTGACTCTCTTCCCTTTTCACACCCCTTTGCTAAGCTTAGTCTGTTGCTATGCTTGAAGACCAGTGGGTACAGGGTTCCCATGGTAATGGGAATGAAACTCTGAAGGGAGGAGTATCTGTGCTAAACTCAAAGCCTTGTTAATTTGAATGTGAATGCAGAAGGAAGGCTCCTTTGAGCTTTGCCTTTGTGTGTTCCAGGAACCTATAATGTCAGTGTAAAGCAACTTTTTCATTTGAGAACTTGGTTTATGTTAAATGCTGTTTGATTTTTATGAAGCAGCTGTTTATGGTAGAGCATATATTCTGCCAAATAAGGATTATGAGTTTTTGCCCTGTCATACACAACTAGGATACTACTTTAGTGACGTGTGATAGTCAGTCTACATAGGCTTCATTTTCAGTTTCAAATGTTTGAGCTTCTGCTGCTCGCATCTTTTTTCTTTCTTTCTTCAAAGAAGTTTTAACCTGAAGTACAAAATCCATAGGTTCAGTGGAGGAAGAAGGAAAGGAAGAGCTGGGAGGAATCATGAGAAAGAATCCTATTTGAATCAGTACGCTGCATCCCCTGCAGTCTGGTTTTAGTTGCTTAGACATGAGTAGCACTAGTGCTTTTTAAGAACTGTCCATAAGACAGCTTTATTTTAATCGTATATTGTTAAGCTCAGCCAAAGAAGTACACTTTTGATGCTGAGTCTATGTCTTGAAACTCCTTTCCTTTGCAAGCAAGAATCCTGCTCTAAAATTAGGGTTGGCAGCAGCCCGGTGAAAAAAGTCTTGTCACATTTAGCTTCTCTTAAGGGATGTAAATGAGCAGATTAAGCTTTTCATGACTTGGAGTTAAATAACACCCCATTAAGCCTCTATTAAGGGATATTCTTTCTCCATGCAATTGGCAACCCTATCTAAAATGTTAACACCATATTTAAAAAATGAACAAAGCGAGACTGAATTTCATCCTTTCACTAATTGTAATGAAGACTTGAAAATTCAGAGAAAAGCTTTTCTGCTCTGAATACTTTTCTGTACTATACTGTACACAAATACTTTTCTGCCTGACTTCTGCCTTTGTAGTTAGGCTACATGTTGAAGTATGTATGTGCTCAAAGATTTTCAGGATAATAAAAATGTAATTATTTCTTATACCTCTCAAACGTACAAACGAGGGATGATTCAGAGTTTAAAAGAAAAAAGCACCTGAAAACCTTATTGGTCAAATGCCACCTTCTACACGTACAGGCCATAGAAGCAGAATGAGTATCTCCGTATTTTTTACAATGCCAAAGACGATGAGGACCATTCTGGATCTGAAAGAGGTAAACAGGTCATCATCCAGAAAAAGTTCCAAATGGAAACACACAGATCCATAAAGGAAACCTTTCAATAGACCTTCATGAGCCATCCTTTTGGGGCATAACATGGTATCTCTGTTTTGCCTGCATGGTCAACACTGCCAATTTAAGGTCCTGCCCTTCAGACTGAGGTCTGCACCCAGAATCTTTACCAAAGTTCTGGTACAGGGGTCTGCAACCTGTGGCTCTGGAGCCGCATGCAGCTCTTTCAGCCTTACACTGCGGCTCCGCATGGCCTGGACGTTGGAGGATAGCGTGGGCGTGTCCCTCCAGCCCTTCAGAGCAGCGCTGGAAGGAAAGGTGATTGGAGGGGCCAATCTGGAGATGGCTCCATGAGTGAGAGTGCCACTTTTTGCGTCCCCTCCACTCACCTCTCCTTCCAGCGCTGCTCTGGAGGACTGGAGGGACATGCGCATGCTGCCCTCTGACCCCTGGAGATCGGAAGGTAGCGTGAGCATGTCCCTCCAGAGCAGCCACTATCCCCCCTCTGCCTGCTCCGTCAGGCAGAGGGGGGATAGTGGCTGCTCTGGAGGGACATGCTCCGTCAGGCAGAGGGGGTTTCCCTGTCTGGCACTGCTGCCTCCCACAGCACGAGAGGCGGTGGCACCGGGCAGTCTGTGGCCGCCATTCCCCCTCTGCCCCACGGAGCAGGCGGCTGCCTGCTCCATTGGGCAGGGTGGTTTCCCTGCCCGGCGGCTCTGCCTCCCAGCGCTGGAAGGAAAGGTGAGTGGAGGGGCCAAACCGGAGCCGGGTCTGTGTGGAGCCGCCTCTCCAGCTTGATAGATCTTTGGGGCCGTGGAAAATGGGTCCAAATGGCTCTTTGGGTGGTAAAGGTTGCCGACCTTTGTTCTAGTAGCACTCATACCTGTAGAACGTCAGAAAGGTATACAGGTACACCCATATCTCACCCACATTCTCATATGTTCTCCCTCGAGGGAGAACACAAAAAGATATACAGAGATATACATTCCTTTGGAGTACTAGCAACTCTAGCAATTACTAAGAGCTTTCCGTTCGCTTCTTGTTCTCGCCCGTTTACTGGGGTGTGGAGATGTCTGTTGTTTCATCACATTTGTAGCACACCCTTCCTCCAAGGAGTTCAGAGTGGCACACACTATTTTGCTGCATGCTCATAATCAACCTGTGAGATGGCATAAAGCCACCCAGTGAGCTTTACAGCTAAACAAAGATTTGAGCTTGAGGCTTTTTTGGTACATATCCACTTCACCTTTCAGGCTCTGCATTATAGCAATGGTTCCTGCACTGGAGGAAAGTGCTGCCATTAGCAGTGTAAATCCATGGCATCCATCAGTAAGTGTGTTGTTATAGCAAGTTGACATACTACAGTTGCCACAAACACAAAAGATTCAGTGTGTGGGAGGGTGATGGTGTTGAAGTTAATTTCTAGGTCTCCATGTGTCGGAAGTGACTTGATGACACTTCACACTCACACACAATCCATCGGAAGAGCAAGCTAAAATTTCTGCTGCCTAGACACCTTGGCCAAATGCCAGGTGCAGAATAGAGGTAATGTGTATTTGTTCCTCTATGACAAAAACAGGCCAGTTTTCATTTTGTAAATTGCTTTGATGTTCTAATTAGAGAAAGCTATAATACAAACTTTCCTAATATTTTTGTAATACTGAGGGAGGCGTATGTGGAGAGATCCTGTTCAGTCAGGTTTTCTTGACTTGATGCCCACCAAACCCTACATAGCAGCAACATGGAGGCTTGGCAGTTTAAGTTAAAGCAATTAGAAAGTTGCTGCTGCCCCCATAAACTAAAGGACAGCACAGCTTAACATCAAGAAATACATGGTGCCAACTGATTCTTCTAGTCTCTCTCTCTTGTTTTTACTTCTCTTTGAATCAACATTCCTGCTAACTAGACCATAGCATCTTGTTGCATTGCTTCACCTGTGAACTGTTTTGTCTGCTTTGGCAACATATTAAGGTTTCTCTCATTCTGGTTTTTTAGCACCATTGTCACCCAGAAGATTAACAGGTTTTAAGTTATGCTTTATTTTATTTTTATTGTTAGTATTCTTTGTGAAATTGCAGTTTGCAAATAAAAATTTAATTTTTAAAAAAAGTTGCTGCCGTGCATGATGCTCATTTTTACAAATATTTGTTGGCATTCAGTTCAATCTGTTGCCTCCACTGCTTGTATTATCTCAGTTCTGTTTTTAGCTTTGGGGAGAAAAGCAGATGTTAGACTGTGATAACCACCCAAATTATTTCACAAGATTGACTCTGTCTTATTGTTTTAAATGACAGCCTGGAGGTATTTAGTATGTTTGCTTGTTTTACTCTCTTTATAGCCTTTCCATCCTATGGTGAACCTAGAATGCTCCCGTGATTTTCGACCATTTTTGTGTGCACTGTACGCTCCTGTATGCATGGAGTATGGCAGAGTTACCCTCCCTTGTCGCAGGATTTGTCAACGAGCTTATACAGAATGTTCAAAACTCATGGAGATGTTTGGAGTGTCTTGGCCAGAGGATATGGAATGCAGTAGGTGAGCCTTTGCATTTTTACTTTAATTACCAAGGACTTGTAAGGAAACCATGGCTCTCAGTTTGCAAGATCAGAGTCTGACTGTTACTAATAGAATATGTTAGAACTGATTAATTCATAGAGTCATCATAATTCAGAAGTGACCTGATAGCACTTAACACACATGCACATTTTTAAGTGTGTTCTTGGCTGAATAAAATAATTTTGTTTTTTAATTGGTCTAGTGTATTTCTGCTGAACCACTAGTGTGACTTACATGCATCCATCACAGTTAACATCATTTGTAATACATAAATGAAATTACCCAACTTTTTATCCTTGAAGCAGACCTGTCAGATATGTTAGGCTGTGTGGGAATGTGAGGAGGGAGATGAAGCTACCTCCCAAGATGAATATTCTAACCACACTGACTCTCAGACTGTCCTTTGCCTCACTACTTGTATTCGACTCCAAGGATCGCTAGAGCCTTTTTTACCTAACTTTTGCAAAATCAGAATCATCATACACACAGACTTTGGAGCAACATGGTGCCACTGCTTACCTTGTGACTTTTTGTTTTGTTGTGGTTATCACCAAGAAAGCACAAATTATTATGTTTAAGAGCTTTCCAAACTATGACAGGCTTTAAAACGTCCTTTTTTCCAAGTCAAATTGGCACGCAAGTTTGATTCTTTTAACTTTGTCTGTCCTGTTTTCTCTGAGCGTGTTCATGCGTGAATGGCCAAGTTTAGTTAACTATTGAATGACAAAAGTTGAACTTCCTTACATTCAGCTTTGCAAAAATCTGGCTTACCTTGAATAATTCTAAGCCTTTTGCTGCTTTACATTCGCAAATCAATGTACCCAGCAGTAGTTTTTGTAGGAGCTAAAGCTCACAAATTAAACACATCCAGACCAGTTGGACTGACTAGGAAAGCATTGAGAGTAATCAGTCAGCCATTAGGACAAGTTAGCTCTTTTAAAAAAATTATTGATGACTGGACACTTTCTTCTTTCTTCTAGCTTAGCCAAATGAGGAGAGACTGAGAGAAGTAGTATGGCTTGTGTTGAAGAGGTCAGGAAAGTCAGTTGTAATAAATTGACAGGAAATCAGACAGCCAGTGTTCTGTTCTGCTCTGCTTGGCACTCAGCTCAGGTTGTCTCTGTCCCAAGCGCAGCTCCAGTTTGCTAATAAGGAATGTTTTATCTCACTAGTAGCCTAAAGCAACTCTGTTTCAGTGCATTCCATCCACTTGCTGTAGGGAAAAACACTTCCACTGTTCCATACATTTTACTCCAAAAGTCCTGCGTGTTTCATATCATGACTGACATCAACACCTATGTAGTTTTCTAGGATTATGACCTGGAGAAGAGAATGGGTAGGGAGGAGAAGCTCACACCAACAAGGGCTTGAAAGTCAAGTGGACTGAAACTTACACCTATTTGAACTGATCACCCAGATCTTAGGCTTTTTCCGCACGGCCAGAGGCAGCGGCTTCCCACCAGCTTTGATGAAGCCGGTGGAGCGTCGGGACAATTTGCATGGTTCCATGCTGGCAGTCCCGCCGCCACCACTGCCCACAGGGGTGGCCGCGAGGGACTTACCTTGCGTTCCTCTGCAGCTCCAAGCGGCTGGAAAGACACGCCCATGCTTCCCTCCGACCCTCTGGGGTCACAGGGCAGCATGGGTGTGTCATTCCAGCTGCCCGGAGCTTCAGAGGAACGCAAAGTAAGTCCCTCGCAGACACTGGAGGGGCCAAAAGCGGCACCCTCACAGTGGTGCGGTTCACACTGCGCTAGCGGGAAGACGCCGCTTTTCAAAAACCTCACTCAATGGTCGAGGTTTAAAAGCGGCGTCTTTGGGGGGGGCGAAGACGGCCCTGTTGCATCATGCAAACAGTACCCTAGGGACGGAGTTTTTCCATCCCTTGGGCACTGTTATTTGGCCATGCGGAAACAGCTTTAGCCTGTATACCCCAAACCAGAGTTCCTTAGTGAAAATCAGACTCTGAGATTACACAAGGGTTGCGTGATCATTAAATAGTAGAGTTTGCTCCAAGAACTTGACAACATGTCAGTATCACCATCAAATATTACAGTCCCCCACTGATGTTTTGCTTACTTGAGGGAACCAAGACAGGAAAGCTGCTTGATTACTTTGAAGCCATCAACAAATGTGTGTGTAAACTTGCTTCAAGAGGCTTTCGTTTTCTCTCCCTTCTCTCTTCTAGGTTCCCAGATTGTGATGAGCCTTACCCCCGTCCTGTTGATCTCAGTGTAGTTGGAGAACCAACAGAAGAGGTGCCAGTAGCAGTGCAAAGGGACTATGGCTTCTGGTGCCCCCGAGAATTAAAAATAGATCCTGATTTGGGTTACACATTCCTGAGGGTACGAGACTGCTCCCCCCCATGCCCAAATATGTATTTTAGGCGCGAAGAGCTCTCTTTTGCACGATACTTCATTGGCGTGATCTCCATTGTCTGCCTTTCGGCTACGTTATTTACTTTCTTGACTTTTCTGATCGACGTCACAAGATTTCGCTATCCTGAAAGGCCTATTATATTCTATGCTGTCTGCTACATGATGGTATCTCTCATTTTCTTCATTGGCTTTTTGCTAGAAGACAGGGTCTCCTGCAATGCATCTAGCCCCAACACATACAAGGCTTCCACAGTGACACAGGGCTCCCACAACAAAGCTTGCACCATGCTTTTTATGGTGCTGTATTTCTTTACCATGGCTGGAAGTGTCTGGTGGGTGATTCTTACTATCACTTGGTTCTTGGCAGCTGTGCCAAAGTGGGGCAGTGAAGCCATTGAGAAGAAAGCCCTGCTTTTCCACGCTAGTGCATGGGGTATCCCAGGAACCCTAACCATCATCCTTCTAGCTATGAATAAAATTGAAGGTGACAACATTAGTGGCGTATGTTTTGTTGGCCTCTATGACGTGGATGCGTTGAGATACTTTGTTCTTGCTCCCCTGTGCCTGTATGTGGTTGTTGGAGTTTCTCTGTTACTAGCTGGCATTATCTCCTTAAATCGGGTACGCATTGAAATCCCTTTAGAGAAGGAGAACCAAGACAAGTTGGTGAAATTCATGATCCGGATTGGTGTCTTCAGTGTTCTCTATCTGGTGCCCCTCTTGGTTGTGATCGGCTGCTATTTCTATGAGCAGGCTTATAGAAGTGTATGGGAGACAACGTGGATCCAAGAACGATGCAAAGAATATCATATTCCCTGTCCCTATCAGGTAAGGAAGCCTGTCTCTTTGTGAATCTACATGCAGTCACTGGCCACCTATTTTCCCAAACACCTAACATGTAAGGTAGTCTAAAAGACTTTGGCATCACTCTTCAGTAGTGTACACCTTTTGAAGAGTAATACTGTTAAGGCATAATAGTATTATCTACTGTGAATTTAATATTCAAAATAGAAAACCAGTAGAAATGTGAAACTGCAAAATAAGATTCCATAGAAAGTAGACCCTTAAAGGAGGTGTTTATGCATCACAAAACCATCTGGCAGCTTAGACCAAAGTTTAAAAAGCATGCTATAAAAAACTAATCAGCTATTTAAAACAGCTACTAACTAATAAAAATCACCCCACACTAGCAGAATAACAAAGCAAATAATAACTCAACAATAACAACAAAACCCCAAAAGGTAACCAAACAGCACAATCTGAAAAAGCAGAACTAGCAAAATAATACTGCAGGATGATATGAGCTGTCCAAACAAATAATAGAACAGTAGGGCAGCAGAACAGTTTAAGACAGGAGAGAAACTGAAATCTTGGCATGTAAAATTATCTGTATTTAATACCTAAAAGAACAGACAACAGGAAGATTTCCTGACAGAGCAGGAACTTTCCACAAATAGTACAGCTACTGAAAAAGCCCTGTCTCTAAACATGAACAGCAAGGGTTTTTCTAAACCTCTGTGGAAAAGCAAATTAGGCAGTAAAAGCTAAGAAGGAAACTTTAACTCAGTACTGTTGCAGGGACTATATTATAAATGTGCAAGTACGTGAGGCAGATTACTCTGAAACAGTATAACTGTTTAGCTTGTTATGACTCTAGTCTTAAATAAATGGAATGTTTTTGTTACCACTTACTAAAAGAGAAAGGCTGCTGTTAGCTGTGACGAGGTTGTTTCTTGTTTTTCTTGTTTTGCCTCATTAAAAACTTGTTTAAATAGTACATTAAATGCAGCTACATTTAGAGAAGGAGAAAAGGTGTCTTAGATTATTGGAAAATGGATCGTGTTGTCGGAACCTTAAGTTCAAAGCTTGTTTGTGCTGTTAGTCTGAGACAGTGGGTTGGCCAATGTACTTCATAGTGAGCCCAGCATGGTAAGGGATAACTTTTGGATTCAAACTGGGGAAGCTCAGAGTCAAGACCCCATTCAGAACTTAAGCTCAATGGGATCTTTGGCTCAGCCATGCTCTCATACTAACCTATTTCTGAAAGATGTTGAGAGGTTAAAATGGTGGAAGGGGGGACATGGTATGTCATGTTGAGTTCTTTACAGAAGAGGTTTGGTAAAAATGGTTTTGAGAGGGATATTTGATTACTCTTTATAAACAGCCTTGGAAACTTAAAAGTCAAAAATTAATACCATATTTGCTGTGGGAAAAGGAGCAATTGTTAAAAAGGTAAGGTATGTTTAGGTCAAGTCAGGTTTGGCAGATACAGAGGTTAAAAACTGGAAGGGGATGTGCCCGTTGTACTTCATAGGGAGGAAATTTCATAGTTGTTCTAATACTCCCCACCCAGGAGTCTTCATCATATTTTGCCACTTGTAAAATGTCTGACATTGGTGAGGTATAAAGCAGGGCCTCAGCAAAGCAAAGCTGTCTCTGTAGCTGAGATTTTTCTCAGAGATAGAACAAGATACAAAATGTTACGAACTATTGTATAGCATGTGGTCTTTTGTGGTGCATGGAATCTGTTATCAATATAGCCACAATTTCACAAGAAGCCAAGGAGATCTATACAGACAATAGTGGTGAGTTGCCCATTCTTTCTCTAGGGACCTCTATGTTAACTTTTATGATCTGGCTGCCAATTGATGCTTGGCACATAGCTAATGCGATCATGCCAAGGGCCATTTGCCTACTCCTTGCTTGCTGTGGATTTTTTCCCTGGCTTAACTGGTTCACTCTTAGTTGTTTTCAGCTGTTATAAAATGGGAGCTGTTACTATGGAAGACTACCATGGAAGTACGCTTATCAATTTCTGATGTGCGTGTGTTTTTAATTGCAGCAGTGGCATTTTGCCCTTGTCTTGCTCTTCCTGCAGAACTGTTGTATTCCTCCTCAGGTAACTACAGGTCTAGGTATAAGCACTTTGATAGAAGTAATTTATTATATAAGTGAGCAAGAGTTTGCTAGCTGCTAATTGCAGCTGGCAACTGTGCTGAGTCAAACTAATTTACATGGGGGGAAATGCCAGGAAAATGAAAGTGTGCGTAACTTTCCATCTTAGTCAAAGTCTCTCTTCCCTTTACCTTGTGGCACAATAAACAATGGAAGGTACTTTATTTTTTTTGGGGGGGGGGGGGTCCTTAGGAAATTATTTCTTACGTTTCCCAAGGTCTGTGGAGTTTCAGATAAGTATGGGACCTTGCATTTTGGATATTCTCTCTGTTATGTGTGTGGTCAGATCCAGGCAAAACAGAACTCATGAATTCAAAGTCCTCTTCTAGTCCCTGAAGGGAATATTCAGACAGATTCATTTTGGGTGCTGTGTGGTTTCCGGGCTGTATGGCCGTGTTCTAGCAGCATTCTCTCCTGACGTTTCGCCTGCATCTGTGGCTGGCATCTTCAGAGGACCATTTTTGTGTTAAATTTTATGAGAGTGAAATTGGCTAGATCAGAAGCTGTTTATGGTCTATTCAGTTGCAATATAATTACTATGGAATTGGAAAAATCCCAAAGTTCTGTTATTTTCTTGCTACTGAGTACTTTTTTTGCCATGTCCACAGCATCAACTAAGAGCGTGGGGTTGGGAGAGTGTAAACAGTATATATTTTTACAAGGTTTTCTTTCTCTGTTCCTGTCACATTAAGTGTGATCAACCATTTCTCTGTTGTTCACTCTTTGCGTGTCATCTCTCTAATATCACTACCAATTTTCTGCCCCAGAACCTTAATTGATGTTGATTACTTTTGACAGTGCCTCTGATTCTTTCCTGTCTGATTAACCATGCAGCACTGTTCTGAAAGTTTCCTTAGGGTAATATTTACAGGAGAACCAGTTCTATTTTGTTTCAAGAACAGGGCTACTGATTGTCCAGATGATCACTGTCATTTGTATATAAGAATTGTAATTCAAAGGCTGTTCACAGATCTTTCCGGATAACCACAAAAGCATTCATATGGAAAAACTCTGCACAAATAGAAAATTAGCACAGTAAAGTAAGTTCTGCTCCTTTTCTCTGCTTGCTGTGATCCTCTGCCTGGTTGTGGTCCATTTTACTACACACATGAAGCTGCCTCATACTGAGACAGACCCCATTGATCTGTCAAGATCAGTACAATCTACTTTAACAGTCAGTGGCTTTCTGGGGCCTAGCTACAGATCTTTCATCGTACATATTACGCAGTCCTGTTAACTGGAGAGGCCAGAGACTGAATCTGGATTCTTGTATATGCAAAGTAAATGTTGTGCCACAGCCAGTCTGCTGTCCCATTCCTTCATTATTATTATTCTCCTGTGTGAGTAAATTAGGCCTAATTTTGAGTCCCAAACCAGAATTCTGTTTAAATCTAGGCTGATCCAACTTTCTTCATATGTACTCATAAGAGGGAAATAAAGGGATCCAGTTGACACTGGTCTTGCCTTTCTCCCACAGCATCTACTTTAAGTGAATTAATAAATGGAACACTGTACTTCAGTTGTTTACATCGTGTTCTTCTTTTCCTTCTGCAGGTTACCCGGATGAGTCGCCCAGACCTTATCCTCTTTCTGATGAAGTATCTGATGGCTCTTATAGTGGGGATCCCATCAGTCTTCTGGGTTGGAAGTAAAAAGACTTGTTTTGAGTGGGCCAGCTTTTTTCATGGTCGCAGGAAAAAAGAGTGAGTTCTGATATGTAAAAGGTGGCAAAGCAACAGGTGGGAACTACTGTAACGTAAAAATGTTCTAATTTTAATAAAGCAGTTCTTCGTAGCTCAGAGGCACTATTCCTAATACTGCTTCAGAAAGTACTCCAAATTCTAACATGTAGAATTCCTCTTCTTGCCCCCCTGGCCTAGGATATAGAATGAGTGGTGATAAAAGCAGAACACTCTGGCTGCTGGATTCATTTTTGTCTTGCTCTTAATAACTATACACAGAGGCAGCTGTAGAACTTTCCTGTGTTTCCTCAACCAAAGAAATTCAGTGAAGTGTTGTGGCTGCTTCCGGTTTGAGTGTCCTCAGACGTTCTATGGCAGGAAAGATCATGTGCAGCCATAGTATGCAATAGGTTTCTGCTAGGGCCAGAAGTCCCATGACTAGGAGACAGGTTAGACATCCTGGCAGGTACATTATTTGCTTTATAACTTGTTCACCCATGAGTAATTGATGCTTATTCTAGTTGGTAGATAATATGGTTTGAATAAATAGCCTTTTTTGTTTGTTTGAGAGGGCTGCTTGCTTGTAATCCTTAGTTATAGCTGATATTTCTAGCAGAGAGGAAACAAGTCATTAGTCATGCATGAGAAAGTTGTAACTGAAGAATGTACTGGCTAGCACACGTAAATTTCAGGTCCTTGTCCCATTATACACTGCTCGTTGCCTCATTAAAGTTGCCTGACCACAATGTAGCTGTGGTGGCAGAAGCTGCAAGTGACAAAAAAATTCTCTTTGCCACGGTTAAAGGTACAGCAGTACTGTTAAGGTCTAGACTCTTATGGCTCCATCATTTACAGCCCTTGTTTGCTCACTCTTTACATGCCGCTATTGAATTACCCTCTGTGTTGTTCTGCCATAGTTTACTGTTCTACTTCTCTTCATGGCTTCTATACATTTCTTCAGCTCCATGCATCATTTGTTTTGCTTTCTTTAATACTGCCCTTTGGCAATATTATTCTATACTCATGTTTTTGCTGCCTTTCCTGCACTATGTAGCCCATTCTCACCTCGACCGCTTTGAGACCTTTGGAGTCTCCTTTCTCATTAATCCTTCTTGCCTCTATCCCTTGTTGCCTCCTGCCTTTTTCCACATGCATACTTCATGTATTTTCCAGGTTCCTGCTTCACTGTCCACTGTCTATTCTTCATCTTTTCAGCCCCTTTCATTGCCTTCCTAAAGCTTCTTCCCAGTGATTTGCTGACATCATAAAATTTCTATTCCTGTTTTAATCCTTGCCATGCTGATTGCTTCTCCTTTTCTCATAGAAGCTGGAATTCAAATATTCTGATAACTTTGTTTTCCAAGTAATCAGAATATGTGTGACCTGGCTTTGCCTGTCAGTGTCTGAAGCTTCACAAAGTTCAATTCAGTATGGCTTTTATTTTCTGGTAGTATTCCTGTGGTCTGTTCAACAGTATCTCTGCAGAGGAACCTCTTTTTAGTTTTGACTGTGATTTGTTGTGCGGAACAATCTGCTTGTGCTGTTTCAAGGACATTCTTGTGGTAGTGTCCCTAAAGAGGAAGAGAAGAGATTGTCAGTCCTGAAATTTTGTTCTGATCCGCCCCCTTCATACATCTATGGAACACTGGCAGAGATGATCACTTAAATTACATGTCTATACAGATGTTATGGTTTCTTTTTCTGTTCTCATTGACATTTACAGCCCCATCCAAAGGGGGGCAGTCCACCACTGGAGGCAGATTTGCTCTGCCTGGGGCATTTGCCCCGATGGATGGATGGATCTGCTGGCAGGCAGCTGCCAAGGCCCTCCACATCAGTTGAACATGGTCTAGAGCACCAGACCAGCATTTCTCTGCCCCACCATGACTGCCAGTGAAGAGTACTCCAGGGGCGTGACTGGGGGAAGAGCCACTGTTTCTACCTGGTCGTTGCTCCATCTACACCTTTTTGGTGGTGTAAGTCCATGAAGTCCAATGGAGGCTTTCCAGTGGCAGGGAGACTCTGTTGTGGTTTTTTGCTTCCCCATGCCACTGGAAAGCCTCCTTGGGAACGGTGGGGCAGTGCTGCTGTAGCACAGCATCTGAGTGCCCAGCCTTGTGGATGGAACTGCCTGGCTTTCTTTAATTCTGACATAAACAGAGTAAATGACCAAAGTTGCAGTGTTTTTAAGAGATGTTTTATGTATGGGGATTTTTTAAATGTAGCCATCTAGAGATCTTGCATATAGGTGGGGGTATAAATTTTAAAAGTAGAATAAATAAGTGTAAGGCCTCATTTCACTCAAGTAGCACTTAGGCTAAGCTGGCTAGATGCACCTTTTCCCCCAGTGCCCAATTGTTGCAGGTCAGCAGACTCAAGATTGCCATAGTTCTGTCAACATATTTGACAAAAGGGATGGGGTGGTATAAAAGTCTAAATAATAAATACATAAATACATAAATAATAAATAAAAGGCAACCCATGTAACTCACTGTGAACATGAGAAGGGTAGATGGGAAGTTTGGGGCAGATTTGGCTATAAGGACGCAAGTGATTCTGCCCATTGTGAGAACCACAGTTCCCATCTTCTTGGCCTGTAACCTATTGAACCAGTTTCTTGGCCTGTAACTGCGCATGAAAATTTTACTCATCGGTCTGTTGCAGTTTTAAAAGGAAAAGGTAGAAGGAATTGAATGATTCCTACTGGATGCTGGAAGTGAAAAGAATACAAGATCGTTTCTTTTCTTCTCCCCCTTCCCTTCCAATACTTGCTTAGATTTCTGTGGCGGAGACACCATTTTCCCATTTAAACATTATAGATATAGTGAAACCAGGCACAACTCATTTATAAAGTGTGTTCATCAAACTGTTTTTGGCTGCTGTCTCTGTACACTGTTGTGTTTCTGACATTAAACTAACTTCGTTTTACTATTCCTCAGAGCTGTGAACGAGAGCCGGCAAGTGCTACAGGAACCTGACTTTGCTCAGTCTCTATTAAGAGACCCCAACACACCCATAATTCGCAAATCTAGAGGCACCTCCACTCAAGGGACATCCACTCATGCTTCCTCTACCCAGCTGGCTATGATGGATGACCAGCGAAGCAAAGCAGGCAGCGTCCATAGCAAAGTCAGTAGCTACCATGGCAGTTTGCATAGGTCACGAGATGGCAGGTGAGATAAAAAATCTTGTCATTCAGTTATAATTTCTGTTGATTGAATATATGGTTACATTGAAGAAGTTAGCCTTTGGCTATAGTAATTCGAGGGAGGCTTGATAATAATACAGTCAATTACCCTTCCCATATAATTGAAACCTCTTGTTAGCCAAATCTCTTTGGAACTACAGAATATTCCTGGAATTTGCATTGTTATTGCCTTCCAAGGGCTCAAGTTATACTTTTCACTGAATATTAACTACCCCCCTTTCAAGCTGGAGAAGTCCAGCTCACATAAGAGCCTCCAGCCCCATGTGGAGATGTAAGCATGCTGTCAAAAAACGTAGGGATCCTTAGGCCGCTGGTATAAATAAGTAAGTATAGTTCCTATTTGTGGCCTCCTGTGCAAACCCAAATGGGTCTGCGCAACTGCAGGCCAACTGTGACAAAGGTTCGTCAGCTTCTCTGAAGAATTCTCTAGAAGCTCTCCCGAGCATTCTCTCCCCCTCCTTTTGGGAGGAAGGGGAAAATTTTCCCGCACAAAGTTCAGGTGATGTAGGAGGCAGAGGGAATGCTTCCTTTGGTTCTCTTTTTGCTGCCATGTGAGGAGAATGTGAATTAGCTTCTCAGTGCTACCTGCCATGTTTTCTGACAGGATTTCTGTCAAAATGGAACCCAGTGGGGTACTTTTCAAAAAATTCCAGAAGTGTGGGGCCAGGATAGCCAAAAACGATGGATGTAAGGATTACCTTCTTTGCTTAGGCAAGGGATATATCCCAACCTCTTGTCGAGCATGTTTTAACCTAACCATGAAGGCTAGCAGTGTGCGCGCCTCTCATTTGAAGGCCACACTTTACAAGCAGTCTGGATTCCTCTGCCAAGGTGGGCAACAACACCAAGACCTCCTCAGTTAGGTCAGTACCAATTGCCTCCTCAGTGAAAAGTCCTTCCATGAGCCAAGAAAGAGTGTCTTCTCTCCCTAGCCTGAAGGAGAAAGGGAGAAAGCTGTCAAAACCTGTGGAGCATTCATCTTTGAGGAGTTTGGAGTTAGTCTGTTCCCATCACAGAAAGATGTCCAAATCTCTGATCCATTCCTCTTCCTCATCCACTTTGAGGGCACTAATCCGCACTGTACTCAATTGTGTTGTGACTGCACCTTATTGCCTTCAGCTGTGGTTGCGGTAGAAAAAGCATCGGAGTCAGCACAACACCAAGACTTACAGCCAAAATGTTGCTGTCTATTATCATTATCTCCTCTTTCAATGGCTGCAGTTGACAGTTCTGCGGTTCATCAGGATAGACCTTGTAGCGCGTCATCACCTTGGAAGTTGGAACACTCATGGCCACTTATCTTCGCGCATAGACGAGGGCTTCCCATCTCTCTCCCCGCACAACGTGGAAGCGGCGCAATCAGCGGCAAGTGCTTTGGATACTATCTTCTTGGCATCAGCTGCTTTCTTGCTTTGGAAACAACTGCAGGAGTCAGGGGACACCGACGTAGTGCTGGTATCAGAGGATCCACTGTGCATTCCATGGGCTTTGAAGGTGGTATTGGCATTTTCCCATCAGAGATCCAAGTTGTCGCAGCACATCACAAAATAGGGATTGACCGGACCATTATGGGGACCATGAACAGTGAGGCACCTTAGACCCATGACTGTGTCCACCCTTTTCATCTTGGTGGCTGTCCCACTACAGAAGCTAAGATGAAGATCAACACTCGATCATGCCAGGGAGTTATCACTTGACCTCAGACTGTCAGCATCAACCTTTATCTCAACACTGGAAGAGCCATCTTGAGTCCAGCCACAAATCAGCATCTTGTTGCTAGGACAGGTATTCAGTGTCAAGTCCTGGATCAGCAAGACCAAGTCCGTGTCGTTCAACTATAGGATGTTGAGGTCAATCTCCCAACAGACATTTAAGGTCACCTATGAGGAGTCCTTCATGCTGAAGTTATCAAGATCTGTTGCGTTCTTCCTTAGAGGAAAAGTCTGATGAGGCATCAGAAACATCCCCAGATGCTGACATCCATGTACTCTTACCATTTGATTCTCATGGCTATTGCATTAAATTTGGTAAGGCAAGAGCAGGAGCTTAAAGACCGTATAGTTGACGTTTTGTGTTCTTGTAAATTATCCACCCACCAGTCCTATGAGGCTAAGTGGTGGAGATTTGTGTGTTGGGTAAAGGAACCTATCCTATCCATCAATCCTATCACCTGTACGCTTCTTGTATTGTTTGATTACCTATTATTAAAGCAGTATGGTTTGGCAAATACATCTTTGAAGGAGCATTTAGCAGTGATCTCAGCCTTTCATATGAACATGGACTCTGCTTGCTTGTTTGCCAGCCCGTTTAGTGCCAGGTTCCCCAAGGGTTTGAACAACATATATTCATCAGTAAAGGCTGCAGTTCCGCAGTGGAGTCTGTCCTTGGTTTTGACTAAGCTTATGGGTAAACCCTTTGAGCCCATGGCCACCAGTGACCTAACCCTGATATTGTACAAGACTGTTTTTCTAATGGCCGTCACTTCCGCAAGAAGGGTGATCGATCCTAGGGCTTTGCTTCTGAGCCTCCCGTCTTAAAATTTTATGACAAGGTTGTTTTGCAACTTTGTTTTTGCCATCTCCCTAAGGTTGTCTCATTTCCACCTGTCCAAAGTCATAGTTTTACCTACTTCTTCCCCTAATCCTTCTTCAGAAGCAGATAGGGCACTGCACACTCTGAACCTATGACGGGTGTTACTCAGAACATTTAGACAAGACACAGCTTTATTCATTCTCAGGTGTGCAAAAGGGCAAGGCTGTGTCTGCCCAGATTCTGTCCCACTAGGTGTGCAAGGCCATTCTGAAGGCTTATAGTTTGGCTAGGGTTGAGTGTCCCCTTTGGGTCCGGGCCCATTCTACATGTTCTCAGGTGTCCTCTGCTGCCTTCCTCGCCAGGTTGGACCTTGTGGATATCTGCAAGGCAGCAACATGGGCGTCTGCCTCAACCTACACCTGGCATTATGCCATTGACATAGACATCAGCCGGGAAACTGCTGTCAGAAAGGCAGTACCGCAATCCAGATGAGCCTATATTAAAAAAAACCAAAGTGTTTATAATTTACCTCTTTATGTGTACCTGTCCTTGTCTCCATGACAGTTCTCACCCTCCATCTGGAGAGTTTGCTACTCTCCCATGTGGGTCTGCACAGAAGGACACAATAGGATTACACTTACCTGTAACTGTTGTTCGTAGTGTGGTCTTCTGTGTAGGCACACATACCCTTTGCCCTTCCCTACTGAGAGCTGTCCTGTTTCTGCTGGAATGGTAATTCTTCCAGCAGCAGCTTCAAGTTGAACTGAGGGGATCGTACTCTCCTCCTACATCACCTGTCTTTGGGTGGAAAATTTTTCCCCCTCCTACCCAAGGGGAGGGAGTGATAACGCTCAGGGGAGCTTCTATAGAATTCTTCAGAGAAGACGACTAATCTTCTCCGTGGCTGGCCTGCGGCTGTGCAGACCCTTGTGTGCTGCACAGAGCTCTACTCTACAAAGAACAATTAACAGGTAAGTGCAGTGTTTTTCTTATTGTTCCTGAACTTATCCTTGAAGTATTATATATAACCCCGCCCCCCAATTTAGTTTCTAAATATAATGCATCAAGTATCTTGCACTATTTTCTGCATGTAAAATATGGTGATAAAAGCAAATGTGCTTCCTCGGAAACATTTGTCTTCTATGCCAATCCAAACCATTCACCTATTGGCTCAGGTGTGACTTGCTACATCTCCTGGGTCTTAGGCAGAAAACTCTCAAATCTTCTACCTAAGATTTTTTAACTGGAGATGCCAAGTGTTGAACCTGGGACGCTGCAAGTAAAGCAAGCGCTGTTCCACTGAGCTGTGGTCCACCCGCTAACCAGGTTTTTTTATCTGTGTTGCATGTATTTGGGGTAAAAATGTTAGATCATGTACCTATATGGATGTGTGTAGACACACTGTTGCTTGTCTTGTTACTGAAACAGATTAGTTTTTATAAATTAGGTATACCCCCTGCAGTTATCGAGGGCTTGAAGATAGACTACCTCATGGCAGTATGTCCCGACTGACTGACCACTCCAGACACAGCAGTTCCCACCGGCTCAACGATCAGTCACGTCACAGCAGCACCAGGGACCTCAGTGGCAATCCAGTGACTCACATAACACACGGCACAAGCATGAATCGGGTTATAGAAGAGGATGGCACTAGTGCTTGATCTCTTTTCCCCCACTTCCCCCAAATGCTCATGCATTGGCATAATCCACAGCTGTCTTCAAAATGACCAAATGCTCAGCACTCTCGGTCTGATCAGGTGCTAACTTTGTGGAAAGGAACCAAACTGGGTGCTGCCTTTTTCTCTTTCTGTATCCAGCTCTTTGGCAAAGGTTTGCCTCACAATGAGGATGCTGCTTGATCATGTCTTGAAGCTAACGGCTGATAGTACTAACATTTTCAACTCCTTTATGAATTTTATTTATTCAATTACATTTTTCCCCATCTTGCTTGACAGTTGATTTCTTTTTTTAAAAAAAATGGCATGTATGCCTCTGTAGGAGACATACTATGAAGGTCTTGTGAAAAGTTCCCAAAAGCAGAAGACTATGGCTTTTTTGTTTGAAGAAACTCCTCCCTGTGGCTTTTTTGTCTCTGATTAGATAATAAACTGGTTACTTGTTCTCTTGCAGCACACAGGGTGGGCTGTGTGTTAACAACTGTATAAAGGACATCTATGGGGAATCAGCAGGAGATTTTAAGCAGTTACACTGGAAATGCAGCAGAAGGATAATGAACATTCAGTAAGAAGAATAGAAGCTCTGCATAAGGGTGTCGGCTCTTAACTGAAATTGCTAGTTTCAGTTGTGGGGGGGAGGCTGGGTAGGAATGAGGGGAGTATAGCTTTTTGTAGTATCGTTTTTATAGAAAATGTTCTGACTTCCTACTTGTTTACAATTTTTACACAGGGAAAGGAGAAAAAAGGAGTTGAATGTCAGTTATCCAAGCTGAGTTCAGCATCTCAAACCCCTTCATTGGCAATCGCCGGATGAGAGGCAGTTTAGCTCTCCATATGAAACATTCCCATTCCCTGGGTCAGTTCTTGCTGCATCTGGGACATTCTTGGTGGGGTGGGCTTGAGGAGTCTGTTCACAGAAGAGGAAAAGGGGGTGTGTTTCTGTGGGGGGAGAAGCAAAAGAAAAGTAGATCTGTTTGCATGTTAGATAATCTGTTGGCTCGTTTCATGAAGGGTCATCTGCCAAAGCCTGCCTGCAGTCATTAAGAAGACAGTGCCAAATTTCCTGATCATGTCCCATCTCAGGGTCCCTCCCAAGATATGCAGGTGGAGGAGAAGGCTTCCTCCATCCAGATCCTTACAGGGGTTTCACCAAGGGAGTTCTTTGGTGTTCCTCAGTTCCCCCTTGTTAAGTTTTGTATTGGGGTATAATAGGTTTTTGGGAATGCAGCAGGCAATGTCAAGCCATGTTTTAGTTTGGGAATGAACAACTATATGGCTGATACCTAGAGCACTTCTTTGTCCCCTGTTGTCTCATGGCTTTCATCTGTGGGAAATGGGAAGGGAGAATTTTATAGCTCTTACTGTATTTTTTAAAGTCTACTAAGATGGCATTATAATCTGAAGTCTCTGAACCAGGAAGCATTAGAACTGAAGTAAAGAAGTTATACAAATAATATTGTGGGCTGAAAGGAACTCTGGGTCATGGCAGACTGTTTTTGATGATGACTCTGTTAAAAGGAGAATGAGATCCTGCTATGTTTGCTGTGTTCTTGAACACGTTTAAAGTAGTTCCTTCGATCTCCCGTTTGTGGTACGAAACTGAATTTTGTTCTCAACTATGTTCCAAATTCTTCAAGATTTAAGGAGCTGCTGGTGGTTTACAAAAATGAGTGTTTATTGTTAAAGAATAGCAATCATTCTGTTCAATAGTGACTAAGATCCCTTCTGCATAGCAACAGACTGGAAATATATGTCCAAGTAGTTCTCACCATGCTCCTGTAAGTGATATGCAAATGCATGCCTCAAAAATGATCACCTATTGCTGGAGATATTGCCCACAGTGCTCGTAAGTACACTTGATTTTGTCAGGCAACTACTGACAAGTGATCAGAGTTGTCACCTGGAAACACTGGTTTGTGTTTAAACCTACCTCACTTTTTGCTGCTGACACTACTACTGGGAATTGTTGTCTCATTCTTTTAACATACATTCCTTTTTGAATCTGTATTTGTACTGAGGGCAGGCAAAACCCTGCTCACCTAAGAATTATGCTGGTGTTTGAAGATTGAGGGAAGCCTCATTTTTTTTGAGTAGTTGGACCCTGGCTCTCACTAATGGGTTCCACAAAGGCAGGGGAGCCAAAAAGTGCCATAAGAGCAAGATACTGTTCCCCACAAAACGAATGCCTCTCAGAGAGTTTGTATGTCAAGTCTGGGCAGGAAGACAATTAGCAGCTGCACTTTTCCCCTGGCCATAAGGGATGCCTGGCTGGACTGTGGGGCTGTCTAATCTCCATTGTCTCACCCTAAGGTGTTTTAATCAGCACTCTGAGTAGACTATTACTTACCCTATCTGCACCCATCCCAACAATCAATCTGTATTCGAGAGAATAGCTCAGATATTCTCTTGCGTCCTGATGACCCCTCAAGCCTCTTTTATCGTTTTATTGGAACCCTGGAAAAGCAATCAATTCTTTATCTCTGGCTTTCCTGCCAGATTACCCCATACCACCTCCGCCCCCATTTTTTAGTATAAATATTGGTCCTTTGGCCATTCATAGGGCCTGTGTGTTCTGGATCCATGCATGTACACTCCCTTTTGCAAGTAGGCACTTTCTTTTGTATGTGGAAATGCTGGTAGTTTTCTCCTTCAGCGCTGCTTTTCCTCAATGTCCCTTCAAGACTGGTAACTTACCCAATCCTGAAACCCTATCCAAGTTCCTCCCTTTTCTCTTAATTGGTGATATTTACCAATCTTGGAGTTATGTTGAGGAAAAGCGGCATGAAGAAGCAAAACACAGCCTTTCCAGGAGCAAAAAGAAGAGCCCTCCAACTGTGAGTGCATGCATGCAACCCGAACACACACACCCTATGAATGGCCAAAGATCAGTACCCAAAAATGAGTTCTGAGGTGGTTTGAGGTAAGCTGGCAGGAGAACCAGAGACAGAGAATTGATTGCTTGATAGGGAGAGGTTTGATGGGTTGTCAGAACCCAAGAGAATGCCTGGGATATTCTCTTGAATACTGATTGATTGCTTGGATGGGAGTAGATAGGGTAATTATGTGTGCTGATTAAATCAACTTAGGGCAGTGTTGGTGAACCCTGGCATGTCACCTTTGACATGAGTGTGATAGGTTCACCTATCAGTGATGCCTTAGGGTGACACAATAGAAATTATCTAGCCCATCATCCAGCCAGGCATAATTTAGGGCAAGGGGAAAAGTTCCAAGGCCAACCTCTTTCTTGCCTGAACTTGACACACAAGATGGACCCCAGAACTCTCTGAGTAGCATCCATTTTGTGGGAAGCAGTGTCTTTGACCCCTGTGCCTCCATGGCACCCCTTAATGGGAATAGGGGTCCATCTGCTTACAATCCCACCTCCAAATGAAGACATACAGCTCTGGTGTATGACTTCTTTCATACATTCCAGACCGCTGATCAGTCACTGAGGAGACACAAGTGATGAGCCGGCTATGAGCTGTTACAAGAGGACTTTGGCAGGAGGTGGAGGAAAGGGGGAGAGAGAGAGGATGAGGGCAGGAGTGGAAAAGCAGTCAGATCTGGATTCTTTGTCAGGAAAAAACCAATGAGTTGACTGAAATGGTAAAATTGATGGCAGACGCTGCTTTCATTGTTCGTGGGTTTGGAGAAGGGATTCCCTAGCTAATCATTAAAACAATCAACAATTATACATAGTAGAATAAATCAAAGCATATAAACACATAATAAATCAGTGAAGTGATTAAAACTAATTGGCAATTTCAAATTCAGTGCTTAATTAAGAAGATCACACAAGTAGGATCCAGTGATCCTAACTATGTACACAGTGATTATGATGATGAAATTCTCATACTCATAGCAGGTTACAAAGTCTAAAGCCAGTACATAAGTGGCACCCTTCCTGTTTACCACTTGAGGAGTGCAGACAATCAGGGGAGCCACGGAGACTATCGATTGAGACTGGAGTAAGTGGTGGCCCTTCTAATTCCAGGTACCTTAAATGGAACAATAGCTGCAGAAAAGGCTAGGCAACTGATATCAAGCAGCTGTGGGCAGCAGTGGAAGTAACTTGGCTTTTGGTGATGCTGCAGTTCAGGGTTTCCAGCCAAGAGGATCAGTGGATGCTTCTAGGGATAGACAGGCTTCCTTCAGGGAGTGGGACCTGCAGGTAGGCCGTCTGACCTTAGGTGGTGATTGGCAAGAGTGTCACGGGCTTGGGTACCTGCTGGCTTGGAAAAAGAGACTGGAGTGATTAGTGGGAGGCATGCCGCACAGCTGGAACTGTTGTTGTAAGCATGAGAAGAAAACATTAAGTTGAGATCCTGTCAGTTTCTTCTTATGGTCAAGAGGATAGTGCTGGCAAAGCTTGGCGAAAAGGGCCAAAGCTGGATTGCTAAGTCTGGGATGAGCTTGAGATTTTGGTTTGCCAAGCATGTTGGCTATGCAAATGAGGCAATGAACTCCAAAATTGCCCTGAAAATGTTTGCAGCCAAAAGAAGTTTTCCAGAAAAAGAAAGGCAGCAATAGACAGAGCACACCCAGGGCTGGTGGAGGGGTTGATTGCCTTTTTAATCCTCACTTCCTGTGGTGAGCCCCAAGAGCTGCTGCCTCATAAAGCTACACAGTCATTCCTTCCTTGTCATACCCAGAAATACCTTCTTAGCTATCAAAAGTCATCTGTAATTCCTTCTCATTCACTGATCTTTCATTGTTCCAATCTAATTAATTTATTGTTGTTCCTAGTAGTCCATGTTTTATTCATGTCATACATACACTCAAAAGGAGAAGGGGAAAGTATAGCTGTGCACATTTTGTGCACAGCTAAAATACTTCATGTTTTACCTCTAAGGAAATGCACTTGTACTAGATGCCAGCTTTAACTGCTAGGCATTCTTCTTAAGATATTTCCATAGTCAAAGAATAATACCATTGAAGGGAAAAAGAAAGTATGTTCCATGGAAAAAGGCATTTTACATAATCCCCCCACCCCCAGAATCCAAGGGCAATAGAGATTTTAAAATGTTCTATAATAGCAGCTATGTTCTGCCACCTGAATGATGTTAGTTCTCAAGGGGGTCTTTTTGTTTACTTGTGTGTTGATCTTTCTGATAATGAACTGAAATCTTTACAGAACACAAAAACATACTCTTCCCTCCTCCCATGTATTTTCCTGGATAGAAAGGTTTTCGAGATATACTGCCTCTGGCTGAGAAGGCTCTCCCATGTAGTCTTTGTGTCACGTGGCTGCTTTTAAATTTCAAGAATCAAAACCAAGATAGGAGTTCAATGTACAATGTACTGTATCAAAAACGCACTGCACTCAGGCTGATACGTGGACTATTTCTGAAAATTCTCAGAACCATGACAAACTCAATTACTATGTATATACAATCGTTTTATTACCCTTATTTTTCTGTTATCTAAGTATATAAATTCTTATACTTCTGTAATCTGAATCAACTTATTCAGTTCAGTATATACACACTAATGTCTAAGCATACATATTGTAACATTATACATTAGGATTGCCAACTGTTCTTAATATCCTGAGAACACTGCACGATGTTTAAATTTCACCATGAGCCACAAAGGATTTTAATGGACTTGCTGCTGTGGTTCAAGGGATGCACTTTTGCAACACCATCCTGTCTAATGCTGCTAAATCTTCCTTGATTAGGTTAGTCTTTTTAAAAAGATAAAGAACAATGGGCATTCTATCTTGATAGAAGAGGGGGTGAGGAGGCATGACTAACCTGGTGGTTTAAATTTCCAGTCTTTTGACATCTTGAGCTGGTTATTTGGGCTGCATTTCTGTCCAGGGCCATTGGAAACAGAGAGCCTGCCTGAGATTTCCCAAGCTGCACTAAAATAGAATAGAACTTTAATTTATATACCGCCCTCCCCCGAAAGGCTCAAGGCAGTTCACAACAAAATATAATAATAACGTAACATATACAACAGTATCAAACATTATTTCAAATAACAATATCGATAATCAAATCATCATCAATATAACATTATGACATTACACAGCAGCAATATAACATCAGCACAGCAAGCTAATCTATATATATATAAAAATGGAACCATGTGTTTGTTGCTTCGAGAATAAACCCGCACCTGCAAATTTCACAAACATTTTACTCATTCCCCCGATTGTGTTCTTACGTACCTCCCGCTGTCGGACAACACACCTGAGCCAGGTAAAACATCTTTTTCCTGGCGCACCAAGAAACAAGAGATAGAATAATGCTATGAATTTTAAACGAAAAAATAAGACTTATAAGAAAACTATTACATCTAGGAAAACTTCTTCCTACCTCTCCCTACCCTTACCACCCTACAGTTAACCCCCTAACACCCCCCCTCAACTTTCCCTACAGGTTTATTCTGCCGTTGATTATTTATTATACTTTAACTTAACCATGAATCTAAATTATACCAAACATTAGTCTAAGATATCAACTATTTTGTCTGATAGCAAAACAAACAACAGTCTTCTGTTTCTATCTCTATCCAAGTTCATTGGTTTCATCAAAAAAGTAGAAAATTTAATCACATTGTATATTTATATAAATTTATTCAACAGTGATAGACAAGAAATAAAAGGTAAATATAGCATGAAAGCGGGTATTAAACCACTAATGGTTTTCTATATACTACCTCGCATTATTATTAGCAGTAGTAGTAGATACGTAAATTTCATTAATATGTTATTGGGTTAATAGTGAAGTTATTTGTTTTTGACACATAAAGAAACCATAAATGCCACTTGTTTACATACTCTTCTGATAGCCGGCTTTTCAGTTGATTTGAAAGTCTGTCCATGTTTGTGTAATATGTTACTTTTCATTCTCACTCTTCCATTGATGGTATCTTTTCCGTTTTCCAGTATTTGGCCGGCGTTACTCTTGCCACTACAGTCATGTATGATACTATATGTGAATATTTCTCATTTTTTGGTTGACCCTCTAGTGCTGGGTCGAATAAGGCCGTTTTCTTAAATTTTGTCAAGGCCGTTTTCTTAAATTTTGTTTTCAAAATCTTTTCTATATGTTCATGTATCAAACCCCAATATTTTTTCACCTTTCTGCAGGACCACCACATATGAAAAAATGTTCCTATTTCTTTCCTACATTTCCAACATAATGATAAATATCCATTCTGACTTTTTGATATCCCTACAGAGAGACCTTTGACTTATCGTTTCCTCTCAGGAAATTAAGCTTCCCACAGGTTACACACACACGCCATAAAGACAGTCTCCCCTCTGGAGTGCCTGTCACACATTGGGCAGTACAGAGAAAGCATTCATATTACAGACCCACAACTCTTAATAACAAAGTTTCCATATTATGGATAACAACAGCAAAACAATAAATAATACACACATAGGGGATCCCAAAGACAATACTGAGATATGAAGTCTCTGTAATAAAGGTATCACTTTCAAAGAGATCAACTAATGGTATAGATTCTAAGGATACCAAGTGTCTGATGCCAGTAAGTACTCCTTCTCCATTGAGTTCCAGGACATCTGGGTGGTTCTGCAGTAACCAATCAGGGAGGCAGGAATCTACCAATAGATTTCGACTTCCTGGGGTTGCTAGAAACCGCCTACTCTCTCCTCCAGTTTGGAAACTCTGATCAGCAGTGAACCAAAGGCAACAGCAAAAGGAAGATCCTTCCTATAACAAAAACTTTTAGACCCAAGCGAAAGAAAAAACACCCCTGTGCCTGAAAAAATCACCACAGACATCAAGGGAACCAGGAAGGAAAATCCAGGTATACAGACATAATCCCACAATTTAGACATAATAATTATAATAAGCTGATACATATATATGTATATATAGAGAGAGTATACTTACAAATGTTAAATATACAAATATATTTGTATATTTAGGTACCAGAATAATCTGGCTCACACATACAAAAAATTACCTAGCTCCAAGGCAAGACATCACCTACATGCATACAAGCATATTAGAAAGTCAGTTACTAAAAGTCAGTTACATGTTTGAAAATAAGCTTAAAATGTTCATATCTGTGACAGGGTGTAAGGCCCATACAGCATAGTGCTGAGTGAAATTTAAAGAGGCAGGATGTAATTTGAGAAAAATAAAGGGAATGTTTCACATATAACATCGCAAATCTTAATTTTGATTCAAGCCCCAATCTGTATGAAAAGTTTTGAGTCTGAATATCCATTTAGCCTCTTCTCTAAGAAGGATCAGTTGTACATTTGTAAAAGGATGTTTGGATTGATGCTTCTACAAAACCAAGCATCTTAGATCTCTATCTGTATGATTTTTCTGTAAATAATGTTGAACAATTGGTTCCTCAAATTTTTTCAGTCTGATATTTGAAGAGTGCTCCAAAATTCTTTGTTTAACGGGTCTAAGTGTGCAACCTCCATAAAGGGCTGGACAGGTACAAGAGATAGACACACTCCTTGGTGTTACAATTAGCAAAGTGATTGAAAGTATATCTAAACTTAATAAATGGGTGAATAAACTCTTTGGCAGGAATAGCTAAATCACATGCCCTGCATTTGCCACATGTGAAATGACCTTTCACCGCAGGAGCCTGTCTCTCAAAGGGTTCAATGTCAGTTCTAACCAAACTTTGCTTCAGATTTTGGGTTCTCCTAAAACCAACCTAGGAGGTAGGCCACATCCTGGGAGAGATTTGACAATATGCCAATGTTGGTTAATAATTCCACGGATAGTCTGAGAGCTTGGTGTATAATCTAGAGTATAAACTAGTCTCTTTTCTCTCAGGGGGAGAGGTTTTTCTTGTAAAAATTCCTGTCTGGAAATAGAATTTCCTTTTTTTAGGGCAGATTCAGCTAAGGATTTTATCAATATCCTGTTCATCTATACATACATGAAACCTATAAATGGAAGTTGATTTTTTTTAAAGCATCAGACATTGGTATCCTTCTACACCATTAGTGGATCTCTTACTCCATTACAGAGACTTGATATTATTTTATTTGGAATCCTCTGTATGTATTGTTCATTGTTTTATTGTTGTTGTTTATAATTTGTTGTTGATTAAGAGTTGTGGTTCCAATATATAAATGTTTAAATTATTTTCATTAAAATAGAGTTGTATAGTTCGCACTAGACCCACTCTCCCCAGAGATATGTAGACTAACCCCCTTTATGTGTTTTGCTAGTGTGACAGTGGTCTGGTAAATTTTCAAGGCCCTCAGCTCAGAAACCTACATCTATTTCTGGCCTTCTTGGTCTCTTATTTTTTTTAATCCTAGCCTTTTGAGAATGAGCTGTGACAGTTCCCTACCTTCAAAATGCTCTACCCAGTTCCCTCTTCAGCAACCTTCCTCTTGGCTATATAGCCGCAGCAATTTCCAGCCAGTCGGGAGGAGTTCTCTCTTAACCCTTTATGGATCTGAAGTTTCATTCATTCAATACCTTTATTGACATTAACAAAGGAGTTAATAAAAGCATAAGTAAAATTAAAAGAAGAAAATAAGATAAATAACAAGTCAGTCATTAAAAGGAAAGTTAAACAATATAACTGGAACAGGTCTGCTGAGCCAACGGCAAAAACTTTTGCCACTTCCACAGTCCTTTGTGGACACTGGTCACACAGCGAAAAATAAATCTTCACCTTATCAGAGAATAAGTGGCAATTTTGGATGTGAAGGTCAATGAAAAGCCTTCTAAGCAGGGTATATCGCATTCTAGTAATATATGTTCAACCAACTTGATTGACCTCTGGGAGCAAGGGCATTTCTTTTGTGGTGAGGGATCTGTAGATATCTACCCCACAGGTAAGCAGAAGGAAGAACATTCAAACGGGCCAGCATGAATTTGTGTCTTAGTTGGGTAGAAATAAATTTTAAAAGTACGATGAGAGAGCTCTATTGGGGGGAAGAGTGATGAGTCCCGTCGGTGAAATAGCTTTCAGGTAGTGAGGTAATAAATTTTGAATTTCTATGTCAAATAATCTTCACATCGGAAGACTGACAATTTGCATTTCTTCCATGTTGACAAAGAGGTCCAGCAAAAAGCCCAGGGAATTTATTTTAGTAATAGTAAAATAACTCCAGTCAGAAGAGAATGAATTGGATAGTATCAAGTTGATTAGGCTTCCAAGCTTAGATCGAAAATGTAGGCGCAGCCAATATTTTAGTGAGTATAACCAAATTCGAGTCTCGAGCAAGTTTGAGCTAGTTTCTGAGCATAGGGCATAATAAGAAACACAGTTGGCGACGCCAAGCAGCTTATGGAGAAAACATGACTGGATTCTCTCAAGGGATTTTAGTGAGCCATTTAGTCAGATGGGTGCACCATATAGAACCTGTGACATCAGTCCTATAGAATAGAATTTTTAATTTGTATACCCTCCTCCCCCAATGGATTCAGGGTGGTAAACAACATCAAACAATAATACTTAACAGTAATACATAGCAAATATAATGCATCAAAATAGTATACTCAGCAATAAATTCGTCGTAGCAACAGCAATAATATACAATCTCAGGAACTCTTAACAGTATCCAATATAGGTTATCAATTACACATCAATTTAACCATCATTACATAATATCAATTAACAGATTCAGACATCATTACATAACACCGCATAATAACATTCATAATATGGAATATCAAAACAACCTGTGTCCCGCTAGTGAACGAAGGGAAAGGGCCACTCTCACTGCCCCCCCCCCCGCCCCACTGACTGATGGTAACACTAGCTGGGTTGCAATTCACCATTCCAAACACTGCTGATGTCTTTGTTTCTCACGGCAGTTCTTCCCAAGACCAGCCCTCTCACTGCTGGTGGGTTTCAGTTGCTGGTCTCTGCCGGTCCACACCACAGCCCAAGGACAGCCTGGCCACTCACACCTGAAGGCCGCTGCCACCGGCTCTCTGTCACATGGTTTGCCAAGTTCTCAATAACACCTCAGCCCTGTTCATTTCGGGGAGAATGACTGCTCAACCATTCCACTTTCTGCCCTCCGCCGCTCTACTCTCACCCCGCCAGCTAGTAACTAGGGGCAAGTGGTGTCTCCCCTGTGTCTTCGGCAGCGTTATGGAGAAATGGAGACCAGAGAAGAGCAAAGTCAGGGTAAGAGAGGGATTCTTTGCTGCATAGCTGCCCGCCCCCCAGCCAAAGTATAAATGAAGAATAGCAAGTAGAAAGCAGAGTCCTGAAGGAAATTACAATCTTTCCAGGTTGGAGCAAGGAAAGGAAATATTTTTCACAGAGCAGTCCTAATGATGACATGCTCCAAGCACCATCATAGATCAGATATAGATCAGATCTAAAGAATCTTATGGCTGTTGGAACGTATTGTCCACCCTTTGTGTAGAAAAAGTGTCGAATTGCCACTGCACTCTGCTTTGCAGAGGAAAAGAGACGTTTATAGTGTGTGGTCCATTTCAAATTGAATTGGAAAGAAATGCTCAGATAATTGAAGCTTTTTACTTGCTCAATGTGGTTCCCGTTGATAATTCAGGACGACGACTTCCATGACTTGGAGAAAACCATAATTTTGGTTTTTTCATAATTGATAGTAAGATAGTTGTGATCACAGTAGGTGGCAAAAGCTTCGAGTAAACATTTCAGCCCCACTTTGGAACAAGAAAATAGAACTGTATCATCAGTGCACTTTAGCGCTGCTAAAGGTGTTCTGCCTAATATGGATTAGTGAGCCTACGTGACTGGTAGAAAATTTACGAGATCAGTCAGAAATAGATTGAGGAGAAGGGGAGCAAAGACACAGCCCTGCTTAACACCCTTATTCAAAATGATTTCAAAGCAAACAAACCTTTAATGGCATAAACAGAGTAGTAAACACAATCAATAAACCACACTCTGCATTCAGGCTGTGCTAACAAACATCAGTTAATTTATAGTACACTTCATCAAATGTAAGAAATATACCATGAGTTTCTTAAAGATACAGCACATTTAAATTATCATTTCAACGCAATAAACTGGAATATGTCATTTTACACATCCAAACCAAATTCTAGAGTCTTCATTCTAACAAGTCACTCAATAGTTTTATTTAAGTCACTATATATCCATTTATTCGTCCATCTTGAATGGTAAATACCAAGTCCTGTAACACTTATCCATCCAGTTCAATTGGTAAGAATTCAGTCCCATAGAAACGCTTTGCACGTATCCAGCGTTTTTTGAATAACTTCTTCAGTATTGCCAGTTGGGTAACTTCTTCAATCAGACATACAGCACAGTAGTGTATTTATAATTTTAGGCTGTCAATGAGTATATCTCAGCCGGGGTCAATTGTCTACGCAACAAATTTACTATCAAGTTTTCTTCCGTCCGCACCACACCGGCCGAAAAAAAGATGTCGGCTGTCGGTCTCGAGAGTCGCGTCTCCTGCCTCTTCCTTCTCTGGAATCCCGAACATCTCCTCTTCCTTGTCTGTCTTCATCCCCTGAAGAGGATAAAAAGTCTTCCCAATCCGTGGCCTCATAGTCTGATGAGCTATATCCGTCAAACCACCAGGCCCTCCGTTCTCTCCTGGCTGTCACTTCACTTTCTAGTTGTCACCTATAAATCCGATTAGTATCATAATCTTTCTGATCTGTTTGCAGTTTTTTTACTTTTGAACTCTAAGAGCTTTTCTCTAAATTGTCTCAGATCCTTCTCTAAATTAGCCAACTTTTCGTCAAACAGACCCTGTCTCATAGTAGCCCGCAGTTCTGTTTCCATCTCCTTAATATCATTCGCTATCTTAGCCTCTTCTTCTGTGGCTGTTTCAATTATTAGTATCATAAGATCTAAAGAACACTTGTTCAAGATATTAGCCCACCTAATCTTAAACGTTTCTATATTCGCAAATAATGTAGGTCCTTTTTGTGTTCACAGTCCCCTCAGAATCTTATTGGCTTTCACACAATCAATTAGGGACGCAGCATGTTGGTGCATGCAAATCTGCCGCCTCTGCGTATTAATATAAGTCAACTATTTATTATCCACTGATGCCCCCATCATGCTCCCTTTCGTCTGCACTTGAGTTATAATTCTCTGTATATCCTCATCATTGTAGGAGAAGCTCTGTTGCCAATCAGCCATCTTGACATATTATTCCAACACTACGAACGCAACGTCAAACCAGTAAACACAATCAATAAACCACTCACTACATTCAGGTTGTGCTCACAAACATCAGTTAATTTTTAGTACAGTTCATCAGATGTAACAAATATACCATCAGCTTCTTAAAGATATAATGCATTTAAATTATCATCATTTCAATGCAATAAACTGGAATATGTCATTTTACACATCCAAACCAAATTCTCGCTCAACTAATACGATACTGTGTCAGAGACTTCCGGTCGAGCTACGGTGAACGCTGAACATCTCCAGGACTCTCTCCAGAGGAACCTCGTCTTCTCACAAATATCCTCTGCAGAGGCATTAATACTCCTTCCCTTTTGGAGGAAGAGCACTTTTGCAAGGGTAAAGGGGGGAAATCTGGCAAGTAACCCTCTAACCGACCAATGGGAGAAGCGAAGCGGGTCAAACTGGGAAAGGCGTCACCAAAACGACCACCTAAACTAAGAATAAACCTTAGAAGGTTTAAAAAAGGTTCACCCAGATAAATAAAGCTAACAAATAAAAATGAAACAAACTATTTTTACCTTAATCATGATCAGAAGAATAAGGAGAGCAACGTGAAGCGGAGCCGATGTTTTGTGTGGAGCCAAAGGAAACGCCTGAGAGCTCCGGGGTTTTCACAGTTGCAACTTAACGTAAACAAATAGAAGGCAATAACTGAGCTGGAAGGGGGGAAGAAGGGGAGAAGAAGGAAAGAGATACCATATATCCCCAATAACCAACGCGAAAGTTAAATCAATAACCTGGTAAACAACAAAAGAACAAATAAATTAAAAAGGAAGGCAGAGTCACAAAACGGAAGTGACCAGATGGAGAGAAAACAGAGTGTTTCTGGGATATGTAGTCATAAGAACTGCAAGACCTATATACTACCCTGTTTCCCCAAAAATAAGACAGTGTCCCAAAGATGCGCTATGTCTTATTTTCAGGGGATGTCTTATTTTTCCGCTCCACAGCTGCATGCTCTGGTCGACGGGCATACTTCCAAACAAAAACTTTGCTACGTCTTACTTTCGGGGGATGCTTTATATTTAGCACTTCAGCAAAACCTCTACTACGTCTTATTTTCAGGGGATGTCTTATTTTCAGGGAAACAGGGTAACAACAAAGGGGAAAAGCATGAACTTTATTAGTCCTATTTTTTTCTTAATTCCAACTAAATAGCTACTTAAAGGAATGATCTAATAGCCAATATGGAGAATTTTGACACAAGGAACACAAGAAGTGGTGCTACATATTTTAATATGGCAACAGGAGAAAGGAAAAATACAGCAGAAAATAAACAAATCAAAACAGTTCCTACTCGAAATATGGAAGTCAATACTCCTGAATATCAGAATGAAGCACAAATAAACAACTCCAAAACTGAACAATTGTTAATGTTAGTAACAAATATACAGAAAGAAAATAAAGATCAATGCATGAAAATGGATCAGAGATTCAACAGAATGGAAAAAGAAATAACAAGGATCAAAGGCTATAAAATTAACCAAGAAGAAATAAGGTTAAATCTATTTGCAGATGACTTATTATTAATAACAGTTAATCCTGTAGAAACCTTGAGAGAATTAAAAATAATATTAGATGATTTCCAAAAACATTCTGGTTTGGTGGTAAATATGGAGAAAACAGAAATTTTGGGAATAAACATAGAAAAGAAAACACTAGGGAAAGAAATGGTGAAGAAGATCAAATATCTAGGCATTACATTAACAAATAAAAAGGAGAAGATGTTTAAATATAATTATGAAGTAATATGGAAAAAATAACAGCAACTAAAGGATCGACAAGGGAAGAATCTATTTCTAGGAGAATTGTGGCATTAAAAATGTGTATAATGCGAAAACTCTTCTATCTATTTCGTACTTTACCATTAGAGATTAAGAAGAAGCAGTTTGAAGAATGGGATAAAAAATTAAATTATGGGTTTTTAATCAAAAAAATAATGAATAGAATAGTTTACATGTCTAAAAATCTAATGGGTTGGGGAATCCCAAAATTATAGGAATATTATGAGGCTTATCAAATAAAAAGTTTGATGGGAATTCAAATAGATAAAAAAAGATAGATGGATTAAATTTGAAAATGAGATAAATCTGAATATTGGTAGCTTTGGAATATATTCAAGTTGTTCAAAAACAGAAAGACAAAAATTAATAGGCCCCCGAAAAGTGATATCGGAGATTTGGGAAAAATGGAAAGGGAAATGGATGCCAGGGATTCTGGACACGGCACCATTAGGAAGCATGGTCAGTAAGGAGGGAGGCCAAGTAATAAGATCTCTACAAAGACAAAGACTACAAAAAGTAGCACATTTGAATAATGAAAGAGGGGATTTGATAACGTTTCCACATTTTATGGGAAAAGGAGGCACCGAGAACTGGTTGGTATTAAGAGGCATTTCCAGGATAAAAGGAGATTGTATAATGAAAAATTGTATAAAAATATACGATGAAAGGAAAGGAAAAATGTTAGGAGTTCTATATAAATATATGATAGAAGATCAAGAGTTTATGCTAAGAACTGTAATGGAAAAATGGCAACAAGATGGAGTAAAAGACAGACTTCATAAAACAAATAATAAAAAATATAAATAAGATAAAAATAGAGAAATATGCAGAACTGGAGAAGAAACTAATGTTAAAATGACAGAACACCGAAACAATTGGCATATATGATAAGTGGATTAAGCCTGAAATGTTGGCATTGTGGGGATAAAAATGCAATTTATACTCATATGTGGTTAGAATGTCTAGAGGTAAAACATTTGTGGGAAAATGTTATAATGTATATGGAAAAATATGTGAAAGTAAAATTAAGGAAAAATATAGATCTATTATTTATAGGTATACTGGAACATACAAAGCCCCTTGGGGATGGGGCGGTATATAAGTTCAAAAAATAAATAAAATAAAAAATAAATAAATAATAGAACAAAGAAAGAGAATGTTATTTAAACTTATGATCAGAGCGGCCCATGGAGTAATAGCATTAGGGTGGAAAGACAAAAGAATCTGGACAATACAGAAATGGTTGGAATATATATGGGAACAAATACAATTAGAAATTTTTGACATAATGTCAAGAAACCGAATATGGCAAGAAAAACAAAAGGATATGATATAGATCTGGACTGAATTCAAAGACTGGTTAAATGAAATTGGAATTACAGAAGAAAACTGGAAACGAAGACTAGAAAGAATGGACCTGCTGCTGCACATTTAAAGAAAAGAAGGAGGAGGGGGTGGGGGGAAAGGGGGTAAAAGGATATGGAGGATGAAACATAAAAATATATAGCATAAATCTGTAAAATCCAAAATATCAATAAAATTTTTAAAAAAGAAATAACAATTAAGGAAGAGATTCACGTGAAAAAAATTGATGAATCTCTAAAACAAATAAATTCAGCGTTGAATGAAAATGCAGAAAGAACTGAAGAAATAGAGGAAAAAATAGAAATACTACAGAAACAATACGATAATCAAGCTGAGAATATGATAATAATGGAATATAGACTGAAAGAGACAACCTTCAGAATTTGAGGTCTACCTGAAAAAGCAAACGAACATTTACTAAACAGGATTTCACCACTTGAGGGAAATTTGGCAAATGGCAGAGTCAGAGATACCATATGAAATAGACAGGATTTATAGAATGAACTCTAGAGCGGCAAAAGCGAACAGCTGGCCAAGAGACATTGTGGTTAAGTGTCTGAGAAAGGTGATGAGGCATGAAGTCTTGCGACAACATTCGGCACAGAGACTCCAACTTGAAGGAGTAAACCTGATTGTGTTAAAAGAAATACCGTACGCTGTATTAAAGAAAAGAAAGGGATATATAACACTGGCTGATACCTTGAGAATGAACAATATTAGTTTCAAATGGAACTCAATAGAAGGCATGATTTTTTAATATAACTCAAAGAAATACAATATTGGATCAGTCTCAAAAGCCCAAGAATTTTTGTCAAAATTTAAGAAAAATTTAAAGAGCCTTGAGTAAGGAGGTGTGGTAAGCTTAAATTTCCTTTAGTTTCTTCCTTTCTCTCTTTTTTCATCCCTCTTTTCTGAACCAACACTATATAATCTATATAATCTATATAATCTTTTTTTCCTCTCCCTCGTATTTTCTGATATTTGCATAAAAGAGAAAAAAGGAAGGGGAAATATGAAGTGTAAAGTACTTACCTGGAATGTAAATGGGTTGAACAATCCTAAAAAAAGAAAACAAATCTTTCAGCAACTTGTAAAAGAGAAAAACTCCATTACCTGCATTCAAGATACACATGCACAAAAAAATGAGGAAAAATATTTGGAAAACAAAAAATGAGGAATATTATTTTCAACATGTCATGAGAAAAAAGGGCGAGTCGCCCTGTATATTGATGAAATATTAAAACCAAAGGAAATAATGAATTATAAGGAAGCCAGATATATAGTGACAGAAATTAATTGGCACAATAATAAAATCATTGTAGTAGGGGTGTGTGCACCCAATGGAAAAAAAGCGGAGTTTTATATGTTATTAAGGTACTCTCAAATTATTCACCTAGTAATTGGATAATATTAGGAGATCTGAACCGAGTGGTGAATCCGCAAATAGATAGAAAACAAGCCCAAAAATTGAAACCAAAAATTAAGATGCTGAACGATTTAAAATTACCTAATTCCTTCTTTGAATTGACTAAAGAATATGGACTAGAAGATGTATGGTGTAGGAAAGCAGGAAAATCACTAGAATTCACCTTTTATTCAAGACAATACTAAACACACACAAGATTAGATATGATCTGGGCAACCAAACCCCTTATCTTACAAACACACACAACATATATATCATATAGACTCCTATCAGATCATAATCCAGTACATTGAGAATTTAATCTGGGAGGGGGACAAAAACAAATAAAACCAGAGGAATGGATCCTTAAGAATAAAGACTGTTTAGAAGAAATCCAAAAAGATATCAAAGAATTTGGGGAACTAAACAAAAATTCAATATCAGACACAGGAACTATATGGGATACTCACAAAGCTATATTAAGAGAAAGTATGATAAAAGCAGAAATTAAATTAAGGAAAAAGAAAAACAAGCAGAGAAAAGAATTAGAAAATGAACTGACTAAACTAAAACAGGAATTAACAACTACCAAAAGAAAGAAAGCAACAGAGAAAAAAATAAAAATCTATAAAGTTCAACTAAATAGTCTAAACCCAGATGAAATGGTAAGAAATTTAATTTATTTAAAACAAAAAAACCTATGTTTTTGGTGGAAAACGAGGAAAATGGTTAGCTAGGAAAATTAAAAGACAACAAGAAACAAAAATAATACATGAAATCTTTTCCAATAATAAAAAAATAACAGATAAAGATGAGATTTAAAAAGTGATTCAAACATATTATGAAAAACTATATAGCAAAGACAATAAAACACAAGAAGATATTGAAAAAATTTTGGCTGTTCAAAAATTAAAACCCATCACACAGGAAGACACTCAAAGTTTAAATGAAAAAAATTGCAACTTCAGAAGTCAGTACAGCAATAAAGAAACTCAAATATAAAACCAGATATGATACCAGCAGATATGATACCAGATATGATACCAGATATGATACCAGCAACACATTATAAATTATTGATTATAGAAACAGAATTAGAACTAACGGATCTGATGAATGAAGTTTTAAAAGGAAAGACAATGCCTAAATCTTGGACACAAGCGGCAATATCCCTAATACCGAAAACTACACTAAATACGCCAGAACCGAAAGATTTTAGGCCGATATCACTGCTTAACATGGATTATAAAATATTTGCACATATACTAGCTGAAAGAATAAAAAAAATTGAATATATAAGTAAATATCAAAGGGGATTCATACCAGGAAGAACAACAGCACAAAATGTAAGAACAGTATTAAACATAGAAGTCTTAGATCTACAACCAGGAACAAAAATGGCTATGATATTCCTTGACGCAGAAAAAGCTTTCGACAGGGTCAGTTGGAGCTTCATGATACAGACATTATGAAATATAGGAATCACAGGAAATTTTTTACCAGGTATACAATATATATATAAATCACAAAAAGCACAAATTAACATAAATGGGGAAAAAACGACGGAATTTGAGATAACTAAGGGAACAAGACAAGGGTGCCCTCTATCCCCTTTATTGTTTATTTTAACATTAGAACCATTAATCAAACAAATTAACAAAGATTCAGAAATCCAAGGTTAAAGACATAAAAGCATATGCTGACGACATAGTAATTTTTTTAGAAGACCCAATTAAAAAGATAGATCGATTATTGAATATATTGGCGGAATACGGAAAAGTCACAGGTTTCAAAGTAAATCATCACAAAACCCAAATAATGACTAAAAATATCTCTGGCAACGAAATTAAAATATTAGAAAATAAATTAAATTTAAAATAGAGAAAAAAATCAAGTATTTAGGAATGCAGCTGACCCAAAACAATAAGGATTTGATTAAAAATAATTACTTAACACTATGGCAAGATATAAAAAAATCTCAAGAAATGGGAAAATCTAAACTTAAATTTATGGGGAAGAATTTTCCTTATTAAAATGGCTATTTTGCCTAGATTAATGTATTTATTCCAGTGTTTACCGATAATAACTTCAGGAAAAATGTTTAACCAATGGAAATCAAATATCTTAAGATTTATATGGCAAGGCAAAAACCACAGGGTAAAATACAGGAACCTAGTGGATACTAAGGAAAGAGGCGGCTATACACTATCAGATTTCCGCCTATACCACGACTCTGCGGCATTATCATGGGTTAAAACATGGATTCAATTAGAGGATAGGGAAATCCTGAAATTAGAAGGATATAACAACCCCAAAGGATGGCATATATCTATGGCTAACCCACCCAAAAAAATAAAGACGGAGACAAAATATTTAAAACACATAATATACGTAATGCCCTATTGAAAATATGGTGCAAATATTTAAAAAAATTATATTAAAATACCAAAATAGCTTTCGAGGGCAGAAGGCTTACAAATAATGGAATACAAAGACAAAGGGGAATGGCCTAGATACCAAAATACGACAATAACATACTAAAATAAACAAATTATTAAAACAAATTCACAAATGAATGCCCAAGGAATAACAGACCAGTGGTATACATATACACAAATATATAACAGTTGGAAACAAGATATGAAGTATTGGGAGATAGACACTGTCTACAATGATTTAGACAAGATCTTTATAAATAAGGATAATAACAAAATAAGTAAGATATATAAGATCTTAAGGGACCAATATACAGAAACAGAAGTTGTCAAAGTTACTATGATAAAATGGGCGCAAAACTTAAACATTACAATAACTTTAAATCAATGGCAAAGATATTGGAATGGTATTTACAAACATACACCAAATTCAGACATATGGGTACATAACCTAAATTTTTTTATAGAGATTATATTACACCATATACAATATCTAAAATGAATACCAAATACTCACCGAAATGTTGGAAGTGTGATCAGGAAATCGGCACCTTCCTACACATGTGGTGGACATGTGAAAGAGTAAAAAAATACTGGTCACATATACATCAAAAAATAGAAAAAATAATAGATCCTGCTTTTAGATCCTACTTTACTAGATAAGCCAAAAAAGGAGTTACACAGTCGCCTAATGTACCATTTAATTGCATCAGCACGACTGACCTTGGCCAGATATTGGAGGACTGACTATATACCAGGAATAGCAGAATGGGAAAATAAAGTACAACAATTTTATTTGCTGGATAAGTTTACATTTCAGATCAGAGGTCAACCAGCAGAACTTTATACAGAAAAATGGCAACTTTGGATAAAATATCTAGCTAAAGAAAATGATGTACAAATATATCCGATTATGTATTAATGCTTGCTGTTTGATTTATAAATTATAATTGCGATAAGTTAAAAAGTCATAATATATGGCCAGAATAGTTCCTCCTTCCTCTGAAAACATGAGGAATTCAGCCTAGATCCAGGTCTGGATAAAATGGCACAGGTTCTTCACGTTCCTCCACCATTACACGAGCTATGTGGATTCCAGGAGAAGTGCTACTTTTGGGTGAGCTGTCGTTTTATTGACAAGCCCACACCCACTTCCATGGTAAATGACTGCTACTCTCCCATGCAGAACTGCACTGAAGCCACGAAGATGAAAATGAAGTTGCACTTACCTGTAACTGTTGTTTATCGAGTGTCTTCTGTGAAAAGAGTCTTTGACTCCCTTCTGTGGGCTGTTAGTGTTCTATCACAGTGGCAAAAGGAGAACTGAGGGAGGAGCAGTCACCCCACCTCTGTCATACAACTGTTTGGATAGGAAACTAGCCCTCCCTCAGCTCCGGATTGGAGGGGGGATGCTCTGAAACTTCTGGAAGCCTTCTAGTTAGTTCTCCTTGCCTGCACCTGTGCAGTCCCATGCATGTACCAAAAGCAAAATGTGTTGCACCTCAACCACTGACACTAAAGTTAAACGTTTTTAGAAATACTGATGACGTTTTAATGTCTAACATTTTATGCAATGTACTTATCATATGGTTCATTCAAAAATACATCCAACAGTGACATTCATTAATTGTTTTCAATACATATAATCTATTTAATGGAGTGATGGAAACATCCACCCAATCTGGTAGACTTCCGGATATTTCTAATGAAACAATTATTTTAACTTTACAGAGCTTCTCCTCCAAAAAATGGGAAATTTTCAATATGCCCAGGTTCTCAATGCAGTATTGACGACAGAACACAGTCCTAAATTGTCCAACGCACAATCACATCCAAACAGAATGTTGTATTCTTTTGGGGGGGGTTAATCTTACTCTTGGTGCTTCTCTGGAATTCTAGTACATTCTTCAAATAAGCTTGTTAGTTGGCAGTTTCTATTCTGTTTCTTTCCATTTGGGTATTTACTCTGTATACAAGTTCACATTATTTTTAACATAGGCTCCTAGTTTTTCTTGGAGTTCCAGCGTTTTCTTGTTAAGATGCTTAATGGAAGTCTTGTTTCCTGTTAACGCTGCTCAGTTCCTCCATTTTATTCTGCCAATCTACCCATTTTTTTCCTGCAGGGGTCTGGAAGAACTTTTGTTTGTCTCTGAGTTCAAATTACTTCTGGAGCCTTATCCTTTTGTCTAACAGAGTTGTCTTTCCAAATAGTTTTGTGGGACCCACCACCATGTCCTATTTGCTGTACTGCCTTGGGAGTGGGGTGTTCCTAAGAGGCCAGGTTGAGTTGAAGCATATTAAGGAGAGTGGCAGGGTTTCCTTGTCCAGAGGTCCCAATTCCTGCCTTTATACTGAGTTTCCCCAAGTGGTCAGGCACCAATTCAGTAATGCCCTCTGACTCAAGCTGTGAGGACCTCAGGCAGCCCTAGTATAAATCCACCTAGGTGTAGGGAACAAAGCATGTCTTCACTAGAGAGGCCATAGGCTGGGGGCTTCCAGTCTCCTTCATAGCCTTGAATAAGGCAGTAGCAACGGCTTCTGGTCAAACTGAACCACATCAGCTCCCGTTTTTTGAAGCTCATGCCACAGGAAAGCCCTGTATTTGTCCTATTCCTCACCCTGTTTGGTGGGAGGAGAATCAATATTCTGGGACTTGACTATTTTATTTTGCTTCTGTGGAGCAGGAACTTGGCTCTGTGAATGATTACTGGAGCTAGAATCATTTTGGGAACAATGGTTAGAGCTGGAGTACTTATTAGAGGAGGAGCACATTCCAGCTTCATCCTCCCCCATTTCGTGGCTTGTCTCTACCCTGGGAGTTGTGATTTCTCCCGTCACTATTTTTAAAATGTCTTTATTTATTTAACTTGTATTTCACAGGCTCAGGGCAGCTTCCAGCATATTATTATTGACCATAAGTGACAATGAGGAGCAATTGCTTTCATACACTGACAAGCAAGTTTCTTTGTTAATTTCAATATTCATGTGACCCCATTAATAGCTAGGGGAGGTTCAAGTATTCTACTGGATTGTCTGTGTTGCAGCCTGCAACCCCCATTGACAGCAATGAAGAAAACTCAATGCAGAACAAAGATTCTTGTGCAAATTTCTGGGATGTTCCTGCAGGGGGTGCATTTTTGACGTATCGGCACCAAAAATTTAGGGTATCATCTGGAGACTGTCCTAATGGCACCCCCCAAGTTTGGTGCAGTTTGGTTCAGGGGGGCCAAAGTTATGGACCCTCAAAGGAGGTGCCCCATCCCCCATTCTTTCCAAGGAGATGGGGGCTACCCATTTGAAGGTCCATAACTTTGTCCCCACTGAACCAAACTGCGCCAAACTTGAGGGGTAGCATAAGGACAGTCTCCTGATGATACGCTGAAATTTTGCTGGCGATATGTCTAAAAATGCACCCCCTGCAGGCACCAATGACCTGGTGCAAAAAAAATTTGGTCGTGGTGGGGTGGCTGCCCGGGGGGGGATCCAACTCAGGCTTTGCCCAGGGCTCTGGTTTGCCTCGTTATACCCCTGTTCTATTGAGTTATATAAGTGAAGCTAGAGCAGTTCTCATGCAAGATCCTATACTGTGTATCCTTAGTTCGTGTTCCGAGTGAGAACAATGCTGATTGAAACTCTTTGTGAGTCTAATGAGGAATGCTGGCTTCTCTTTTTTCTCTCATCCCCTCGTTTCTGTTCTGGTCATTGCATCCTAAAATAATGGAACTGAAGGAGGCTGAAAAGTCATCTCACCCAAGCTATTTACATTATTTTATCTTGGCACACACTTTGTGGTATATGTGAACCTGCCGATTATTCTTTTGTGGTTGACCCTTTGGAGTGTGCTGGTTAGAGGATTTATTCAGTTATAACTGAATAATTCCTCACTACCAACCAATAAACTACTGGGCCTTTCCTCTACTCTTAAAGATGTTTGTTCACTGTCCTGATCTTGCTATGTCTGATTGGCAATTCTGCCTGGCCAAACTTAGAATATGTATTTTTTTAACTGGACACCATCAGCTGGCAAGTCTACTTCTCCTCACCTTATTCCAAACACCTTTCCTGTCTTTGCCCTTCCATTGCAAATAAATACCCAGAGTGCTTTGGTCATCTACTTGCAACATGGAGTGATGGCTATGAGCTCTTCTTGCAAATGGGTTTCCTGTATGTTTCTACTATGAGTGAGGGTCTGCAGACTCAAATGTATCCCCCCCCCCCGCCCCCGACATTCATCATCTGTTTCTGGTACCTTTTTATCCTGCTTTTCTAATAAAATGCACAGGTACACAGTATTTCACTCCATTTTGTGCTGAAAGCAAAAGTGACTGGCTTAATGTCACCAAGACAGCTTCATGGCAGAATGGGAGCTCCAGAGGACTTTATGGCAGAACTTAATTGATTTATATTGCAGCTTTCTTCCCAGTGGGAACCAAAGCGGCTTACATAATTTTCATCTCTCCTTCTTTTATCCTCACAACAACCATGTCAGTTAGGTTAGGCTGAGAGCGTGTGAGTGGCTAAGGTCACCCAGTGAACTTCTGTGGCTTGGTGGGGATTTGAACCTGGGCTTCCCAGATCCTAGTCTGACCCTCTGACCACTACACAACACAGGCTTTGGAGCTTGGGGCTGTTGTCTCCTCAGTCCAGCACTTGAAACTACACTGGCTCTCAGGTCTCTTATCCAGGCTCTGGCTCTCAGTTGGTGGCCTTCCCAGCAAGCTTGCATTGCTTGAGCTGCCTGAGAGCCAGACACTCTGTTAGATCCTTTCTAGTTAGAATGTTGCATCTGCTGCACTTATGATTTTAAAGGGAACTAGATTAGTCCTCTGTACACAGGCCCCTCGTTGCTAACATCTTTATTTATCATGACAGCTCTGACTGCTGTTGCCAGGTGAGTGTGAGATTAGGCAGAAGTAGTAAGTAAAACTATTTCGCTTGCACAACCTTTTTTCTCAAACTCACATTGTCTCCGCCTTTTTTCAAGGCACTCAGGACCTCTTCCTCCTCTCCCTGTTTTATCCTCACAGTCATCCTGTGAGTTAGATAAGGCTGAGAGAGACAGAGTGAGTGACCCAAGATGGCACTCTCTGTTGAGTGGATTTGAACTCAAATCTAACCACTGCACCAGTCTGAAAATGAATGAAGTCCTTTGTTCTTTATGGGAACTGTTTCATAACTATGTATCTTTAGCCAGCGCTACTGCTACCTTATTCTTATTATTACTTGGATCTGCTGTATCCATAAGCTTCAAATTTTGCTGTCTGTAGTTGAATGAGGAATGCTTTAATGGATGTGAGGTGTACATATAGCAGACTCTTCTGGATTAATGGCACTGTACCTTATCTCCATTGTTAACTGGTACCACTTGCACTAAGCTCCTTGCAGGTTTGATCTCTCGTTTACACGATGCCAGTAAACTATTCAGTTTTGTGTTTTTTAGCACCTTAACTGAGAGCGTAAAAATAGATTGTCATAGCATTGATCAACGTTTTGGGGTATGTATTTGTTTTTTTAAAAGACAATTTGGAATTTTTAATAAAGTGAACAACTGTAAAGCCAGCTCTTTGCTCTCTTTGTGTGTGTTTTAAATGTGTTCCTCACACTCCTCAGCCATGACAGATGTATGAAGTATAAATATACAAAGATCACTTAATAGCTTTTAAATTCCTATCGTCAAAAATCACTCAAAAAGCTTTTGACAATCAACAGCTAAAAACCAGTAAATAGAACACTAAAGTCTTACACAAAGCCCAATCCCAGGGGGAGGGAGGGACAGATGGGGACGAAACGTGTTCTGGAAGTGCTGCAGGCCTGTGCCGACAGGCTTACATTTTTTTCATAAATTTGCCTGGTGGGGAGGGCAAACGAAGTGGCAGGCAGGTGCCGCAGAGCTCCGCTACACCCAGAAGAGTCTGCCTCCTCCAGTACCATGCCGGCATAACTAAGCAGGCCAGCATGACTGGGGGGCAGGCCAGAGGCATTCCTGGGGGTGGAGCCGCCTTTAGTCAGCTTCCACTAGGCTTTCGACCTGGGATCACCTCCAGCTTACACCATGATAATAGGTGGTGTAAATCTGTTTTCCTCGTGGAGTGTTCTGGGGGCGGGGAGGGGGTTCCCTGCTGTTTGCTGCGCCTCCCAGAGATCCATTGGAGGCGGGGTGGCGCCACCTCCCATCCCCAGCCGATACGGAGCTCCCTCCGCCATGCGGATTGGGCTGAAAATGTTTTATACCAGCCATCTCATTAAGGTACAAAAAACCCTCTTAACTATAACTTAATTTTTTACCACCTCCCCATATCAGTTTTTTCAGCCAGTATTCCTCTTTCTCAACAATAAAATATACATATTTAACAGATCATGGCATATTTACTCTAGATGTACTTATTTGGTGACTTGATAAAATGGTGACTTGAACAAAATGTCTACTGGGCTAGCCAGACTCCTACTCTTGTTCAACTATTTTCAGTTATTAGGATGGGCTCAGCTTGATCCAGCATTGTTTTATTTAACAACAAATTGGTCATGTTTCCTGAGTGAGCTGTCTGATCCACTTTTGCCTGTTTTTGATCCTTTGACCCATGAGATTTGATTAGTCTGCTGTCCTAAATACATGTAACTGTATATCCTGCAAACATCTGTCAGTCATTGGCTGTGGGTACTTTATCAATCTATTATGAGGCTTTTTTTCTGGAACGTTGAGAGAACAGTCCTTTAGTCTCTGAACTGCTTTAGGTCTCTGTTCAGATGTTGTTGCTCAACACAACCGCTATCTTCTCTGAGCAGTAATTCCTTCTTCTCTTTGGGCAGCAGCAGGCCTTGAATTCAAGCCTTCCAAGTCATTGCTTCACAAAATTCATGCTGCAAGATCATTCCCATTGGATTTCTTGTGCTGCATCTAATCTCTGCTCTTTCTGCCAACAGATTCTCCAAGCCACAACAGTTCAGCACCACCTTTGTCCTATTAAGTTGCAAGGGTCAGGCTGTTTGGGAAGGGTATTTCTTGCTTTGGCTGAAACGGCCCAAGCAGGTTAGCAGCTTCCCTCGATGTGTTGCTATCAATACCTTTCTTGGGATCTGGCAACAAGGGCAACGCTGACCCAGCCTGTGTCAAAGGGATGGATTCTTCTTTCTTCCCTCTTTGGATAGGACTCAGCTGCCTCTCACCAAAGCCTTTCTTATTCACAGAGCATATGGATGACTGAGCAGCAGCTGTGCCACCAACCAAACCCATTAGGCAGATTCTTCCAGCTGAACGTTCCCCTGAGTCTGGCACTTTCCCCTGCAAGCTTTCGCCATTTGCACCCCTCGTTTTAGCTAATTGTGCTAAAATTCTGTGACAAACGTCACAGTGTCTATTGAAGTAGTCTTGGCTCTAAAAAAAAAAACCTATGCATGAATCTTGTGATCCCAGGATCCCAAAGTCTGGGCTGAAAGTTAAGGCACTTAGCCATTCCCCCGTGCCTCTGGATGCATGTAAATTGAGGCATATGCTTGACTGGTTGTGGTCTGTAGGAAACAATGTGGTTGCTTACTGCCGCAGAGAAAGCTTTCCAAAAGAGAGGCTGTAATCTGTAGCCAAGATGAGGGGGCACATAGCTTTAATGTGGCTGCCTGGTTCAGAGCTTTCTGACGGCTTGTAGGGGAGTGACTCAAAGCTCCTATTTTTTCTGTACCTTCAAAGTCCCTTTGGATACAGCAACCATTGCCTTTAAGTTCAGGAGATCTTATTAGTAACTGTGGTTATGGATGCAGCCTGATTCTATGTGAAATGCTTTTTTTGGGGGGGAACATGTTCTGCTGAAGTCAGGCCTTATTCTCTAGACTTATTGGGTTCTGGATCAAAACCTTATTCAGAAATCCAGTGGTTTGATCTGGATTTTTTTTTTAAAACCATGTAGTTGTAGGAACTTAACATTTGATTAGAAGTGGTACTGGAGTAGAAGGGCTTAATGCCCTCCCCATGGCATTTAATATACCTCCATGCTATTTTTCTGAATCTAAATTCTGCCTCCAAAGATACTTTCAGTCCCATTCATGGGCCGGGGAGGATAGGAAATGAGGTACTCTTTCCCTCAAATATTCTTTCTTCCTCACTCAGTTTAATACTGGCTATCACCCACTTTCTATTAGAAAAGCCTTGCTTGTTTGGCCTACTTGAACTTCCCTTGCTGCTTCTTGGCTCGGCTTCATTTTCTGAATTGGCTTTGGTGTTCTCATGGATCCCCCAAAATCCCTTAAGGGTTTGAATCCCAATGTAATCCTGCTACAAATCCTACCTTGAAGCAGTCAAACCCGAACGAGTCCTGACATCCCTCATCTGAATTCTTGTGATGCTTTTGAAAACCCTCAAGCTTCTTCTTGGGAAATACTGTGGGCTGAAAGTTCTTTTTGAGAAAATACATCAAAACAGCAGTCTGCTGGGGATTTAAATTAATTTAAATTCTTTGCTTCAGTATAGAACATTTTTAAAAAATCTGTTTCTGTTATAGGTGGTGGCTCATCACTAATTTCCAAGCAAAATAATGAAAGTAAGACTTGGGTAAATGTTACATTCAACTGGAAGTTTTGACTTCAAGGGTTCTGTTAATCTGTAAATCACATGTATGGGGTTATCCTACGTCAACGGGTTATTGTGAAAATAAAATAGGAGAAAAACAGAATATTATTTTACCATTATTATCATCATTTTGCTCCCAAAAACACATTTTTAAAATTATAAATACAGTTTTATTATAGGGTGAGCGCTCTTATTCCATAGTTTGAGAGAGATGTCCTCATTAACACTTTTATTTGTTTGATTGATTGGTTTAATATGCCTTCCCTTCCGGCGTCAGGGCAGCTCACAACATATATAAACATTTAAAAGCATCTAAAGCATCAGTAAAACATAATACCAGATCCAAGTGGTGGCAACCTTCCAATTCATAAGACTAACAACAACAACCATAACTCCAAGGGCCCTGATGACTGAATGGAATGAGTTGGTGATCAAAGATTGAGGGGGAGGCCTAGATGGTTAACTGTAGTTGCCTGTCGACCACATGCCTGGCAGAACAGCTCTGTCCTGGAAACCCTATGGAACTGCATAAGGTCACTAAGGGCCCTGGTTTCCTCAGACAAGAGTGTTCTACCAGGCTGGGGCCAGTGCTGAAAAAGCCCTGGCTTTGGTGAAGGCAAGCCAGATTTCCTTGGGATCTCCTTAGTAAGTTGGTACTGAGTGGAGTGAAGGAAAAGAGATTCCACTTAAACATCAGGAAAAACTTCCCGACAGTAAGGGCCGTTCAACAGTGGAATGCACCACCATGGAATGTGGTGGAGTCTCCTACTTTGGAGGGTTTTCAACAGAAGCTGGATTGGATGACCATCTGTTAGGAGTGCTTTGATGGTGTGTTCCTGCATTGCAGGGGGTTGGACTTGATGGCCCTTGGGATCTCTTCAACTCTATGATCTTTTGGGACCATACCAGGAGAGACGGTTCCATAAGTACGCTGGTCCCAGACCATTAGGGGTTTGTATGTTAGTACAAGAACCTTGAATCTGATTTGGTACTCCACTCGAAGCCAGTGCAGATGGCGGAGCATAGGTTGTATATGAATCTGCCATGAGGGCTCCATAAAGACTCTCACTGCTGCATTCTGAACAAGTTAGAACCTCCAGAGAAGACCCAAGGGTAGCCCTGTATGGAGCAAATTGCAGTGGTCTAACCTAGAAGTTACCATTGCAGGGATCGCAGTGGCTAGATAGGTCTGAGAGAGATAGGGTGCCAGCTGCTTTGCCTGGCACAGATGGAATAATGCTGTCCCAGTGGTGTGCACCACCTGGTTTTCAATAGTCAAGGAGGCATCCAGCAGGACACCTAAATTCTTGACAGTTCATGCAACTGTCAGATGCACGCTGGCCAGGTTCAGCAACCAGCATTCCCCAATCAACACCCTCTGATCCAGCCACATGACCTCCATCTTTGCAGATCTTAGCTCCGCCATTTTAAAGGCAGCTTAATTCTGCCCCGATCCACAGTTGGAGCAAGGGTGTTTTTGTGTTTTTGTGTTTTGTTGTTTTTCCTTTTGCTGCCACTCTGTTTTCAGCACAACCTGTGTGTCTTCCAAGGCTTTCCCCCTTGAGCTGGAGCAATCAAGTGGACTGGTTGCAGGCGGGCATCAATGTGGACATTTGGTCTGCTTCTAATCTGGGGATCGGGGCAGAGTTAAGCTCTGCCTTCAAAATGGCAGAGCTAAGATCTGCTCTGCTCTTTATGGTGTGTGTGTGTTTTTAATTTAGCAGTAGTCACGGATCAACTGTCAAGAGACAAAGGAAAGGGGAACTGCCAGGCCCCAGGAGACCCTAATGAAGGGAGGGCACTGAATGTGCAGATGTCATTCCTGCATGCCTTGACCCTGCCTGCTCCTGCTTCCACAGCAGGGGTCATTGTTCATGCCACTGTGTGGAAACAGTCAGCATCTGTTAACTGTATCGGTGTGAAATGTAATTTGTAGTTTTGAGATGAACTTGTAGGTTCCCTCTCTGGTATGACAACTGAGGGACTTTTGCAGGGATCAAGAATTTCTGAACAATTTCTCAGGGGGTGGGTCTGCTGAATTTGTAAAGCAACATGGCCAAATAAAATTACACCTTTGAGTAATTCGACTTTTTGACTCTCCCATTTATTTGCAATTCTGCAACGTAATCTCTCTGCCAGAATGAATCTAGATACTCGTGTTCAGGACATTATTTTATGGTTCAAGTTTAAATACCACATCAAACCCTGCATCAAACCTGTTTTCAGCGAGGAAAGAAAATGGCAAGATACGGTTTTCAGGAGAGCTAGAAAAGATGTCAAATACACTGAATATGGAGAGATCAAAAGTAAGCATGGAATTACACTCAGATGCCCCTGCTTCTGTTTTGTGGAGTAAGGAGAAGAAGGTAAGGAGTACAATATAGCAAAGCTTCTGCCGCATTGTGGAAACCCAAGCAGGTCTACTCAGCAATAAGTCCCAATCCACTAGGCAGGCTATAAACAAAATACATTTTATTCAATGGGAGTACTCCCAAGAAAGTGGTCATACGTATTTAAATTATTTAGCAAATTTATTATCCTGCCCGCTGTGCCAGGAGGAGTAAATAAGGTACATTTTTTAAAAAAAATCAGTTTAATTATACTTCTACTTTCCACCTTACCCTAGAAACAACCCTTTGTGGGATCTGAGCTGCTCAGCCCAGTATATCTAGCACAAAATGGTCAGTTGCAAGAGCCTTGGCTGAAGATGCAGGATGGAGTCCTCTTTGCTGACCTCTTTAGCTACAGCACAGCATCCAGCCAGCCAAATCCTATTAGCGAAGAAGTGGAGGGGAAATGAAGTGTCTGTAATCAAAATGACACCATTTTTTTCTCCAACTGCTACCCATCAAACTGTGAGAAAATATTAGCAAAGAACCTTCAAGGTGATGTGATTAGCAGTGATGAATCGGTTATTACTGTGAGAAACGCTAACGGCCGGGGACTCTGGGCCATTCAGCCAAGTAAAGGCCTATGACTGGGCTGCTATGATCACGAGTTAGAAGTCTAATATTAATGACCCAAAGATTCCTTTGTTGATCTTTACTTGGAAACTGACCTAACCATGTTTTCTGAATTGGCCTAAAAACCTGTAAAAACCCATGAGCAGGGCACAGAAGTCCAAATATTGGTTCTGTGCAAAGTCTCAAGGTCTTAATAGCTATACATCTATAGCAGTCCCCCAAGTTCCATCATGATCGAACAACAAAATGGAGCTCTTCAGATGATTGGATTCTTTGTGTAAACTATTTGAATCTTGACTCTCCCATTTTTGTCCCGCTCCTCCAAGGAATTCCAGGCAGCATCGGTGGTTGTCCCCTCCATTTTATCCTCACAACAATGCTGTGAGCTAGATTAGACAAAGAGAGCAATTGGTCCAAGGTTAGCTTCATGGCCCAGCAGGGATAGGAATCCAGGTGTCCTTGGTTCTAACCCGCCATTCTAACCACTTCATCACACTGCCCCCCCCCCCCCAGTGGCTTGGATCACTGAAAAAGAGTCAAATCCCACTCGCAAGTGCATCCCTTTAATTTTTCCCACATAAATGAATGGATGGTATTCAGTTCCCTTGCCATTAACATTTCTTCTGTTTTCCTTGCTTTCTTTCCCTCTGGTCATCTTTCAAACGGAAGGATTTTTAAAATTTACCTCATGACTAATATTCTCTTTCTCTATGCCATTTTACCACTGCTTTTAGAATTTTCCTCAATACCTAACTGCAGAGTCTTTTGACTGTATGTTCCAGAATTAAAGACAGCTTGTCCTGATAACAGTGGTTCTCTGTTTTGGATCTGTGTGGTAGCTGCAAATAAAAGACAAGAAGCAAACAGCTTTCATTTGTTCCCTAAGATTTGATCTGCTTTTATGGGACCACCACAGGAATCCAGCCTTTGAAGTCCAGTGACTGTTTGCCTCAACTGAATCCACACATTACAAAGTACACAAGATGAGTCTGGGGAGAAGTTATGGGTTCTCCTCAGTTCCCATGTGTGGGGTGCTGTACATGGTGTAGGAGCTTCAGCCTTCACTTTTCACATACACCATTTTCCTGACATGGTCCCAGGAGTGCTATTTGGCCTACTGTGGAAGTCCACACGTATCCAGTGTCCTGAATGGGGTGGGGTGAGGAGGGCAGACCACATAAAATTGGATTTAGTCAGGAAAAGCTTAATTAATCTCCAACTGATTTGCCACTTCCATGTCCCTATTAATTCCATCAATCCAGGCAAAAACTGCATGCATATTTTCCCTTTGATCTCCAAAGCAAAAAGGACTAGATGCTCTTCCCAACTATGAGATGGTAGGATATGCTGTATTTCTGATCGAGCACTTCCCACAATTGCCCCTTTAGCTATGGGCCTGATTCTTTTTCATACTCTTATCCAACAAAGGTTGTGTTCTGGTTCCACTTCTACCTGGCCGTAGCTAGTCTTGGAGAGTAGCCACAATGTTTCTCCCTTTTTGACCTGGTGCTGAGGCAAGGGATGATCCTTCTGACCCAGCCCCCCTTTGTGTGATCTACAAGGCTTCTCTGTAGATCAGAAGCAGAAAGACTGTTTGGAGTTGGTTGAAGCATGTCTGTCTGCCTCTTATTCACGCACACTCTCTCAATAAAGTGAATCCTGCAAAGATGGCCATAAGCCCCCCAGTGTTCTCTTTTCCAAAGGCAATTAATCTGGGGAAACCCTTGGAGCCTCTCACTGCTTGGAGAATTGGGCCTAGCAGAACACACCTACTCCCTCCATTACAACGAAAACCCTCATCTAACACATGTTCAGACAGGGGTGGGGGGGGGGGTGGAGGGTTCATCATGCCAGTAGAAAACTAACCTTGTCACATACCATCACTCAGACCCTCATCTGGGGCAAGGCTGTTCCAACTGGCTCCCTCCCCTGCCCTGGGAAAGAAAAAAAACCCCGCAGTCCTGGTAGAGAGGGAATAAGATACACACAGCCAAGCAACTGGCCATCCAGCCACAACAAGACTTAATTAAAGGGGATCAAAGGGGTTGGCAACAACTGTGACAGCTTTATAAGACCTGGGGATACCAACTCCAGCTTGGGAAATTCGTGAAGATTTGGGGCTGTTGCCTGGGGGGGGGAGAGGTAGAATTTGGGGAGGTGAGGGAGTTCACTGAGGATCTATCTTCCTAAACTGCCTTTTCCTGCTAGGAAATTGTCCTCTTCAGGGGTCTGCAACCTGTGGCTTTCCAGATGTTCATGGACTACAATTCCCATCAGCCCCTGCCACCATGGCCAATTGGAGAGCCGCAGGCTGGGAGAACACCAGGCTCCACCTGGAAGGTGACAATAACAACCATAGTGAGAACATTGCTATGGGAGAGAAGAAGGGAAACTCCCAGCCCATCTCATTAATAACAAGCAGCATTTCGGGATAGGAAAGGCAGAAATCCAATACTGAAAGCACTTGCGAGACAGTCATGGAGTGGGGGAAGGGAGGAGAAATCTGCCTTCTCAAGACCCTTCGAGAACTGAGTGGGATGCTGGCGTTCAATTCCCAGCAGACCTCTCGTTTGCTCCATAATCTATTCCCAGACTGACCCTCCCACTCATTTCTGGTCCATCTGTGTACTCTGTTGGCCATATGGTGTTGCCTCTTCCACAGACGGGGCAGGGGCTCACATGGGTAAAACCTCTTTTGTGTGCATCAGGACATATATGCAGCTTTGAGGCATGACATGCAAATCGGCATGAATCACTCAGGAGGTACTGCAAGCACAGATGTCACCATGCTGCTGAAAAAATGGGGGTTGCCATGGTATTGAAGGCACAATCTATTGTTTTGTGCTTGTCCCTGATGAATTGTGAAAGATCTCTCTGAGCCTTGTCCCTGGGTGTTGTGTTACCTTTCTACTGACAAAGGGCAAATGGGATTTGTCTTCCTGAGCTATTTCGCTGTCAAGCTCTTCACATCCATTTTTCCTGTTTGCCGCTGCTGTTGCCAACTGCACAGAATCAGTGCCCCCCCCCCCCCAAAGACAGCAACCAATCCACAGGGGAAGGGGAAACAGTTCTAGCATATTAAAAAAATTAAAAATGCATTGAACAAATTCCAACATATGCATTTGGTCTTTAAAATAAACAGGAGTTTTGTAGTATCTTATACCAGACTAGAGGAACTTCTTCAGATGCAAACAGTATTGCCTCACAAGGCAGGGGTTTTTTTTCACACCTAGTAAAACGTTTGAATAGTGAGGATCCGTTCATAGGCTTCACTCCCACAATAAATTTCATGACAGAAGAGATTTCCATCAGCAGAACTGGCATTTCCTCAGCTTCTCCTTTCCAATGAAGCCCACAAGGCTGTTCCTGTAGAAAGGGAGGGACCCCAAACAATAGCAGGGGAGAGGAGTTACAGCGCCTCCTTCTGGTGGCAGAAATTTTCTGTGGAATGTTCTGATAGCATCTGGGAAAGGGGGGCTGTATACAGTACTAGAATAAAATGTATTGGGGTTTGGGGGTTTGTTTGTTTGGTTATTCAAACTTTATTTAAGAAAGACAAACTTTAAAATACACAGTCAAATGAACAAAATCCCAAAGTACAGAGACAAACAACAAATACCAATAAACGTATCTGTCCTAATCAAATAAAAGAAAGGAAAGGAAAGGAAAAAAGAATTAGAAGAGAAAAAAGGAAACAAAACAGTAAAACAAATGATAATAAAAGTTATTTTGAAAAAAATTCAATTAAATCAGAAAAGGACAATCTATAGAAATTCTTCATTACATAAAGCTTCCAGCCATACTCTCTGTGTGTATATTACAGTCTAGTTCAATATCATATTGAAATATATTGTTTTTTAAAATGCCACAAGACCCATTTATTTTTGCTGCCATAAACAAATCCAATTACCTCTCCAAGGCAACTCAGCTTTTAGGAAATATTCTTAAAAACAAAATCATGAATGATTCTTAAGCATTAACCTTTGGGCAAAAGCTATGAGATTAATTGTGCTCAAGAAGTGTATCATTCTGGAAAGTCCTGATACAGCTGACTTATGGTGAGCCCATAAGGTTTTAGGCTAGCCTGGACCATCCAGGTGTACGCATCTTACATCTAGCAAAATGAAAAGTTTGGGGAGGCTCAAAAGCTGGTACTTCCTGCTTTGTCAAGGGTTGCCAAGTCTCCCCTGGACACTAGCAGGGCATTTGGGGGGAGGGGGCAGGCTTGCCAGGTTGTGAAACTCCTAAAAATGTGGGAGTGAAACCTGGGAAAGACAGGAACCGCAGTGGACTACAATGCCATACAGCAAGGGTGTCCCTCCAGATGTTCACAGACTACAATTCCCATCAGCCCCTGCTTTCTAACCCACCCTTTCCCCAAACAAGTGAGGCTCAGGGTGATTTACAATTAAAACAACATTTTTACACTTTAAACTGGCTATCTTAAGACCTCCAAGGAATACCAGGATTGTGACATGGAGGCAGGCAATGGCAAACCACCTCTGAACGTCTCTTGCCTAGTGGGTATATTATTCCAAGAATGCTGTCCTATACAGATTTGCTCCAGTCTGAGAACATGGACATAAAGTGGAGTAATTCTAGATCAGGTGGCACTGATGGTCATATTCACAACATCCTTGAAACAATAAGCACCTGAGAGCAGAGGTTCTCACCAGTTCCCGAGAGTGGGTTACTAATTATTTGTGTGTGCCGAGAGGGGGTTACTAATTGGGTCAGCTTTTTCATCTCCATGCCCTCGCCTCCCCGAGAGGCATACTGCCTTTGAACGTGAAGGTTCCATATAGCAATTGCGACTAATAATGTAACTCCCTGAACTGGGTTAATCCCTTTCAGGTACTGCAATTCATTGATTCTCAGCCTTTCGTACCTTTTATCTTACCAGTCTCTATCAAAGGACCTGTGTGTTTCACCATTTCTGTGTTCAGATTTGTGAGTTGGGGCATTTTCTATAATGTGATGATGATTTAGAAATGACCTGGTGCAAAAAAAATTTTGGGGTTGCATCCAACTCAGGTTTTGCCCAGGGCTCAGGTTTGCCTAGGTACGCCTCTGCCCCCTTTGCTGATGGGTGGGGGGGGCTGGCGAGGGAACCTGTTACTAAAATTTTTGGATCCCACCACTGCCTGAGAGGAATATCACTGAACTGTGACATGTATTGCCCCGCACCCAGAGGGAACCAGATTTATTCCCTTTTGTTAGAGGCAAAAGTCTTCCTCTCAAAATAAGGTTTGCTAACATCTCCCTCTGCTGGAACTATGGAAGCCTTACAGCAGAAGGAAAAATGAATGCTTGCTTATTAAATAGACTCAATATTTTAGCATAGCTGAAACAAGGGGCTGCAGGTAGTCTGGCAAAGTAACAGGCAAGAGTTTCAGCTGGAAATCATCAGCCCACCATCATCAGCTCTATGGATGTTTTACATTTGAAATCCAACATTTCATGTAGTTCTGCCAATGCATGGGAGATCTGTTGTGCTTCCACATACAATTTCCCCCTGCACAGGTGGCAGGAAACTCCAACAGTAAAAGACAACATGATGCCTAATTTGCACATGACCTGTTTGACTCCAGTTTATCCCACTTCATTCTGGAAAAAAGTGACAATAACAGCCTCATCAAGTCACTGATGAATCAATATGAGTTAATTAATATTAGCGATTCGTCTGAAGTGGCTGGTTCCAATAATACATTATTAAAATATGGTTACAAAGATTGAGGTGACAGTAATCATCTAAATTTTCTATTTATCCTTTTTCCTCATCAATTTTTTAAAAAATGTGCTTTTTTTAAAAGCCCATGTTGCCAACTGCACATAAAAAAATGATTTCCTATTGCAAGTTTTATTTTCCTAATGCACAAGATGTGTCCATTCTGCACGTCAGAATAAACCTTGGCTTAGACAGCCAATGAAATTAAAGAACTAATTAGCTTATTTGATAAATATTGGTAAACGATCTGTTATCTAACTTATGAATTTCACAGAACATTTTTTCCTGACTAAATATTTAACAAAAAGAACAGAAGGGAGGGGGGGATAGAGGGAGAAAAGAGAGAGTTGGTTGCAGGCAGAAAGCATAGAAGAACCCCAATTCAAACTTTCTAGTACATTTTTATTCCTAATTTGCTTGAAGCTCAGAACAAAATAATAGTTCTCCCTTCCCAGATTAATTTTACGACAAGGCCTCGACCCTGCCCATGTCGATGATGACATGGGTGGGTTTGAGGATGCTCGAAGACGACGAGGCAGCAGGACTTCTTTAGGAAACTAAAGAACAAGAAGGAAACAAAATCGGGGGAGGGGCACGTGACCAGGAAGATGGCGAGGCAGCAGGAAGTCCTGCTGCCTTGCCGTCTTCCTGGTCAGGATACCCTTTCGCCCAGCGTGATGACCAGATTGGGTAAGAGCCCCTAGAGCCAAATACACCACTGATTCCAGGCTGACAGAAAGACTGACTATAATTTAAAGAGTTTCCTGGCAGTGAAAGGATCTGAGTATGGATCCACTAAATCCTACTCTAGCACTCAAATCCAGAGCTCCTCAACCTTTTTGAGCCTGTGGACACCTTTGGGATTTCGTCAAAGTGTGGGTGGGGACAGATACAAAATGGCTGCTGCAGGAGGCGAAGCCATCCACAACTTGGCTGCCACAGCTTACATTTAGTCACACAATGAAAATTCCTGTGCTGTGGTGGCAATTGCTATCAAAGGAATGTTTTTACCACCTATGCACAGCTGATCGACTCTCCAATAGCCAATCAGAAGCTTTGCTGGCAAAAGCTTCACCTGCTCCCACTCACTTTCTGAAAACACTTGGTGGGCATCAGGAAAGATGGCAGAGGGCACTGTGGCACCCAAGGATATCACAATGGGAACTGGGTCTAATCACTATGCCATGCAGGCTTTCCACTATGTGACACGCTTAACTGGAAAGTCTGTCAAGCTAAAATAGATTATTAAATGGGGAAGTAAATATCTACTATGGCGGATTCCTCACTGGCCAAAAAGCGCGTGTTAACTGGCCAACTCAAGAAAGCCATTTGGAGCAGAAGAGGGTATTTTGGGGTCTTGCTGAGCAAAAAAACCACACTAGAAATTGAGCTAGGCCCTCTACGGGAAAATGCCTGTAGTGAGGGATTTTGTACTTCTCTTTACCATACCCTGTTTCCCCAAAAATAAGACCTGCCCCCCAAATAAGCCCTAGCATGATTTTTTAGGATTTTTGAAGGATGCTTGAAATATAAGCCCTACTCCAAAAATAAGCCCTAGTTACAGATTCCCTGGCACAGCTGATCTGGTCACGAGGAGGGCACAGAATCATGGAAAAAAATCAGACATCCCCTGAAAATAAGCCCTAATGCATCTTTTGGAGCAAAAATTAATATAAGATCCTGTCTTATTTTTGGGGAAACCCGGGTATGTATCTAATATTTCTGTACTAAATGTGCAGATGAGACACCGGTCATAAAACACTCTGTTGTTCTCTGCTGTCCTGAGCCTGGAAGGGGAACAGCAGCCTAGAAATCAAATTGGTAATAAATAAATAAATAACTAAATAAATAACTAAAACTGTGTGGAACAGACATGAGTATGGAAAGAGATCAACATTGCTTTGCTTCTCTTCCTCCTCACCAAATCCCAAAGAATTCAGAGAGGCTATGGATGGAAACCCAGGGTAGCTAGACAGAGGCAAGCAACCACAATCCACCTCTGAATGTCACTTGCCTCGAAAACCCTAAGGAATCACTACCAGTCAGTTGCACCTTGATAGCCTCTCCCACCACCATCGTGAGTGGTGAAGCTGCAGTTGTCCCACTGTCCCCCTCAGATCAATTCCTCATCCACTCCCTCCCTCAAATTCATCATGAGGCGAGTATCCCCTCAGCCTCCTGATGTTTGCACTTTTTTATGCTAAATCCAAACTGAAGCTTCATGTTTAATCAATAACTTTCACTTTCTTCATCTGTGGCTCCATTGGGGTCATCCTTTCTTATCAAGAAACACATCCCTTATACCTTTCAGTTCAATCTGTTTGAATTCAGACCGCATCTGAATTGGTTACACATCTTTTACTGTCTTCAAAGACTGCTAGTTCCTGACTTGCACTTTGTTTTCTTTTGAATCTGATTACAGCACTACATCCCTGCCACGCATTAATTAACCCTGCCTCGATAATTGCAGGATGAATCTCGCTCAACCCAGCTGAACAGACTGGGTCAAAACGATCCAGTTTACAAAGTTCCATTGGTGTCACAGTGATATATTTATACAATCAGTTCATTCTGACTTTGTTTCTTTCGGGGTGACTTTATGAAAGTTTTAAATGTCAGCATGCCACATCACATCAGCAAGACCAGAAGCAGATTTTTGTGTGTCCAATGGCCCTTCCATCACAGGTCTCTTATCGAGCTACAATGAAAGGAATTAAAAGCAACTTTTTTGCCCCATTGGTACTGGCAGGTCTGGAAGCAAGAAAAGCCAAATTTAAAAAAAAATGGACCAACACCTGGCTCAATATAGGGCAGTGGTGGCAAACCTTTGGCACTCCAGATGTTATGGACTACAATTCTCATCAGCCCCTGCCAGCATAGCCAATGCCATGCTGGCAGGGGCTGATGGGAATTGTAGTCCATAACATCTGGAGTGCCAAAGGTTTGCCACCACTGATATAGGGTATAAACAGTGGTGGGATTCAAATAATTTAACAACCAGTTCTGGTGATGGGATTCAAATAATTTAACAACCGGTTGTTTACAAGCACCATTTTAACAACTGGTTCTGCCAAAGTGGTGAGAACCTGCTGAATCCCACCACTGGGTATAAACCACACATTCAGCTGTATAGGTGCTGTGTAACATGCTCAATGCATTGCTCAATGCATATACAAAGAAAAATCACCTGCATATTTAACATTGATTATACATATATTGGGGAGACAGGTGGGGGGTACAAACAAAATGAACAGTATTCATTAAAACACGTATACAGGCTTTGCTTATGCACTCAGCAGTACGGGCTTTGCAGCGTGATCCTAAACATATCCTTCTTGAGCTCGATGGGATTAACTTCCAAGTAAATACTAGATCGAGGGAGTCGTTGCTCAGTGTGAAAGCATCTGTTTTGCATGCAAAAACTCCCAGGGTTGATAACCCCGATATCCAATTGAAAGGATCGGGTAAGAAAGGAGACCCCGGAGAATAGCTGCCAGTAGATAAGCCTGGCTTTGCTAGACCAATTAACGGTCACAGCCAACGCGGGCTTTACTTCACAGTAACGAATAAGGAACGAGTTGGGAAGAGGGGCGATCAGTAGTCCCAAACCCCAAAGCACTCGCTTCTCCTTCCCGCACCCACATTGCAAGTAAAGTGTCGTAAACTGGCACTTTACGACGTGACGTCAGGACTGTAGCCTCGCTCCCTATTTCCGCCCTTGTCTTTTGCGACGGTGCTGTAAAGCGTGCATGGGGTGAAAGGCGTTCTTGACGACTGTGCCGAGGAGGACTGGTGTTGTTTGGGGTGAGGGGTCGAGCCGTGCAGCCCTGAAAGGGGCAGGACCAGAGTTTTCACTATGGGGCAGAAAAAGAAAGGTAAGCGGAGGGCATATGTAGACCCTCTTCCCCAGACCTCAACTGAGCTGAAAGTCTCATTCCAGGGTTGTCGTTGCTGCTTTGGATTTAGAAAAAAACAAAAAACCTTTGTGTTATGAATTCATTTCCAATATAGATTTTTTTTAAATCAATTGTTATTATTGTTTAACGAGGAAATAACTGACAGGAACATAATTGGATGTATTGTCGAAGGCTTTCACAGCCGGATTCAACTGGTTGTTATGGGTTTTCCGGGCTGTGTGGCCGTGGTCTGGTAGATCTTGTTCCTAACGTTTTGCCTGCATCTGTGGCTGGCATCTTCAGAGGTGTGTCACAGAGAGGAGTGTGTTACACACTGTGTCCAACACTTCTCACTGTGATACATCTCTGAAGATGCCAGCCACAAATGCAGGCGAAACGTTAGGAACAAGATCTACCATTCCACGGCCATGCAGCCTGGAAAACCCATAACAACCACAATTGGATATCTTTGCTTAACTTTTGCAATTTGAAATCTGTCTATTAACACTTGATTTATTAGAATCTTTGCATGTTGTATAAGTACTCTGACAGCTTTCCATTTCTCTTTCAGCAGATCTCAGCCGGGCTGAACTCATGATGATGACAGTAGCTGATGTCATCAAACAACTGATTGAAGCACATAACCAGGGCAAAGATGTGAACTTAAACAAGTAAGTGGTGCCATCTGTTATACCTCAATACCTTCTTTGCCCTCTGATGTGTTTACACTTACCTCTTCAGTGAAGCCACGTATTTCTCTTGATAACTTCTTCAGATTTACTCTGTTTATTGCAACAACAGTTAATGCAGATGTTAGGGATCTGATAATTGTTTGTTTATTCAGCAGTATTACTGTGCCCCATAACGTAAACAAATGACCAGTCTGCCCCCCAAAGAGCTTATGATCTGTGCTGTCTATCAGCTTTGTTTTCATCTCATTTTTACCCCATCTTTACATCAAGGAGTTCAGGATGGCATACATAGATAAGCAGGGCTGGTTGACTTCTGTCTGCACCAATAAAAGGAAGACTTGCAAAATCAATTTTTGAACAGATTGGTAGAATGTAGTGAATTCTAGCAAATTCATTTCGTGTGTGTGTGTTTTATTAAATTTGTGTGGTTTTGTCTGAGCTGCTGCTTGTAAAAACAATGTAATGACTATTGGGTGGTCTCACTGTTAATCTGCAGAAGTATTATGTTAACAGTGAAATCTGGTGACAGAGCAGTACAGTCCTGCAGTGTTGGCTCTGCAGGTGGCTGAGACAGTCTCCCATCATCATTCATAGTTGCAGACAGTGTATGATGAGTGTGTGGTGTGTGTGTGAGAGAGAGAGAAAGGCTGACTAAATCTCGATGAGCTGTTGAGTTGTTGGATTGGCTAGTCCAGAAGTAATACTGATCACCCCTAAGGAAAGATCCAGGTAGAACTCCACTAAATTGTTCTGTTTCCCATTTCAGGATAAAGACAAAAACTGCTGCTAAATATGGCCTTTCAGCACAGCCCCGTCTGGTTGACATCATTGCTGCTGTGCCGCCTCAATACCGCAGGGTTCTGGTTCCAAAGTTGAAAGCCAAGCCCATTCGCACTGCCAGCGGGGTAAGTCTTTTCTTCGCTTAATTGATCAGTACACCGAAATGAAGAGCAATATATGAAACATTTAGAACCGCCCTCCCCTGCTCAAAAAGTGTTGAAGCTAAAAAAATCAAATGGGAAATGCTTCCTTAGTAATCAAATGTGCATTTTAATTATACCGTTGTATTGTACAGTTAAAGCTACATATATTATATGTTATTTCAGAATTAGCCATTGAAACTTTATTTGGTATTTCTAATCAGTATGGCAAATGTAGCATTCTTGCAACTGAAGGCAGGATATCAGATTGAGGAAGACAGAGGTTCAGTGCATTCACTGAGGACAAGGTACAGTGAATTTAAGTGGTGAGGATGTAGACTGAAGTAAAATATTAGTTTTCAGAACTGTAGAAGAGACGTTGAGCAATGGAATTAAACAAAGGATGTTCTGCAACTCTCCTTCCTTTAATGTGTTTGATACCACAGTGGATGCAGACACGATATGGGTAGCGAATATCCTCTGTATTTGTCTCCACTTGTAGTATAATAAAATGCACAAGCTGTAATGACTTCTCTGAAATTCTCCATTTTTCAGATAGCTGTGGTGGCAGTGATGTGCAAACCACACCGGTGTCCACACATTAACTTCACGGGAAACATCTGTGTGTAAGTATGGCCATTTCAAAGTTGCATGTTCAGTACTTGTACTTATTCTCTAGTGCTCATCTTTTTTTTAGTTGAATTGAGAAGTAAATTCATACAAATTCAGCTTAAGCATTACGAAAATACTTCCACAACTGTCGTTTGTGTGATTGTATGAACATGGGCCACTCCACTGTTGTTGGTTAGGATCTGTCATGCCAGGGTCCAGATCAGTGGTTTGAGGTTGGTTCATCAAGTTTCATTAGTTCTAACTATGATTTCATGGGATGTACAACACAGGCAGCATAGCTTGATGTCTGGTGCTGCCCTCAGTCGCTTAATGGCTGGCCCAATAGTTGGCCAAAGTGAAGGTGCTGCTTTTACATTATGTATGAACTGGACCAAAATAATGAAGCTTAAATAAATTTTATCTTGCAGTGACACCCTGCACACTACTTTGCAGAGAGGTGGAGGTTCTTGGTGATTTATTTAAAAGATCAATGTCATTATTTTTGTTTTTGTCCTGCCTTCCCTCCAGCAGACTCAGGGAAACATATATAGCTTTTCCCCTCCCTTCCCATGTGCATACATCATTGTACCCTCGTAAGACCCTTAGAATGCTGAAAGTGACCAGTCCAAGGTAACCCTATGAGTTTTGGAGCATCAGATCAGTATAACCCTCATTTCTACTATTATCTGAAAGAGGAAAAATACTTTCCCCCCTCATTATTCATAATTTAATAAATTTGATTTAAAATTTGAAGTTTTTGTGAGAATTACTGAAGCACGTGTAAACCCTTTTGAACACTATATGGCACAGTACAAATACTGAGTAGTAACACTGAGTTATGTCCCTATAACCAGGAGGTGGACACAGTTTACCACACCTTCCACATTATCTTTTACCCAGTAATCCCTTTTGACCTGGAGAGAGGCCTGGGGTTGTAAGGCTCCTTATGGACAAAAGGCCTTGTGAGTCATGATGGTGCAGTTAAGAGGAAGAATTGGACACATTCATGGAGCTCCATTTGTGGAAGAATGGCAATTTCCTCATCTCTTCTCTTCAGCCCCCAACACATGCAGGTGCCATGACCCCAGGCATCACCTTTCTGAGGTCCAGAAGAGATTGCCAGGAATGAGGAATGGCGAGAGGGGGATCTGCATGTGTTATTATGAGACACAACCCATTTCTGGGACTGTTGCTGTCAATGTAAATGAAGTTTAGTGTATCAGAGTGTCGTGGTATTTATGTTCCTGTTGTCCTGCGAAAAGGAGTTCGCTGTTTTTCCTATTCCATAGATTGGGTAGGAACCATGGCTCAATGGTAGAGCTTCTGCTTTGCAGGCAAAAAGTCCCTGGTTCAATTCCTGCCATCTTCAGTTAAAAGGATCAGTTAGTAGGTGATGTGAAAGACCTTTACCTAGATCCTGGAGAGTCACTGCCTGTCTGAGTAGACCATGCTGATCTTGATAGACCACTGGGCTGACTCAGGAGCTGACACCTTCATGTGTTCATAGGTGGGGATTTGAGGTTAGCAGTTAGTGACTTTCCCAAAGCTACACAATAAGTGATTTCCAGCCGGATTCCTCTTGAATGAGGGCTGCTTGGTTCCAAATCCTACTAAGCCATGAATCACATGGGATGTTTTTGGACTTGTCACTTTGTCTCATCCCTAACATACCTCACAGGGTTGTCCTGTTTACAGTTCTGAGCATCTTTGAGGAAGGCTGTGATACAAACGTGAAAGACCTTAGGTCTTTCAATTGGAGATGCAAAATTTCCAGAAATCTTGAAGCCACAGGAGAAAATGGAAACTTTGGAAAAGGTTGAATATATGCAATGTTTATGTCAAACCTGAGTGTATTTTCCAGATTTATAAACGATCCATATTCACAGTGTTAACTTACTTAACCTATAAAATTGTACCATTTTGCATGTTTATGGAATGTACAAGCGTCTTTGTTTTCTGCAAGAAAAAATGTGTGTATCCCCATGGGAGAGGAGCTGTGGCTCAGTGGAAGAGCCTCTTTTTTGCATGTAGAAGGTCCCACATGCAGTGCACAGCATCGCCAATTGAAATTATTAGGTGGTAGGTGTTATTAAAGACCTCTGCCTGAGACCCTGGAGAGCAGGGCTGTAGCAAGGAAGAATTGCGCCTGGGTCACGTATGCGCCCCTGCCATGCCGCCGCCCCCCCCACCGGCGCGCGCCCGGTGTGTCATGCCCCCCTTCCCCCTTGGCACTACACCATTGCTGGAGAGCCTCTGCCAATCTGAGTGGACAACAGTGGCCTTGAGAGGCCAATAATTGTCTTCAGTAAAAGGAAGCTTCCTGTGGGTTCATATGTGTGTTCAATACTTGAGAATAAGTATTGCAAACTGCTGCACCCTTTTCTGTTGTAGCATGCAGGTCTTAATTCTTTCCATCCAAGATATAGGAAAAAGCAGAATTTGAAGATAGATAACACATTCTATAGCAAAGAAAGGAAACTGTATTATTTGAACAGAATCATTTTCATATTGTCACAAATAGGCAGGGCTGCCAGCATTGAATATAAAGCTGTTTGAATATTTCATTATATTTGAGTATAAACTTTATAGCATTGAAAATATGCAATGCATGAGAAGGAGCTAATTTTTTTAATGCAATGCATTTTGAATGAGGGAGATTTTTTTTTTAAGACAAAAGTTTTCTCACTCCAAAAAAGAAACTATTTCATCATAGGAATCCCAATCTGTAAAAAAATGGAAAAGGTTCTCAGACTTTTCCATACTGTGTATTTTTTCATGTGAAAACCTTTGCCTCAAGGAGCATTTCTCTCATTCTCAAAGAGAAAATCTTTCTTAATTTTAATGCTCCCCAAAACTTGTTTCTCGATCAGAAAATTTAAAAAGTATTTTAAATTATTTCTCATTATTTCTCTGAATGGTACAGATACTGTCCAGGAGGTCCCGATTCTGATTTTGAATATTCAACACAGTCATACACAGGATATGAGGTACTGTTTTAAAGATTCTGTGGCATTTGCCCACCCCAGGGCTTCTGTAAAGATGAACTCGGAAAATAAAGCTATGCATACAGTAAAAGTTGCTATTTACCTGATTGCTAACATAGTGTCTGGCAAAGGGAGTTTTGGCTCCCGAAAGCTTGTACTCCAAAAATCTTTTTGGTCTCTGCTACTGGACTCGAATCTGGCTCTTCAACTGCAGACCAACATGGCTACCCTCTGAAACTAGATTGCTGTCCCTCATTTTGTTGGGCAAAAATAACCGGAACGGTGCTTTAAAAGAAATTTCGATAGATATCCCACCAGGTGGAGGCATCTTTGCAATATTAATCGGCTATTATTTGTAAAATATAGGAGTGGTTCCAGAGGAGTGGAATGAGGCTGATGTTCATACTTTAGACCAGCATTTCCCAACCAGGGTTCCGTGGTCCCAGGGGTACCGCGGTAATGCTACCACCCCCCTCACTTTTGCGGTGTCTCCCGCAGGCACCAGTAACGATATGGAGCTGGCCCAGGGGGCAGGGCCTGCCGCAAGGTCAGCAGCCACTCCCCACCCCCCGTGCTTCCCTTCACCCTGGAAGGGGAAGCTGGGGGGTGGCAAGCAGGGGAACTGGGAGGGGAAGCTGGGGGGGAGGATGGCAGGGGTACGGTGAGATATGAAGAGTGAGGTCAAGGGTACCGTGATGTCGAAAACGTTGGAAAACACTGCTTTAGACGTTAGTTCACCAGTTCATATTTTTAAGATCATGATAGTATGCAAGGTGATGTCGATGAACCCTTTGAGCGCTTCTTGTTTTTGCCGTATTGATGAATAAATTTTATTGTATGTTTGCTTCTTCTAGCCAACGTCCATGAGAGCCATTCGTGCCAGGTACGACCCATTTCTCCAGACCAGGCATCGAGTGGAACAGGTAAAGGTTTGCTTTGACAGCAACGTGAAGTCATGGCTGGTTAAAGTCAAGAGCATTTTGTGCGCTCTCTTGCCCCTTTTGGAAAATGAGCGTTTTCTGCAGATGTCAATGATCTTAAAAACGTAAATGGGTTGTACTATTGCTCTCCAAAGGTGCCATTTAAGGCAGCCAGCCAGAAAGGCATTCACAGATTGAGTAAAGAAATATCTGTACTGTACAGGTTAGAACACATTATTATGCCTACTGAATGGCAGAGACAGAAGCAAAGCAAGCTTGTTTTTCTCCACCCTCCCCCCCAAAAATTTCACCTGCACAGTTCTGTTCCATGGAGATTTCAGCTTTTTTGAAAGGGTCTTTAACTTAAGCGCAGAGGATGTTGACCCAGAAAACATACAAGCCATCTGCAATGCTTTTTGCAGATAAAATTGCTCACATTTGCATCCACTTAAGACACCACAGTTGAAATGGCTCAATCTCAGGATGTGACTGGAGTGAGTTTTGGTTCTAGTTCTATGGAGGACTTTCAGTTGTTGAGGTCCTGAGTCACTGAATTGAAAGGGGCTAGACAGGCCATCTACTCCAACCCCCTGCTCAGTGCAGGATCACCCTGGAGCATCCCTGACAAGTGTTCATCCAGCTGCTGCTCAAAGGCTGCCAGTGGAATGAAACGTTGCTGAAATGGGCACTGTCCTTTGGAATTTGCAACCCAACACGCCCAGCCTTGCCCCTTGTGGCTAGTACAGGGGTCTGCAACCTGCGGCTCTCCAGATGTTCATGGACTACAATTGGCCATGCTGGCAGGGGCTGATGGGATTTGTAATCCCTGAACATCTGGAGGGCCGCAGGTTGCAGACCCCTGGGCTAGTAGAATTATGCCATGCAGGGTTGGTTGACTGGGTCCAGGTGGTAATAAATTCTGCTCTGCAGGAGGGTATAGTACAGACTGTTTTGAAAGAGGCAGTTGTGAGATTCCTCTGCAACATGAAGGCATTCCTGGACCCAGATGACTTAAGCAACTTCTGCCCAGTAGCCATTCTTGGATGAGGTGGTTGAGCAGATGGTGGCTGAACAGGATCTGGCAGTCTTGGAAAGACAGAGTTTATGTGTATGTTAAATGTTGTCAATCTATACCCGTTTCAATCTGAATTCAGTGCTTTGGTTGTTCTATTCTTTGTTGACCAGCCAGTTCTAGAAAGTAGTGCTGGGGGACTGTTGCTCAGCTGTATGGCATTTATTCTCTGTGGTCTCCCATGGTATTTAACATTTACATGAAGCTCCTGGGGGAGGTCATTTGGGAATATATTATTTATTAGTTTTGATATACTGCCCCTCCTTTTTCAGGCTCAAGGCGGCGTGCAACAGTTTAAATTTTTTTAAAACATTTCACATATCAATAATTACAGTATAAGAGGCAACAGCCTTCATCTAAACCTATACAAAAAGGGGCAGTAAATAATATTCCAACCCTGACAATTTAGTGCGCACGAACTGGTAGATGGGAGAGGCCTCTAGATGTTAACTGTAGCTGCTTCAACCATGTGCCTGATGAATCAACTCTGTCTTACAGGCCTTTTGGAACTGCATAAGTCCCACAGGACGCTGGTCTCCTCAGACAGAGTGTCCCACCAGGCTGAGGCAGTGGCATAGCACCAGTGGGGTGGGGCGGGGGTGTGACGTCCCGGGCGGAGGCATTCCAGGGCGGGGGTGGGCACCGCTGTGGCAGGGCCACAGGGCATGCGCGCGCCCGGGCACAGTTTCCCCTCACTCCGCCTCTGGGCTGAGGCCAAGACCAAAAACAAGAGAGGTACCCCCAGTATGTGGATGATATCTGGTTCTGTTTCTTCTTAGCAGTTTAAGTTAGGTGGGTCTGTGGAAGTCCTGGATAGGTGTGTGGAGAAGGAAATGAGATAGATGAGGACAATAAGTTGAAGACCAGTCCAGATGAGACTGAGATGCTATTGGTCAGTGGGGTAGCTGTTTGGGGACATCAGAATCAACCTGTTCTGATGAAGTTGCTCTACCCCGAAGGATTACGTTTATAGCTAGGGGGTACTTCTGGATCCTAGCCCATGGTTGAAGGTTCAGGTCTCCTCTGTTGTACGTGGCACTTTTTATCAGCTCCAGCTGGTTCTAACCACATTGTTATATTCTATGATCTCATCCAGGTAATTATAGTATTCTATTATTATAATATTCTATGATTTCATCCAGGTAATTATAGTAATTCACACTGTGTGGGACTGTCTTTGGAAACTTTAGTAGATTCAAAATGCAACAGCTAGGCTACTGCTAGTCATCTACAGGGATTCTATCAGTCTGGTGCTGAAAGATCTGCTACCCATCTGTTTCAGCACACAAATTAAAGTGCTGGTTTGTACCTCTGAGATCCTAAATTGCTTGGGGACAGGGTGCCTGAACGATTGTCTCCTGCCATACTTTCCAGTCCACCAGTAATGATCTGCCTCCCAAACCCTGCTCTCTATACCCTTGCCTTCAAAGGTGAGGCAAGGGGTAATTGGAGACAGGGCATTTTCCTTGATGCCATCTTACCTTTGGAATGTTCTCTTGAGCCTTGCCTGGGACCTCCTCTTAAGGACTTGTGTGGGCAAATTGATCTGTCTCCCTTCTCGAGCTTCTTCAAGTCACAAAGACCAGTGTCTCATAGACTGATCTTGTTCTTGCAGCTGAAGCAGCTCGGCCACAGCGTGGACAAAGTAGAATTCATAGTGATGGGTGGAACTTTCATGGCACTCCCTGAAGAATACCGAGATTATTTTATCCGTAACTTGCACGATGCTTTATCAGGTCACACTTCGAACAACGTAGCAGAGGCTGTCAGGTAGGCAACCTGTACATACATTTTCTCTCGTTCTCTCTCACGCACCCTGGGTGTCGGGTTGGCTTTAGTATTGGGGGATGGGAGCTCTGGTCTGTGTGAATTTGCTGTGTGAAAGTATTATTCTGCTGCTTCCTGTCTTCTTATCTCTGCTTTGCTAGCTAGTGAAGGTCGCATGCTTTGGTCTGTAGTACAGCTGTGGAATTGTACAGTGGGCAGAGGGATGGGCACGCTGATTACTTTAAAATAGCTACGTCCCTATTGGGGCAGCAGAGGTGGCTTGGCACTGTACGGGACTTATCTTACCTGCAATAAAGAAATCTTTGTTCATCAACAACTGTTTCGATTGTCTGGTTAAAGGAGGTTCTGACGCTGGGTCTGGCGTCTTTGCCTCTTTTTAATGTAGCAATGTGAAAGATTGAACTTTGGAGCTCTTGTTCTAATATGTAGCCTTCCTATCCCTTTTAAAAAAGCTCCTGCCTTCTTTCCCCAATTCCATCAGCTTTTCTGCTTCTCTGTGAATGCACCAAAGTTCTAGGCATCATATTGTGTGTGTCTAAACCTTGCCTGGTTGCAGATAGATTTGAGAGAATGGTTTCACAGCCCTTCTTTGATTGTCCTAAAGGGCACCTTCTGGCCTTGGAGCATAAAATAGTCCTTCTTCTAATGTGCGGGCATCTTTGTGCCTATTTGGTTTCTTGTTCAGCTGGGCAAGCTGGGATTGAAGGTGAGAGGAGACTCAACAGGCCGTGCCAGGGCCCTTTCATAGAGGTGGCACATTCCTAGACGGAGACCCTTATGTCAACAAGCAGTTTTTTCCCAGCAGTGAATCTCTTTTCACAGAATGCAGTTCAGCTGTTGCGCTGGGCACTTTTCTTGTTTTGGGAAGGAACAATGGCAACTAGACAGAGGAACCAGACACCCATTTAATAGACAACTGCAGATTTATTGCAGAACTCCAATTCCAGAACTCCAGAAATCAGCACGTGACATCTCACACTTGTGTCGTTGTGTTGTTTCTAAACCCTTTTATCCAATAATTAAGGCGTGGTGGGGTATGCTGGAATTCTTCTTTTCTATCCCCACAAAAACTTTAGGCTTTTGAGTAATTTTGCACTTGAATGAACTCTTTAGCTGGGTAGCAGGGAGTAGGCCTAACTGGTGTATTGCCCAGAGTATCAGCTTCATCCTGCCAAGCAGATGTTATCAGTGACTGGGTTAGGTTGTCTGGTAAGAATTTCCTACCCTTGAGGTAAAGTTGCTTATTGAGAGAACTGAGAACAGCAGAGAAGCATTTAAATAAGACTTCAGAGACCCCACTGCAAGGAACCTACTCCCACGTTCACGTCTCCTCTGCTGACAAGGAGACTGGGGTTTTTTGGGACAGGAGAAAGCATTAGACAGAGAAGGAAGAACACCAGTTCCTAAGAAGGGACTAATTCCTGAGAAGATGACCTAATATCCTTTAACACAGAGGATACCATTCAGGGATTGAGGGCAGGAGAGCTTTTGGTAGTGAAAGATTCGGAGCTGTAGGTAAGTTTTGTGATACTTATTTTAGCAGCATGACTTGCCTGCCTGGTGTGATGATTTCAGACTTCACATATTGTATAGATAGGCTGGTTGACAGCACACTGGGGAGTCAAGAGTCCCACTGCACTTTGGCACCACCAGCACTGGGCAGTGTAGCTACTTGTTTCGGAATAGCGATGTATGTTGCTAGGCCTGACATCGGCATCCATGACCTCCAGTTCAGGGCATTTGCAGGGCACCATTAATTTGTGAAACTCACCTCCACACAGATTGTAATAGCTATTGCTGCCTTAATCAATGAGAATTAAATGAATTCTTGGAGGACGTAGCCATCAGTGGCTGCTAACCATTATAATACAATACAAGAACCTTTATTGGCACAGTTATAATACATCCTCCCCAAAGAAAACAATAACAAAGAATCTCTTCATAACAGAGTGACGCTACAAAATTGGAAAGAGCAGAGCTTTTCTTTAAAGTGGATGATTTCTAGCAAAAAACTAGGCCACCAATTCACAAACTACAGCATCAGAATTATTTAACAAGTTTAAGAACTTTGGGGTACCTGATATCCTATCACAGTTCAAACGAAGAGCATTTGCATGTTTTCCCCAAAGTCCCTCATATTTAGTGCAATAGAAGAGGGAATGGGCTAAAGTTTCCAGTTGATTTGAGTGACAGGAGCAGAATCTCTTTGTACCCTCTATGTCTTTTTAACCTACCATACAGCAGAGTTGAACGCAGAATGTTAAACCTAGCCACTGATTCGGCTAACCATTATAGTTAAATCAAGTCTCTGTGCTCAGAGGCTATATAGTTTGGAAGACCAGTTGCTGGGGTTTAATAATGGGGGGAGGCACTGGCCTCTGTGTCCCAGTTGCAGACCTTTGGGGGGAATTTGATTGGCAGGGGTGTATTGGGGGGAAATGGCACCCGGGGACAAACCTTCTCCAGGTGCGCCCTGGAGGCGCTGGGCTTGGGGGTGTGGCCCTACCTCGAGCCCACCCCCGGTCTACACGGAAGCTGGGGGTGGAGCTTAGGACAGGGCCACATCTCCGAGCCCTGCCTCCCTGCAGGCTGGCCCCTGCAGTCCCCAGGGCCTGGGGAGGGCAAAGGTCGGCCTGCACAAAGGTTGGGGGCAGGGCTCGCGGGGGATGGGCCAAGCCCCACCCCCACCTCCCTAGAGGCCGGCAGCAGGCTTTCTGTAGTTGCCTCCCCCCGCGCCAACCCAGCTCTTCCAAACCTGGTCAGTGCGTGGGAGGAGGAGAATGGGGATGATTTTTGCGCCCCCTGCCATTGTGCCCAGAGTCATCTGACACCGCCCCCAATGTCTCCGTAGGTATGCCTATGGTGATTGTCCACTATTGGAAATGGTATAGTGGACTAGAAGGATTGTTGGCTTCATCCAGCATGGCTGAGTTCTAGCCTGAGTATATGTGACCGGCTCAAAGTCATGAGCTTCACAGCCAAGTGGAAGTTTGAATCCATACCTCTCTTCTCTTCTTGTTGCTTCCCCGCCCTCCGAATCCAGTGGTTACAACACTAAGTCACATAGTCATACATTGTTCTGTGAAACACCAAGACCCAGCAAATTGGATTCATTTTTTTCCATTCTGGACTTTAATAAGTCTTTTCCACTGGAGGGCAGCAGATACTTAATATTTTGTCCATGTTTTTCTGCTTGCAGTGAAACACAAAAGTAGCTTTCTTGAAGCTGCTTCTCATCACACGCTTCTCTTCAGGAGCAAGGCGACACCTGTGAGCCATTCCTCTGTCTACAAACACATGCAAAAAAGCATTGCTGGGAGAGTAATTCATACTGTCACCTCTTGATCCTTTGAAAGAACGGTGTGCAGAGGTGGCTGTGCAGTTCCCAGGCCATTCTGTGAAGCACCTGCATGAAAGGTTCACCTGTACAGTGACTTCTGGGAGAGCAAACATAATGCCAGAGAAGGCTAACTGAACAATTAAATGCTTAGTGTTTATGTATTATGAGCACATTTCATATACTGTGGCTGTATGGACTGCATGAACACACCCCTCCCCCTTGTTTATGGAGAGATACTGAAGGTTTCAGAAGCCTTTAATGAAACTGCAATTCAACATGATGTCTGAATGCAGGTGCTTGGACTAATTGGAATGTGACCCTAGTTCCCTGGATTTTTTTAGTTTGATTCAAGGCTTTTCAAATCCAGAAGACTTCCATTACACCCTGCTTGTGAGGTGAGGGAGGAATATATGAGCCCACAAGGAAGTTGTATTTGTGCCCATCGCAGACAAAACACTGTCCATTTATGACGGCTGAATACAGCTGCTGCTTTATTTCAGTCTGTCAGAAGCAAACCCCGGTCACTGGCTTTTCCTGGCCCACCAATGGGAAGGGGGAATGTCTGTGAAAGTAACAACCCTGGTTTGCTTAGACGTCTGAATTCTGTGTAACATTTCTGGCAATTTGTGTGCTTTTGTGCTGAGCTTGGACTGCAGTGATGTCTGAATTGACAGCCTTTGTTGAGTACTTCTCCATCCCTCTAGAATCAGTAATTATCTTTGGCATAGTGGTTAAGAGCAGGTGTAATCTGGAGGAACCGGGTTTGATTCCCCGCTCTGCTGCCTGAGCTGTAGAGGCTTATCTGGGGAATTAAGATTAGCCTGTGCACTCCCTCACACACCAGCTGGGTGACCTTGGGCTACTCACAGCTTTTCGGAGCTCTCTCACCCCCACCCACCTCACAGGGTGTTTGTTGTGAGGGGGGAAGGGAAAGGAGTTTGTAAGCCCCTTTGAGTCTCCTGTAGGAGAGAAAGGGGGATATATAAATCCAATTCTTCTTCTTCTAGTCTGTAGGTTGCCCTAGCAAGCTATAGGTAGCTTCAGATAAGAAAGGCTGGGGGCACAAGGACGAAAGGGAAGAAAGAGTGACCCTACAAAAAGATCGTTTGTATGGCGCATTACATTATGCCTTGGAAATCTAAATAAGAATGAACATCTAGCATGCAGAAGTAGTGAGTGAGTCACTGTAAGCTGTAGCCTCTTGCCCTCTTAGGCAAATGACCTGAAATGTGATTAATGGTGTCCGTGTAAATATGCAAACCCATCCAAAGAAATAGCTGCTCACCAAAGCTATTACTAATTTGACCTTGGAATGATCTGTAGTTAAAAGTAAAAAGCGATTCCTAGTCCTGATTTTCTTTCCTTTTGACCGATGATGATTGCAGGCGCGAGTGGATTTGTCGTTTTGTGTATGCTTAATATAACTGCTGCCTATCAGCATTTCGTTTTTTCCACATAGTTTCCCCAGTCTTTCTCTGTTACCTGCTCTCTAAGACTATATTCCCCTGTCACATATCTCCTTTGGCTTGTGAATGGGTGTAACGCTGGGTAAATGTTGGATTTACATGTTGCCTTCCTCTTTCCCTTGTGCGACTTTGCTGAGACTGAAATCTCAACACAGTAGCTATAGATATCTCAGTTGCCTGCACTTGCTTTGTGGGATTTTGTTAGGTCAAGCTTGTGGATTGTGGCTTTGTTACTTTACAGTACAATCCTGTGTGTTCATTCTGGGTTGGAACTTGAGGATCTGGTCCCCAAATGGCAGCTCTTTCCCCCAGCACAGGAAGCCTTCCTCAGTGCAAGCTCCAACCCTGTGTGATTTAAGTTTGATACTGTTGACCTCTCCGTGTGCTGGTTTTGACACCTAAAACAGAATAGATTTAAACATACTGACATCGTGTCTGGGGACTGCGCTCCAGGACTCCCACCCCGACTGGGAGAAGCCCCAGGAGAAAGACTGACCCAGGCTCCTGGGGCGCACAGGGTGGCAGGTTGTGGTGGACATACCCTGCGGGGTGAGGCAGCTCAGAAGAGGCCTGGATGGCAGGCTGAGCCACGCCCAGGCACAGCCCAATGCTGCACCAGAAGCCCGGGCCCTCAGCAAAGTACAGGGTACAGTGTTTTGGCTACCCTGAAGCCTCTTTGAAACTTTGAAAACATGCAAGGGGAGGGAGGGAGCCGGCATCTAGACATGGCCCACCCACCCTAGCGGAGGAAGGGGGAGGGGAGGGAGGGGTGGTATGCAGGGGAAAGGGAGGAGGGGAGGGGAGGAAGGGAGGGGTGGCATGCAAGGCAGGGGAGGGGTGTAGAAGGGGTGGCAAGCAAGGGAGGGGAGGCTGTAGAAGGGGAGCCCTCCAAGCAAGGGAGTGAAGGGGAGGGATGTAGAAGGGGGGCATGCAAGGGAGGGGAGGTGTGTAGAAGGGGAGCCCTCCAAGCAAGGGAGGGAAGGGGAGGAATGTAGAAGGGGGGCATGTAAGGGAGGGGAGGGAAGGGGAGAGCTGTAGAAGGGGAGTCCTCCATGCAAGGGAGGGGAGGGGAGGGGAGGGGAAGGGTGTAAAATGGGTTGCATGCAAGGGAGGGAAGGGGAGGGATATAGAAGGGGAGCCCATGGTGTAGAAAGTTCTGGAAAAAGCCCTTTACTCCAAGGGTATTGCCTCAGGCGGCATCAGTACTTGAGGCAGGGGAATCTGATCAGCAGCTGGTCCCGCCATCAGGGATTTTTCCCTTGTAAAGAACACTGACAAAGCCGATGAGAAGTTTTAATTTTATCTCTTGAGAACACAAGGTATTAAGGGGATTTCGACACCTCTCCTGGATCTCTATCAAGCCACGGTGGGGATTTAGCGATAAGGCAAAGGGCGTCCCTTCCGTCGGAGGACAGCTGTCGACGTGTGCCAGAGAATCATTATTCTGCTGTCAGCTTTTCTTTGTTCTTTAGAGAAATGCTTTCACCTCGATGAGAAAGGAGAATCTAAACAGGAGCCAACAGAGGAACTTGAATTATAGGTGCAAATCAAAACAGGGTTTTTTCCCCCTCTCCTTTCTTAACTTTCCCTCTGACTCATTTGAGGTGCCGGGAGGGAGGGGGATACTGTCCAAAACCCATCCAAGTTGTGACTCACTATCTGAAGAAAAAAAAATGAACCAAGTCCAAAGAAGTCTTAACTTGCTCAGAAGTTAGCGGTAACTTTTGGCACGTGATGAGGGGGAAAAAAGATTAGACCTTTAATTATGTGCTGTACTGAAAGGCTTAAAGAATTTTAAACAAATTGAACTGGAACCCAGCTGGGTTCGAGCAGAGCTCTTGGCTCTGTTGGGCTTATCTGGTGGATGTGGAGAGTGCCAGCTGCCTGTTTAATTGCCAAAGATTTAGTTCTGCATTGTGGAACCCAGGCCTTTCCCTTCCCCTCCATTTTATTTTTTTTTTCAGGAGAATTAGTGATAAGTTTCACATAGTTTGGCTGCGATTTTAGTGCTTTCGTTGGCATTCTTTTGATGGCGTCACAGGGCTGATGTGTCCTTAAAACAAATTCTGTTCTGCTGGTTTAACCATTTTCATTTTATGATAGTCTTAAAATGGCTCTGAGATGCCGCTGCGTTGAAACACGATCCAATATTCTCTGAACGTTTGCTGTTGATGAAGCAGCTTATGACTCCCTCAATATTTGCCAGACTTTTGATGCCCAAGGCGCAGATCATCTCCAGATTAAATTGGAGGCATGTCTTACTTTTATCCTTGAAAGGTGTGTACGTATCTTCTCTGTCAGATCTAGAACGTCAGGTAGGCACCGTCCTTGAAAAAGCAAGACAGCCAAAGCAATTTTGTCCCAATGGCTAAACCAGGAAGTTCTGGGACATCCTTACTTCCTCAAGAGAAGAACTCAGGCACCAGTGCACAGTGTAAGGTGGGGTAGGATTGGGGGTACATGGAACCGCCTCCTGTGGTAGACACAGAGTGGTGAAGGCATTCAAGGTGGTGGCTTCATTGTCCAGGGCTGACCTTGAGGCCTTCGTGTACAGTTTGAGAACAGCTGTAGTCTCTGCCTCTGTCTGTATAACCATCAATACAGTCTTCTGTCTTATACAGATTTAATTTGTCAAAGCTAATTCGGCCACAAATGTACCAGTTAGCTTGGGCCAGGACATTTTTTCTCAGCGTCTTTGTGCATGAACAGTTAATCTGAAGCAGCAATGCCTGAACTAATGTCTTCATCTGAAAGATTAATGTTTCCAGTGGAGTAATTGGAAGTAGGAAAAAAAAAAGAGTCAACCATTCCTGAAAGGGTTAGGGGCTTTTGATGCTTTTTGGTTTCATCCTCCTTTGGAAAAAACCACTACAATGTTTTAACAGTCAGCACTTTTACCTATTTATTTATTTGTTTTTTATCCCACTTTTCCCAACAAGGTCAGGCTCAGAGCAGCAAACAATATTCCATGTCATTTATCCCTAACCAAATGAAATTCTCTTTTATAGAGAAATCTGGTGAACTGTTTTAAAACAGAATGGTTTGCAATGAGGAGTCTTGGAAATGCTTTGGAATTTATTTAGTCTTGAAGGTAGGGCTTATCCTGGATCTTAAGGTAATAGTCCCTGAAACTCATGGATATTGTTATGCCTCAAGCCTCTTCCTCATCTGTGTAATGGGAAGATTATACAAAATCGTTGCTTCTTCCCAGCTGAGGGGATTGGGTGAACTATAAATATCGTCTCTGTGATTTCAGTGATCCTGACTCACTGTAGAGATTTACAGCAGGTACATATTCATTGACATGCATCTGAAGAAACAAAAATAGTTCTGCAACGCTGGTGCTCAATTCACGGACTGACCTCTAAATTTAAGACTCTTGGTTTATATTTTGCAGTCTTTATAGAACAGGATTTTTGAAACAATATGGGATTTGTATTGTCGAAGGCTTTCACAGCCGGATTCAACTGGTTGTTGTGGGTTTTCTGGGCTGTGTGGCCGTGGTCTAGTACAGGGGTCTGCAACCTGCTGCTCTCCAGATATTCATGGGGTACAAATCCCATCAGCCTCTGCCAGCATGGCCAATTGGCAGGGGCTGATGGGAATTGTAGTCCATGAACATCTGGAGAGCTGCAGGTTGCAGACCCCTGGTCTAGTAGATCTTGTTCCTTTCGCCCAGAAAACCCACAACAACTAGATATTAGACTTAGTTATCCAGCATGTTGTACACATATTTCTTTATGTCTATATTTCTATATAGACACTCACATATTTATATATGCCAGTTGTCTCTGGGCTCCAAAAGACTTCACATTCATTAAAAACAGCAACAAAAGAATGTGAGTGTCATGCCCAAACTTTCAGGTTAAACAAGAATGTAGCCACTTTCTGATGGGGTCAGACTAAGGTCTACCAGCTGTTTTCAGCAATGGCTTGACAGATGGCATGAAGCTAATGACCTCCACTCCCCCACCAAGAAACATCTGGCATCTACAAACATGCCTCCTCTCAGTAAGTAGGCTCTATTTAAGTGTTTTCTTGGTGGTCATTGGGGCTCTTTGTGTTCTGTCTGTCAAGACTCAGGAGCATCCAGAACCAGGGCACAAGTCCTACTACATGTGTCAAAGCCAATCAAATGTAGTATGAGCATTTGATAATATATTGCGACAGCTGCATTGAACTTCTCCTTGATGGCTGTTGTCTCTTTCATCTGTCCTACTCTTGGCTGGATGGGGGAAAAGGTGCTGGGTATTTGCTAGATAACGTTCATGGAGGAAGGAAAAATAAGCAGCTTCTGTGCTATGTGCACCAACTTGTGCCAGGCGGTTGGTGGAAATGGACCTGGGTGTGGTAACTTTTGTGCTAGCCAGCTATGGTCTGAAGAGCCACTTATCATGCATGTTTCAGTAGACAATCAGTTTTATACTGGTGGTCCCCGAAAGTGGGATGTTAGTGATACTCCATGAAGTTTGTATGGGTATCTAAAACCAAAGTGCAGGAAACTCTGGGGAAATAAAGGAGCATACATCTTGTTCCTACCCAAGTACGTGCGTTCTTGTCCTGTTTCTAAGCTCTTTGAACAAGGTAACCAAGTGAGCAATTACCTCACCTTGAGATAGATCGGGAAGTAATTCACAAACTAAGTGCCTGCCAGCTTAGGAATTAAAAAAAAATCATGGCACTGAGACTGTGACCAAATTGCAATCTGTGGGGCAACTGTGCTTTTTTGCCTGTCTTATAGTCCAATCCTATATAGAGTTACTCCAGTTGAAGCCAACTGAAATGTATGGGTTGGGCAGGAGTAACTCAGAACACACTAACTTGCACTATTAGTGTCCTCTACAACTTTTACTTCTGGTTGCAGAAGTGTTGGTGATGCAGTATTAGAGATTTGAAAGGAAGTGGGTTCAGGGAGTCTTATTCATTCCTTCTGAGGAGATTCAAATCTGCTTCATTAAACTGAACATTTTTGTCAAGAATCATGAGGTACGAAGCTGATTTGTAATTTTATTTCATTTTGATAGCATTTCAATAGAAAGGCATGCTTTTTCAAGTCCCGAAACAGGTGGTGACTGTAGGGCTGTTTGCTGAGATCAGCTGAATAATGTTTGGACACATAAAATAAGATTTGTAATGTATTGTCGTTGTTTCAGTTTTTGGAAACTAATGCGATTGCAAACCAGAATTCCTTTGTACAAGAGAAAATAATGTAGTATGTGTACAGTTCTGAGGTATCTGCTGTTAAGAAATCCAGGCTTCGGGTTATTTGGCTCAGCCTAAACTACCCTTCTTTTAACATAATTTATTTCCTTCAATTATTTTACCATAGAGTAAGAGAATAAGTATGTTTAAATTGAAAGTCCTGTAAAACTGAGTAAATGTCAGATTTATTTATTTATTTATTTATTTATTTATTTATTAGGTTTATAGACCGCCCTCCCCCGGAGGGCTCAGGGCGGTGAACAATATAAAGAGCACAATCAATTAAAATACAATATAAATTAGGATGGCTCTGATAAAAATAAACCTTACTCTATTAAAATGCAGCATTAATAATTTAGTTTCAGATGGCGCCTACTATCATTCCCACAGAAGTCCCAGAGTGGGGGTTTATAGGTCTTCATGATGTCAAAGAAGAACAAGAAGGGAGGGAGGGAGGGGGCCCCTATCAACGGCTAGTCTCCCCAAAGGCCCGGTGGAACAGCTCAGTCTTGCAGGCCCTGCGGAACTCAGCGAGGAGTCCCTTGCGAGGGTCCTGGACAGCTTTGGGAGGAAAAGAGCGTTCCACCAACCTGGGGCCAGAGCTGTAACGGCTCTGGCCCGGGTGGAGGCCAGCCGCATTATGGACATGGAGGGGCCAGGGATCACCAGTAAATTGGCCTCTGCTCAACGCAGAGACCGGTTCAGGACATAAGGGTGCGGCGGTCCCGTAAGGAGTACCGGAGGGCCCCAGGGTCAACATAAGGCCTTAAAGGTTAACACCAACACCTTGAAAATGATTCGGTATTCAATTGGTAACCAATGCAAGCGGCGTAGCACAGGTGTAATATGCTCTCCTATGGCACCTCCTGTAAGCATACGCGCCGCTGCATTCTGGACCATCTTTAATCTCCGAATCAGACGCAAGGGAAGGCCCGCGTAGATGCAATGCTATCCTTTAAAAATGGTACTAATGGAATTCTTTTTGCTTAGCTGTGGTATGAGAAGGAAGACTGCAGAGGAAAGCAATAGCAAGCCATCTCTGCTTGTCTTGAAAGTCCCTCGCTGTGGTCACCATAAATTGGCTTCGCCTTGACAACACTTTACACACGGACACATGGTGTCAGTATCTGCGAAGCTCTGGATACCTATTTTGTACATCATAATTGCTGATAGATGAGTACTAGCTTAGGTATGGAAACAAAAAAATTTGAAGATCTTTCGTGGACAAAATTAAAACTTTTTATTTAGAGGTGAAATTATCAGCTGTTAACATTGTGAAGCACACACTCTAATTCAGAGTCAGCGTGGTGGAGTGGTTAAGAGTGGCAGATTCTAATCTGGAGAACTTGGAGAACTTGTCCAAGGTCCCTCAGCAGGCTTGTTTTCCTGCTCCTGCACATGAAGCCTGCTGAGGGACCTTGGACTAGTCACAGTTCCCTCCTAACTCTCTCAGCCCCACCAACCTCACAGGGCAACCGCTGTAGGGAGAGGAAGAGAAGGAGTTTGTAAACTGCTTTGAGACTCCTTACAGTTGAGAAAAGCAAGTTATGAATCCTAGCTCCTCCTCTTCTTCTTCAAACCTCTGTATAAACACAATAAAAGCTGGCACTGATGACTTATTCACACAGTTACTTAGGTACTGTTTTCTTAATTCATTACCCTAGCTTTCCTTCAGAGATAGTTGCCTCCATGGTCCTTTGAGGATCATGACTGTAGCCAGACGATTATGGAAAGAGGCAATGGATGCAGCTCTAGAGAGAAGCTGCGATACACTTATTTGTAGTACGTTCATCTTCAATTAGAAAACAAGTCGTTTTCTGAAAGACAGCTGGCTGAACTGTTACAGCAAAATAAACTCCCAACTTAAATGTTTAAAAAAATCCGTTTTTAATTTAAGAATGATTTCTACTCCTTCTGATTCCCCTTTGCATATTAAAGCCTGAAAGTGACGCCAGTGTGTTGGTGTTTACTAAAATGATCAGAGATACAAATTTTCCTAGTGTGCTATAACTTCAGAGAGCTAAATGTATATCAAAATTGTGCCGCAGGCAGGTGTCTGTCATGGCTTCTCAGACAGCTTGAGGTCAGGGCGGGCAGCACGCACGGTCTCGGGCAGTCCAAGGTCAGATAGTTCAGGCAGGCAGGCAACAGAGGTTCAAGGCGTGGAGCAGAGGACCAGGGGCATGGAGATTTCCAGAGAAAACACAATGGCACCCAGGCAGGGCCAAGCCCAAAACAGGGTTTATATAGAAGACCCTTGCTAATGAGACCAGGATCCTGCATGGATTCAGTCCTCCTCTGATGTTGCTGTTTCTAGCTCACAGAGCCTTTTGCCACATCGAGCTGCAATATAAGCACTTTTCCTTTTAATACTTAGCTTTGGCCTTGGCCTCTTTAGCCCAGCTGGCCGGTCACTTAGCTTCTGGGGCTGCTGAAGGCTCTCTCAGCTGCCCTGCACCTGGTTCATCACCAGCTGATGGGGAAGGGCTTGGCTCTGTTACTTGCCTCTCCTCTCAAGAAGCCAGCTCCTGGTCTATGGTACCTTCTGGCTCTTCATCAGATTCCTTGCCTCCCAGGGACTGGCTCATGACAAAAACACTCTGGTTCATCACTTGCTTACTTCTCTGAGAGTGAAAGAAATTTGTTTGTCTGGGCTTTGCTGAACTTGCTTTCCGCCTTTATACAGTTCAGTAATTAACATTCGAAGTATCCATTTTAAGTTGGTTGACTTCAATGGACTGAGAAGGGTGCAGCTCTGCTTATGACGGCACTGCAGCTAGCTAGCTGTAAAAGCTTGTTCTTTCATTCTTGCAGCAGGGGAGGTTATTGTATTTTTAAGAGCATCAAAATTGTTTCCCCTCCCAGTGGCTCCATGATATGTCTGCACGAAGTTCAGCAGCATAGCGAAGAGCTCGTGTAGTGTAGCAGTTAGAGAGTTGGCCTTAGATATAGGAGATCGAGGCTCGAATCTCTATTCTTTCATGGATACTTGCTGGCTGTTGTTGAACTAGTCACGCACACTTGGGCTAACCTACCTCACAAGGCTGCTGTGACGATAAAATGGAGGGGAGGAGAATAATGAAAAAACCAAGTAAACGAAAATATTCACTTGTAGTGGAATCAGCAGAATCCTCCATCACTTTAATGATCTCGCCAATATTTTGTGCCATAAGCTTTAGAGGATCAGGTCAAGTTGGCTGTATCTCTCAGAAGCTATACTGCAGTATATTGGTTAATTTTTAAGGTGGCCCGGCATTCTTTGATGTTCCTATAAGGTAGACTAGTCTGAGAGAGTTCCACCAAGTGAGTTTCATGGTGGGGTTTCCATTGCTCAAACCTGATCGTTTACTGAGCAGGATGAGCTTGTTATCACTATACTAGGTTGTTGGGTTTATCAATGCGCCTGCAATGGCCCTGTAATGTAATAAATTCTGCCATCTGCTGTAGGAACAGCCAGTGTATTCACAAAGGTCATTTGCGCGCCTTTTCTGCCTGCACTGTACACCTGAGTTTTAATTGAACGTCAAATGCCCAATCAGTTTGCAGTACGAAGTTGAGGGATTGGATTGGTTTAATGTGTTTTAATTGCGAGTGCAATTGCGTAAAACATGACACACTTCTTGTTGGTTTTTGGCTGCCAGCTGCTCTAGCAACCAATTGGGAAGGGAAGGTTGTACAAGAAGGTGTGTTTGGGGTGTGTGAGGGTGGGCTGACCATGCCAGAGTAGTTTATGCAACTCACGATTACAACACAAAATGTCAAGGACCCTTCTTTAACATTGTACATACAACATGTACTTCTCCCCCTTGCTCTGATTACTATATAACGTGTCTGACTAAGCTACAACATTTGTGGCATTCCTGTTGATGATGTCTTGGGCATAAAGGGCCAAAGGTGGGCCTGTGGCAAAGAGCCACATCTGCCACTCTGCTTGCCTCTCTAGCTCTACTTTCCAGCTCAGTAGAAAAGAAGAAGAAGAGTTTGGGTTTATATCCTACCTTTCTCTCTTGTAAGGACTCAAGGTGGCTTACAAGCTCCTTTCCCTTCCTCTCCCCACAACAGACACCTTGTGAGGTAGGTGGGGCTGGGAGAGTTCCGAAGAACTATGACTAGCCCAAGGTCCCCCAGCAGGAATGTAGAAGTGCGGAAACACATCTGGCTCACCAGATAAGCCTCTGCCACTCAGGTGGAGGAGTGGGGAATCAAACCCGATTCTCCAGATTAGAATCCACCTGCTTTTAATCACTACACCAAACTGGCTCGCAACATGGTCAGTAAACAATCAGGTTTGGGTAATGGAAACCCCACCATGAAACTCACTTTAACATTGTCTCAGATTAGCGAGTCTGAGAGGTGTATAGGCCCATTTTCCACCCCAAGTTCAAAACTACCTCTGGAGTCTAAGAGCCACCACAGAGCACATAACTTTGCTTTTATAAAGCACCAAAGTTAATCCACAGGCACCACCAGTTATCACAGGAGTCTCCAACCTTTGAAGCCTGAAGGCACCTTTGGAATTCTGGTAACAAACTGGGTGGGCACAGATATAAAATGGCTGCCACAGGAAGTGGAGTCAATCACAAAATGTCAGGGAATGACGCTGTACATAAGTAATTTTTCAAATGCAAGGTCTGTTCAATAGGATGGCTTTTAATATGAACATGCACTGTACCACAGTGAAGATCTTTGTGTTGTGGCGGCAGCTGTTGTTGCAGGACCTTTTTAAAAATCGGGAGCCCAATACATTTTCCTTAAAGGATTTGGAACCAGTTTTTGTATTCCAAACAATGGTTATGCGCCTGCAGTTCATGGGGCAAAATGAAGATATAAATCTAAACAAATATTTCCTGCCCTCCTCTAAACAGAGTTTATTAATAGTCTACATATGCAGCGGCTGACTTGGGCCTTTTAAGAAACGTAATCCTGGAAGCTCAGTTGTTCTCAACATAACAGACTGCATTATGTTGCTCTGACGGTGACTGCAATGCAGCGTTTCAATTGTGAGTAAATGGACCCCTGAATGCAAGTAGGAAATATGATTACTCACCCAAATGCCTTGTGTCTTTTAAAGCTCTGTCGTGCTTTTCCTCCTAAAGTGCTTCTCTGAGAACTTCCAAGTGTTGTGATTAGTCTCAAATCAAATTAAGTTACCTTTTTGCCTCGAGCTTGCTGGGCTGTGTTTTGCGACAATGCACAGTATATTAGTCATCAGTCGGTGCTGGCATTGCATCATTCATTCATCGGAAAACCAAAAGGAGTCTAAAGTCTGCCTCTGTAGTGTTGAGTGGGATGGGGTTGATGGTAAAACCGTGTGCTTTGGATCTTATGGAGAGCAGGCAGGCGCAAACTGGACTGGAAGAGTGTTTGAATAGAATCTAGGAGTGCATTCATGTGGAAACATCTCAGCTTGGTCTGAATGTTCCTTTCCTAAAAATCTTAAATGTTCCATATGTAAAGCTCAGCAATGGGATCCTTATGAGAAAGGAGTCGTTTCTGCAGTACAGTTCCATAGAAACATGGATTTTGGCACCATTTGGGACTGTATGGCCTAGGTTAGCCCCATCACATCAGATCTTGGAAGTTAAGCAGGGATGGCCTTGGTTAGAGTTTCAGTGGGAGACCACCAAGGAAGTCCAAGTTTGCTATGCAGAGGATGGCAGCAGCAAACCACCTCTGAACATCTCTTGCGCAGGCTTAAGAACATAAGAACAAGCCAGCTGGATCAGACCAAGGTCCATCTAGTCCAGCTCTCTGCTACTCGCAGTGGCCCACCAGGTGCCTTTGGGAGCTCACATGTAGGATGTGAACGCAATGGCCTTCTGCGGCTGTTGCTCCCGATCACCTGGTCTGTTAAAGTTGCATTTTGCAATCCTCAGATCAAAGAGGATCAAGATTGGTAGCCATAAATCGACTTCTCACTCCATAAATCTGTCCAACGCCCTTTAAAGCTATGTGCTGTTAGTGGGCCATCACTCACCTCCTGTGAGCAGCATATTATTCAAACACCAATCACACGTTGCGTGAAGAAGTGTTTCCTTTTATTAGTCCTAATTCTTCCCCCCAGCATTTTCAATGAGATGCCCCTCTGGTTCTAGTATTGTGAGAAAGAAAGAAAAATTTCTCTCTCTCAACATTTTCTAACAAATTCCCATGCATAATTTTGTAGACTTCTAATCATATCCCCCCCTCAGCCGCTTCCAAACTAAAAGAGTCCCAAACGCTGCAGCCTCTCCTCATAGGGAAGGTGCTCCAGTCCCTCAATCATCCTTGTTGCCCTTCTCTGCACTTCTTTTCTATCTCCTCAATATCCTTTTTGGAGGCATAAAGTGGCGACCCAGAACTGGACACGAGTAATTCCATAAGGGGCAGTCGCACCACAATTGCTTCTATATAAGGGCATGACAATCTTGTGTGCAGTTTTATTATCAGATTCCTCTTTTCTAATGATCCCCAGCGAGTTTGCCTTTTTTTTCACAGCTGTTATGCATTGAGTTGACATTCCATGGAACTATCAACTAAGACAGCCTAAACTCCCTTTCCTGGTCTGTGACTGGATATAGCACTGACCCCTGTAGCGCATGTATGTTGAAGTTTGGATTTTTTTGCCCCTATGTGCATCACTTTTACATTTTTTTGCTACATTGAACTGCATTTGCCATTTCTGGAGCCCACTCATCTAATTTATCAAGGTCCGCTTTGCAGCTAACTTCTCAGTCCTTTGTGGTTCTCACCACCCTACATAATCTGGTATCATCTGCAAACTTGGCCACCACGCTACCCACCCCTACTTCCAGGTCATTTTATGAATAGGTTAAAGAGCACTGGTCCCAAAACGGATCCTTGGGGACACCCACTCCCGACATCTCTCCATTTTGAGAACTTCCCATTTTACACTCCACTCTTTGTTTCCTGTTTCTCAACCAGTTTTTTTTAATCCATAGGAGGACTTCCCCTCTCATTCCTTCATTGCTGAGTTTTCTCTAAAGCAGTCTCTGGTGAGGAACTTTGTCAAAAGCCTTTTGGAAATCCAAGTAGACAATGTCCACGCAGATTTCACCCCTGTCCACATGCCTGTTTACACCCTCAAAGAACTCTAGTAAGTTTGTAGGCAAGACAGGATTTGTTCTCTCTGCAAAAAAGCCATGCTGGACTCTTTCTCAGCAGGTCTCTGCTTTTCTACATGTTTTATAATTTTATCTTTAATGATAGATTCTACTAATTTACCAGGAACAGATGTCAAACTGACTGGTCTTTGTACTTTCCCGGGTCCCCCTAGATCCTTTCTTAAAGATTGGTGTGACATTTGGCCATCTCTCCAGTCTTCAGGAATGGAGCCTGATTTCAGGGATACAGTTGCATATTAAAGTGAGAAGATCAGCAATTTCATGCTTGAGCTCTTTAAGAACTCTAGGGTGAATGCAATCTGGGCCAGGGGATTTGGTAACATTTAGTTTATCAATGGCTGCCAGAACTTCTCTCCTCCTTTTGTCTACCACTATCTTCGCTAGTTCCCTGAGTTAGCACTCCCTAAGAAGCTTGGTTCAGGTGCAGCAGGAATGTTCCTCACCTCCCTCTTGGGTGAAGACAGATGCAAAAGAATTCATTCAGCTTCCTCCTGCAATCTCCCTGCCATCTTTTAGCACACAATCTTTGTTCCTTTGTCATCTAACGGGCCTAATGGGCTTCCCTTGCTGGCTTCCCTGCTGCTTTGATGTACTTGAAAGGAGCACTGTTTGTTGCTGGTGCTCTTGATGTTCCATAGCCATGCGTTCCTCATAATCCTTTTTTGCCTCCCCTTTACAGCTGCTAACTTGCTTCTCTTTTTGCCACCATTTGTGTTCCCTCTCATATTCCTTCTTCATCAGCCAAACTGGACTTCCATTTTTTCTAAAAGACATTTTTCTTTTTTTCTGATAATTTCCCTCAACCTCTCTTGTTTAACCATGGTGGCTTTCTTTTGGACTGGGTGCTGCCTTTTCTAACCCTGTGGGAACACATTCTCCTAGCTGAGCTTTTATTACTGTGTTTTTTAAATAACCCTCCAAGCATCCTGGACAGTTTTGACTCTCTTTGATTTTCCCTTTCAGCTTCCTGCGCAAGACTATCCCCCCCCTCATCTCTTTGAGAAATTTCCCTTTCTGAAGGCCGAATGTAACTACATTAGTAGTTGCTAATTTGTTCAGCATGCTGAGATACTGGAATCTGGACAGCATTGTGGTTTCAGCTGTTCCCTATCGGACTCAACAACACTGACTTCCTGCACCAGGTCCTGGGTCCCACATATAGAATTAGATCTAGGGATCACCTCTCCCCTGGTTGGTTTCTCACAACCATCTCTGGGCTTCCTAAGCCACAGTCATTTAGCTTATCCCAGGGAATGCTCTCTCCTTACTATGACCTGAACATGCATTTTTTTCCAGTTTATATGGGGAGGAAGTTAAAATCACCCATTACTCACCTGCTAAGCACATTTTTGTTTTTGTTGGCCTCTCTAATTTCTTTTTCCATCTTCAGAACTCCTCTTGTGCACTTTGGTCAGGGGACTTATAATATATTCCTAATATTAAACTGTCCTTCACACCTGAGTATTTGATATCCACAGCAGTGATTCTGGTAGGGGAGACCAGCTCCCCTTGCATTGTCTGCTATTTTATGTGATACTATGTTCTAATTTTTGATGTGTAAAGGGCAACTCCACCCCCCCAATGCGCCTCTGTCCTATCCTTCCTATAGGAGGACCTGTAGCCTGGGTATAACAGCATCCCACTGGTTCTCCCTCCTATTCCACCATGTCTCTGTAATGCCCACTATATCAAAGTCCCTCCTTCAAAACTCTTGTACTCTAGCTCCCCCCCATTTTTTAGCCAGCTCATCGTAGATGCTTCTACCTATTAGCATAGAGAGACACCTGTATACCTCCCTGTCTCTGTCCTTAACCTGGGATGTATGTGCTTTTACCCCTCAAGCTCTCTTTTTTGTAGAGCATCTTATCCCTTTGTCCACATGCACATTGCTATGTTCCTCGCTTGTATGTGGTTGATTTAGTAGAAAAAACCTCCCTCTCTGTCTGCATCCCCTATAGATACTGTAGATATTCAACCGAAGTCACCTCCCAGCTCCTGTCGGTTTTCTCCCCCAGGCAAGTGATCCAGTTTAAAAAGCTGTTCTGCCACCTTTTTAATAAGTTGAGATGCCAGCAGCTCTGGTTCCTCTTTGGTTAAGATGAAGCCCGTCCCCGCTTGTACACAGGCTCTAACTTGTGTCCCAAAAGGTTCTGTTCCCAGTTCCCTGACAAATCCTGAAAACCCTCTGCCTTATACCCACCTTCTCATCCACGCATTTGAGACTCCTGTATCTCCATGCTGTCTTAGCTAAAAGCCCTAAGTGGCTAGTGGAACGGTAGCATTTCTCTGAGAATGCACCACCTTGGGAGGTCCTGGACTTCAACCTGTTTCCTAGCAGTAGCCTAAATTTAGCTTCCAGAACCTCCCCGCTACATTTCCCACCTCCTGTCAAGTTGGTGCCAATGTGGGACTACAACTGCTGACTCCACCCCAGCACTGTCTAAAAGCCTATCTTAGGCCTACTGGGGCACAAGTGACATCCCAAGTGAACCTTTCTCGCTTAACCGCTAGGCAGGCAAGTCACCATGCGGTCATCACTTGCCTCTCACAAACCCAACTCTCTACATTTCTAATGATCGAATCACCCACTACAAGGGGAGCTCCCCCCCACCTCCCCGAGGGTGTATCCCCAGTGCGTAGGAAGGTGATAGCTGATCACCAGTTAAAGTGAAGGGATCCCATCTAAGGGAGCATCTTCCCCCACCTCAGACTGGCACCCTCCATCCCCAAGGCCTTCATTCTCCATGACATCTGAAGAGATGTCACCTTGGGAGATGGGACCCGGGCTGTTAGGTCCCTGAAGCCTCGTCTGTCACCCTCTCTGCCTCTTTCTAGCCTTCTCCAGGTCTGCCACCTTGGCTCTCAAGAGAAACGGACACGTTCCTTGAGTGCCAGGAGCTCATTGAAGCGAGGGCACACCCACGACTTCTGTCCTAGTGGCAGAGAATCATACAGGTGACACTCCATAGGACAAAACACTGGAAAGCCCCATCCCCCTGCTGGCTTTCTGCCTTCATATCTGATTTGTTTAGATATTTAGATATTAAGCTTTTAGTCACTGCCCCCCTGGAGCTATCTGCACGTACTATCTGTCAAATATGTCCTTATTAATTTAAAAAACAAAAAAATTAAATTAAAATTGCGCGTGCCGCCAGGCAAAAGCCCCACCTCTTAGGACAAAGCCCCACCTCTTAGGACAAAGAGGAACAAGAGATGAACTCTGTTAACCCCTGTTAAGCCCCACCTTCCAGATTCAGCAGGCTTTGGAATAAACAGCAAGAGTACTGTCAACCACAGCTGAGGCAATGTACATGACAGTGCATGGTGAACCCCAAGCAAGTGGAAGGCTTGTTAGAAGGGTCCTCTGTATTAGGGGGAGCCCCATAAGATCTCTCTTGGAATTGGAGCAGCAGCCACTACCAGGCAAAAGACAAACAGAACAAATATTTAGCCTGTATTGAGCTGAGTCTCCCAGGTAACCCATAGGATTCAAGGCACCTTGAGATGAGCAGCTGAAGACAGTGGCCTCTGAAATCTCTAAAGTTGCTAAGTCCCAATGTTGACCAGCATCAGGCAGGAGCAAGTGTTTGTTTTCTGATCAAAGTCAAGAATCTCCTCAGGCCCCAGTCTTGGGACATTCAGACCAACACGAAATGAGCTGTCAGTCTAGAAACAGGAAGACATTTTGTTGGGCATGTAAGTCCTGGCTTTTATAGTCAGTCTGAAAAATGCTTCTATGCCACCATTCCTGCCAATACGTCAGTGACTTTCACAACTGTTACATGACAAAATAACACAGCGTTTTCAGCTGCAACGATCAATTCCTCATTTGATGAGCTGCCAGATAATCTTTCAGCAAACACTTATTGCTCACAAGTTGAATAAAAGGCAGGCTTTGGAGACCCATATTTTGCAGAGAGTTCTGAATGCACGATTATCACTAGCCTGCTTTGCCAACATATGCTGTGACCTCCAAATCCTGCCAGCCCCTATCTTCTTGCCAGTCAAATCTTGCCTAGTGTCTGGACTCTGGATTGATTTGAACCATGATGTGAACTTGGCTGAACTGCAGTTTTGCTCCTTCCACCAGGTATTCAGAGCGTAGCCTTACCAAGTGCATCGGGATCACTATCGAGACCAGGCCAGACTACTGCCTGAAACGACACCTTAGTGACATGCTGTCGTATGGGTGCACGAGACTGGAGATTGGAGTGCAGAGTGTCTATGAGGATGTAGCCAGAGATACTAACAGGTAAGGCCTTGTATAATGGAGGTGGCTTTTAAAGGGAGATTAGACACATTTGTCGGAGGATAGACCTGACAGTAACTTGTTAACCACGATGGCTGGATGGAACCTCCAGGTTCAGAGGTGGCGTACCTCTGAATTTCAGGTGATGGGGAATAAGCAACTGGAGAGGGCAATTTGTTGGATGCTTCACAGGTCCCTCAAAAACATGAATCAAGTTCTAGAAGGCTGTGATGTCAAATGCGGGACACTGGCCAAATTGGAGTTTGTATTGACAAACTTTAAAAGCTGGGTTTCTGAGGAGAAAACAAGTTCCAATTTTTCTCCCAAGTGTTTGTATTTGGGTATCATAGCAAATTGGAACTTGATGCAAGTCCTTCCACGTCAGGAGCCTTCAGTCATGCTCTGCGTGGCAGAGGCGTTGGAATGGGAACATATGAGTATAAGAACAAGCTGTACTCATGCTCATCATGGACAAACGTAGGTTTGCAGCTTTGGTTCCTTAGATATAGCGTTTAGGGGATGCATAGCCTGGTCATTAAGTTTGTCTTTATATTTTGGATTGCATAGCCCAAACGTTCTGCCTTCTCCTTGTTTAGTTGTCATTGGAACCAGGAGGAGGGAATTGAATTCCATTTCACTTTTACAGCTGAAAAAATGAAACTCAGTAGCTCCCTTGTTTGCTGTCAAGTCATGGAATGAAATGGATACGAGCCTTATGTTTTACACATGCAGCTTCAAATGCTGTGCTTCTGAGCTGCAGATATTTTAATTTGCCACCTTCCTGGGAGGCTATTGAAACAGCTGTGTATGTAAATATAGTTGGCGTCACCAGCTCTTGCACACGTGTTCCGCTTGGAAGCTGTAGAGTTAAGGCCTTCTGCAGCCAAAAATATGGCTTATAATAAAGCATCGTATTGTTGCTGTTGCTGCCATTACGGTAATATTCATTCATAGCTCATCTTTCTCAGTAAGAATCAAGATGAAAAGCAATTCGATCAAACAGCACAAACCTCCAATAACCAACGTAGTCGGGCTAGGATTGCAGGACTGGAAAACAAAAGAAGTGAAAAACTTCCTTCATGAGAGGGATCCAACGAATGTGGGGATTTCAACCCAAATCTCTGCAGTCCAGCACTTGCGACATTATACTGGCTCTCACATCTATTAAAAAAATCTGTGGTCCACTTAATGCCTGTCTGAAGTATTATTAAATTTATATTATTCGGCTGACTCATAATTCTGATGGGAACGAGCTCAGGAAATGATGTGGGAGGCTCATTCTGTTTCTCATACCACGTTGAGTCCTGTTGGATTTGTGACTGTCTACTGAGTCAGAATTTCAAGGGTACCAAGTTCGAAAACGTTCCTGGGTGCAGCTCAGCAGCATGGGTCCGCCAAAAAAATACTATAGGATAGTTAATAAACTGAATGTAACCTTCCCACCAATTGTGGTTAGTGGTTTAATTTGGTGATACAACTAGGAAGGGCTTTGGTTCACGCCCTGCCATCTCCAGCTAAAAGTAGCAGGTCTGAGAACTGTTGCCGGTCAAAGCTGACTGTGTTGGGGCAGGTGGGTGAGTGTCCTGCCTCAGTATAAGATAGCCTCTGTGCTGAAACACAGAAGTGATTTTGTTCATCCTTTCCAAGGACAAGAACGAAACAGTATGTTCAATTATGTGAAAGCTCTTCCTTCTCCTGTATTGGCAGGGGAAGAGGAAGATAGCAAATTCCCATGAGCTGCTGTCAATGAACCTGAAGAAGTGTTGCCTATTCCAGTAAGGGATTCCTGACTCATAACCAGAGTATAGGTAAAAATTACTTTGCTGGATCAGATGTAGATGGAACAGAAAGAGATTCTGCCCATAACAGCCCTTTCCCTAAAGGAAAAGGAGGGGTCTGAGATGTTCTTTTTCTTTTATCCACAAGCAAAGTTTCTAACAAGTAAGTGCAGATGCTGGAAATTGAACTTGGAACCTCCTGCATTCAAAACAGATGTTCTACCACAAAGCTACGGCATGTTCCACAGTGGAGAGCTAGATGAACCTTGACCAATGTAAAGCAGTTCCTGTATCACAGAAGCTTCTATGATGAATATAGAGACATTTTAAGGCTTGTGCATATTCTAAAGTACATTTCCATTTCCTATTCCCCCCCCAGGGGTCACACAGTGAAGGCGGTGTGTGAATCATTTCACTTGTCTAAAGATGCTGGATTCAAAGTGGTGGCGCATATGATGCCAGATTTGCCCAACATGGGGCTTGAAAGAGACATTGACCAGTTTGTGGTAAGTACGACTCATACTTCAATTAAAACTCCTTTTTGGCCTTTGTAGCCCTGGTTCTTTCAGCAGGAGTAATGGGGCAGTCCACCTTATGTCTACAAAAGAAACTCAGTGCAGAATTGAGGTAAAAGTTGCAAGAGGGCAGCGAAAGACTCCATCTCTTCTTTGTGATTCTGAATTAGTTAATTAGATCCTCCCATGCTAAGTAGTATATCAGGCAACAAGTGCTCCCCAGCAGTTCTGGTCTTGGGAGAGTGTTTCAGCCTCTTCCCATTCAATATTCAATGCCTTCAGGTCTTGCTCAAATGTTCTCCAGGTGTTTCAGGGGCGTCTTCGCAGTCGTTTGGCATCAGGAGGTATCCACCTCATTGCTGTCCTTGGGATCCAACCATTCTCCATGCGAAGGACGTGGCCAACCAGTCGGACTCTCTGAATAGCCCAGGGTTTGTTTGTTTTTCAGGAACTTGGCTGACGGGTATGGGCTTGAGCAGGCTCAGAGCAATTGGATTGTGGAAGAACCTTTGCAGAGCTTGCAAATAAGCCATGCGGGGGTCAAAGTCTTGAAAAGCAAAATGCAGGCGACCTGAAAGAGAACAAGAGGTCAAGTGGGGTTAAGTCTTTGACGTTCAGATGTGTGGGGAGGGACATGGAATCGAAGTTGAAATGTTGTTGGGGGAGAGATAAATGTTTCTCCCAGGAAATTTGAAAAAGATTATTTGGCAGTAGGCTTAGCATTGGCAAATGGAAAGGCCACTTCACAAAATGTCTAATGCAGTCTTTCTTTCTTTCTTTCTTTCTTTCTTTCTTTCTTTCTTTCTTTCTTTCTTTCTTTCTTTCTTTCTTTCTTTCTTTCTTTCTTTCTTTCTTTCTTTATTTATTTATTTATTTATTTATTTATTTATTTATTTATTTATTTATTTATTTATTTATTTATTTATTTATTTAGGCTTTTATACCGCCCCATCCCCGAAGGGCTCTGGGCGATGTACAGCATGTAAAAAGACAGTATAAAACAGGTTAAACATTTAAAAGCAGCGATAAACCCAGAAATTTGGTTTGCACAATCTCAATGGATTGAGATATAATTAATAAATAGTTAATTGGCGCCCAGTGTTCCACATTTAAAATTCCCTCTCCCCTGGGAAGGGAGGCATGGCGAGTCTCATTCGATGGTATGTGGCCTAGCTGTGATAGCCACTGCTTGGACCCATTCAGTGGCAGATATATTTTTCCTAAAGGTTGACAGCTGGAACAGAACTTCCCCGCTGAGAATCAGAGTACGTTGGACTCTCAATTGCTGGGGGCAAATAGGATGGCCGTTGCAATTCTGCCCGGTTTTGGAGCTTCCGCAGGCATTTAACTGGCTGCTGGTAAAAACAGAATGGTTGGCTGTTCCAGCAAGTCTGCTCCTATGTTCAGGAGTACCTGTGTAGGTCATACAGCATCGAGGCTCTTTATGGAGACCTCATGGCTGGCACATATTCAATCAGTGCTCATCCAGCTGCATGGGTTCTGGGTGGAGTACGTTTATCAGGTTCAATGGGTAGTACCTGTAATGCCCTATGGGACCATCTCTCATGGTCTCCCCCCTCTCCCAGAGATTGCTGGGCGCTGTGAAAGAAAATCTCCTGGTGGTCCCTAGCCCAAAAGATGTCCAGCTTGCCTCAATCCAGGCCTGGGCTTTCTCGGCCTTGGCCCCAACCTGATGGAGCACTCCATCCAGTGAGACCCTGGCCCTGAGGGACCCTATGCAGTTCCACAGGGCCTGTAAGATAGAGTTGTTCTGCCAGGCATGCAGTTGCGGTAGCTACGTTTTTTTCCATCTTGGCCACCCAATCTTCCCTCTTCTTCCACTCTCTTTCATTTTGTGGGTTCAGTACTGTGTTTTAATTAACTTCCCCCATCTATGGTTGAAGGGAGTTTATCTGTTATTTTAAATTGATTTTGTTTTATATAAAATGTTGGAAGCTGCCCTGAACCTATGAAGGGAAAGGGCAGCCTATAAAACCAATGAAATACATACATTACATACATACATACAGACAGACAGACAGACAGACAGACATACAAACAAAGAACAAACAAACAAACAAACAAACAAAGAACAAAGGATTCCCAATTTATAGGCAAAAGATAACCAGGATTCAACAGGAACTGAAAACAGGAAGGTTATGTTGCTTTTGTGACCTTGTAGGACCACAGAGCATCTTCTGTTTCCAGGTGGACCAGTACTTGACACTCAGTGTAGATTGGTGAAAACCAGCAAGCTATTTTTAGGCCTGGCTGATCATCAATCTTCTGATAATGGAACAAGCTGCTCAGATGCTCACCATTTTGTGTTAAAGCTTCATTTGGTTTATCATATCACTTAAGAGATAATGAGAGTCTAAATATAGACCTCCTTGGTAATCTCTCTCCAGACTTCTCAGATAGATCAATAGCCGAGTGAGTGATTTCACGACTTTACAAGCTGTTTGAAGGATGCAGCATTAGGAACGTTTTATTGTTCCTTTAAGTTGCATTTAGCATAGCAAAGGCGCTTTTATTCTCTCACGTCTTAAGTTATGGGGTTTCGGTTTTGTGGTGACTGGCAAGCCCTAACCTGTATATGTAGCGTAAGATTCTGAGACATGCTGCTGTCTTCAAGCTTCTCAGGGTTTCCCCATTCTGAAGGGACACACGGATCGGAATCAACTGGTCAATAACTGATTGGCTTTTATTTTACGTAAGCAGCTCCGGTAGCTGATTCATAACGCAGTCTATTTCTCATTCCATGTATCTTTTGTTTGCTTTATACAAGTTGCGCAATTAAATAGCCCACCTTTCTCACTGACGCTTAAAGCAGATTAATTTTTTTTTATTTGATCAGACAGCAGACGACCTCCAATAAATAGTGAGGTAGGACTAGATTTGCATAATTGGAAACAATGAAAAAAAACCCCAAAACACCCTTTTGAGGTATGACATATCATAATGTCGTCTCTTGATCATCCTGCCCAGGAAGGCAAATTAGAGTCCAGGGGATAATTGGCCACATCATTCTTTTCTGTAAATGGTTTTTTAAGTAGCAGAGCAATGACTGTTTTAACGAGCAAGAAAGGTGCCCTGAGTCAGTGATGGATTTATAATAAACATCAAGGACTCATTGATATAATCTTTTCATGATTTCATTACCCAGGACAAATAAGGTTCCAGAATATGAGTGGTGACCTCCACAGATCTCAGGATCCTGTGGACATACATCACAGTAACTGGATCAAAACGTTTCCTAAACTGAACAGATGGTGTATTAGTGTTCTGATGTTTCAGCTATTTTATAACCAGTACCCTAATTAAAACACCCTTGAGAGATTTTCTCAGTAAAAACAAACTAGGAATTTAAAGGCTCGTGTTTTGGAGTCTATGGGCCAAACTACCTTCACTATGTGCCAAACTACCTTAAACAACTGAGTGAACCAGCTGATGCAGCAGTAGCAGTGAAGTATGACTTCTTTGCTGCTGTTACCACCTCTTCTTATGTCTTTCAGTGATCTCTGTAGCACACCCTAATTTATGTTGGGTTTTCTTCCGATGCTGTTCTAGACATCTACTAGCCCCGTGGTGGCGAACCTTTGGCACTCCAGATGTTATGGACTACAATTCCCATCAGCCCCTGCCAGCATGGCCAATTGGCCATGCTGGCAGGGGCTGATGGGAATTGTAGTCCATAACATCTGGAGTGCCAAAGGTTCGCCACCACTGTACTAGCCCTCTTCAAGTCCACCAACTCCAAAGTAAACCAGAGCATTACGATTCACCTCAAGGGTGGCTGGGTTGATGGAGGCAACCATATTGGTAACTTCAAGGAGCTTCTCATTCCAGGCTCCTTCTGCTTCCCAACAGAGCTGTGAGATGGAATCGTAATATCCCCCAGAGTGTTCCAGAAATGAGTTGGATTCATAAGTGTCTGCAGGTAGATCACTTTAATCAGCCTTTCATTCCTCCTATCAATGCCCCATTGACCTGTGCCGTGAGGAGGCAGTGATCAGTTCACAGTACAAACTGAATTCCTCGTTCCCAAAGCAGGCTTCCCCCCAAAGATTCATTGCAAACAATTAAGTCTACAATACGTCCTGAGCCTTGTGGAGGTATATATATATATTGGCCATGTTATTGGCCATGATAGCAGGGGCTGATGGGAATTGTAGTCCATAACATCTGGAGTGCCAAAGGTTCGCCACCACTCATCTAGAACAATCAGTCTATGTACCTAGCACCAATCCCAATATTAATTCTGCTAGGTCAGACTCTGTGCCAAGCGGGGAACTAGGTGGCTCGTAAATAAACAGAATGTCTGATATGTCTCTGGAACCTAACATATGAAACCTAACATATGAAACAGGCACATTTGGAATTCTGACACAGTGTTCTGGGCACAACCACAAAGTTGCTGTTACAAAATGGCTGCCACAGGAGAACAATGCAGCAACAAAATGGTTGCCATAATTTACTTTCAGTCACACAGTGAAGAGTCATGTGCTGTGGTGGCAGCTGATGCCAAAGCAACATCTCATTGCCAGATCTCCACTGTGGAATTGATGAGGAACTGCATAACCAGGCTATGTTAACTAAGATAAAGATACCCTATTATTTTCTTCCAACCAGGCCTTTGTCACCCGAGCAAGATTAATATTTACCTTGTCCAAAACCCAGATAAATGTGCAACTTAATTCCTAATTGGTCTGGTGTTGTGCAATATTAGTGAAGAAGCGGAGGCAGTAGGCACCTTTGGACCAGCACCTTTGGAGACAGAGGATAAATAGGCAGCGATGTCTCAGCATCCACCTTTCAACCCCTCGGCCTCAATATCTTCCACTCCCAGCTGCTTGGGAATAGCATCCTCATTGAACAGCCTATCCCAGTGAACACCAACCACTGGTACAACTAGACAGCCCGCAGCTGTGTAACTCAAAAAAACCATGAATCAGTCCAAAAACAAATGGGTCATGAGCCAAAGCTAATGTCATAGTCCACAAGTGTCAAAACTTGCGGCATGATGCTGGCAGGGGATGATGGGAACTGTAGTCCATAACATCTGGAGGGCTGCGAGTTTGACACCTATGTCATAATCTGTTCTTATGCCATGGGTTCCTTATATATTGTCAGGAGGCAAGTGTCTGAGGGTCTATCACCTCATCCATATATTTGCGTCTATAACTTTGCAGGTTGCAATCTTGAGTGTTCTGTTTAGAGCTGTTGAAGACACTCGTGAACACAAGAAGCGGCCTTATGCTGAATCAAATCCTTAGTCTGTCAAGGTCAGCACTGTCTACTGAGACTAGCAATAGCTGTCCAGAGTCTCAAGCAGAGGTCTTTCACATCTGCTACTACCTGATCCTTTTAACTGGAGATGCCAGGGATTGAACCTGGGACCTTCTGGCATTGAACCTAAGGACATGGTCTTCCACAGAGCCATGGCCGTTCACTGAGCTACGGCCCTTCCCCTCTTATATTAGATCAAGCATAAACAAAAGGACAGTTTATTCTGAGTAACCCAGAGAACAGCCAAAACGGGGAATCCCAAGTGTGTATTTCCCGGTTTTAGCACTTATTGTAATTCTGATTTGGCGATATGTATGATTCATGACTCCTGCCTTGCCATTCTGTTTCCCCTCCCTGCAGGTCACCTCATTTTTCTTATGTGCTGACAACACACAAGTTGTCTTATATTGCCTAATGCAGTGCTGAGGTGATGGCTCTGTTAGAAACCTCATTAATCCTACTGAGTACTTGATTTATGCCAGCTATTAATCTGATCGTTTTATAAACTCCCCTGCTGTATTCTGGGCACTGGCAGCCGGGATGGTTTTAGCTCCCTGGTTTTGCCCTGTCAACATGAATTGCCTTGAAGGCCCGTAAAGGCAACTTGAATTGTGCGTAGCTGCAGTATGTGTGATAAACACCACTGTTAGTATATCCATGTATTTTTGCAATCTTTGTCACTCTCGCCCATATATATATAATTTTCCAAATATATTAAACAGATTTAAGACAAAGAAATACTAGAAAAACTAGAAGATAGTTAAGATAAAAGCATAAAAGATAACAACTCACAGTTGTATTAAATACACATTATATAATGGATCCCAATATAGCATTTTCAGGTTACTAGAGCCAACCATTATAAAGCCTTAAAATCTTTGTCATCTGTCCGTTAGCTCCAAAGCTCTTTTACTAGTCCAGTTATTATATCTTAGTCATTATCAATTTTCAATCCTCAAGTTATCTTGTTTTTACATGATCGATTCAGACTCAGACAAAAAGTAAAGACCCCATTTCTCATCGAATTAATGTTTTGAACGTCGATTTACAGTGGAACCTCGGTTTTCGTTGGTAATCTGTCCAAAAAGAATTGATGAAAACCGAAACCGATGAAAACTGAGGCAAACTTTTCCATAGGAATCAATGTAAATCCAATTAATCCATTCTAGGCACTCAAAAAAAACCCATACCAAAAACACATTTTTGGGTGAATAAACATAGTGTTTAATGCTGAAAACAGTAACAAACAATAACACTAGGACCAGCTTCAGAGCCAGTGGACCAATGTCACACCAGAAAGCAGTCCAAAGAGGTCTGTTTCTGACGCCTCTTGAAGATTTGTCTGAAATGGGGCAAGACATGGTCATTAAACAAGTTGCAGACACAGCCAGCAACAGCTTTGTCCGGGTGATTTTTCTCCACAACCCCCTGCACCTTACTGCAAATTGATGAAAACCGAGGCAAATCGATGAAAACAGAGACAAATTTTTCACTGAAAAAATAGATGAAAACTGAGGTTCCACTGTACTTAGCTTCCATCATTTGATGAGATCTGGCTATATTGTTGTTGTGTTGGAGTGTACATGCCAGTTGGCCATGCTGGCAGGGACTGATGGGAATCGTAGTCCATGAACATCTGGGGCACCAGAGTTAGACACCCCTGTTCTAAACACTCCCTTCACATGAACGGCTGCTATTCTTCACGGAGCAGTATCGTTATGTCTGGGCCAAAAGCTCATGTGGACTTTCCCTGCAGCACATTAGCAAAGACGGGACCTGAGGAGGTCACTCCAGGCATCCTTCTCAGTGCTTTGTTCCGAGCTCTCTAAACACTTTAAATTGCAAGCAAATTAAATTGCAGTCAGATGAACTATGGACAACTTAATGGCTGCTTTAAACAAATACTGAATAATAAACAAGAACCTTGGCAATAATCCACTGAATATTTTTACAATATTGTAACTATCGGAGCTCACGTTTTGTTTAGAGTTACAGATGCTGGCGGGGCTGAGAATACAGGGCGCTGTGAACGTGTGGCATTGGCTGTGCTACAGCTCAGGCTGCTCCTTTCAAATTTACAAAACTATGACTAAGACTCATCATCAGGCCTCAGCAAATGATGATTTTTTTAAAAGGGTGAGGGCTGTCTTGTTCTCTTCTGTGGAAGAGGTTCATTTGCTGACTGTCCTGCGTATTCTAGCTCCCTTGCACCTAGAGGAAAGGCAATGTGTCAATATTTTAATACATTTTGTCATGCTCTCTGAGTTTTCTTGTGCCACACAATGTCAAGCAGCATTTGTGTGTGTGACACAGCTTTCCAGTAAACTTTACAGTGATAAGCTGCAGAAACTTCAATTGTTTAACCCCTTGCTATCTGATACCAAGCATTAGAACACTTTTGCATATGTGGATTGAAAGTGCAGTGATGGTGAACCTTTTAGAGACCGAGTGCTGGGGCAGAGTGAGGGAGTGCCCTGCGCCCCTGCCTGCCCCTGCCCTGGAAAACCCTTGCCACACCCCCGCAGTGGCGCGTGCCCGGTGCGTTGCATGCACCCCCGCCCCCTTGGTGCTACATCACTGCCAAGTGCCCAAATTGGGGCGACAGCTCTGAGTGCCCCCTCTGGCACGCATGCCATAGGTTCGCCACCATTGGTGTAGTGCAGTCTCCTTCTAAAAGCTGGCTTGATGCCATGCGAAGTTTTCATTGTATGTGTAACTGAGGTGAAAGACTGCCTATGAATCACAAATTGATAAATGCACAGGGCAGTTTGGAAGGCTGACTGATAAACCTTTCCATCCTCACCTCCATTAAGTTTATGGATTGATGGTCGCTATAACATCTCTGACATTTCAAACTTCTTAAATGGCTGCAGTAGGGATGTCAGCTGTATTGATTAAATCATGCCTTCCTTCAACCCAAGTGCAGACAGCCTGTCACACTCCCAGATAATGGTTAACCTAAGCTTAGAACAGGAAGGGGATATAGCCAGATCTCATCAGATGTTGGAAGCTAAGCGAGGTTGGTACTTGGAAGGGAGAATGCCAAGGAAGGTTTTTGCAGAGGAAGACAATGGCAAACCACCCCTGTTTCTCAAATGACTTGAAAACCCCATGCTGGTGTTGCCATTTGCTTCAACTTAACAGTACTTTACATACATGCAAGCCTAGAACTTAGTGCTCTTGGGCCTCTCTTCTTCCTTACTGATTTGTTGGAATTTTTTGCCATGTGATACTGGAAAGAGGAAGCAGGGGCCACACGCAACTTACAGGGAGTGTTGCATATATGGATCTCCCTTTCCCATTTAATGTTCACAACAAACTTGTGAAGTTGTGACTGGTCAAGGTCACTTAGTGAGAGCCAAATCAAATATGGCAACATCTCCCAATCCACCATGGGGACACCTCCACCGTTTTAGGGATATAATTGTCTCTGTTTTCAAATTCTGCAGGGCTCTGATACTGATCGGGACTGTGGAGTGGAGGGAGAAAGGGCTCGTACTCCGCATTTTTTGTGAAGTACATTTGAACTTGAGGGAACCAGCTCCCCTCTCTCTATGGTGTCCAGCTTATGGTTGGACCCCTAAAGCATTTGTGAACAGGGAATTTTATCCCCACAGTGGTAGAGGCTACACATCTTTCTGGAATGGGGGCAGCTATTTCTGAATGGGTGGTTCCTGAAGACCCAAAGGTAATGTCTCCTGAGATGTTCTGAAGCACCTCCTGTTCCAGTGAGGTAAAGGAAAGTCAAAAGTGGTTCTTTCCTTTGGAGAAGAGGTGTTGGGGGAAGAAGCATGTAGGTGCCAGGCAGGATCAGCCTAGGCATTTCTGACAAGTGTTTGAAGACTAGATTTGAGATGTTCTCCTCTTCATATTCAGAATGTCTTCTGCTTCAGAGCTAGAAAATGATCTTGGATTATGACTGGACAAGAGCTGTCACTGTGATGCAGCAGCAAAAAGGGCTATTGTGATCTCGGATATATCAACAGAGGCACAACATCCAAATCACAAGATGTCATGGTCCTGCTGTACAGCACATTGTTCAGGCTGCTCCTGAATTACTGTGTGTAGTTCTGGTGATTTCACCTTAAAAAGGATGTGGACAGAATGATGTAAGTGCAGAGGGGAGTGACAAGGATGATCAGAGGCCTGGAGACTTAGCCCCATGAGGAAAGGCTGAGGGAGTTAGAGGTGTTCAGTCTGAAGAAGAGGAGGTTGAGGGGAAACATAACTGTTATCTTTAATTTGAAGGGCTGTCACTTAGAGGAAGGTAGGGAGCTGTTCCTGTTGGCAACAGAGGATCGGACTCGCAATAATGAGTTTAAATAACAGGCAGAAAGGTACCATCTGGATGTTAGGAAAAAAATTTACAGTGAGAGTAGCTCGGCAGTGGGATCAGCTGCCACAAGAGGTGGTGAGCAACCCCTCACTGGCAGTCTTCAACTGTCGGCTGGACAAATACTTGTCCGGGGTGCTCTAGGGGCTGATCGTGCATTGAGCAAGGGGTTGAACAAGATGGCTTATATGGCCCTTCCAACTCTTATCATTCTGTATGGGCAGACGCTAGGAAACTGGACCTCTGCTGGTTGAATTTCTGAGTAAGCCTCGGAAAGGTTATTACTGCTTTCGTTCACGCTTCATTTACCATCATTTGGAAGATTTTTTTCCCACTAATCTCCAGGTTATTTTATCGCGTAGTCAAGATCGCCGCGAAAGAGAATGAACTGCTTGGTGTATCTCTTCAAATGGGACGGGGGGGGGGGGAGGGCATAGCATTAGGAGAGAGAAAAAAAAGAAGAGTCTTAATCTCCAGCAACCTTGAATGCCAAAGTCCCCAAAGACTAGTGACAGAATTTATTCTGTTTGTATGTATAAACAACCCTGCGACTGTTTTGCACCCTGCAGATTTGGAGTCAAATCAGCAGAAGCAGCTGTGGCTTTGAAGTGTTACTCTTGGGCCCTGTTGTTCATTATCCTGCCAGGTATGCGAGAGTAGATAAGGAAGGCTGTTGTACAGTTTCAAATCATTGACAATTCCAAGCTCCTGGATCAGGAGCGCAAAATTCATTTTCTGCCTGTTGTGGATAACCTGTATAATCTGCCATATTAGCATCTTTTTCTAGACAGATCCTCCGTTGATTAGGGCTGAATCCTGAATCTAACCTGGCTATTTTCTGTTGCAGAAATGTTTTACCGGTTCCTTTACACTGCTTTGCTTTGCACGCGCTTTTGTTTGCCATCAGTGATACGGTTTAGCCAAGTCAGACTATTCCACAGAGTATTAGCATGAGTCCTTTCACTGTTCCTGATTGGCTAGTACCACTAGGCCTGGGGGAAGGGGAGAGAGAGATGTGGGGGTAATTTTATTTTGGTTTTAACTAGAAATGTTTTTAACTATTGTTACAAGCTTCCTTAAACTAAAAGGAATGGTGGGGCGTAAATGCTTTAATTTATCATTTTCACAGCTTCAGTACATAAAGACGGCATTTCTTTTTGCCCAGGCTTTTAAAACAAAGGCTCCATCTTTTTTAAAGCTGTTTTTATTATCAGCTTCTAGCCAGAGGACAGTTTTAGGGTTTCCTTTTTAAACTGCTGTTCTTTATCTTCCTGGCCTTTAAAAATATTATTATTATTATTATATTGTATTTTTAACTTCATGAGTTGCCACAATCAGGTCTTTGAAGAGGTGGGCATATTTATTTTCTTTATTTTCTTTATTTTCTTTTTAATTAAAACAAATGAACAAGGAAAGGAGATATAAAATGCAAAGATACATAAAACCATCCTGTTCACCTTTTCAACCATAGAACAAATACTCTTTATCAGCACAGGGCACTTATGGCATTGATTCTATTTCTAGTTCTATTCTCTATATAACCCCTGACCATGGCAGGTTTAATCCAAGTGTGTCTCTGCTTTTCTGGTCTCCTGTTAATTTCACAAATGTATAGATCTCCTTTTATTTTCTACAACCAGTCTAGTAATTTATGAGTATTTTTATTTCTGTTGCCTTGGAAAGACCAACCTGGCAGCAGTAATCATGTGTAAGGCAATCATTAACAGGTCATTAGAGATATCAGACCAATAATTTAGCAGCATTTGGGTGGAATCCATTTTCTCAACCCAGCTGATATAATTTTCACAACTTGTTTCCTATAGCTGGAAGCACACATATATGCCCACCACATGCGAAAGAAGTTCACTTAATTACCTCTACAGAAACAGCACTTGATGTTTTTAGTCTTATAGATCTTAACCAACCTTAAAGCAGTCAAATGCCACCAGTGAATCATTTTCTCAGATTTTCCCTAAGGGAGAGACAAATTGTAAAGGTAGTACTATAAATTTCCATTTTAAGTCATCTGACTCATTGCCTAAATGTTTTTGCCACCTTAAGGGGAAGTTTTGATCAGACTTCACCAGCATATTCAACAAAATAGTATACATATTTGAGGAAAAATATTTTTGTCAGCTAATAATTGTTCCAATTCAGATTTTGGTCTCAGCGCAACACTATTCTGTTTCTGATGACACCGATAACCCTAAACTTGGAAATACTCAAATATTGTAACCTTAGATCCCCCAAAACGTTGATATTATCATGCAGGACTGCTTGATTGTTAATTATCAGATATCTGTATTCTCTGTGTGGAGAACCCTAGCCAGGGATCTCTGTCTGTAATGAGAGAGTGTCTCAAATGCACTTCAAAGAATTCTTGGGTTTGAATCCTCAAGACTCGAGTTGGTAGTCTGCCGCCAGCCCTTTTACTGCCCCACATGCATAGAAGCCAGAGGGTTACCAAACAGAAAACTCAGCCCTGTGAAGTAGGACTCTACAGAGCGAATTTTCCAAAGAACAAATTATCTGGTAACACAGCCACGCAGTTAAATGCTGGATTTAGATTGAAGCCAGCTGGGAGTCACAAACCGTTTATTCAATGAATTATCAAGATTTATTAAAGTTGTGCTGAATACAGATAATAGGAGCAATAATAAGTGAATCAGAAAATAAATAAAATTATTCCTCAGGAAGGACCTAAATTCACACTGGTCCAAAATAGTACTCATACCCATGAGTCTATCCCTCAAGTCAGCCCACTCACTTCAGAGCTCATAGGTACTCCAGCAATCAAAGTTTCTAGTAAGAAATCAAGATTCAAAATGGTAAGGTCAGACCTGTAATAAGGTCAGAAGAAATGCAATTTGTGTAGGCTTGGGTAGCCATTTTATAGAGAGAAATTTGAAATGGCAAATATCAATTAACCAACCAGATCAAGGAAAAGTGATCTGAGATTTTAGTAAATGACCACTTAACCAGGTGTCAGAAATGGACTGGATGGAGATAAGCAAGATTTACCTCAGGGCTATAAATCCCCTCCTTCTGGTTAATACAGCAATATGTCTAATTAATGGTCTGGTACTATTAGGTTAGGAATTTCTCACCAAGCCACCTGGCTGTTTACCTGGATGTTAGAAAGTGCTGGTATTTTTGTTAAAACAAACCAGTTGTCTCCTCTATTTTATTTGTAGGCCTGAGCTTGTTAAATTTGAACCAAACAACGATTTAGGGGAGCTTAAATCCTTGACAGAGTCCCAACATTTTCCATCTTCCAAGAGGAATAATTCTGGCCTCAACTCATCATATCATCTACAATGGATGCTACAGTAGAAAATCTAGGTTCCAATTTATTACTTGTATGGCACCAAGTAAAGAATAGTTGGATTATTAAGACTTTTATTGGACACTGTTTGGCATGTCAAACAAGATCTCCAAATACAAAGTTAAAAATTTCTTGAGTAAATTCAAGATTCCTAAATTAACTGATGAGGATAAAAAGGAAATGGATGAAGAATAATTTAGCAAGGAGTATTTTTATTTATTTACTTTATTACTACACATCTACGCCACCCTTCCCCTCACTGGTTCAGAGCAACTTACAACATATCAAAATTACAGCAACTGTAAGATCACATACAATTTAAGCATAAAAACATGTCTAAATAAATAAATCCCAGATGGTGATTAAATAATTTCTTAATAACCATCCCATACCTAACTATGATGAAAACTCACTGAAGGGACAGAGAGGAGGGAGGCCACTTAGATGGTATTACCATATGCCTCAACCATATGCCTGGTGGAACAGCTCCCTCTTACAGACCCTGTGGAACTGCGTCAAGTCCTGCAGGGCCTGGGTCATATTAGACGGAGCGTTCCCCCAGATGAAAGCCCTTGCCCTGGTTAAAGGTGGCTGAACATCTTTCAGCCAAAGTCTACAGTAAGTTGTTGTTTCCTGTATGTGGACATACTGGAAGAGGCAATCCCTCAAGTACTATTTGGTACAGTGGAACCTTGGTTTTCATTGCCTTCGGTTTTCATCGGTTTTGGTTTTCATCGATTTTTTCAGTGAAAAATTTGTCTCGGTTGTCATCGATTTGCCTCGGTTTTCATCGATTTGCAGTAAGAAAAATCACCCGGGTTTGTGGAGAAAAATCACCCGGACAAAGCTGTTGCAGGCCATGTCTGCATCTTGTTTAATGACAATGTCTTGCCCCTTTTCAGACAAATCTTAAAGAGGCGACAGAAACAGACCTCTTTGGACAGCTTTCTGGTGTGACATTGGTCCACTGGCTCTGAAGCTGGTCCTAGTGTTATTGTTTGTTACTGTTTTCAGCATTAAACACTATGTTTATTCACCAAAAATGTGTTTATGGTATGTTTTTTGGAGTGCCTAGAACGGATTAATTGGATTTACATTGATTCCTATGGAAAAGTTTGCCTCGGTTTTCATCGGTTTCGGTTTTCATCGATTCTTTTTGGACAGATTACCAACGAAAACCGAGGTTCCACTGTATTCTACCTGGAGCCAGTGCAGCTGGTGAAGCACCGGTTGTATATGTAAAGACCTGTGCTGCCGCATTTTGCACTAGTTGGAATTTTTGAAGCAGACCCAAAAATAGTTGGGTCTAAATAGTTGTGCTAAAAGATGACAGGGAGATTGCAGAGAAGCTGAATGAATTCTTTGCATCTGTCTTCACCCAAGAGGAGGTGAGGAAAATTCCTGCACCTGAACCAAGCTTCTTAGGAGGTGAATCCAAGGAACTAGCGAAGATAGTGGTAGACAAGGAAGAAGTTCTGGCAGCCATTGATAAACTAAAAGCTACCAAATCCCCTGGCCCAGATTGCATTCATCCAAGAGTTCTTAAAGAGCTCAAGCATGAAATTGCTGATGTTCTCACATTAATATGCAACTTATCCCTGAAATCTGCCTCCATCCCTGAAGACTGGAAGATGGCCAATGTCACACCAATCTTTAAGAAAGGGTCCAGGGGGGACCCAGGAAATTACAGGCCAGTCAGTTTGACATCTGTTCCTGGTAAATTAGTAGAATCTATCATTAAAGATAAAATTATTAAACATGTAGAAAAGCAAGACCTGCTGAGGAAGAGTCAGCATGGCTTTTGTAGAGGCAAGAGTTCTTTGAGGGTGTAAACAGACATGTGGATAAGGGGGAACCAGTGGACATTGTCTACTTGGATTTCCAAAAGGCTTTTGACAAAGTTCCACACCAGAGACTGTTGAGAAAACTCAGCAATGAAGGAATAAGAGGGGAAGTCCTCCTATGGATTAAAAACTGGTTGAGGAACAGGAAACAAAGGGTGGGTATAAATGGGAAGTTCTCACAATGGAGAGATGTTGGGAGTGGTGTCCCCCAAGGATCCGTATTGGGACCAGTGCTCTTTAACTTATTCATAAATGACCTGGAAGTAGGGGTGGGTAGTGTGGTGGCCAAGTTTGCAGATGATACCAAATTATGTAGGGTGGTGAGAACCACAAAGGATTGCGAACAGCTCCAAGCGGACCTTGATAAATTAAGTGAGTGGGCTAAGAAATGGCAAATGCAGTTCAATGTAGCAAAATGTAAAGTGATGCACACGGGGGCAAAAAATCCAAACTTCACATACATGCTACAGGGGTCAGTGCTATCAGTCACAGACCAGGAAAGGGATTTGGCCGTCTTAGTTGATAGTTCCATGGGAATGTCAACTCAATGCATGGCAGCTGTGAAAAAGGCAAACGCTATGCTGGGAGTTGATAATAGGAAAGGAGTTGATAATAAAACTGCAAGGATTGTCATGCCCTTAAATAAAGCCGTGGTGCGACTGCCCTTGGAGTACTGTGTTCAGTTCTGGTCGCCACATCTCAAAAAGGATATCGAAGAGATAGAAAAAGTGCAGAGAAGGGCAACGAGGATGATTGAAGGATTGGAGCACTTTCCTTATGAGGAGAGGCTGCAGCGTTTGGGACTCTTTAGTTTGGAGAGGAGACGTCTGAGGGGGGATATGATTAAAGTCTATAAAATTATGCATGGGGTAGAAAATGTTGACAGAGAGAAATTTTTCTCTCTTTCTCACAATACTAGAACCAGGGGGCATTCATTGAAAATGCTGGGGGGAAGAATAAGGACTAATAAAAGGAAACACTTCTTCACACGACTTGTGATTGGTGTTTGGAATATGCTGCCACAGGAGGTGGTTATGGCCACTAACCTGGATAGCTTTAAAAAGGGCTTGGACAGATTTATGGAGGAGAAGTCGATCTATGGCTACCAATCTTGATCCTCCTTGATCTGAGATTGGAAATGCCTTAGCAGACCAGGTGCTCAGGAGCAGCAGCAGCAGAAGGCCATTGCTTTCACATCCTGCATGTGAGCTCCCAAAGGCACCTGGTGGGCCACTGCGAGTAGCAGAGTGCTGGACTAGATGGACTCTGGTCTGATCCAGCAGGCTAGTCCTTATGTTCTTAACTGCCCCACTCCTATGACCTCAAAACAGATATGGGCCACAACCTCCTCTACACAGCCTGTTCAGGGTTCTCACCCTTGATCTTGCTTCTACATGGCCCATGGACAGAACCCAGAAGCTATTTTTTTAGTACATTAACCTGTATTTATCCCATGGGAGGGGAAGCAGCATGGTTCCGTTTGATCTTGGAAGGTAAGCAGGGTCAGTACTTTGAAGGAAGACCACCACAGAAGGCTCTGCAGAGGACAGCGATGACAGGCTTATCATTTGCCTTGAAAAGCACTTTCTGAGGTCACCGTAAATTAGTTGCAACTTGACGGCACTTAGGCACATATTTATTACCTCCTTTTCTTGGCAAAAACCATTGCTTTCACATCCTGCATGTGAGCTCCCAAAGGCACCTGGTGGGCCACTGTGAGTAGCAGAATGCTGGACTAGATGGACTCTGGTCTGATCCAGCAGGCTAGTTCTTATGTTCTTATAGTTAGGGCAGTTCAAAATCTTAAATTGAGCCATGCACCTGAACCTAACGAATTTACTCCAGAACTGTATAAAACATTTCTTCAAATAATGCAGGCATCCCTATCACAAGCTGTTAGTGACATATTTGAATTAGGAAGTTTATCTAAAACAGTCTGAGAATAAAATTATAGTGATATCTAAGCCCTTGAAAGTTCTTATTCTTATAAGCTCTTATCGTGCTGTCAGTCTATTAAACCTAGACGATAGGTTTTTGACAATGATTTTAGCAAATCAGTTGAAGGGCATTACTAATCAGACTGGCTTCATAGCAGGTTTCTTCATAACCATCTCATACCTTAACCAGATTACCACATTCAAAAAGTTGTTAATCTTACTGATGTAATTAAGAAGGAAGGGATTAAATCAGCTTTTTTGACAAAGAAATGTAACCTAAATGATGGAGACAGGCTATATCACTAGCTCGTTGCAATGTTTTACCTTCTGCTCTTCGACAAGGAAGAAGATTGGGGGTCCCGCACCATGAGAGGAAATGTATTTGTGATCTCACCTGTGAAGAGACTGTTTGCCGTGTCTTATTACAGTGTCCCTTGTATGTGTCTATCAGAGCCAAGTACCTAGCCCCCTTGTTGGTAGACCAAGTTGAGGCAAGCGATGCACAAAAAACTGTATTTCTCCCTAATAACGAGAACAATGCGACTTTGGAGGCCGTAGCAAAGTTTCTGTGTATTGTTATTTCAATATGCTCTTAACCATCCCTTCCTACCAGTATTATTGTTCTGTTGCTTCTTATGCCAATAAAGGTTATGAAATGAAAAATGATTCTACCAGCCAAGAAGAGTTCGCACAGGGGAGGCAGTGGTGCAGGACACTGCAGAAGCTAGTGGGGGTAAGGCAGGAAAGGGAACACATGGGGAAACACTGTAGCAGGGAGACAGAGAAATATGAGGAAAAAGGAGCCAGGGAGTGGCAGGGTACCAGGGAGGGCTCAGCCACAGCCCCTAGAGGCCCAAGGGTGAACAGTGCACAGGGATGTAAGGCAAAAGGGACATCAGAGAGAAGGAGGAGGTGGAGAAGGGTGGAGCTAACTCTTTAAAAGAAGCCTCCATCTCAGGTTGAGGAGGAGGAGGACATCTAGTTAGTTCCCATCATCACAGGGAGCTGGCTGGCTGGAGGACAAGACCCTGACTCCTCTCCATCCCTTTCTGAGACCAGTGAGGACCAAGCAGAGCTGTATCAGAGAGTTGGGAAAGAGATGGACGAGGAGGTCATGGAGGAGGGATCACTCACCCTAGCCTAGGATATGTTACAGCAATATATATGACAAATTAAATGATGGTTTGGGAGTACCTAATCTTGAAACTATATTATCAAGCTGCTAGTGGAAGATGCTTGAAACAGTGATTATCAAATACAACTGAAAGTATGCCAGTTCATATAGAACAGTCATTGTCAAGAAAATAAATAAGAAGAAATGATGCAACGATGATAACACTGTTATACATATAACCCTTAATGTATGGGCATGTAACTCTTCTAAATCAATTAGAAAGGCTAAATTGGTGCACAGTTTTATAATAGGAAAGTATGTCCCTCAGGTGTGTGGTCACCAGATCATGAAGGTGTGGTGTAGATCCATGGTTATCTCCACTGGCTTACCCACTGGTTCTACCATGCCGAGTTATAAATGCTTCTAGGTCACAAATCAATTTTCATCTGGTCAACAGCCAGGTTTTTGTTTTGAAGAAGGAATTTGGTGCAAGAAACATCTACCTAGTTCGGTAGGTAGAAACACCTACTTCATCCCCAATGTTTCACTTTCTGAGAGGACTGCCATGTGCTGACCCTGCTAGTCCCAAAGCTGCATATTGGACTAGCCTCAAGCAGAAAGTGGGTGTGTCAGAGCACCTTTACTATTTAAAATGCCGTAGGAATGCCCTTCCAACTGCAGCAAACTTCTCTTCTGGAATTTATAATCTTCTCATGCATTTCTGTTTTCTGTGCTTAATTTTTTTCCGTTGACTTCGCTATTGTCGAGTCTTTCTTCTCTCTGACACCTGTTAAGCTGGATAGCGGTAGAGCCATCCAATTCAATTTATTCTACTAAAGCAAGATAATCACCTGTTTACAAGGCACCTTATTAGGACTGGGAGAAAGGCACCTGCATAGTTGACCAACAGTCCCCCTCCACATTGATGGAAAATCAGCAGTTTCCTGGCACCGAAATGACTAATTTGTACCAATTGCATCCTGATTATTTATGCTAGCAGCGTGTTTATGAATGCGATTGAATGGAACCCATCAACGCTGTTAGCAATAATAACAGTGGGGAACTTTGTTTTTTTAAAGCGTTTGCTGGTGAAATCAATTATTGTCCCCGTAAAATTGGCTCGCTTGTCCAGCGTTTATGCTGATGGGGTTGTATTGACATTTTGTAGTCTGCAATTCATTGAACAGCAGCTACCCATTCAAAAAAAATTGAGCCCCTTGGAGAACTGCCAAACCTGCAGCGTTTCAAGCAGCAGGTCGCCTTGATGACTTTGTTTTGTTTGCTGCAGAAAGTCGTGCTCTGATACGTAGGGGCTGCCTTTTCATGAACAAAGGCAAACACCAGTAGGTGGTTCAGTAGGAGTATTCAAGCGCAAGAGATAATGACTTTTGTGTTCAAAGCCTTTATATTCAGGAGGAGTAAGTTCCCTACTTTTGGCATCACGGCATGAAGAGTAAATAGCCATTCTGTCAGTGATCAGAGGAGATTACAGGAGTTTTGCTCTGGCAGTGTTTTCACAAATGAACATTTCCATTGGGCAGTGCACCCTTTTTGAGCACGGGGGCACTTTTGGAATTCTGACAGGGTGGTGGGCATAGCCACAAAATGTCTGCTGCAGGAGGTAGAGCCATGCATACGCACACACAGAGAAAGCCCAAGTGCAAGGAAGGAAGGGGATAATTTGAAAAATCCGCTGGGAAAAAAGAGTGAGGGAGAATGAAACCAATACTGTGGCTGCCACCTAAATATTATTGTTACCTGCCCAGCCAATCAGATCTCCAATGGCCAATCAAATGGCCAATCACTGCTGGGCAAGTGTCATACCTGGCCCCACCCACTTTTAAAAAACACATGGTGGATACCGTGGTACCCTCAGGCACCTTGTTGGCAATTCTGGTGATCCGTCTTGATATGTTAGGTTTCAGCTGTGGTGGCTCTGTGTAAGCATTTCATCCAGGAGGCAGGACAAATGCACAAAGTACAGAGTGCCCCAGGGGACAGAGAGGATTGATTCAACCTCACTCCTTTACTCCTTTACCATATGTAGCCTCTACACTTGCAGTAGTTTGCCTGATTAGAATCCCATTAAGATCAGTGTATCTCTGTAGGTTTTTTTGTTATCCTTCACATTTCTTTCAAGCTTTTTCTTTGAGAGCAGTAATAAGCATAAGCATTTTATTGTCATTGCACGCACAACGAAATTTACAGCAGCATTCCTCGATGCACACAATTTCAGACTCATACCCCTCCTCACTTTCCCCTTCCTCCACCCATCCCTACACAGCCCCAAACACATCAACACGAAGCCGCAGAGTTTAGCATACCCACAGCTCTAGAGTAGAAGCTGTCTCTAAGCCTCTTTGTCCTAGTTTTAATGTGTCTACGTTTATTTTTAAATGGGAGATTCTCAGAATGACAGATCTGGTGTCCGATCATTGCAGGTGAATGGAATGCATGCAGTGTTATATACGTTTCCAACATTAACATGTTGCATAGAAGGGTGAGCTAGCATAAAAGATTTGTAGATCTCCCCTGATGGGCTGAAAACCTTGAGTTGGAAAAGCAGCATAGAAATGTTTTCAGCAAAGTAAATATTTCTCCTTTAAGAAACACTGAACTAATAACTTTCCGTTTCTGTATTGCTTACTTTAGAAAGAAAGCAATGGTAATTTTACTTTGAAAAATATGTTACCTGCTTACCAGATATGCTTGGGATGTCTGGAACCAAAGAAATAACAGCTCTCCATAGTAAGAATCAACTCCCCCAATCAACTGTTCTTTACATGCTGAAAGCCAGTCTTGGTGCCTTCATGAGGCCAATTAAATCCAGTCATCTTTTTGTCCATAAAACAAGTATGTGGAAAATATTTTGTGCTGATGTATTGTCAAAGACTTTCATGGATGGATTCAACTGGTTGTGATGGGTTTTCCAGGCTGTGTGGCCGTGTTGTGATAGATCTTGTTCCTAAAGTTTCACCTGCATCTGTGGCTGGCATCTTCAGAGGTGTATCACAGAGGTGTATCACAGAGGCTAGACTGTGTCTAGCAAGAAGGGAATGTTTAGTGGGGTATATATTTTCCATGTCCCAGGGTGGGGAACCAACCAGTAAATGTTTGGGTGGAACTTGCTATGCAAATGTTTGGGTGGAACTTGCTATGCAAAGGTGTGATTGAGTGTCAACATTTTTGGTGACCTGCTCCTTTTCATCCTGTGAAACAAAATCAATCCATTGAGGGAACATCGTCTTAGTCTTCTAGCTGCCCATTCCAATAGGAACTGATGAAAAGTTATCCTATGAGCCAGACCCATGTAAAACCTGACATGGATCAGGGATACTGAAGCTATAAAACTGTGGGCAATATTCTGTATTCCAAGCAATATAACTATTCGTGAGCAAAGTCTTACACGCAGACTGGAATGTTTAAATTATTGGTCTGCTGTTCTCCGCTCTGGGACTTGGTGGCCTGGGGCTGTTGGCTACCCAGTTTTCCTGCTGTTTCTGATTACCATTCATTACTGCACAACAAACATAGTAGCCTGTTTGAAGAACAGGTCCATCGTGGGCCTATGCCTTTTGTGCTGATCTTTCTCTTGTCTTTCCTTTTCTACAGGAGTTTTTTGATAATCCCGCCTTTCGTCCAGATGGCATGAAACTCTATCCAACTCTCGTGATCCGTGGCACCGGCCTGTACGAGCTCTGGAAGTCTGGGAGGTACAAGAGTTACCCTCCAAGCACCCTAGTGGATTTGGTAGCAAGAATTCTGGCTCTTGTCCCCCCGTGGACCCGAGTGTACCGAGTGCAAAGGTAACTTCATTTGCAGTATGTCTGCTTCACTCTGTAAAATATAGCAATCTGACAATCGAGGCTTAAGCAGTGAGGTAGCTACAGTTGCTCATCTACCACTACCTACTTCCCAGAACTTTAGAAAAATATGTTAACATGATATCTTACTCAGTTCCCTGTTGTCCAGAGTAACTGGTCAGCCACTGTGTGTCGAGATGCTGGACAAAACAGACCACTGGTCTGATACAACAGGGCTTTTCTTATATTTTTGTGTCTTTGTGTAAAGGTGACATGCAAATAGGGGCAAAATGTATCTATAATGGAATTTCCAGTTTCACTATCCTTTCTTGATGAGGTGAAATGGGGCTAATCTAACCTTCCTATCACTACAAACATTGCCAAAAGTTAGTGTCCATTAGATGGTGCCTTCTCCACTGTCACAGCTCAAAGCTGTGGGAAAGGGCACCCTTGATAGATATATCTCAATAGACTCTTTTCAATAAGTATACGTTATATTCACTTCCAAGACCTCAGTGGTCAGCTTGAGGACATTACCCATTATTAAATCATCTCCTTTATAAGCTATCATGGTTTTTTTCTCCCCCAGTGGAGTAGAATATCATATTTGTAATTGCCAAAGCAGAACATTTCTAATAACAGCTGGGCCTGCTTAAGGGTGGGTGTTAATAAAAAGAAAGCCCCCAAAGTAATTCATCTCAGCTTTGCGATGAACTAATACAGTTCTACTTTGTTTTAATAACACCATACAAAAGTTTGTTCAGGTATATTCCTTGGGTCTCGGCCGTTGTTGACGCCTAAGATGTGGTGTAAAGTGGGGTTTCCTTCTGTTGGTCTTCTGAAGTGATGGTTTCTTAAACTACTTCTGCTAAGAAAACCTTTCTAAACCAGCCCAAAGGTTCATCTAATCCATGGTGCTATTTTTCACAGTAAACACAAGAAGAGCTCTCCTGGATCAAGCCAGTGGTCCATCTAGTCTGGCATCGCGTATCACACATTGGGCAGCTAGTTGTCCTGGAGGGCCTACAAACAGAGCACAGAAGCCAAGGCCTACTCCTGCTGCTGCCTCCTAACCCTGGGTTTCTGACGTCTGCTGACTTTGAACATGGAGGTTCCTTTTAGTCACCATGGCTAGTAGCCTTTGATGGGCTACTCTCCCATGAATCTGTCTAATGTCATGGCCATCACGCGAGGCCTTCACTATGTCTCCTGGCAATCAATTCCACAATTTAATTACTCATTGAGTAGCCAAGTAGAGCATGGAATCCAAAGAGAGATGTTGTTTTCCCAAGCAGGGTATGGAATCCACAGCTAATCCTAACAGTGGTGGTCAGGGTTGCCTCCCTCTGAGCCTGGAGGCTTTATCTTTCTTTCTGCCATGCATTCATATTCCTGCCCTCAGTAATGCCATCTACACTAGTGGACATTACTACTTCTTTGGGGCGTGAATTCCATACATTGCTTGTTGTATGATAAAGTCTTTTCTTTGGTCTGTCTTGTATCTACTGAGTTCGGCTACAAAGATGGGTGAGTCCACTTAAAGGTTAATTTGTAGCATTCCCCAGCCTTTCGCGCCGCACGACTGCTGTCTCCCTGATATGCTGCTTTTGAATTCGTGAAAAGCACAATTGAAATGATTTATGTCTGCCAGCGTAAACTTAGCCACCATTTCAGCATCTTGACATCTGACGTTCTAATGTGTTTTTGCCCTTGGGGAATCAAAAATGGGATCTCGAAAATCACCCTGTCTGGGAAGAGCAGGGCCTGCTTCCATCTAGGTGCCGCAAATGGCTTGTATTTGCATCTATGCATATGCTAATGCATTGTGAGTCACATGCCCTCCCTACGTAGACGAGGAGCTCAGATATGTTTCACAGCAGATGGCAACTCTTGAGTGCCTTCGGGTGCTCCAGCATGTCGTTCTGCAGTTCCAGGGACAGAAAACTCACCACGCTGGATATTGCTATCTAGACCTCATATAGGGTGCCAGAGTAGTTTTAGCACCATCCCTGTTGTGAAGCACGCAACAGCCTGACCCTCTGGAATTTTCCAGTAATTGGAAAGAAGCCGGTCTCTCCAATGGCTCCCTGTGCTCTAAAATGCCCAGATGAAAATTGCATCCTCCTCCAGCGCGTCATTTTAGACTGAACGGCAAAATACTTATTGGTTCTAATTGCTGCCATTTGGAGACTATGTTAATGTCTGTTGGCTCAATGATGTTGTATTTACTCTAAGAAATCAGCAGAAGAATTAATTAACTAGCAAGCTAGTTATTGTTATGTGGTGGGAGATAATGAAGTGGATGGGGGGGGGGGGTGGAGGAGAGCAGGGATAAGGGAACTGAAGCCCAGTGGGGCCTTATTAAAAGAAAAAAAAATCAGATATGCTGTGGTGACGTGCTGTCTCCTTGAAAACCCCATTAAGTTGGTTCAGCCTCTTCACACGTGTTTTAGACCATCGCAGACTTCTGTGCTGAGCTTCGGGTTCTCTTGTTTCTACTCGTGCTTGGAATAGCACATTTTACTTGCATATTTGGAGCTTCAGGAGATATCTGCAAAACTGGCTCTGTCTGGTTTCCAGTGTGGCTCCTTGTACCCCTCCATAATGTCACCCTTCCCTTCCCTTGTTTTTTTTTTTTGAGGGGGGGGGGATGTCTCCCTGCCTAATAATTTTTTTCAGTGGTGCCTTTGGCTATCTCTCTGTGTCCTCATCCCCAGTTGAAAGGATGAGTACATAATACCTGTGTCACACAGTGTTCATACATGGCATTTTTTGTCATCAGCAACTAGTTTTCTTGGCTGGCCACTTTGGCAAGGGAGTGAGGAATATTGAACTAGTCCCTCAACCTGCCTGTCTAGAGAAGCCTCCCAGCCAATTCTGCTGTCATAAATATTATTTCCTCTGCATTTCTTTTTCCTCTACACAGCCTTCCCATCCAGTTGCCAATCACGGTCTCTCTAGGCCTAAGGCAATGGTACTCAGGCCACAGCTTGCAGAGATCCAGTTTCGCAATTGCATCAAAACCAAAAAGAGCCACATTTACTCCCATCCCTGGAATGAAGCCTGCCCCTCAGTTTTCTTGGCAGTGGCTGTCTCAAAATGAGAGTCACCTGCCAACCACATGTCATAGAATCATAGAGTTGGAAAGGTACCCCAAGGGCCATCAAGTCCAACCCCCTGCAATGCAGGAACACACAATCAAAGCACTCCCGACATAAGTTCATCCAGCGTCTGTTTGAAAACCTCCAAAGAAGGAGACTCCACCACTGTCTGAGGCAGTGAATTTCACTGTCAAACAGCCCTGACTGTCAGGAAGTTCTTCCTAATGTTTAGGTGGAATCTCTTTTTCTTCACCTTGAATCCATTACTCCATGTCCTAATCTCTGAGGCAGTAGAAAACAAGCTTACTCCCTCTTCGACATGACATCCCTTCAAATATTTAAACATGGCTATTATGTTATCCATTAACCTACGCTTCTCCAGACTAAACATCTCCAGCTCCCTAAGCCTCTCTTTGTAGGGCATGGACTCCAGACCTTTTGCCATTTTGGTTGCCCTCCTCTGGACCCCTTCCAGCTTGTCAATATCCTTCTTGAATTACCGTGCCCAGAACTGTACACAGTATTCCAGGTGAGGTCTAACCAATGCAGAATACAGAGGTACAATTGCATCCCTCAATCTTGACACTCTACTCCTACTGATACAGCCCAAAATCACATTGGCTTTCTTGGCCGCCACATCACACTACTGACTTATGTTTAGTTTATGGTCTACTAAGACTCCCAGATATGGTCTACTAAGACTCCCAGTTTATGGTCTACTAAGACTCCCTTTCACATATGGTGCTGTCAAGCCAGGTGTCACCAATCCTATATCTGTGTATTTCATTTTTTTCTGCCTAAGTGTAGTATCTTACATTTATCTCTGTTGAAATTCATTTTGTTCATTTTGGCCCAGCTCTCTAATTTGTCCAGGTCATTTTGAATTCTGACTCTGTCCTCTGGGGTATTAGCTACCCCTCCTAATTTGGTGTCATCTGCAAATTTGATTAGCATGCCCTCTATTCCATCATCCAAGTCATTGATAAAAATATTGAATAGCATTGGTCCCGCCAGGAAAGGGCCTCATTGATTTTCGTGAAATATGGCACAGATGTCACTTCTGGAAATAGAAAAAGAGTTTTGATTTATACCCCACCTTTCTGTCTGTAAGGAGACTCAAGGTGGCTTACAAGCTCCTTTCCCTTCCTCTCCCCACAACAGACACCTTGTGAGGTAGGTGGGGCTGGGAGAGTTCTGAATGGTGACTAGCCCAAGTTCACCCAACAGGAATGTAGAAGTGTAGAAACAAACTCAGTTCACCAGATAAGCCTCTGCTACTCAGGTGGAGGAGTGGGGAATCAAACCCGGTTCTCCAGATTACAGTCCACCCGCTCTTAACCACGCTGGTTTAGAAGAGCCACAGGCTTGCTCAAACTATCGAGTGTCCCTGCTCTACAGGATAGATTTGGCCCGGGGAACTGTAGTCATCGCCCCTTGTGCTATTTGAATGGCTCCAGCTACATTTCTCATACCCAGTCCCGATCCTTTTTTCTCATTAGGTTAAATCCTTTGTCTTCCCTTCACCATTTTTTCTGTGTCGGCCCCACCAGTTGACATTCCTAACCAAGTTGACCTTGTAATACATACAGGCATGGGGAGGGTTTGTCCTGCTGAAAAGGCAACAGATGGCAACCCTTGGACAGCAGCCAGCCAACTGTAAATGACAAACTTGAGGTTGTTGATCATCCTTTGTACACCATGGCTGGCCTGTGTTTCAAACCAGGAGTTAATCTTAATCCCCTTGGGCCTCATCTCAGTACTCTGCCTGCTGTCCCGTGCTGACTCCCAAGCAGGCTAATCTAGAGAAGAGAGGTGGCATTTATGAGTTACTCAAACTGACACACACACCTGGATATGTTTTTCAGCTGGGCCGATGATCACTGTCAAGCTGTGATGCTTTCCTGATCATTCACCAAAAGTGATTCAGTTAATTACTTGCCAGCAAATGGCTGGTTCACTCAACCATCCCATCCATTCCAGGAGGTTTGGGTGGGAGTCTGATTGTTGCCATCAGTCCAGAGTGGCATGGCATGACATGTGTTCGGCACATCTGAAACACTGTGGTATTGTTGTTTTTCAGTCATTAAAGCATCTTGCTATGTTTTTTCCTTTCATTTCATTACCTTTATTAGGCATAGGATAAAACAACAATCAGACTGACAATAACAACAATAGAAAAGGTTATTAGGTGGTCAACAGGAGTGTGCAGTTGTTGATAGAGCTGTTGCCAAAAACTTTGCTACGTCTGTAGTTCTTTTAGTGCAGCAGTCATTCAAAAGCAGACGTAGCTTTTCTTGGTCAGAAGTGGCATGATATGAATTAATATGAAGTTCAATGTATTGCTATATGCGGAAATGGTTTGCCTTGAGACAGGCCATTTAAATGTTTGCTCAACAAATTGCTTCCTATATTTCTGTAAGTTTTGGTAATTAGTGCGAGATGGGTTCATGCCTCTAGTTTCCCCAGGTAGATATGTCTTGCACGTTAGTGGTCTTTTTGTTTGGGTCACTGGAGTCTGAATAGGAAATAGAATTATTCTACCACAAAAAAGGAATGTCTTGTGTTCAAAAAAAGAACAAGGGCTCATGATGACTTGCTTTCAGAAATGAAAATGTGTTAGCTGAGTCAGAGACAAGTGTCGGAAAACACTGGCACCTATGGGCTGAATAGGCTGTTAGATTTTGCCTTCATGTTTGCAGGCGTAGGAAACATTCATGTACCAGCATACCCAAGAGAAACACAGCAGACAGGGGGGGCAGTGCTCAGATCTAGCTTGCTGACTGAATGGGGAACTCTGAAGTCCCTGTAGGCCATTCTCTGAGTGAGATCTGCCTTCAGGTTGCTTGTGGGGATCAGAGGGGATTGCAGGTACATCACCAGCCTGCTGCACAGACATGTACCAGGATAAGGGGAGCTGTGAGTTAGAAATCAAGTCTGCAGTGTTATTGCTTAAAGGAGCAGTCCTGTAGTACGAATATGAATCAGCAGTCAAGTGGGTCTTTCCCCTACTTGAGCTATGACTGTCTGGGCAGAAAAGGGCAGAAAAGTGAGAGCCAGCGTGGTGTAGTGGTTAAGAGCAGGTGCACTCTAATCTGGAGAACCAGGTTTGATTCCCCGCTCTGCCACTTGAGCGGGGGAGGCTTATCTGATTAGCTTGTACACTCCAACACACGGCAGCTAGGTGACCTTGGGCTAGTCACAGTTCTTCGGAGCTATCTCAGCCCCACCCACCTCACAGGGTGTTTGTTGGGGAGAGGGAGAAGGGAAAGGAGATTTGAGTCTCCTTTGAGTCTCCTTACAGGAGAGAAAGGTGTGGCAAAAATCCAAACTCTTCTTCTTCTCTGTCCCTAGCAGTTGCTGCTATCACAGGGCCAACGATATAGTGAGACCACAGATGTATCATGTGAATGAGGCATATTGCTCTATTCCTTCCATTAATCGCCATCCAGATTGCTGGGGGCGGGTCTCTTTGTGTGTGGGGGGGCGGGGGAGATGGCAGATCAACAAGAAACCTAACCTTGAGCTTCACTCCTCATCTGATAAACTCAGGTGAAATCATGGAGGATAGGTCTATGGATGGACTACTGGTGATGATGGCAGAAAGAAACTTCCAGGTAGGAAGCCTACCTCTCAAGACCAGATTCAGAGGACAAACAGGGGAAAGACTGTTCTTTCATACCCTGCTTATGGGCTTTCTGGAGGCCTCTGGCTCACCTATGCTGGAAACAGGATAATGGACTAAGTTGACTGGTCATCAGGTCTTGGATTACCTTGTGTCTTGTTTTAAACTAGCCGTGGCTGTCATACTTGTTTACAAAATAATTCAGAAAAATAGTTGCCACCTTATAAGTGTGTCACAGTATACTTAATGAATCCTGGTGACTGAGACTGAGGTAGAGAAGGGCCCAGGGCAGCAGTGAGGCAAGCTATACAAGAGAGGCTTGCTGGGCCAAGAGTGGTCTATCAGTATCCTGCCGAAAAATGGCACCTGATGCTTTCTTTGTGTGTAACGTAGCACCCTGCTATTCTTGAATGCTTCAAGGGTTTCTTTGGTTTACCTTTTTTTGTCTGTTTGTTTGCAGGGATATCCCAATGCCTTTAGTCAGTTCTGGAGTAGAGCATGGTAACTTGAGAGAACTTGCTCTTGCCAGGATGAAGGACTTGGGGTCAGAGGTGAAGTATACTTTTTTTGATTTAGTTATCCATGCTTGTGTGCGGTGTCTTCTTTCTTCCTACCTCAACCACAAGTGTGGTTATAAAGTCTGCTTTTGTCCCAAGCGTGGAAAAAGTCCAGTTAGTGGAACTGAAGTACAAGAGCTGGAGAACGTAAGGAGAGTCCTTCTGGATAAGAGCAAAGGTCCATGGACCCTGTTTTTGGACCCTGTTTCCTGTACTACTCAGCTAACATACCCCTGAAAGCCTACAAGTGGGCTCTGGTGGCCAAAGCTGGTCTAATTTGACACCACACAGCAACTGGTGTTTCAAGGTACTCTGAACACAGAGGTCTCATTTGTCCATCATCATAAATGGCCATGAATTTAAGAACATAAGAAAGAGCCTGCTGGATCAGACCAGAGTCCATCTAGTCCAGCACTCTGCTACTCACAGTGGTCCACCAGATGCCTTTGGGAGCTCACATGCAGGATGTGAAAGCAATGGCCTTCTGCTGCTACTGCTCCCGAGCACCTGGCCTGCTAAGGCATTCGCAATCTCAGATCATGGAGGATCAAGATTGGTAGCCATAGATCGACTTCTCCTCCATAAATCTGTCCAAGCCCTTTTTAAAGCTAATTTTGTTTGGTCTTCTTTTAAAGCTGTATAAGAAGAAGAAGAGTTTGGATTCATACCTCCCTTTCTCTCCTGTAAGGAGACTCTAAGGGGGTTACAATATCCTTTCCCTTCCTCCCCCACAACAAACACACTGTGAGGTGGTTGGGGCTGAGAGAGCTCAGAAGAACTGTGACTAGCCCAAGGCCACCCAGCTGGCGTGTGTTGGAGTGCACAGGCTAATCTAGTTCCCCAGATAAACCTCCACAGCTTAAGTGTCAGAGTGGAGAATCAAACGCGGTTCTCCAGATTAGAGTGCACCTGCTCTTAACCACTAAGCCACTGCTTCTCTCAATAGCTGCATATTTAATTTCATACAATAAGCACGCAAGTGCTTTTTTCCAACTATTCTGCATCTGTTGCCAATCAGCAAGAACATGAGAAGAGCCCTGCTGGATCAGACCAGTGGTCCATCTAATTCAGCATCCTGTCTCACACAACGGCCGACCAGTTCCTCTGGAGGTCCAACAGCAGGGCATAGAGCCATGGTGGCAAACCTATGACACTCCAGATGTTCATGGATTACAATTCCCATGAACATCTGGAGTGCCATAGGTTCGCCACCACTGGCATAAAGGTTGAGCCCTTTCCCAGTGTTGCTTCCTGGCACTGATACACAGAGGTTTACTGCTTCTGAACATGGAGGTTCCTTTCAGTCACTATGGCTAGTAGCCGTTGACAGATGTGTCCTCCATGAATCTGCCTAATGTCCTTTTAAAGCTCTTTATGTCTGTGGCCATTGCTACATCCTCTGACAGAGAATTCCACATTTCATTCATTCGTTGTGTAAAGAACTATTTTAATCTGTCCTGAAACTACTTCCCACCAGCTTCATTGGATGCCCTTAAATTCTAATATTTTGGAAGAGGGAGAAAATGTTATTGTAGCCTGTCTAGTGCGGGATGCTTTATAACAAAGAGGCCAAAGAAAACATGGAGCCCTGTAACTGGGTTCTTCTATTCCGGGCTAGCCACCAACTGTAACGGGACATGTGGCCTACAATCAGGGTTCCCACTAAACTGACCAGTGGGGTTTCCTTTGGCACCCAAAATATTCCAGACTAGTGTTCAGGGGTCTTCTTTTTACTCTGCTGCCACCATTAAAGAGAAGGAACTAGGAATCCCAAAACTGCTGCAGGCTGCCAAATGTAATAAAGGATCCCACCTCACATTCACTCTTGGTCTGAGGGGAATGTCCTTCAGAGTCCCATATACAAAAATGGAGGGAACTCAAAATTGGCTTGGATTCTAGCCACACAAACAGGCACTCTTCAACCGCTCACACACAAACGCAGACTGGCACGAGGGTAACTTGAACACAATGAATGAAATTTATTTTAAAAAGAAAGGCTTCTTAAACTGGCTCAGAGAGGTACTAACGCTTGATGGTTCTTTTTTTTTCACTTAAAAATTAAGTTCTTTTCACTTAAAAATTACAGAGCTTCAGATGTTACTGAGGTTTCACACACACACAGATACATGCAGGTGTCACTTCAGGAACGATTTTGCTTTAGAACTACTAAATTTCTTCAAAGACAGACACTAGTCCTTTCTGATCCACAACCCACTGAATATAGATATATATATATATATACACACACACACACACACACACACACACACACACACACACACACACACACACACACACACACACACACAGAGCCTATGCCCAGTGAGATTCAGGCACACATAGCCTCCCTGTCTCACACTAATCCCAATTTGGCTTCACTGCCTCTGGATCGGGCTTTTCCCAGACTGGTGTTACACAGGGGTAGGGCAGACTCTAGGTCTGGACAATATTCACTGTCAAGCCCCTGACTGGCACGTCACTTTGCACCCAACTCAGGGCCTTCTTCCTCTGACAAGCCTCCTCAGCTTGTAGAGTGACTGGACTTCTGCCAGCTAACACTGCTGAGACAGAATCCTTCAGCTTCAGATCTGACAGACTCTGTCCAACTCTGGCTCTTCCTGAATCTCTCTCCCAAACTTGACTCAACTCTGATCTCTGTATCAGAATCTCTTCAGAGAGAGTGAATCCACTGACAGGCTCTGCTGTGTCTATTTATACTGCTCGCACTTTAGCTCCCCCTATCCCTGGCCATAGGCAACTGTGCCTTTCTCGAACAATCAAATGGGGGTCCTTAGTATAGTGGAGCCTGATGCCTTAACTCTGGCTGTTACTAAGGCCTCTTTCATTAGGCTTTTCACACACACCAGCCCTTCAGTGTGGGGCAAGTCCATTACAATCCCCTTCAGCCCGCCAGCCCCACCATTCAACACAGCTGGCTGCTCCTTGTTAAAGTTGGAAAGGAAGGACGGTTCTTTCTGCCTAAATCAAGGAGCACACAGAAAGAGTGTGTGGATGCGTCAGAAGAGCCTGCTGCACAGAATAAGAAACTGCATGCTCTTGGGTCCGGTGGGATTTAGTTAAAGTGCCATCCATTTCACAACAGGTTGCAGCAAATGTGGGCGTTTCTCTTTGGATGCAGACTCTCCAAATGCAGTCGCCAGGTAACCAGTCGCAATTAGACGTTTGAATCTGGCTTCCATAATGCTTCACGGTATAAAAAAGGAACAGCAGCATAGGAAGGAGAGAGAGAGAGAGAACAACTCTTGATTATGTTTGACTGGGAGATAACTCTTTGTTTTGCATTCTCTGAATAGAGGTATTTGTAGTGCAAAACGGTCTGGAGCCATTTTTGCAATGCCCACGATCGCGTAGTAGGAGCCCTGCGACGCAGAGTGGTAAGCTGCAGTATCAAAGTGAAAAGCTCTGCTCACAACTTGAGTTCAATCCCAACAGAAGTCAGTTTTCAGGTAACCTACTCAGGGTTGACACAGCCTTCCATCCTTCCAAGGCCCTTACAATTAGTGCTCAGCTTGCTGGGGTAAAGTGTCGACAGCTGAGGAAGGTGATGGCAAACCCCCTCATAAACAGGTCAGCCTAATAAACATCATGATGTGACATCACCCCGTGGGTCAGTAATGACTTAGTGCTTGTACAGGGGATTACCTTTACAGTAGCATGAACAGCTAAACATTTAACCGAGGACTCTAGAACCTGATTTCTGATCCCCACTCTGCCGTGATGCTTCCTGAGTAATGCTGGGCCAATCACATCCTCTCAGCCTAACTTCTCTCACCGGGTGGGAAAAAACAGTCCTTCCAGTAAGTGGGTCCAAACTCATTTAAGGGCCAGCAACCAGCCTCTTGAATTATACTGAGAAACAAACCGGAAGCATTGCGGAATGACCCGTAGAAGGGTTGTATCTTGCTCACAGCAATAAGCCCCAACAACAGCCGAACAGCAGCTTTTTGCACCAATTGAATTTTCCAAGCTGACTTCAAAAGCAGCCCCACACAGAGTGTGGTACAATAGCCACGTCTTGAGACTACTGGAGTGTGTATCAGAATAGCCAGCTCCTAGATGTGTGTCTGAAAGAAGGCTTCTCTCCCCCCCCCCCCCCCACTTCCTTTTACAGCTATAGTCACCTCCTTCTCCAACAAAAGATTGGGATCCACTGGTCTTTCAGACAAAGTTGTACTTCACATATCACAGTACCGTACCTAAAGCAGCAACTTTTCCATTCCAGCATCCCCTCTGGACCGAGTGACAGTTTGTTGACCACCACATTCAGGCAATGGCCCAAAACAGAGATAGCATCATCCACAGGCTTTTTGAATGAAGTATTGGTTGGCAAGTCGGAACTGTTTCAACATATAAATATATATGGTCTCTACCCCACAACTATGGCACTCTTTTCTCTCGGAGACTGATGGGCATCCCCATCCACAAATCCAGGCAGCCGGCTGTAGCGCCGCATCCCACCGCTCCCAAAGAGGCTTCCCCAGCAATGCAGGGAGGCTGCACAAGCATGAAAGCCTCCCCACCACTGAAAAGCCCCCATTGGGCTTCATAGACATACGTTACCAAAAAAGGTAGCACGACTCTCAAAACCCTGGGAGAGCGTGCCTAATGGCCGGGAGGGAGCTGACTACTGTCGACTCTGCCCCTGGACCGTCCATGCTGCAGTGGGGGCTGGGATGCTGGCACTGAGTTCCAGAGCTGCGGGGTGGAGGAGGGTGCAGCAGCAGTGGCGTAGTGGTTAAGAGCAGGTACATTCTAATCTGGGGGAACCAGGTTTGATTCATTCTGCTGCCTGAGCTGTGGAGGCTTATTTGGGGAATTCAGATTAGCCTGTGCACTCCCACACATGCCAGCTGGGTGACCTTGGGCTAGTCACAGCTTCTCGGAGATCTCTCAGCCCCACTCACCTCACAGGGTGTTTGTTGTGAGGGAGGAAGGGCAAGGAGATTGTAAGCCCCTTTGAGTCTCCCCCAGGAGAGAAAAGGGGGAATATAAATCCAAACTCCTCTTCCCTCTTCTTCTTCTTTACACCACCAGGTTCCCTCCACCTTGGGGAGGGCAAATCTGCCAGCACGGCCGGTGTACTGCTCCCACAAGTGGATTCACACACACACATGTTTAGATTGGGCTGTATGAAAGCCAAGGGAGATTCTGTATTTTTCATTTGTTAGTTTTCTAGGTGGATTTAATTGGATCTTTGACTAAATTATTTATATTCTTTTTGTAATCTATCATTAACCACCCTGTGTCTCCAGAATGAGTTGGGTAGCAAATGTTTCCATTCCATCCCCCCCCCCCCCAATTTGAATATTTGGAAAAGTGCCAGAATGTTTTATCCAAGAGGGGAAATCAGGATCTTCCTGCAACCCATTGGACATATCTGGGAGAAAAGATCTGAGCTGTTACATCTAAGTCCCCTGGTGTTTCTTTTCTGTCTCCATCAGCCACAGATCCCATCCGTTTCTTAGTTTTCTATCTAATTATCAGCAGGAGATCTCAACACATTTCATCTTGCATTCTCATTCACAAACGTAGAATTTCTGAATCAATTTTTTTCTCATTAAAAGTTTCTTTCTCCATTTTGAAACAACCTGATCAGGAGTTTGTTTGCAGAACTTCAAATTAGCTCTCCCGCACTTCCAATTCTGTTATCTTTCTAACTCAGAACACAGTCAGAGTTAGCATTTCATTACTGAAGAATTCTTTTGAGCCTTGTTGCTTGTAAATCAAATGGTTCACTTTCACATGAGATGCAGGCTGTTCAGATTGTTATCAGTGTGTCCCGTGTATTTAAACATCACAGCTTTTCCTCCCTAAAAGTGTATTAGGAATGGATCAGTGAGCATTTTTATTTTGAAGGTAAGCTATTTGAAATCTATCAGCTTAAGTCAATTCCAACTTCATTTTAGGCTCTGAAGGAGGTAGTGGGAAATGTAATGTACCTTAGCCGTGGTGTGTCTCACTATGTAATTGTTGTTTCTCTCCTTTTTTTTTCATTTTCCCACCTAGTGCCGTGATGTGAGGACAAGAGAGGTTGGAATACAAGAGATTCATCACAAAGTGAGACCGTATCAGGTAGGACTTGTTGCTTTCCAGCCGGACTTGTTCCGTGTGTGTAGGTTTAAATTTCACTATGCAGGCAGAGATGGGGAGTCTGAGAAATGCATCTGTTGTCCCTACAAAAGAGGAATTCTTTGCCAAGCCAAGCCCTGTTCTCCTTGCCCTGGTGATCCAGAGGACTTGCACTTTTACTTGTTGATTAGAGGGCTGATGGTTAAACTGCTTCCCCACCCTCCACCCCCACCTCTGGGTCTCTTTCTGTGATTGACTAGGACAAATGATGGGTCATGAAACAAGAAATGGATGAAAGCACACAGTCTTCTAAATTTAAGTTCTGTACTTGTTATAATGATGTTGTTACTAAAATAGGCAAGTAATTTTTGAAGCTTCAGCATGTAAAAGATCCTCACTATCTTAATTCTCTGACCTAGGGCTTCTTTCACTATCCTTTGAACCAAGGTCAAGGTGGAATTCCTAGGTCAGGGGTGGCGAACCTATGGCACTCCAGATGTTCATGGACTGCAGTTCCCATCAGCCCCTGCCAGCATGGCCAATTGGAAAAGTTTGACTTCCAATGGATATCAGGCAGGGGCTGATGGGAATTGTAGTCCATGAACATCTGGAGGGCCATAGGTTCGCCACCCCTGCCCTAGGTAAAGACATTCTTCATGGCTTGAGTGCTGAAAAACCCAAGATATAAGAACAAGACACTTCTTCGTATTTTTATAATTTATAATCTCTTGTCTGACCCTCCTCTGGTGGGACTCTTTGATTGAGATATCAGCTGAAGACACCTCTTACTGGAGCCATCTGCACTGTGCCCATGAGATTATTTATTTTCCTGTATCTTTATCATTGGTCATATCTCCCTGTGGTGGACATTTTGTGCTTGGCTAAAGTCCAAAGGCAGCCATGTTGTTACAGAATCATCATGTTGTTAGAAGAGACCACGAGGGTGACCCAGTTCAACCCCTTGCCATGCAGGAACACACAATCAAAGCACTCTCGATTGATGGCCATCCAGCCTCTGTTAAAAAAGCCTCTGAAGAAAGAAGCAATGTATTTCATTGTCAAACAGCCTTTACTAATTCTTCCTAATGTTTAGGAGGAATCTCTGTTCTCATAGTTTGAATCCATTACTTCGTGCTCTAGACTCTGAAGCAGCAGAAACCAAGCTCGCTCCATCTTCAACATGACATTCTTTCAAGAAGGATATTGACAAGCTGGAGCATGTCCAGAGGAGGACAATCAAGACGGTAAAAGGTCTGGAATCAATGCTCAGTTGACAGTGGTGGCGAACCTATGGCACTCCAGAAGTTCATGGACTACAATTCCCATCCGCCCCTGCCAGCATGACCAATTCCCATCAGCCCCTGCCAGCATGACCAGACTCTGAAGCAGCAGAAACCAAGCTCGCTCCATCTTCAACATGACATTCTTTCAAACATTCTTTCAAGAAGGATATTGACAAGCTGGAGCATGTCCAGAGGAGGACAATCAAGACGGTAAAAGGTCTGGAATCAATGCTCAGTTGACAGTGGTGGCGAACCTATGGCACTCCAGAAGTTCATGGACTACAATTCCCATCCACCCCTGCCAGCATGACCAATTGGTCATGCTGGCAGGGGCAGATGGGAATTGTAGTCCATGAACATCTGGGGTACCATAGGTTCGCCACCACTGCTCTATGAGGAGAGACTTAGAGAGCTGGGTATGTTTAGTCTGGAGAAGAGAAAGTTAAAGGGATCTCAAACAGACTCCCACAATGACATCGCTGTTGTTTCTCTCCATCTTAATTTTAACCCAGATGTTTTCAGCCTGGCTTCCAGGATTTAAGTCATAGACCTCCTCAGAGGTGTAATCATCCCTGACATATAATGGTACTCTTCCTCCTTTCCTATTTGGTCTATTTCTCTAAAATAGGTTACACCCTTCAGTTATTACGTTCCAGTCATGAGACTCTTCCCATCAGGTTTCAGCTATGCCTATTATATCATATTTGCCTTGCTGCATCAAGAATTCAAGTTTGTCTTGTTTATTTCCCAGGCTATGTTCATTAGTGTAGAGATGTTTAAGACCAGAGGTCATTCCCCTGGGTTGCTTGTTTGAGGTTTTTTCCCTCCCACTGTTGCGGTTTTGAACTATCCTCTCTATAACCTTTAGACTATTATCTCCAGCACTCAATGAACTCCTGTCCTCAAGGATACTGTCTGCCTCTCCTGCATAACTCAGTCTAAAGCCCTCCTGAGCAAGTTTGTGAACCCCCTAGCAAAAATGTTTTGCCAACTGCCAGGAGGTGCAACCCATCCTTGCCAGAGGTCCATCTTCATGAAACTGCAAACTGTGATCCAAGAAGCCAAAACATTCACAGGAGCACCCTCTGCAAAGTCAGTTGTTCACCTCCACTATTCTTCTCTCCCTCCCTTCAACTGGGAGGAGAGACAAAATGACATCCTGGGCATCAAGGTCTTACCCAGAGCCTCATAATCCCTCGTGGTACCCAGAAAGCTATGTCTTGCAGTGTCATTGGTTCCCATGTGGACCAAATGGAAGCAATAACAGCCAGTGGGCTTGATGAGCCTTGTCAGCCTCTCTGTTACTTCATGGATTTTTGCCCCGAGGAGAAAGCACATCTCTCGAGACATTATGGTGCCCAATACTTGTTCTCAAAATTTCAGAAGTGCCTACAGGTTCAATAATGTTGGTGTTTCCTGTATTAAGCAATATTGGTAGCTACAATCAGTGCTTCATAAATGTACTGAAAAAAGTGGTGGTGGTAATCCTGGTGTTACAGAGCTCAGAGTATGGCTCTATATCACAGGTGTCAAACTCGCGGCCCTCCAAATGTTATGGACTACAGTTCCCATCATCCCCTGCCAGAATGAGGCTGACAGGGGATGCTGGGAACTGTAGTCCATAACATCTGGAGGGGCACGAGTTTGACACCTATGCTCTATATGAATAATGAAACCAAAACCAAGAGCCAGCTCACAATCTGACCATACAAGGGCATCAAGGCTATACATGGATCTCCTGTTTTCACCTCCCACAATCCTTTGCCACATTCGGACAAGGGAGGAGTCATGAGGCTTCCTCATGTGTACTGGATAATGGCATGCAGGAGTGGGTGGCATGCAGTCTGGATCATTCCAGTCTGGGGAGTCAGTGGAACCTCTGCCCCATCTCCTCTTTTATTTATGTATCATTATATATCACCAGTGGTGCTGAGTATTCAGTACGTTCCTTCTCACAGATTAGAAGCGCTAAGACTTGCAGAAAGTGCATTCTCATTAAAGTTCTGCACCGGTTTTGACTTGTGTGAAAAATACAATAATCACACCTTCTGTTCTTATCTGATGCCGCTAAAAATCAGTCTGCCACAAGATGGAAATGGTTGTGAAACCATTTCTCACCCTTTCCCCCATATAAACAGGCACTGGCATTGCTGTGAAATTGGTTCGGGACTCTTAAGGTTGTCACACCATTAATTGTTGTTGTTGTTGCTATCTGATGACTTTGTCCATTTGAACAGGTGGAACTGATTCGGAGAGACTATGTGGCCAATGGAGGTTGGGAGACTTTCTTGTCCTACGAGGATCCTGAGCAAGACATCCTCATAGGCCTCCTGCGTTTGCGGAAGTGTTCAGAGGAGACATTCAGACCAGAACTGAAGGGAGGTGTTTCCATTGTCAGAGAGCTCCATGTGTATGGGAGTGTGGTTCCTGTGAGCAGCCGAGATCCCTCCAAATTCCAGCATCAGGTATCCACAACTGCATCAAAACATGTACCCCTGGATGGTGGTGGGAAGTTCTGTCAAGATGCAACCAAATAATTGCAATTGTAGGGTTTTCAAGCCAAGAGTGGAACAGAAGTGGTTTGCCATTGCCTTCCTTTGCATAGCAACTCTGTACTTCCTTGGTGATCTTTCATCCAGATACTAACCAGGACCAACCCTGCTTAGCTTCTGAGTTCTGAAAAGATCAGGCTCGTTTGGGCCATCTAGATAAGGCTGATTATATCTCCTGAGTTTTAAAGAGAAGGCTTCTTACTAACATATTTCAAAGAACTGTTTTTTTCCGTCTTCAGATGGTCTATAAGCAGCACCAATTTCACCTACTAAGGAAGGAAGTTTCACTGTTCTTGGGTGGCCAAGTAAAACAGCCTTCCAGCAAGTTAGCAGATCTCACCACTGATTTTTCTGCAAACCTGTTGAGTAGTAACAAGCAGCTGGACTTGGGTAAATCATATAGGTTCTGTGGCATCAAGTCACTTGGTGGTTGCTGCTGCCATGCTGGCCATAGTGAGTTCTCCCTCAAAAGCCAGAACAGTCCTAGAAAAGGCACTGCCCCCTCCCTCTATTTTTTACTGATAAAAGCCAGGGCTTAAAAGACTGCAGTTCTGTGTGGTTGCCTAGCAATGGCCACTGAGGGCATTTTGTTTGTTTGTTATAGCTATAGATTCTGCTCCTATTATTTGTGAGGGGATTAAACCACCCTTTTTAAAGATTTTGAATTTTTTTCCTGCAAGCCTTGGACATTTTTGAAAGCTTGCCGATATATTTGTCTTGTCTGTTCATGGCCCCAGTCTCCAGATTTTGTTATCCATGGATTTGCCCACATTGAGAACTTGTTCTGTTGATAATCTACCTTCTTTTGCAGTGAAAGTTGTCTTATGTTGTAGAATAAAGTTGTGAGTTTTGTACCTTCAAAAAGAGCTCAAACCCAAGACACCCCATTGCCATGGCACCAAGAACCCTCATTGTGGCGATTTCAGCAATTCAACTAGTGCCTTGCAGTGTTTCTCAGCAGAAGCACAAAGGGTTGAATTCAACCAGTTTTTCCATTGGTGGAGAAGGACATTCCTTTTAACAACCAACAAGGCTATCTAATGGTCATGAGACTTGTATGGACAACACTCATGTGAGGGAACTTAGGCTTCATGTTGTGCTCGTGACTATGTGCTCATCTATTTAAATATAGTGTTATCCCTGAATCTATTTATATACTGCAACATTTTATCTTAGTTTTAATAAAAAAATATGAGAAACGATCGAAGAGTTTAGTATTAGATTTTGTAGCGGCAATAATTAGCAAACGTGATCCCTGAAATGCAAAACTCTGAAGGCTGAAAAGGTTCGGGACTAGTTTCTAGAACCAAAGACAAATTTCCAAGTCCTGCCTTAAAGGCGGATGCATTTTAGGCCTTGTTTTCGGTGAGGTGGCAAACCTTGCTCCGGGCGAAGCTCCTTAAGGCCGCAGGTGGAGAAGGAATGCCGTACTGTTCAATAAAAGATCAGCTGATAGGAAATTTGAATCTCTGAGAGAAGGGTGAGGTGCCAGTCTCACTTTTCCCCTGACAAGTTGGTTTTCCACGTGCAGGATTTATCTGTATCCTGCAATATGAGCTGCTACAGCCCCCTTTTACCCAGCTGAAACCTTTTGTTGTGACAAGAGCAGACCTGATGAAGTGCGTGGACTCAGAGCATCCCTAACACACATCCAATGCACAGACTGTCACCCAAACAGATGTGTTAAATTTCTCAGGTGCTTATAATGTATTTCAAACACATTTCACATCCTTCATCTCAGTAATCTACAGCAGAAGATGCGCACATCCCACCGCTGTAGCTGCTGGGATAAAAAAAGCTTGACAGATATAAACAAAATCCTCAATTTGGGCTGTCTGTGGGCTTTGGGGAAGGGAATAGAGAGATTACCGTTGCCTCCTTTGCACCTGAAACGGTTAGGACTGATGGGTTCGGTGAGCTTCACCGCTGTCATTTCAAACAAAACGAAAACCTTTCTTCCAAGCCGGCTGCCTCTACATTAGAATGCAACTTAGGTTTGATAGTAATGACCCTGGGCAATGAGGCAGCAGTGGTAAATAAGGGAGGAAGGCGGAGGGGAAAGAGCAACGGAATATGAACGCTTACCTCCTGAAAGTGAAATTTTAAAAGCGGGGAAAGGGAAAGTGGCTGACGCACGTGAAAGGCAGAAGGGGATGAAAATCAATTGAATGGAGCCAGCTCTAACAAATTGAAATAGATTGAAAACGGAGACTTGGGTGTATGACGCACAAATACAGGCTGAAAAAATATTTACTAGGGCATTCGAGATACCCCACAATGGAATACGTTTCTGCCTCCCCACATCTTGGAGCAGGCTGTCGTTACATGCTCCCTGCCTTCCCCAAGTGGTGAGAAATTCAAGAGGAAGTCCTGCTGACCTCAGAAGATTTATGCTATCTTCGTATATTTGCTTTAGTTACAGACATACAGATGGAGGTGCAGAGGCATTTCTTTAAAGCAGGAGATCCAGGGCCCCATATCACATCCCCAAGGAAAAAAATCCTATAACCCCAGGCATTTCACTTTGTGGACAACTTGCAACTCTGCATTTCTTTGTGCATTTCTTTCAAAGTAGTCCTTCTCAGACTCCAAAGCCATTGTTTTCTTTCTATTTACACTCTTGTCATGGGCAGTCATGTTGGTCTGCAAGGAAGAACAAGATTCGAATCCAGTAAAAAACCAACAATATTTCCAGGGTAAAAGTTTTCAAAAGTCAAAGATCTTTTTGACAGACACTTTGCTGCATATCTGATGAAGGGAGTTTTGACTCTCAAAAGCTTATTCCCTGAAAATCTTGTTGGTTTTTAAAGCGCTACTGGACTCAAATTTTTCTCTTCTAAGGTCTCTGTACATCATTCAAGCAGTGAGGTAGCGCCAACGGGGCTGGGTGGGGCGTGACACCGCGGACAGTGCGGCAAAGGGGGCATGGCCGGGCCACGGAGGGGGCGTGGCGTTCCGAGCGCGGGGGGACGGTGCCGCGGCAGGCGCAGGGCATGCGTGCGCTTTGGGCACAGTCCCCCCTCGCTCCTCCTCTGCATTCAAGCACCCAATCTCCTAGCCTTTGATAAAGTTCATTTCTCATTGACAAAGCATCAGCTAACCATTGTGGGGTGTTAGTTTAAGAAAGAAATGGTCAGCCACCACGGATGGCCAATTAGCATAACTTCAAACCTTCTGTTTAGGGCTGGGTGACACTCCCTTCCCCCAAACCCATCCTTCCTAACCAGACCACCCTGCTAGTATTGTATAAACAACCAATAGGGAAAGGTCTGTAATTTGTATTGTTGAAGGCTTTCACGCCGGAATCACTGATGGATTGTTGGGTTTCCGGGCTGTATGGCTGTGTTCTAGCAGCATTCTCTCCTGATGTTTCGCCTGCATCTGTGGCTGGCATCTTCAGAGGATCCTCTGAAGATGCCAGTCACAGATGCAGGCGAAACGTCAGGAGAGAATGCTGCTAGAACATGGCCATACAGCCCAGAAACCACACAGTACCCCAGTCTGTAATTTGTTTCATCTGTGGCTGGGAGACTCTAATGACACTTGAACCCTTCTGAGCCAATTGACTTCAATTGACTTAGAGCGGTATCCCTCTGGCTGGGATGACACTGTTACTGACTTCTGTTTGGGATCTGATACTTCCAGGGGATTTTGGCACACCCTATGAAAGCTCCACGCAGCCCTTTGCTGCATCCTAATCTTCAGAAAGTGGGCTGAATCAGGAGCAGCACTTTGCTCTGCAAATGCAGTCAGCTGTCATTGGCGGAATTTTGCCCCCCTGCATCGGAAGGGTCCAGCTACTCTACCTGGAGCATTTCCAATTCAATTGGAGCTTGAAATGAGGGAACAGCTGTTCATAGCTCCCACCAAAACAAAGGACACAAGAGTCCTTGCAGGATTTAAAAAACTTAATATTCTATTCCCACGTATTTACTTTTGCTTTAACTAAGACTGCAGTGGCCTTTCTTGGGTACTTGGAGAGAGAGTTTGGTGGCTCCCTCTGCCTCTGCTCCTATGTAAGTAACTGAGTTTGTGCTGTGACAGCATTGCACTTGAAATTTCGCCATACACTCTACATCAGCCAACAAACATGCAAGTCTAGAAGTCTGTGTTGTTTCACCCTGAAAGAGCATCCCTGCAGGCCAGTGTTGCTCCCTTCACTAATTTCTTTTCATGTCTTAACCTTCAGTGCTGCTCATAGTCATTGTAATTAATCACCACACTGGGGTATGCACTAAAGCCAGGGTAAAGTTTTAAAATACACAACAGTGCAGCACTGCTGAAGTCAAGCCAGTTTGGGTCTGGTTAGTGCCTGGGTGAGAGACTTCCTGGGGACCCTCTATAATGCCCCCTTCAGTTTTCTGTTAGAAGAATGGTAGGGGGCAGGGATGTACTGAATATGCTCATAGGAGATTTTCTTAATTCTTGCACAGCATGTCTGTCTGGGAAAGGCATCAGGTAAAACAAGATCAGGAGTGATTGACTGACCAGACACGCGCATTTCTGCAACAGCTCGTGGCATTTTTCCAAACTTAATTATCAGTCTTGCAAAGACTCAGTTTATTTTCAGACTGTGGCTCTAGGCAAGAGGGTGTTACTCCTTCCCTCTTGCTCACCATTCTCCCCATAGGAAATGGCTCAAGGTATCCACTGTTTGTCCCACTACTGCACATAAATATCTCCCAGGAAGCCAGCATTCATTTATTTATGTGATTTATTATCCTGCTTGCCTCCGTAGTGATGACCCAAAACACCTTGAGAACATACCTTGTCATGGTGGAAAGTGCAAGTCAAGTCACAGCTGACTTACATTTTCAAGGCAAGAGACATTCAGAGGTAATCTGCCATTGCCTGCCTCTGCTGGGCTGAGACAGTTCTGAGAGAACCACGACTGGCCCAAGACTATGGAGGAGTCGGGGATTGAACCTGGTTTTGCACAGTAGAGTCCACCACGCTTAACCACTACACCATGCTGGGTCAACAAATAAAATACAATTCAGATATAACCAAAAAACAGAGCCTCAGGAAAAGCACAAAAACATATCTTAGGTGGATTCTGGATTTGGTAGATGGGCCATGAGCCAAGCGTCAAGATCCCCTTGCCCTTCTTGTGCCTCTGGGGGAGAGGTTCAGCCTTGAAGTTATACAGCTGGCAGCTTGGTGCCAGATTCCCTTCCTTTCAGCAGGCTCTCTGGATAGCAGTGGCATAGTGGTTAAGAGCAGGTGTACTCTAATCTGGAGAACCGGATTTGATTCCCCACTCTGCCACTTGAGCTGTGAAGGCTTGTCTGGGGAACCACATTAGCTTGTGCACTCCAACACATGCCAGCTGGGTGAACTTGGGCTAGTCACAGTTCTTCCAAGCTCTCTCAGCTCCACCCACCTCACAGGGTGCTTGCTGTGAGCGGGGGGGGGGGGGGATTGTAAGCCCCTTTGAGTCTCCTTACAGGAAAGGAAGGTTATAAATCCAGACTCCTCCTCCTCCTTTTCTTCATCGTCTCGTCTTCTTTCTTTCTTTCAGGGCAAGAAAATGGTGTGTTGAGGATGGGTAAGTGGGGCTTGAAAGGCTCCACTGGCACTACAGTCTTCATCTCAAACAGTCCCCACGTGCCTGATAATTAAGTCTGAAAAATTGCTGGGAGCACAGAAGTGCGCACATTTGGGTTGAGCCTCCTATTACAATGCCCGTTCTTTAGAATAGGAGCTATTTCTACAGCGGGTTTTGTTTTTGAAGTGGATTTGCGCAGCTCTCCTCTTTAAATAGTTGCTTCTGCTCAGAAAAGAGAAAGGTTTTGAGTGTTTTAAGCACTTGTGCTACAGTGGGCTCCCCGCCCCCCAGGCATTCAAGCTGTTACTCTGCTCCTCCCGCAATAGTTTTTCTCCCCCCTGCCCATCCACCAAGGCACAAAAAGCTTCTGCCTGCTAATCCCTAAATTACAATTTCTCTGTGTTCCGAAGACATCATCACTTAGTTTCCTTCGTCTCCTTTTTTTCTTCTGCAGGGGTTTGGGATGTTGCTGATGGAGGAGGCAGAAAGGATCGCCAAAGAAGAGCACGAGTCATGGAAGATTGCTGTTATTTCAGGTATAACAGACGAATTTGCTCTCCAGATATAACCTGCCCATCTCCTGGAGCAGGAGCAGGCAAGGGAAAAGGAAGAGCCCACTAAGGCCATTTCTGCACGGCCAGATTTGCAGGACTGCATTGGCATGATTAATGCCGATGCCAGCCCTGGGACCGTTTGCACAAATGGCCCCACAGACTGCGCAGCTGGCGGAGCAGGCTCCACACAGCTGCGCAGTCCCCCAAACGCCTTCCTACCTTGTCCGGGCTTCCAGCGCTCTGAGGAGGCCAGGGGACACCCCCCCATGGCCAGCGTGACGGCTGCAGTGACAGAGGCCAGGAGGCATGTCCCCTGGCCTCTTCAGAGTGCCAGAAGCCTGGACAAGGTAGGAAGGCATTTGGGGCCGGCGCAGGGAATACGCCGGCTTCCACTCGCTGCCGTTCACTCGGCAACAGGTGGAAGGCGGCGTATTCTGAAAACCTCACTTCCCGAGCGAGGTTGGAATACATCGTTTGGGGAGGGAAAGAGCGGCGCTGCATCGTATTCACAGCGCCGCCTGTGTGAAGCGTCCCCCCCCCCCCCAACGATGTTTTACCGGGCCGGAATCGGTGATTGCAGCCCGTGCAGAAAGGGCCATAGTGTTTGAAAGTTGCAGACACCAGAATCAGAGAGAGACAGCGAGAGCATGATGTTCATGGCAAAGATTCCCAATCTTTGTTGAAGTCAGTTTCCTGCCACAAACTGAACCATCAGTTGCAGAAGTGAACGGAACAAGTTAGTTATGGAGTGCCCCACCATGTTTAGTGGTGGGGCTGAGTCTACAAGTTGTAAAAAAAAAAAAGCGTTCCTTCCCAAATTGAGCTCAGATGCCTTATCATCGACCTAGGAGGGAGAGCCTTGCTCCTTAATTCCAAAACCAAATCTCAGCTTGCCCCAAAGCATCCATTCAACCAAAAACTACAGCAGTCCGGGCTCTTTATGAGCGGACCAGAATGGTGGTGTACATAATGGTGCTGTTACACACTGGACACGGTGTATGACACACTTATCTCTGTGATGGCCCTCTGAAGATGCCAGCCACAGATGCAAGCTAAGCGTTAGGAACAAGATCTGCCAGACCACAGCCACACAGCCTGGAAAACCCACAACCACCAGCGCTGTACATAGCTGCTACAGTCACAGTGCAATAGGTGCGACACAGTGCAGTGGGTGACCCGCCCTTCCCGAAGTTATGAGGATATGGGGCCTGGTTGACAGTCCATCTGCCAGCTCACTAAAGATGCTTGCCATGGAGGGGTCTGGAAGAGCTCTTGCCTCCTTGGCCATTGCCTGACCCTTCCAAAGAAAGAGCAGTTCAGCTCAAGGTCACATCTGAGCTTATCTGTAATGAGAGGCGAATGAGCCCATTTGTGCAGTGGGGTACGCATCCTATGGGCATAATATTAACATTTATAAAAATGGACTTGGGGTCATTAGGAACAACTTAGCTGGCACAATCAGTCCAGTTCTGGTGGTCACAACCCAGTGGAGCAGGCTGAATAATATGCAGTTTTTAACATAAACCCTACAGGGTCACCAAAAGCCAGCTGCGACTTGACGGCACTTTACATACACACAATATTTACATACTTTACATACACACAAGCTGCGACTTGACGGCACTTTACATACACACAGCAGATTCTCTGCTCTGCTGCCTGAGCTGTGGAGGCTTATCTGGGGAATTCAGATTAGCCTGTGCACTCCCACACACGCCAGCTGGGTGACCTTGGGCTAGTCACAGCTCTAAGGAGCTCTCTCAGCCCCATCCACCTCACAAGGTGTTTGTTGTGAGGGGGGGAAGGGCAAGGAGACTGTAAGCCCCTTTGAGTCTCCTACAGGAGAGAAAGGGGGGATATAAATCCAAACTCCTCCTCCTCCTCCTCCTCCTCCTCCTCTTCTTCTTCTTCGTCTTCTTCTTCTTCTTCGTCTTCTTCTTCTTCTTCTTCTTCTTCTTCTTCTTCTTCTTCTTCTATTTTCAGTAATGTAAGACTCCCCTCTTCGTGATCTCTAGACTCTTTTGTGCTTAGATGTATTTGGCTGTATCCTAGACACGTTCTTCCATAGCTTGGTAAAAGGATAAAGAGTCATTTTTTTTCCCAGGGAACAGAATGCCATCTTTCTCCTTTTTGTGTTTAAAATCTCCAGCCCATTTTCTTAAGGAGTTACTAGGGGGTGAAAGGGGTATCCATTTCCTTCTGCCAAAAGGAGTTGGCTGGAAAAGAGCTCATTCCATTGCTGGTGTTATTAGTGTGAGACTCTCTATATAAAGTGGGTAGTTCTTCTCTGCACTAAAGACCAATGGCCTTATTCTAATGCTAATATCATTGGGATGTATCTGAGTGAATGGGCATGTTAAACCAGAGATGCCGGCTGTGTGGTTTGGGTACCTTTTGTAGTGTGTTTCTTCGGTTCCATATAGAATGAGCATGAAATGCAGTCAGGATTGTGTGCCTCTGTCTTTCAAGGTATCAGAATTCAAAGCTGGGATCTAAGACTGCAAAAGAAGAGGCTTGTAAAAAAACCCTGCACAGAATAGGCACTTTCAAGCTTTTACCTGGGAAATGCAATCTAGCAAAGCTGATCTTCCTCTTTTAAGTTTTTATTTCAAATAAAAATGCAGCCTGAGTTGACTTCTACAGTAGAGAACATTAATCCTGCTTGGTTACTTTAGGGAAGAGTAGCATCTTCTGAAAATTGGTGCTATAGCAAAATTATCACCAGAACCCTAACCGGAAGAACTAGCTTTTCCCCTTTCATGCAGGAAGGAGTCTTCAGCCGCAGACTACAAAATCTGCTTCTTTACCATAAGGGTCCCAAACTTTTTCAGCCTAAGAGCACTTTGGAATTTTGAGAAAGGGTAATGGACAAAACCACAAAAGACTGACATAGGAGCAGCAACAAAACACGGAGAGATTTTAAACCAAACATCCTCCTACGATAGCATCAGCTATTTCCGAATGGGTGTTCCCTGCGGCTTCAAAGGTGGTAACCCCCTGAAATCTTTTGAAGCACCTCTTACTCTAGCGAAGGGAGGAAGGCCAGGATTAATGCTTTGCTTCGGAGGTAGGGACAAGATTTCTTAGAAAAATGTGCCAGGGTGACTTTTCATTCTGTATTGAAGGGGTTGATGGAAAGCCTTATCAGCTGGGCCTTTTGTTAGATAAGCTGCTGCTGGGAGACCTTTGAGATAGCTTTTGTTTTAGTTGTCTGCTGTTTTCTGTTTTTTTATAAAGCTGCAGCCAGCCTTTGGAAAGGTAGGAAACCTTCGTCTTGAACTTTTCTTTTTTTCTCCTCCTACTTTCATTCTGCTCCAAGATGGTGGTTATTTTGAGTAATTGTTGCTCATTTGCACCATGAAAGCAGCCGAGAAGAGGAGGCACTTAAAGAATGCTTAAGTGCACATCTTGAACCAGCTTGAAATGCGTGGGCTGGCACTGTGGAGGAAAAGCTGGCTCAACTTAGCTGTGCATTAGGAGAGGTGGGTTTTCTCTCTGTCTCTCCTAGCAGGAATCATTCCGACCTTGCCAGGGGCTGTAGCATCATTGCACACTGCAGTGGTTGGATCCTGCAAGGGGTCTTTGTGTATGCATTTACCTGTTTGGATGAGGCTGAGGGGGTCTAGTTTTCCCCCGTGATTTGTTTCTAAAACCATATTCTTCCAAAGAAGTCATTAGCAGTCATTAGCAGGGATTCTTTAGACCAATTTCTCTCAGATGCAATGCCATGCAGCAATATCAGAAGACGTCTGTCTTTTTCTAGGAAAAAAAATCTATATAGTTATGTGCAATCAAGGAACCTACAGAAGCAGCAATTGTTTATGGCACTTATATCTCACCTTTCTACCATGGCACTGAGCAGTCCTAGACCTGCTTAGGTTCAATAAGTTTATCAAAGCAAGAACCCGCTGAACATACTCTGGGCTAGTCTCATGTTCCTACATGGCACCGTGTTGGACTGGGTGGCTCTTGTGGTCTCGAAGAAGAAGAAGAAGAAGAAGAAGAAGAGGAGGAGGAGGAGGAGGAGGAGGAGGAGGAGTTTGAATTTATATCCCCCCTTTCTCTCCTGAAGGAGACTCAAAGGGGCTTACAATCTCCTTTCCCTTCCCCCCTCACAACAAACACCCTGTGAGGTGGGTGGGGCTGAGAGAGCTCCGAGAAGCTGTGACTAGCCCAAGGTCACCCAGCTGGCGTGTATGGGAGTGTACAGGCTAATCTGAATTCCCCAGATAAGCCTCCACAGCTCAGGCGGCAGAGCGGGGAATCAAACCCGGTTCTTCCAGATTAGATACACGAGCTCTTAATCTCCTACGCCACTGCTGCTCTTACAACTCTGTGTTTTTGTGATTCGTATTTGAAAGTAAGAATTGATAGATTAAGCTAGAAGGAAGACTCAGTTATTAATCAGCTGTCAACTGGATTGTGCCTGAACTAGGTGAAGACTGATCTGTGGTAAATGTGCCAGTTTTGAAGACTCTATCCAGACTATCTAGAGGCCCCAGTTTGGGCCTGGATTATATGGATTGGGCTTTTCCGAATGGAGACATTCCAGGCCTCCAATTTCCCCACAGGGAGAATGGATATGGGCTTTTCCTCACAGGGATATTGGTAGATGGATATCTACCCGGGATATCTTTAGGTTCAGACTTAATAGTTTAATCCTTGAAATCTGTTTACATTTTCAGAAGGGCTCTGTTCCTCAGCATGATTTTACAGTAGTTCATTCTTCTGGGTGCTTATGACATCTTTTGTTCTTTTTTTCTGTATATTGTCAGAAATAATAATATTTTTTAAAAGTCAGCCCAATCACGCTGACCTTGGGAGAAAGATAATACATTTCGTACACAAGTAAATTAAATTGTTCCAACAGATGAAAAAATCTGTTTGAGCTCCGCTTGCTAGCCGATAAACCTTTGTAACTAAATGCCAGTCTACATAAGTACAGAAAAGTTGCAAAAAAAACCCCTTTCAATCATCTCCTACCGTTTCCCCCCGAAAATAAGACAGGGTCTTATATTAATTTTTGCACCAAAACATGCATTAGGGCTTATTTTCAGGGTAGGGCTTATCTTAGGGGAAATACGGTACCTTCACAGCTCATTAAGGCAGGCTCTCAGCAGCCCTGTTGCTTCCCCATCACGTGTGATGCAAGCTGCACCCTCATTGGCAGGGAACACCGTGTTGGATCATGATAGGGCTTATTTTCTGGGTAGGTCTTATTTTCGGGGAAACATGGTAGTGAATGCCCTCTTAGAGCGGTGGAGGCTGAAGAAAGAACCCAGGACTGGAGTGGCTGGTGCCTTTCTCCCTTCTCCAGAAGAGTCTCCCACCAAGCTCCAGTCACACTACCTTTGCACGTATCTATGTTCTCATCTTCCCACCCATGAGAAACCCCATTTCCCAAAACCTTTATAGAATTCTGATAAACGCTCATCTGCCAAAAATGTTTCAGAATCCTATCTGATACTTCATTGAGAACTATGGAAGACAGTTTGACCAGATTTTCTGAAATTCTACCACGAAGAAATTAAGCAGGTTTAACTAAAGTACATAAAGGCTGCTCAACAGTGGAATGCACTGCTTCGGGCGCGTGGCAGTGGGGATGCAGTCTCCTTTGGGGGGTTTTAAACAGTCTAGATGGTCATCTGTCAAGGGTGCTTTGATTGTGTCTTCCTGCATGGCAGGGGGTTGGACTTGATGGTCCTTGTGGTCTCTTCCAAATCTATGATTCTGTGACATGTCTTAACCAATCTTTTCCTTGCCATGGATTCAGCATTTCCCACTAGTTCATTGCTCAATATTTCACCATACTGAAATGTTAAATTGGTTCTTTCTCTACTTTAAAAGAACTTGTCTCCCTTCTTAGTTCATATTTCATACATGGTTTATTTAAAAATATTTCTGTGCTACCTAAGTTTTCAAGGCGGCTTGCATAATTGACTAGTATGTGAAATGCATAAAATCAGCAATGCTAACCATAAAATATAGCTAGTGCAAAATAAACAAACGAAAAAGCAGTATCTCAAAAAGCAGTATAGCTGCAAAAACTATCCAATGGCAGGCCATCCGCAGCAACAGTAATAAATTAAAGCAGGAGTGTATAAAACCAAGTTATTAATTATCCATAATTCATAATTATTGCCAAATACTTGGGAAAACAGAAATGCCATCTTCCTGTGCTGCTCAAACTTCACAAGAGTAGGAACCAGTCAAACTGCAGCAGTCCTGGGGCGGGGGAGTTCCATACATTCAGTGCCAACAGCAGAAACAACACCATGAGTGAACTGATAATGAGACATAGTAATGAGTCTGTCAGATTCTGAGGTTGTGTATTAACTTTGCACAGGATTGGCTGGTTTCCTGGCAACTTCAGCCTGAAAAAGTTTTAAAAGGTGGCCTCAGGTATCATTTGAAAAATAGGGAATTGGGTATTTCGTAGAGGACATTAAATAGATGAGGTGTTGACAAGAATTCTTGAAGAAAGATGAAGTTGTTCATTCGGTTCATGTGAAACAACAGTGTGTTCCAGAGATGGCCGTGCCCAGGATACCTGAATTCCATCTCTGTTCATGGACTCCTGTGATCTTGGATGAACTACGTGTTCCTCACTGGACTTTGGCCAACAAATTGATGCATTCAGCTTCTGATCAGTGGTTAATGAATTCAGGCCATATTCCACAAACCTGAAAAATGCTTCAGTCAAAGAATTCTTAAGAGCATGTTTAAAGAGTGCTTGACACAGTGTGTAGCTCTCTGTGATATACCTCTGAAGATGCCAGCCACAGTTGCAGACGAAACATTAGGAACAAGATCTACCAGACCACGGCCACACAGTCTGGAAAACCCACAAGAACCAGCAGGGTTAAAATTTCTGTGCTAAGCTCCTTGACAAGGCACAGCCTTGACACTTCATAAAAGGTCAAGCCAGACGTTACAGAAAGTCTCATAAGAAGAACATAAGAACATAAGAACGAGCCAGCTGGATAGAGTCCATCTAGTCCAGCACTCTGCTACTCGCAGTGACCCACCAGGTGCCTTTGGGAGCTCACATGCAGGATATGAAAGCAATGGCCTGTCTCCCTGGAGATGCAGTCGCACAACATCCTACTGATCCCTCCACAGTTGCAAATTATACACCTCCCATGCCCACACCCAAAGACCATTTGAGACCATCCACCCAACGCCTCACATTCAGATGTTATGGACTACAATATCATCATCACTGTCCCCTGCCAGCATGGCCATCCTCAGCCTTCTGCACATGCAGAATAATGCACTTTCAATCGACTTTCACAATTGTTTGCAAGTGGATTTTGCTATTCCACACAGTAAAATCTAGCTGCAAAGTGCATTGAAAGTGGATTGAAAGTGCATTATTCTGCAGGTGCTGAAGGAGCCTCTGTGACTAAAGTCTGGTATAATGCGGTGTTATTTTTTTCTGATGGTTTGCACAATACTTAAGCAAATCTGTAAAAAAAAAATCAGAGTTGGAGAAGGTTATTAACTGGCTTTAAGTCGACTTCTGTTTTGTTTCTACTGTGGCGTGTACCAGAATACTGAGACAGCTCGCGTAATGCATGAAAACATCTGCTTGGCTGTTTGGGGAGAGGCTGGAGTGAAGGTCTGAACATCATCAATTTTGTAACAAGGGAGAGGTGCTATTTATTTTCATATCCTGCTATTTGTTATACCTGTTATATTGGGAAAGGTGCAGAAATGACAGCCAAGATGATCAAGGGACTGAAGCCCTGGGAGGATAGGCTAAGGCATTTGAGGCTTTTTGAGTTTGCAGAATGATGACTAAGAAAAAATATAACACAAGCTTATAATGTTCTGCAAAGTAGATAGGAAGAACTTTTTAGTAAGACTGTTGGTCTGTCATGGTCAGCATTGTCTTATCTGTCCAGCCATGACTCTCTAACTTCTTAGCAGTGGTCTTTCACCTTGACCTGATCCACTGGAGCTTTCAGCATGCTATGCAGATAATCCCCCAGAATTCCTCCTCCATAGAACTAGATTTCGGGGACACCTTGTAAAATTGATTGGCAATGGATTCAGGACAGATGCAAGAGAAAGCATTTATTCACACAGTATGTAATTAATTTTTGGAATTCACTGCCACAGGGTAGGCCGTTTTCTTAAGTCATAGAATCATAGAGTTGGAAGGGTCATTAAGTCCAATCCCTTGCCATGCACGAATATACAATCAACGCATTCCTGACAGATGACCATCCAGCCTCTGTTTAAAAACCTCCAAAGGAGACTTCACCACCCTCCGAGGTAGTGCATTCCACTGTCAAACAGCCCTTACCGTCAGGAAGTTCTTCCTAATGTTTAGGTAGAATTTTTTTTCCTTGTACCTTGAACATATTACACCATGTCCTAGTCTTTGGAGTAGCAGAAAACAAGCGTTCTTCATCTTCAACATAACATTCTTTCAAATATCTAAACATGGCTGTCATGTCACCCCTTAACCTTCTCTTCTCTAAACATACCCCGCTCCCTAAGTCACTCCTCATAGGGCATGGAAACCAGACCTTTTATCATTCTGCTCGCCCTCCTCTGGACCCATTCCTGCTTGTCAATATCCTTGTAGATTTGTGGTGCCCAGAACTGGGCACCGTATTCCAGGTGATGTTTGACCAGTGCAGAATAGAGTGGTACTATTACAGCCCTTGATCTAGTTCCCCCTGGGTGAATGGCTAGACTCTTGTATTGTTCTCGGCCATGACTGCTCAGTTTGCTCTTGCCGCATTTTTAAGCAAGTGGAAATAATAATGGCAGTGCTGATGTCATCTTTCTCGCAACAGAACTGCTGCAGCTGATGGACAGGGACATCTTTCAAATAAAGCTGTAAGCAAAATCATGGCTAGGACAAAGGAAGGTTAAATGCAGTTTAAACATTGGGGAAAGAGAGGTAGAATGGGGGCGGGGTTGAAAGAAAAATTACTTTGGGGATGATCTGTGAGTGCACCCTGCAAGTGTATAAAAAAGAAAGAGGGAAATTGTTTCTAGAAGGTATATCTCTCATGCATCGAGCAGCAGGGAAATAGGAGGAGAAGGGCAAGTAATTTGGAAAGGACTAAATAAAGAAGCCAAGTGCAAAACTTTACACATTGCACAGGAAATAGCCACTCGGTATGTGCTCAAAGGAAAGAGCAGTCAATGGCTGTCTCGAGCCATATTTAGCTGTACGTTTAACCACATCTTGAATGTACCCCTAAACAATGTAATCATATGTGGAGTAGCCTAGCTTTTTCCATCCTTCCTCAAGGACATGGATTTTCAGAGTCTGATTTTCTTCAGAACCTTTTGAATGGGGTTTCCTCTGAAAGCTGATTCCGCCCCCACCTTCCTCTGTTGATTCATAAGGACTTTTTACTGTGAAGTTATGGCGTTCGTGGCTGCCTTGTCACCCGTGCGGTGGGGGCTTCATTTTTCTCATGGTTAACATAGTGTGTTAGTCACACACACACACACACCATAGCCCACAGAGTGTCTGCCTGTGGGAATGGAAAGAAATGGCCACCCCACATCAAATTTGTCATGTTCCATCCTTGCTGGGCACATTCACCCTTCCACGATTTAAAGCAAGCTGTGGAGTGCTTCTTTGCCTCTTGCTTCAGGCAAGGCTTCTAGCCACCTCAGGCAGCGCGGCCTCTGCCTTGTCAGTGTTCAAGCCCAGCAGCGTTTAGGCAGAGATTTTTGTTTGTTTTGAAGGTGTTAATCAGTATTCTGTTTCTTCATGCAGGGGGAAGGTAAAGACATCAGACTTTTTTCTGTTTGGGTGATATCTGACTGGGAAGAGGAGGGGAAGCGTGAACTGCTGGTCTGTGCTATGAATTAATTACCACGTAGCAGGGTTGATCAGCTTTTCCCCAGACCAGATTTCGATTTGTGTGCCGTCAAGTAGAAAATTAACATGGACTCAGGCCAGAAATGTGCCATGCCTGAGTGTGCACTGAAGCTGAGGAGGCTCAAGAGGAGGGCTGGACTCTAGGAATGGATGACGTCTGAGCCCACTGGCCCCCTCTTAGCCGGTGTTTTTTTTAAATCACCTATGGAAAAGAATGTTCTTTTCTCTTTTAGATAGGTGTGATGCACATGCCCTTCTTCATTAGAAGAAGGCACAGATTGCTTGTGTTGGGTGTAGATTCCTATAGAAAAAGAAGAAGAGTTGGATTTATATCCCCCCTTTCTCTCCTAGAGGAGACTCAAAGAGGCTTACAAACTCCTTTCCCTTCCCCCCTTACAACAAATACCCTGTGAGGTAGGTGGGGCTGAGAGAGCTCAGAAGAACTGTGACTAGCCCAAGGTCACCCAGCTGGCGTGTGTTGGAGAGCACAGGTATAATCTGGTTCCCCAGATCAGCCTCCACAGCTCAGGCAGGAGAGCGGGGAATCAAACCCGGTTCCTCCAGATTAGAGTACACCTGCTCTTAACCACTACACCACTGCTGCTGCACCCCCCTCCATCTGCTGCCCCCTTCTTTACAGGGGTAAAACCCGGGAATGGTTGTTGGTGACCATACAAGGTAGTGACTACAGCCATTGGTCAGTCTTCCACTTTAGGGCTAGTTGAAGGACTGCAGTGGTCTTTGTTAAAGATCCCGAGCTTTAGCAACTCCGCAGGTTATGAATTTAGGGAAAATGGACAGGAGATTTGCTATTTTATTGTGTTAGAGTGTGGTCTTCAGTTGATCTCTGGAGAGGCAGCATAGAAATTCCCTAATTATTACTGTTATAGCCCATCTTTCTCAGTAAGGCTCAAAGCAGATTACAAAATATGACAAGCAGTTCAGACAGCAAAGGCCTCTACACTGGGAGAGGCCAAGATTACAAAAACTAGAAAACTGTAAACCAATGCTGTCTAAAGCAATGGAAGCTCTCCCGTTTGTTTGGGAGATGGGCCTAGAAATTATGTAATAATCTTGGAGAGCCCCAGTTCTCCAAAGGCTCTTTGTGAATTATCTTTAAAAGTGTATGAAGGTAAGGAAAATCTTGCTGGATCAGACCCAAGATCTATTGAATCTAGTATTCTCGTTCCCACCTTGGTCACCAAACTGTCTTAAAATTAAGAAGAGGAGTTTGGATTTATATCCCACCTTTCTCTCCTGTAAGGAGACCCAAGGTGGCTTACGAGCTCCTTTCCGTTCCTCTCCCCACAACAGATGCCTGGTGAGGTGGGTGGGGCTGAGAGAGTTCCGAAGAACTGTGACTAGCCCAAGGTCACCCAGCAGGAATGTAGGAGTGTGGAAACACATCTGGTTGACCAGATAAGCCTCTGCCACTCAGGTGGAGCAGTGGGAATCAAACCCGATTCTCCAGATTAGAATCCACCTGCTCTTAACCACTCCACCACGCTGGCTCTCAAGTACAAGCAGAGCATGGGGGCCAAAGGCCTCCCCTTGCCATTCTCTTCTTGCAACCAGTATTCAGAATTATACTGAATGTGGAGGTTCCATTTAGCCATTGGTTGAACTATTCTCCATGAATTCATCTAACTGCCTTTTAAGCCATCTGATCTAGTGGCCATTGCTACTTCTTCTGGCAGTTCGTTTCATAAGATGCCTCCTTCTGTTGCACCCCACTGGATGCCTCCTGCAAGTCTTTCCTATTTGAGAAGTACAGGTACACGTAGGCACCCAACATCCTGGGAACTGGCTCTCTGGAGATTCACGGTCCCCTCAAGGAGCCTACTGTGTGGGTTTTTCTTTTATGTTTCAAACTGTGTTGCAGGCCCTCGGATACCTTTACAAGAGCTATCTTGCAGCTGCCAAAGATAATGGGGGAAAGCATCCCTAAGATCTTTGGTGGGGTACATCAGATGTCAACAGAGAAGTTTGTAATAGCGGAAGAGTGTATTATGCTTCACTGCAGACAATTCCAAATTCATATTTGCCAACAAAGCAGGGGGGAACAATCCTGTCCCTTTAATGCCAAGGCTTTTCATGGCCTGGAACCAAAGAACGTCACCTGGTTTTTGGTGCAAATTGAACTAATATTAAAGGACAGCTACGCAGGGTTGAGGTATCTATTATATTTCTGTTCCTGATTTTGAAAGTAGTCTAAGAACATCCACAGAGGCTCCAGATCAGGGGCATAATGCCTATTGGGCAAGGTAGGCAGCTGCCCAGGGCACCACCTTGTGGGGGGCATCAAAATGCAGGGTTCGTTTTTGGGTATTTTTAGTGGTTTTCCATTTTTGGCCTGCAGGGGATGCAGTTTTTAGGCTAGCGGCACCAAAATTTCAGTGTATCATCAGGAGACTGGCCTTATGCTACCCCCCAGGTTTGGTGAGGTTTGGTTCAGGGAGTCCAAAGTTATGGACTCCCAAAGGGGGTGCCCCTATCCCCCATTGTTTCCAATGGGAGCTAATAGGAGATGGGGGTTACAGTTTTGAGGGTCCATAACTTTGCCCCCCCCCCCCCCTGAACTAAACTGCACCAAACCTGGGTGATATCATTAGGGCAGTCTCCTGATAATACCTTGAAAGTTTTGAGACTGTGCCTTTAGAAATGTGCCCCCCCCCCCCCCCAGCCTGCAACCTCCATTGACAGCAATGCAGAAAACTCAATACAGAACAAAGATTCTTGGGCAAATTTCGGGATGTTCCTGCAGGGAGGGCATTCTTGGACGTATCAGCACCAAAATTTCAGGGTATCATTTGGAGACTGTCATGATGGCACCCCCAAGGTTTGGTGCAGGGGGTCCAAAGTTATGGACCCTCAAAAGGGTAGCCTCCATCTCCTTAGCAAAGAATGGGGGATGGGGCACCCCCTTTGAGGGTCCATAACTTTGGACCCCCTAAACCAAACTGTACCAAACTTGGGGGGGGGGGTCCCATCAGGACAGTTTCCAGATGATACCCTGAAATTTTGGTGCCAATACATCCAAAAATGCGCCCCCTGCAGGAACATCCCAGAAATTTGCCCAAGAATCTTTGTTCTGCATTGAGCTTTCTGTATTGCTGTCAATCTGCAACCAGCATGGCGGGGGCTGATGGGATTTGTAGTCCATGAACATCTGGAGAGCCGCAGGTTGCAAACCCCTGCTCCAGATGGAGTGATTATATCTCATTGATCTCCTGGAGAGATGGTGATTTTTCATTAATGACTGCAGCTTCACCCCATCCCCCATCTTGACAGGAGAGGCTTTCTACAGGAAAAAAAATGTACAGAAAACCTTTTTTAAAAGACTTTAAATTAATCAGACCTTTTTAATGCTTGTAAAACTTTTTAATGCTTGTAAAACTTTCCAATAATTTATGTGGGGTTAATTTGAACCCAGGGTAGTTTTCCAGTTCCAGGCGCAGAGTATTAGAATGTGTGTAGTTAATACTTAAAAGGACAGTGTCTCTTAGCATCTGCTGACCACCTGTTCTTCATTACTGAATAAACACAGCCAACAAATACATTGGGGTAGAGAGAGAGTAAGAGAGTTTTGGATTGATACCCCACCTTTCTCTCAAGGAGACTCAAGGTGGCTTACAAGCTCCTTCCCCTTCCTCTTCCCACAACAGACACCTTGTGAGGTAGGCGGGGCTGAGAGAGTTCTGACTAGCCCAGGGGTAGGGAACCTGCGGCTCGAGAGCCGCATGCGGCTCTTCTGCCCTTGCACTGCGGCTCCATGAGCCGAGCCGCTGGCCCCATCCTTGCCCGGGTGGGCGCACCAACTGGCTGGGCTGCGCCGCGGGCTTCCCCTCTCGCCTGCCCCGTTGGAGCGGGGCGGGCGCTTTCCCAGCAGCCAGCGAGGCCGAGCCACTGGCCCCATCCTTGCCCGCCCTGCAGGCAGCAGGGCGGATGCATCCATGCGCTTCTCAGAATGAGCGGAGTAAAAGGTAAAAAAACCCCAATGTATACAGTGTTATCTTTATTTTAAATGTCAAAAATTATTTGCGGCTCCAAGTGTTTTCTTTTCCCATGGAAAACGAGTCCAAATGTCTCTTTGAGTGTTAAAGGTTCCCTACCCCTGGACTAGCCCAAGGTCACCCAGCAGAAATGTAGGAGTGCGGAAACACATCTGGTTGACCAGATAAACCTCTGCCACTCAGGTGGAGGAGTGGGGAATCAAACCCTGTTCTCCAGATTAGAATTCACCTGCTCTTAATCACTACACCATGCTGGGAAAAGGGATTTCAATTGGTCATAAGACTTTTGCCATCTCATACTTAGAAGCTAGGCGCTGAATTTCATTGTTGTAAATAAATACACCCCTCGTTTCTTTCGCAAGAAAAGGAGATCAGTCATTTTGCCTTTGTTTTTTGGAATAGTTAAGCAAAGCAGTACCACGGCTAAGATAATAAATTAACTCCCTGCTTCAGGTATCAGACTCGAAACTGATAATCTGTTGTAGATGGGCCTGGGTTTTGTCAGATACTGGAATTAATAATAACTAGCGTGGCCCGGCCACGCGTTGCTGTGGCTTATTGTGGTGAAATGGGAAAGGAACAGTAGCAGCAAATCAATTGCAGAGTCCAGCAGTTCATGCTCATGCAAACACGCAGCCTGATACTGTGCGATGTCAGTGATGTGTGTGCCCACATTCCTTGGGGGGGGATGGAAAGGCACCCCTCCCACACATCTAGGCTGGCTGGTCATGATCCTTTACCTGGGAGTAAGTTTGGTTGGTGGCAATGGGTGTCGCTTCTGAGGAAACCCTCTGAGGGGCGCCACGCAGGCATTCAAAGTATGTCATGGTGGCTGTACTGAGCTTACTCCTGAGTAATGCGTGCCTGGTTTTCTTAACTGTAACTGCAGTATTCAGGGAATCTAGGGTGCCTGGCCCCTCCCTCCCGTCCCTTGCATGTCACCCCTCGCTCCCTTCCCTCCCTCACTTCTCTTCCCTTGCATGCCACCCCTCCCCCTCCCTCCCTTCCCTTTCCCTCCGCTAGGGTGGGTGGATCATATCAAGATGCTGGGCCCCCTGCCTCCCCTCCTTTGCATGCCACCCCTCACTGTCTCCCCTCTCTCACTTCTCTTCCCTTGCATGCCTCCCCCACCATCCCTTTCCTCTCCCTCCCTCTCATCCCTTGCATGCCACCCAGTGGTGGGATCCAAAAATTTTAGTAACAGATTCCCATGGTGATGGGATTCAAACTGTAAAGCGTGGCGCTCCAGTATGGGAGACTGGTGGGCGAGGCGAGACACGACAGTGTGTGGCGGGGCTGGATATTCCAGGGGCGGGGGGGCATTCCTGGGGCAGAGGCTGTGGCACAAAGGACACCAGCAGCTCTTGCCTTGAGTCCTTGGAGTGGGGAAGCGAATGCATGCGAAGCGCAGGCACCCTTCCGCACACCGGTGCACCTCCTGCTAGACTGCTTCCAAGTTCTGTCGCTAGCGCCTTCTACGAGAAGGAAGGAGGGGCATAACTAAAGGCCAAAAAAAAATCCGCGTGGCAAAATCACCAATTGGTAGCAACCCCCCCTCTCGGCACACACAAATAGTGGTAACCTACTCACCGGGAACCTGTGAGAACCTGCTCGGATCCCATCTCTGATGCCACCCCTCCCTCTCGAGTGGCAGTGGAGGTTAGGAGGCTTCGTGTATCTAATCTGGGAGGAGCACTTCAGGTTTGCAGTTCTCTGTTCCTCTTGCCGCCTGAGGCTGTGGAGGGCTTATCTGGGGAATTCAGATTAGCCTGTACATTCCCACACATGCCAGCTGGGTGACCTTGGGCTAGTCTCAGCTTCTCGGAGCTCTCTCAGCCCCACCTACCTCACAGGGTGTTTTTGTGAGGGGGGAAGGGCAAGGAGATTGTCAGCCCCTTTGAGTCTCCTGCAGGAGATAAAGGGGGATATAAATCCAAACTCCTCTTCTTCCTCTTCCTCTTCTTCTTCTTCTTCTTCTTCCTTCCTTCCCTCTCCCTCATGTGTATGTGTGTGTATGTGTTTCACTTCCACTCGAGTGACTGCCTATGTACTGTTTTCACTGCTCATATCTGGCCGTCTGAGTGAACATTCTAAGCAGCACGAACATTCTAAAAGTGACAGTTATACACAGGCAGCTGCATGTCCTTCACCAGGGAGCGCCAGGAAAAGGTGTTTTACCTGGTCCAGGTATGAAATTTTAGGTATGTGAACATCTAAAAACACTCTCGCCTGACTGACTATAGTGGCTGGGAATTTTCAGAGGAATTGGCCCAGCAGTTACTGAGGTACCCTGTCATCAACACATACACGGTTAGCTTTTTATATACATAGATTGTGTGTCATCAGTTCCAACTGACTCATGGTGACCCCAGGACCACTGGATTTTCAAGGCAAGAGATGGAAAGGGGAGGCTTATCTCTGCCTTATTCTGCATAGCAGCCCTAACTTTTCTTGGTGTTCTCCCATCCAAATACTAACTATGGCCAACACAGTTTAACTTCTGAGCTCTGACAGGATTAAGCTAGGCTCGGCCATGAGACTGCTCAGTACTGGAACAGGTATTGACATTGTCCTGAATAAACGATTTTTCTAATTTTGCGTAGCTACTGCAACACTGAATTTAACCTACTAACTTTTCAGTGTACATAAAAATAATGCCTACTTTATTGTAACCAGATACGCTGAAGGAATCATCCTCAGTGGGACTAGTATGTGGGTGTAACTGTCTGTCAGTTACCCAGGGTAACCTTGGGAAAGTCACCAGCTTACATCCAAAGTAGTGTTTCCGCGGATGAGGATTTCTGTTCGTAAAGCATGACTTTTTCATCTCTCCTGTCCTGCCATAAGCCAAATATCCTCTCTGACCCCTCTCTGTTGGGGGTCCCCTGTCCCCACAGAAACAGCATTTCAGGGGGCATTCTGGGCTGCCATAGGAAGGTGAGAAAGTTGTGTTCTGTGGACAAAAATCCGTTCTGTCTATAGAAGGATTTAAGCCACTGTCTTGCTCCCTAGAATGTTAAAGTAAAATTCAACACCTCCCTTTTGTGTCCTGAGCTGTTGAAGACACCAGTTCAGAGACTGCACTACATTTGTGGGGGTTTTACACACATGAGGAACTCTGCAAAAACTCTGTGCTCTCTTCTTTCGGACAAGGGAAAGTATTGTTCATGCACCAGCAGGAAACGGGGGAAACAGTTTTCATCACAGTAGAGAATAGGATGTGCTTTGTCCAGCTCCTGCCGGCAAGGCTTGTAAAAATTGGTAAGATGCTCTTTCTGTAATAAGCTTTTGTGCTTATAACCTTTGAGAGACTCAATTTTTCATCAGGCCAGATAGAAATAACACCTGGATCCTGAGTTTATGAAAAGAAGAAGTCCAAACTTTTAAGCTCCTGAAGTTCCCAGTGTTAATCCACCCCATTGCAAACATAAGTTAAACTTTCTAGGGCTTGTCTTTTCTTGGAAACTAAAGGGTTGCAGTACATAGATACCTTGATTTTGGCTACACCTGTTCCTGGGGTCAGTTTGCTAACAACCTGCTACACAGAACTGCAGGTTCTATTTTTTTTTTTTTGCTTGACCTTCTGAACCCCAAAGAGTTGACTGAGGATATGGGATGTTATTACTTTGTTACAGCGAAGCAGGCCTGAGCCCAGTCGGGCCCCAGAGACAGAGCACTCGCAGGAACATGTGGGGTCACATGTTCCCAGGCGCATGCCAGCTGGTCACGTGGGAGGCGAAGAATCGCCCACCCCCCACCCCTCCCTTGGGCGCTCCCCACCAGGCTGCTCCTTTGGCCGGCAGAGATTCCATTGGCTGAAAGAGCAGCCTGGCAGGGACGGGCCAAGGGGCAGCCCGCAGCAGGCTTCTGCTGACTAAGGTAAGTGGGGCACAGGGGAGCACTGGGGGGGCGTGTTGGGGTGTTGCCCTGGCCGCCATTCCCTCCCCCCCTCCACCTACCCCTCTGTTAGGGCCTGAATGGTCAGCTGCACGGCAGCCCCACTAAAGACGCTTCAGGTTTCCCAACATCTCGTTCCTTGATGAGTCAAAGCTTTGACAAAGGATACCTGCATTTTAGGCTCCATTTGGCCCTGATGCTTGCAGGGTGAGCCAGAGACCATCTCTCAGGCCGATCTAAGAAAAGAGCAGGGGGGGAACAAAGGTAATATACATGGCAGCATATTTCTTTAAAGATCACCTGAGGAGGCCCTTCTCTCAAAGCACTTCTGCCTTCCAACCATGAGGAAGAGGTAACTGCAAAAAATGCGCTCTGAATGGGGCTTGCCCCTTTGCCTTCTTTCCCCAAAGAGGCCCACTGCGCTCCTTTCCTGGAAAAACAGTGAACACTAGACCATTACCAGGGATGCTGAGGATGCTGTTTTAGTTTTGGTTTTTCCTCGCAGTCTGCTGTGGTGGTGGTTTGCCTCTCTGCGAAGGTATGGCTTTCAATTTGTCCTCTGTGGTGCAATAGAAATCTACGTCTCTGGTGACAGACAAGGGAGCCCGTTTTCCTTGTGCAGTTTAGAGCTTGGCTAGCAGGGGTGGATGCAGCTGTTGTTGTTTTTCCTGTCATGGCTCTGCCTCTCCGTAGGGCGCTAACAAAGAGCCGCTGTTCCTCCGCAGAGTGGGGTTTATCCAAGATTTGAGCTCTGTAGGATCTGATTAGGGAGCAGAGGCGGGCCAGGGGGAAATGAATGTGCCTTTATGAGGAATAATTGTCTCCGAAATCCTCTTCTCGCTCGATGAGGAAATTTGATTGTGGTTGCAGAGCCCACTTGTACTTTGTGAAATGGAGGTCAAGGATTATTTGGAGATCAGCCGCTCTCTGGCGGTATCAGGGCTCTTCTGCCCGCTGTAATGATGTCTGCAGAAGGGGCGCCGTTTCGTCACATTTGGTAACTTGAAGTCAAGCTGCGTTCAGGCCTCTGAGCTGGGCATGTGCCTTTGCAGTAAGAAACAAGGGCTGCTTTTTCGCCCCCACTTGTTGCATCTCTCTCTGCCTGGTTGAACGCCTGACATAACATGAAAGTCTTCAGGACAGTGATTTAGGAGGTGTGTCAAGTGATGGGGTTTAGAGAAATCCGGAGGATCTTCTTTTTATGCAAGTATAAGACTCTTATAACCTACTCATCTTTAAACTACTTAGCTCAGTGGTAAAACTCTGCCTTCCTGTTCAGAAAATCTGCAGTTCAAATCAGAGGCGTAGCAAAGGGGGGAAAGCGCCTGGTGCACTGGTGCATCCTCCGCCACACCCCCACAGGGGGGGCACGCCTGGTGCATCATGCTCCCACCCCACCCCCTTGGAGCTTTGCCTCTGGTTCAAATACTGATAATCATCACATAGCAGCTCTCAGACAACAAGGCTGAGTAAAGATAGCTGTGCTTGAGGCCCTGGAGAGCCACTGTCACTCTGAGTCAGGGGTCTGCAACCTGTGGCTCTCCAGATGTTCATGGACTACAATTCCCATCAGCCCCTGCCAGCATGCCCAATTGGTCATGCTGGCAGGGGCAATGGGGCCCAATTATGGTATCCATGGCTATCCTGAAGCTCCCTGAGTTACGAACCTATAAAATGAACAGTAATGAGTCAGGAGGACCAGGGGCTCAAGTTTTGTAAGCTCATGCCGTCCTAACAGTAGATCCTTATTGCAACTTCTGAAATTGACAGCAAAGTACCCTTTTGAGTATACTGTCCATACACCGAGTCAGGATATTGGGAGATCCGTGACGGGATTCTCCCAGGGTTTATAAAATAACATTAACAACTCTTGATTCATCTTCTAAAAAAGACAGACACTTTTTCTTTTGTCGAAGGCTTTCACAGCCGGATTCAACTGGTTGTGGTGGGTTTTCCGGGCTGTGTGGCTGTGGTCTGGTAGATCTTGTTCCTAACGTTTCGCCTGCATCTGTGGCCGGCATTTTCAGAGGTGTATTCAGAGGTGTATCACAGAGGGAAGTCTGTTACACAGTGTGGACACAGTGTGTAACAGACTTCCCTCTGATACACCTCTGAAGATAACGAAAAAACAGATGCGAAGTGAAGCGTTAAGGCTAGATCCTGAACTTCAAACCTACAACCCAAAGCTCCACCACAACCTCTTTTCTTCTAAAGGAAACTGAATTGTACTTTTGGGCTGACGGGCCAGAGAGATTGTCCTGTGGGAACTTGCCCAGGGGTAGATTTTTAAAACCGTTCTCTTTCCACCTCTCTAAATCAGAGCACCGTGAACTTAATATTAGCATTTTTAGAAAACTGGGACGATGTCTCTGTTTCATGCACATACTGGATTGGCATTTGAGTTATCCTTGTTTTCACATAAGCAGCTTTTCCAGAGCCATCACCATTTTGTAGTAAAATGTTGGGGACGGAGGGCATAGGTGTATCTTCCCTACTCAGCTATTAACTTGCTGAATAGCCGCGAGCCAAGTCACACTGTCTCAGACAGAATTCCAAATCTGGAAAAGAAATTATTGAAATAATTGAGAAATTACTCACTGCTATTTATCTGTAATCTCTACCCTTTCTCCTTGTTCTGTGATACTATGGAATGTTCACAGAAATTCTTGGGGAGGGAAAGCCATTGAAAGTATTAAAGCTGTTGTGACACATGGATGAGTGGTTTGAGTGGGGGAAACCTGCCACAGAGATTTTAAGGAAAGGAATAATGTACAATTGAGGGCAGACATTGAGCTGGCCAACCCAGAAAAAGAGATGGGAAAGGACCTCCTGTGAAGAGATGGCAGAGAGGGACCTCCTGTGAAGAGAAGAGGAGGGTCTGTGTGCTGCTTGAGGCAAACAGGTAAGAAAGGGTACAAAAGGGACCCAGAGACAGAAAATAGGTAAGAAAGGGACCCAGTGACAGAAAATAAACTTAATCATTGGAAGTAGGGAGTCAATATGGAATCTCTTGTACAGATCGTGTGGGTTTTTTTTGCCAGACTTGATCTTTTTTGGAATCTTAATATCTACTGCCAGTACATTCACTAATAAATTTGTCCTTTTTGGTTTTTGCTTGCAGGTGTGGGTACCAGGGATTACTATCGAAAGATTGGCTATGAGCTGGAAGGACCCTATATGGTGAAAAGCCTGAATTGATGCATTTAGCACAAAACATTTTGAATGCCTGTCGTAGCACCGTTCATCCTGCTCTGGTGCAATGCAGGGAGGAAATGATACCTTCCCTTTCAGACACTAAACGCGTGGACCTCAGCAAAGATCGGCTGATTGGCAAGAGCTCTGTTCTACTCGAGGTCCCTGTCTTGGTCCTGGAATCTTTCCAGGGGCTCTCTTAAATGACCTGCTTTTTCCCTGAGCATCACAGAGGTGACTTGACCTCTGCTACCCTTCCCTTATTACAGTCCACAAAAAAACCCAAAATAGCATTGCCTTTGAGCGCAGGCTCCAATTACATTCAGCATCCAGCTGATCATGCAATGAAGTGGAGATTTCCCTCTGCAGCAGCTCGGAATACAATCTGAAACTTCCACGTTGACGTTCTCTAAATGCATCACCATTTTACATCAGCTGGCTTGTTTTTCACTCTTAATGGGAAATCATTGTTTTATTTAAGGTTTTTGTGCGGGGGAAGGGGGTACATAACACCCTGCTTTTATCCTCAAGGCCCTTGAAAACGGCTAGAACCTTTCTATTCAGATATTTTAACAGCTTTCACTATGCTAGTGTGTGCGTTAGCTGATTTTTTTTCCCCATTGAGAACTTGTGGGAGCGGGAATAATCTTAAGAAGTTATTTATATCTGACAGACCTCCCTCCAGAAAGGAGTTTTGTTTGGTCTCTTGCCAGACTTCTCCCAAGATTGTGAGGAATCCCGAGACAGTTGCTTTTTCTGTGACGTGGGAACTGCGGAGTGTGTTGTATTAAAGGACTGTGTTGGAGTTTAGAAGTTTTCTCTTCTTTGTTAAGCAGCTACAAATCAGAATCCCCCTGCCTTGCGTTTATCCATGTTCTCCTGTAGCAGGGGAGAATCAGCTTGAAATCTCAGTGCAGAATTCTTTCACAATTTCCCCCCCAATGTTAAAGAAAAACCTACCGCAAACAGCAACTGTAAATATTTTTGTTTAGCAAAACTTTACATTTGTAGGCAATCTTTCAAGAGGTTTTTTCTGTTTTTATTTTTAAGCAAAAAAAGAAGATGCACTATTGCTCCTGGGTGAAGGAACTTGAGTCTTCATTTGGAGAAATCTCTGACCCTGGTCTTGTCCAGAGTGCTTCTATGATCAGAGGCAATGGCTTCTCTGAGGCCTCTTCTACACATGCAGAATAATGCACTTTCAATACACTTTGCAGCTGGATTTTACTGTGCAGAATAGCAAAATCCACCTGCAAACAATTGTGAAAGTGGATTGAAAGTGCAAAGTGAGGGTTGAATAGGGACAGGCTTTTGAAATAGATATCCTGTCCAATGTAGACATGCTTAGAGTAATAAAACATGGTTTTCACGATCCGCTTGTAATTTGGGTCTTTTGAAATGAGGCATTCGGACCACACCTGTAGAGGCAAACATTTTCAGTGGTCTATACACCAAGCATGGTGATTCTCTCCTGTATTTTTGGAGATGCTTTCCACAAAATGTTTTGGAGATGCCGAAGCCCTTGCGAATGTCGCATCTGCATCAAATTTCTTTTTTAAATGTACAGCAAAGTATGCTAAAGCATCCTCCTGTCTCCCAAAGAAGCTGCGGCTATGCTGCCATTCTATGGTTTAGCCAGAACCAAATATTTCCACATAAGAAAAGAATGAGAGACAAATGATATTTTTCTTGGACCAGCAAACAGAATCGTGAGTGTGGCTTGTGGTTGCTTTGCCAGGATCTGGCATCTCCAACTTTTTTTTTTAAAGGCTAGAAGGACCTGACTTACAGGTCAGCCTCGTATGCATTTTGAGAAGCCTTCTTGCTTTATCGGCTGGAAAATGCCCTGCGCTAGAGCCCATTCTTCCATTTTCAGTGGGCTGGGTAAATAATAGCCTTCAATATCCTCCATAGGTCTTTGCAATAATGACTTGTCTTTTAAATGCGGATCTCTACTAAATCACCAATTGCACATTTGTCACTGCCTTACCCACCCACCCCATTTCTCTTTTGAGCCAGTCCCATTGTGATTTTCTGCCTATGCCTCCAAACAAAGGGGAAAGCTTTTGCCTGGATTGGGAGGCCTTGACCTATTTGCCATCAGGAAGGCAACGGAAGAGGAAGCACCCTTTCCCTTCCTCATGAAATGTCAAGGCTGCTGTTTGGGCTGAAGCACTGGAGCGTGGCAGCTCATTTTAGTGGGGGTCAAAGGTGACGCTTCTTTCACTGCTGTTCCAGCTCGCTCCTGATGGATTCTAATGTGTGACAGAAAAACACAGTTCTTAGCCACGGTTGCTGGAGTAAATGTCTTTTTGTTTTCTTGAAAGTGGGACATGGTGGGGTATGGGGCCCCATTGCAATGGGGAGCGCTTGAGGGCAGCTTGACGGGCTCTCTCACTGAGTCTGCTTGATGCCGCCGAGGCATCATGCCCAGCCTCTCTCATTTCAATTAAGGTTCAGCCCAGATGTGCTTCAAAGTGCAACATCAATTATACCGTGTGAAGTAGTCTTGGGGCCCTTTGGAAAGTCTTTGCCCTTCACCTTAGCCAGGAAGGCTGACGGGGTCGGGGGGCTGTGTGAGAAATCCAACTTAATTTTGATGCCTTGCTGCTGCAGCTTAATGTACCCCAAAATGCGCCACCACCAAAAAAAGTCCAAGATGGAAATGTTTAAAATAAATAAATCTTTTTTAGTAGTTTTGCAAATTACCACAGCCGGTATAGATCAGGGGTGGTCAGAATGTCACTCAGGAGTGACCAGTCATTCTCCAAACAGTTAAAAGTAACTTTCCACCCCTCTGTGCTGCTGTAATCAATTCCTTATTCTTCCTTTACTGCTACTGCAGCAGCTCCTCACTTGTTTCTCTTTCATGCTTACTCCTTTGCCCTGGATAGAAAAACAGCACCAGTATCCTTTCCTATCCATCTATCTTCCTTTCTCCTCACCTGAACAGGAAAGGAGTGTGCTGTCTTGATTCTTCCCTCCTGCATCAAAGCTACTATTTGTTTCTTCCAGGGAAAATAGAGGCTACTGTCTACTTTCCTAATCAGAGCAAGCTACAGTAAGCTTTGGGTTGGTGGTGTGGAAAGAGCAGAGGAAAGGTTTCCCCACCCAGCCACTGCAAGTCTTTCTGAAATGCTATAATTTTTCTACAGGCGGCCATTTTGTGACGGGCTTTGCCCACAGAGCTGCCATGTTGTGGCTGCTAGCTCTCAAAAGTCTTGAAAATCCTACTGTCCCTGTGGTATCGATTACATGTGGAGCTTATCTCTCAGCCAGCTTTCAGTCTCCTGAGCGCCAAAAAAGGTTGTGTCGCCCTGCTTTTGCGGCAGAAAATGCAGCAAGGAATCCAGGAAGCATTGCTGTAACTCCAATCTGAAGATCCTAATCAAAAACACATCAGTATATTTAGGAAGGCTCCACTGTAGAGATGAGTGTTAAGCATAACTTTACACATGATGGCAAAACAAAACAAGTCTTGACCTGGTCATGTCCATTTAGTGTCTATCACTCTAAGAAACAACGTTCTAACTGGTCACAACATACAACTTTTATCCTGAGGAAAAGAAGAAAAATGGGCTCAGCTAGGCAAAACTTATATAGGGCTATCACGCCCATGGAAATTCTTCCACAAATGCTGCTTTGGCCCACCCCTTCCGCATGTTGTCTGCAAGAATAATGCACTTTAAATCCCGCTTCACAATGAACAAGTGGATTTTGCTAATTAGCACAGTAAAAGTCCGGCACAAAGAAGTGCATTGTGAAAGTGCATTAAGTATTCTGCGTAATGTCTCGAAAGCACCCTCTGTATGATACCATCTTGTACTTTTTTTGTGAGACAGTTTTCACCCCTCTAGAGCTGGTCTATGCTCATGATTTGAACACATGAACTCATACGGCTGCCTTTTATCATTGGTTCAACTAGCCACATTAGGATTCAGTGGAGTATTTCCATGCCAGTGAGTGACTTTTCCAGTGGAGGTATTTCCATGCCGGGGACTGACTTTGCTTTGATGGCTCCCACTGTAGACTTCACAGTTGCCCCTTGCTGCTTAGAGTGGAGGGTCCCTATCATAAAAAAATAGCATTTTAGGGACCATCGTGGGTCACAGCAGGAGAGGGTTGCAGAGTAGTCCCACTTTGTTGACAGATATCCCAGTGCACCTCACTGTTGGGCCCAAGCCATAAGCCCACTCTAACTGGAATAAGTTTTATCCCATCACCTGCCACCTGATCCTTTTTAACTGCAGATGAGTCGGATTGAAGCTGTAACCTGCATAGAAAGCAGGTGCCCTTCTCCTTTGGCATTCTTTCATTTGTTTGTAGTGTCTTGCAGTATGTCTTAACTCACCAGGCATTTCAGTGGTGTTGGGATCAACCTTCGCTGTTGCTGCCGTTGGCCCTTTTATTACAGCCCCATCCATTTTGCTGCCGTCTCTTCGAATACCTGAACATATACTTTCAGACTTCAGCAAGTTTTCGAAAAAGCCACTCTAGAATCATGTTAATACATCATTTTCTCAAAAGGAGTTTTGAAATGAATTTTTAAATGTGTGGGTTTATTGTGGTTTTGGTTCTATTGTTATGCAAAGCACCTTCACAGCACACTTCTGTGCACACTCAAAAGCAATTTATTGGATGGGACTTGCTCACTTATGTACGTATAGCATTGTAGTCTTAGTCTGATAGGCAGTAGGGATGCATTTTATTTTTATGGAGGGCGTACAGACAGATGGGTTATTTGTAGATTTAAGGTTTTCTGGGGGGGGGGGGCGGCTTGAAAAAGAGATCACTGTTTGAATGCAGTCCTGTATATGGTTTCTGCCTAAAATTAAACTTCCCAATATATTTTCTCTATCACAATCAAAGTTTGAAAGAGCAGAAGTGACCCATGGGTTCTGTGTCTGGGTGTTGATTCTGGAAGAATGCAGACAAATAGCAGTAGTGTAGACAGAACTCATGTTTCTGGATGGGAGGGAGGGAGACTGAATGGAGCCTCCATGTTCAGAGGCAGTTCACCTTTGAATAACAAAATCCTGGAGAGTAAACAGAGCTGGTTACCTTGCTTGTATCTTGCCAGACAAGCTGGGTCTCTGGTGTGTTCCAGCTCTTTTTGGCACACAGTTCACGTTACAAATAGATACGAACAGACTTAATTCCATTGCAGACTTCTGAACTCTGCCACTGTTGAAATTGAACCCCGACTGTATGAACCGTGGGTTCCCCCGCCCACCTTCCTGTGAAACCATCTCTTCCAGCCGTGTCAGTAAACAGCAGGGCCTGCTTCTGCATTGGTCAGATTATAAGCACCCTCAGCAGGAACAGAGAGTCACAGCAGGCCCAATAGAGAAAGGGGAAAATTAGACTGAGCAAATTTCAACCAAATGACACCTCACTTTTCAAAATAGCAGCCCTGATTGGATGATACATATCAGCTTTGGAGCAAGGAGATGTGGGCCTGCCGTATCATTTCAAAGAGCCTCCCATGAAGTCTCACAGAAAGTTGTAGTGGGGAGGCATTTTCTCCCTAGCAAGGCATGATTGTCTCACAGGCCCAAAGTAGAGACGGTCTTCACAGAGCCCACTCTTGCACAGACTCTGCTGCATTCCTTTGCAAACAGCAGAGTCATCTAAGCATAAGGCAAGGGAAGGTTGCCATCTGTGCACAGCCCCTGTCAAAGAGAAATGGGTGCCAAGAGCAACATCACACTGGAGGCCAGGTCACCTGTACTGAACAACAGCAACAAAAAGCCCTCAGTACACAGGCCCTAAGAAGATTGCATTCTGTCTCTGGTAAAGATTAACTGTTTCACAACGAGCAGAGTGCACTGTGGCTTAGCACAATGGAGTGGATCCCAAACATGCGTGTGAGCTTAGGCACAAAGAAAAGTCAGAGTTGTTTGTAGTTTCTAATCTAATAAAAAGAGTATTTATTAGTGAACTCCATTCTGGATAGAAAGGTAGATAGATAGGTTCACTATTCTATTCTTATCTAGCTGGATGGGGGTGGGCGCACGGAGCATCCATCCTCTCTACGCACATGGTGCTGTGGATAGTTGGAGAGCAAGAGAGAGAGAGAGAGAACGGAAAGAAGTCCCTAACAGTATCAGTCTAACATCAAAGAGAGAAACCCCATTTAGGTAGCAGCCAAAAGAGCAAGCTGGCTCCAAAAAATGAAGTCAGCCAGCATGAAAGAGTGAAGGTGACAATCCCCAGGTCCCTATCTAGCATCTGGCTTACTAGTAAAAACCCCTCTGTCCTTGAGGCAGGAAACAGCGTAAAGTCCTTTTCTTCCAACAAGAGGGAAGACACAAAGGAGGATGAAGGGCCTTTATGCTTCCAACTTTTTTCTCTCCTTGCCAAAGCAATGGCAATAGAAGATCTATACCTTGCTTTTCTCTCCTGAAAGGAGACTCAAAGGGGCTTACAAGCTCCTTTCCCTTCCTTTCTCCACAACAGACACCTTGTGAGGTGGGTGTGGCTGAGAGAGTTTCGAGAGAACTGTGACTAGCCCAGGGGCGTAACGAGTCAGCCCTGGGCAAACTGTAGCCCTGGGCAAAACCTGAGAACTTTTAACTATTTCATAGAAACTTGCAGAACACTTTTAGGATGCCATGTTACAATTGGGAGCAGCCAGGTAGTAGGTGCTGTGAAAGACCTCTAACTGAGACCCTGGAGAGCTGCCTGTCAGAATAGACACTACTGTCCTTGATGAATGGTCTGACTCAGTATAAGTACACTAAAAATAGCAGGTATAGAGAAGCCTAAGCAACTAAGGCCACAGAACACTATGGCGATATCCCCACTGCCAATTAATCTTAGGATACTCACCTGAAATATCCAGGTTTCACGACAAACTCTAGCCCAAGGTCACCCAACAGGAATGTAGCAGCAGAGAAACAAATCTGGTTCAGCAAACAAGAGTTCACCGTTCCTGTGGAAGAGTAGGGAATCAAACCCGGTTCTCCAGATGAGAGTCCACAGCTCTTCACTACCACACCACGCTGGCATTATTCACCACTCAACCCAGATTAAAGTTTGGTTTAAGGATGCTGCAAGGCAAAAGTCATGTGGGACTTTGAACTTTCATAGCACTCTGTTATGAACTGACCTTTTCTCCTCATGTACAGTAGCTGTGCAGACTTGGCATGCCAGAGGTTGGCTGCCCACCTGACACCTAAGCTCATTATGCATGTAAAGGGACTGTAAGCTGTAAAGATGCTGTGTAAATGCAAAAGGCAAGTGTCTCCTGCTCTCAGCTTCCACATAGCAGTTTTCACCTGGATGGTTCTACAAATCTGCCACTCAGGATGCATTCATTGGATCTTCACTCTCCAGGAATTCCTCTGGGGTATTGCTAATCTCTACAGCACCATATCCTCATAAGATCCAATAAGAGGGTAGTCAGGAAAAAAGAACCAACAGCCATTCCTAATTGGAAGTAATTTCAAGCACTGAACTGCAGCTTGATGGGTGAACACTTTCAATGTAGAAGACAAACAGTTGTGACAAGCTGAAATATTATGTGAAAGACTCAATTTCCTTTACGGACGTAGAGGCTGCTGCTTTGGTCCCACTTTTAAAGAGAATTCTTCTTTCTGCTAGATACTTGATCCAGCCCATCAGAAATCATCTCACTAGCACGATGGTGCCATGATTTCATATATGTGTGTGTTAAATGCTGTCAAGTCTCTTCCTACTCATGGTGATGCTATGAGTCATTGTCCTCCAAAATGTCCTATCGTTACAGCCCTGCTCAGATCTTGCAAACTGAGGTCCTTTCCGCACGGGCGCAAGCGGGGGGGTGTCGGCATAAACAATGCCGATGCACCCCCCTCCTCAGGACTGTTCGCATGGACAGTCGGTGATAGTAGAGGATTACCGAAGCGGCACGAAGCCTTTTGCAGGCTGCGCCACCCCTGAATGCCATACCTCATCTCCTGGCTTCTGGTGGGTCACAGAGCCCAGGGGACACAAGGCAGGCTGGAGCGGTGGCTCTGGAGTCACAGGCCAGGGGGCGCGTCCCCTGGCCTCTGCGATGCGCCGGAAGCCAGGAGACAAGGTATGGCGTTCAGGGATGGGGGGGGGGGATGGCGGCTTCCAGCCACACGGCAGCAGTTGGAAGACACTGCTTCCAAAAAACCTCACTCAGGGAGCGAGGTTCGGAAGCAGCATCTTTGCGCTGCTTGGGGGTGGTGAGGCCAGCGCTGCTCTTGATACCAGCAGTGCCGATCGCGGAGAACCCCTCCCCAGGGACGGCGTTTTTGCCATCCCTGGGGTGCTCTATTCCGCCCGTGCGGAAAGAGCCTGAGAGTCCAGGCTTCTTTTATAGAGTCAATCCATCTCATGTTGGGTACTTGATCTTTGTCCTGTTCAGTTAATGTATTTCCATATTGATCTTTCAGTTTGCCTAACTGTGCTTTAAATTGCTTTCTTGGATCTTGTGGAATAGGGCTTTCTTTTTTGCTGTTAGCTTTTATTTCTTTAAACTGGTTATTACAATGGTTCCCTTTGTATCTGCATACGAATCACTAAAATGCAACATTTTAGACATTTAATTCTATTTCTGTCATCTTTTACTTTTGCTTCTTGCTATCTTGAGTAATTTTAAGAGTTTCCTCAGTCATCCATCAAGGCTTTTTATTTCTTTTGGCTACAGGAATACCCTTTGCACATTTTCCCTTAATAATATCTCAAGTTTCAACTCAAAGTTCTGCTGGTTTACATTCACTGGAACTTAGTAATGCAAACCTGCTCTTTACACAGTCTCTAAGTTCTTCAGGATAGTTGCTTGGATTGTATTTTGGCACTATGAATGTTCTGGTGGGGTTTTTTTTTTCCAGGTTTAGTCTAATTTTTTATATTAACAGTTCATGGTCTGTTCCGCAGTTGGCTCCTAGTCTTGTTTTAGCAGAGAGAATAGAGCTTTTCCATCTCCTGCTTCCAATAATGTACTCTTTTTTATTTGTATACTGGCTGTTCAGTGATGTCCATGTATACAATTGTCATTTGTTTGGCTGAAACACACATTTACAATGAGCATAGTGTTGCCTTCACAAAACTCTGAGTTGCTCTACTGATTCATTTCATGATCCTAGCCCAAATCTGCCAGCAATATTTGATTCGGCTTTGTTTCCTACTTGTGCATTCCAGTCATCTATGATTATCAGCACATCTTGTTTAGTTGTGTGATCAGTTTCTTTCTGGGCAGTTGCATAAAAGCTGTCAATTTCTTCCTGATCAGCATCTGAATGTTGATTATGATGATAGGCTTTCCCTAAAGTCTGATTGATGTTTGGTCTGATTTGCATTGTAGTTCCTGACAGCCTGCGCTACATCTCACCTCACTATTAAAAGCAACTTTGTTTCTTCTGCTTTTGTCATTTTCGAAGTAAAACATTTTTCCATTTTCTGACTAAAAAATGTCCAGACCCAGTCCACTTTAGTTCATTCACTCCTAGGATTGAAATGTTTAACATTCCATTTTGCAATTTCAAGGTTACCTTGATTCATGCTTTTCACGTTCCCATTATATGCATCGAACAGCTTTGGATTTTCCTTTTACATCCATTCACGTCAACAACTGAACATCCTTTTAGCCTTAGTCCAGTTATATCCTTAAGAACAGTATGACTCATACTTATTCATCTCTCTTTCCAGTAGCTGACTGAGTGCCATCTGAGCTGGGGGTACCATATAGTAAATGATAGATCCTCCACCACATTTGCCTTCCACTGCCTAGCAGCTAGCTTTTATTTATTTTTTTATTTCTTCAGTTTCTATATCGCCCGATCCCCGAAGGGCTCCAGGCGGTGAACAACAAGATTCAAACAATATTAAACAGGAGCAAATCATACACAGTACACAAACACATAGGCTCCATCCCGTTAATAATCAATAAAACATCCTAAAAACTCATATAAAACAGCGGTTAATAATGAATAAATAAATAAATAAGCAAGAGGCGTCCAGAAAACCCCAATTAAAACCTACCCCAAGAAGGTATTTTATGGATTCCTCTTTCCCCATCACCATTGGAACTGTCTGTTCTCTTCTGCTGATGTTGCCATTGATCCCTGAAGGGGAGTGGATGAATTTTAGTCTGGAGTTTCAGCTGTGACCATTGTGTCATGGAGACTCTTGGATGAGTCTACAGACCAGGGGTAGAGGAACCTCGCGGCTCTCCAGATGTTCAGGAACTACAATTCCCCATCAGCCTCTGTCAGCATGGCCAATTGGCCATGCTGGTAGGGGCTGATGGGAATTGTAGTTCCTGAACATCTGGAGAGCCGCAGGTTCCCTACCCCTGGTCTAGACCCCTCTTCCTCTGAGCTTCACTGGCACACACAAACCCTCTCATCATGTTAATCTGTGGGTCTAAAACAGGGGTCTGCAATCTGTGGCTCTCCAGATGTTCATGGACTACAAATCCCATCAGCCCCAATTGGCCATCCTGGCAGGGGCTGATGGGATTTGTAGTCCATGAACATCTGGAGAGCTGCAGGTTGCAGACCCCTGGTCTAAAATGACTCCACATAGTCAGTCAATTACATAACATATTGTAATGCTACAGCAAAATTTCCTGTATTTCTCAGACTCCCCAGATCTGAATGTGGGGACATCTCACAGGAACAGAGATTATTCTATTTCTAGTTAAGCCCTAATAATTAGTGACAGTGTAAAGGAATATGTAGGAAGGGTTTCATTTGACACTGCCTAGTTCTTTTGACTAGTGAATCATTGTTCTCCTCTGAACAAAGGCAAATTACTCCTGAAAGAGCACCTGAAATCTGCCTTCCACTCTTTGTTTTAGTTTGTGCAAATAGACATTGAAGTAAATGCTTAGCATGATGTCATAAATCAACATGAATAGTTTTGGTCATGCCATCTCACCATGTAGGAAAATGCATAAATCGTCCAGGTACTGGGACAGCTTCCCTAGAAGGAAAAATAAATGGGTTTGGGGCTTTTCAATTTAGAAAAAGACAAAATGAAGGAAGAAGGAAACATGATTACGTGAAAAGAGAGAATAATGCACATCAATGACCAGTGGGTGCAAGACACAACACATAATTAAATCCTGAGCTCGATGCAACAATACACCGTGATGGCTGATAGGTTAGAAGACAGTAAAGGAGGATTGAAAAAGTAATGGAAGATAAGACTATCTGTATCTTTTAAACATAATAGTTAAATGGAACCTCCATGTTTAGTAAGAATACACCTGTGAATGCCAGTTATCAGACAAGGTGATTGGACTGTTGCCATGTTGCCTTGCTTCGCAGCAGAGGCATAGTGGTTAGGAACAAGTTCACTCTAATCTGGAGAACCGGGTTCGATTTCCCGCTCTGCCACTTGAGCTGTAGAGGCTTATCTGGGGAATTCAGATTAGCCTGTGCACTCCCACACACGAAAGCTGGGTGACCTTGGGCTAGTCACAGCTCTTTGGAGCTCTCTCAGCCCCACCCACCTCACAGGGTGTTTGTTGTGAGGAGGGGGAGGGAAAGGAGATTGTAAGCCACCCTGAGTCCTTACAGGAGAGAAGGGGGGTATAAATCCAAACTACTACTACTACTGGCCAATATTTAAAAACTCTCCTGGATCAGACCAGCGCTCCATCTCATCCAGCTTCCTAGGAGGCATAGACAGCCCATGTAGTCAGACTAGGACCGTGGTGGCGAACCTTTGGCACTCCAGATGTTATGGACTACAATTCCCATCAGCCCCTTCCAGCATGGTCAATTGGCCATCCTGGCAGGAGCTGATGGGAATTGTAGTCCATAACTTCTGGAGTACCAAAGGTTCCCCACCACTGGACTAGGATCTGGGAGCCTTGGGTTCAAATTCCATGAAAACTTGCAGGGTAGTCTTAGCCAATCACACATTCTCAGCCTAACCCACCACATAAGGTTGTTGTTCGGATAAAATGGAGGAGAGAGGGATGATGTGAGTCACCTCGGGTTCCCACTGGGAAAAAGGTGGGTTACAAGTGAAGTAAATAAACAAACATCCCCCTGATGTTGCCTTGCAGCATAGGTATGGACATTCCCTTTGGTCACCATGGGTAATAGCCATTCTGGACATCTCCAAGAATCTGCCCAGCACAGTGTTGGAACAGTTTGTGTATCTTGCTGCTCCGGCACCCATACAAAATCACCAGCTCGTGAGTCACCCTTTTAAAATCACAGACTGATATTTGGTCAACAAAACCGCTCTCTGCTGTGAGCGTCTCTGTCAATCACTGGAACTTCCCTGTTCAGTCAGCTTATAAAATCTTGCGAGCAAAGAGCGGAAGGACGTGTTCTGCCTAAACGGCTCAGAAGAACTGCGGAATCTTTATTTGCTCAGGTGGTTAATTCAAACATTATCTCACCGAACAAAGATGTTAGACACCATTACCCTGATTCTGACCTCCAGCGTTCTCCTTGCATAATATCGAAAGGAAAGAGATGTAAATTTGCTCCTATCAATCAAAACGTCAACACAAAAGGTTTGTTCAAATCCTTAAGAAAATCCAGATAATTAGAAACGGTTTTTCAGTCACATCGTTCCAACCCAGCAAGAAATCGTTTTTGTCAGCGGAAGTGATGATCGGACTATGGAAGTGGTTGGGGATGCTGCTGGAATTCTTATCTCACAGTGGCAGGTGCTAGCGAAATTATCTTTTAATGAAGTCAGCTCACCTCACAGTTCCGGGTCGGCTGTGAGTTCCTGGGGGGAGGGGGGGTCCCAACAAATTAACTCTTAAATCCACCATTTGGTGGTTCGAGTGGAGATTAATGTTGCTTTCGTTTTGTTTTTGTTTAATTTACATCCAGTTTTGAAAATAACAAAAGACAGTGCAGCTACAATATAGAACCATGCAGTATATTTATTAGACAGGTTTTTAAGGTGGTAGATGAAAAACCAAGAGCAGCATGGTGCCAGGAAAAAGCAGGTTCAAATCCCCACTTGTGCCATGGAAGTTTGCTGGGGGACCCTGGACCAGCCACACACTCTCAGCCTTGACCCTGGCTAGAATTTGGATGGGAGATCTCCAACAAATACAAGGTTGGCTTGTTGCTGGGGCAGGAGTAACAAGAGTCAGAGAAGGAAAGACTCATTTTCCTTGCCTCCTTCCCCTGCCACATTGCTGCAGTCTCAGACCCCCATTTAAGTAACATCCAAAAGAGCAAGCTTGCTCCAAAAAAATAAGGTCTGGGTGCCCTCAAAGCCCTGGATGCTACTACAACACATGAGAGGGAAGGCAGAAAGGAAGATAAAGGGCCTTCATGTCCCCAACTTTTTTGCTCCCTGCCAAATCAATGGCCAGAAGAGGGAGGGAGGGAGGGAGGCAGGGAGGGAGGGAGGCAGGGAGGGAGGAAGGAAGGAAGGAAGGAAGGAAGGAAGGAAGGAAGGAAGGAAGGAAGGAAGGAAGGAAGGAAGGAAGGAAGGAAGGAAGGATGGATGGATGGATGGATGGATGGATGGATGGATGGATGGATGGATGGATGGATGGATGGATGGATGGATGGATGGATGGATGGATGGATGGATGGATGGATGGATGGATGGATGGATGGATGGATGGATGGATGGATGGATGGATGGATGGATGGATGGATGGATGGATGGATGGATGCCAGGGTGACTCAGAGACAGGCAACAGTAAACCACCTCTGAAAGTCGCTTGCCTTGAAAAATATACAGGGTTGCTGTAAGTCAACTGTGACTTGACAGTAAGAAAAAAAAGGAAAAACCAAATTAACTTACTGAGAGGTCCAGCGAGAGCAGTGTTTTATTGGCTGTATACCTGAACCTTAATTTACACAATTAAGTACATTGAGCCATTGAATGGAACTGAATTCAGAAAGTTGTGATTCTGGTTGCTAATTGGGCAGGAGCAATCAGCATGTTAGAGCTTCTCCCTGAAACTGTGGAATCTGCCTTGAGTCCCAGTGAGAAAGGCAGTCTATGAGTAACAGAAATAAATAAAATAGAGCAACAAGCAGAAGGAGCAATCTACCTTAGAAGTCAAGCTTCAGGATTTCAGAGCCGTAACTTTTTAAAATCTACCACTATGCTCACCTCAGGTGCTCCAGTCCCTCAATCATCCTTGTTGCCCTTCTCTGCACTTTTTCTATCTCTTCGATATCCTTTTTGAGATATGATAACCAGAACTGAACACAGTACTCCAAGTGTGGTCGCACCACTGCTTTATATAAGGGCATGACAATCTTTGCAGTTTTATTATTAATTCCTTTCCTAATTATCCCCAACATAGAGTTTGCCTTTTTCACAGCTGCCATGCATTGAGTTGACATTCCCATGGAACTATCAACTAAGACGCCCAAATCCCTTTCCTGGTCTGTGACTGATAACACTGACCCCTGTAGCGTGTATGTGAAGTTTGGATTTTTTGCCCCATGTGCATCACTATACATTTTGCTACATTGAACTGCATTTGCCTTTTCTTAGCCCACTCACCTAATTTATCAAGGTCTACTTGGAGCTCTTCACAACCCTTTGTGGTTCTCACCACCCTACATAATTTGGTATCATCTGCAAACTTGGCCACCACGCTACCCACCCCTACTTCCAGGCCATTTATGAATAGCACTGGTCTCAAAACAGATCATTGAGGGACACCACTCACTACATCTCTCCATTGTGAGAACTTCCCATTTACAACCACCCTTTGCTTCCTGTTTCTCAACCAGTTTTTAATCCATAGGAGGACTTCCCCTCTTATTCCTTGATTGCTAAGTTTTCTCAATAGTCTCTGGTAAGGAACTTTGTCAAAAGCCTTTTGGAAATCCAAGTAGACAATGTCCGCTGATTTCCCCTTATCCACATGCCTGTTTACATCCTCAAAAAGGAAGATTCTGTGTGTCCGGGATTTTGGGTAAAGTCATCTTGAACTGCTCAATCTAAAAATGGGAATCTTTCACAAGATGGCAGCCAGATTCTCACAGTGTGTTGCTAGTATATGTTTTACTTCATCATGATGTTAACTTTCAACTTGAGGCAGAGGAGAATGAGTGGGATCCACCCATTAGCATGTGAGTAACAATGAAGATAGCAAGGTCACTAGGTGAGGGCATCTGGATAGAAGTAGCCTATAGGCAGTAAACAATCAAAAGGGAACAAAGGACAGGCTACTTCTATTCAGATGGATACCACTCAACACATGTAAATCTAGCTTGCTAATTGCACCCTTTACTTGTTAACAGACAATGGTTCTTTCCCCCACTCTAGACACTCCAACAGATATATATACTCCACTTGCTTTCCTACTATCAGATCCTCTGAAGATGCCAGCCACAGATGCAGGCGAAACGTCAGGAGAGGATGCTGCTAGAACACAGACATACAGCCCGGAAACCACACAGCACCCAAGTGAAGATCTTGTCAATGATCTTCCAGTGTCACATCCAGTTTAGCATTACAACTCTATCTACACACTCATGTGTTAGAGAAGAACACGGGGATGTTGTATCGCACGCCTGGTGGGAGTTTTGTTTCCCAACAAGCATCGGAATTTTGTAATACGTAGACAGCGCCTCCAACATGATGGGAACACATACAAAAGAAACATGTCTACTTCCAGCTCGCTGGAGGGCAGAAACCAGCTTCTCCTGTGATCGTTTAGATGAATCAACAATTGAGGAGAGGCTGCAAAGCACTGCTGCAAATGCCGTTTCGAACAACACCAACCCTCCTTTCCCCTTATTTTGTATTCTGCACCTCTTATGAACCAGCGGCTGCCACCTGCCCATTGTATACATTGAACTAAATGCTTTATAAAAGAGTAGTGTATATAACGATAATGCTTGTCTGATTGCTATACTTACACGTTTGGAGAGATGCATGATGAAAATAAATGTAGGTGTTCCTTTATTTTTAAAAACGCAGAGATTAGCACTGGCGTTGTTAGAGATCTCTGTTGACCTCCCCACCTTGCTTCCACTTTGCTGGGCATCTGCCGCTGGCCCTGAATCCATTTCTTTCTCTCAAGGTCAACTTGATTGCCGGAACGTCCTGGCAGGGGGTCAGTGCCTCCTTGACTGCATTAACCACGCAGGGGGCTGGAAGGCAGCTGTGCCCCGATCAAAGGAAGAAAAATAGGCATCCAAGAGCACATTTAGGCTGTAATGGCAGCCTCCTGTTTAGTGGAACAAGGGCGTGGTTGTATGCTGCAAGCATAGAATGAGGATGAAAGCACGCAGTCAGGAAACGAGGCCACAGGCCTGACACCAGAAGATGAGCTTTGGACCGCTTCTGCCGCATCTCCAAATAGGCTAATTTGCAAATGAGAGAGTGGATGGCATGCCAGAGTTACCATGAAAATCAAATATGGATCCTGTCAAAACCCGATGAAGGTGAACAGAGACGACGAGGTTGCACAGCCTATAATTATACTCCAGCATCGTTAATATGGCTACCTTGTTGTCACTTTTCTGCAGCTCTCTTTCTGCAGCTCTCTCCAGATGTGGGTTGAATTCTGGGACGAACTGCTGATTTTTATGTGTTCGGAAAGAGAGTCTTGATTATCTTGGTTTGTTTGGTTTTTGCTTCTCCACCCCAGGAGCCTCTTGGAATTGGTTTTCCACCAAATTCCATGTAATCTTTAATTCTGATTAAGGTGTTTTCTCCACAGTACAGTCTTGTATGGTTTCACTGCAGATTTAGCACAGGGAAAACAGAGCTTCCTTAGGCAAGTTTTCTCTGCCTTAGCCCCCTGGAGCAATCATTCCCCTCCCTCTACAACCCCAGAAGACTTGGTCTTTGCTTTATCATAATTTGACTTCACTATATTATACGATGTTATATCAATCTGGCAGCCAGGTTCTCTTGAGTTCCCAGTATTCATTAAAGCAAACAGTACACCACTAGCCCTTGTTGTGACAGAGATACAATGAGAAAGGTTTCTCTCTGCGACAAAAGGGGATAGAAACTTACAGGTGTAAGTGCCACCAAGTCACGACTTTCAAGGGGAGTGAGAGACGCCGTTTGCCATTGCTTTAGACCCCCATCTGAATACCGACCCTCCATAGCTTCCAAGTGCTGACAAGATCAAGCTACACCATGCCACTATCCCCCCTTTGCTAAAGGCTTCTTTTAAAAACTACAATTAAATGTAGGAATTTAAAGAACCTTCTAACAAATTGTTATAACACTATAACCAGAGGTGGGATTCAGCCGGTTCGCACCACTTCGGCAGAACCAGTTGTTAAAATGGTGCTTGTAATCAACCAGTTGTTAAATTATTTGAATTCCATCACTGGAACTGGTTGTTAAATTGACTGTAGGAGACTAGAACTGAAAACATGGCATTTGTGTGGGACTGGGAAAGATGGACTTTCCTGTGCACACGGGCATCGCCACACCTCTGCTCTGATCTTTCCCAAAACATTGCAGCACAACAGGTTTGGAAAAGATCATAGGAAACTTGGGGAACCCCCGGATGTGCACAGAAGCATCATGATGTTGTGGGAAAGGGGTGTGGGTTGGAGGGTGGGTGGGTGGGTGGCAGAACTCCCTTCCCAGTAGCCGCATAACCAGGACAAACAACCTGTGTGAAAGTGGCCTAAATCTGCAACGTGTCCCAGTCTCCATTTTAAGCAAGCTACAAGCCACAGACTTTGGCCTGTCCTGTCATACCATGAAAGACCACTTTTTTCTTCCCTCCTCCCTTCTATCTGCACTTAACAATCCGATGCAAGAGTTTTATGGAACCTGAAAACTTGAGCTAGCTATTTATGATCTTCTGGTTGCTTCTAATAATAAGGTATTTGCACAACTGCTGGTTTTGGACAGCTAAGAATTTACTAGATTTTGGATTTTCTGAGAGCTCTCTTTTCAGACGGAAGAGGAAATGTTTTCTTTATTTCAATCTGGAACTCAAGCAATTTATGCTTTGAAAACTAGCTAGGTGCTGACAAGTTTAATTTACCACTCAGGAGACGCCATTTCTAAAAGCATACGTGGCTCTCCCAGTGTGTCGAAGGCTTTGCCGTCCTCCTGTGACATTCTTGCACGGCTAATGAGAGGCTGCACTGTGACAGGTGAATGAGTACAATTTGTTCTTTTGATAAATCCTCCGTTTGTAACAAGATGAGAAACACTCGGCAGCTTTGTATGGTACACTCCTCTGAAGGCATGCTATATCAATCAATCAATCAATCAATCAATCATTAGGCATCAATAGTACAAGCTAGATAACAGACCAAAACATTTGATCCCCATTAGTTCATTAATATATTAGTTAACAATTCAGCTGCTAGCTCTATTATCTCAGCTGATCGATTGTCCAAAAGAAAACATACCCAAGATATTGTAGGGCAATCCCTTACATGGGAGGGTAATATATTGGAGAAATCAGGTCTATAATAAGCATGTTTAGGGCAAATGCATAAAATATGTTCTACAGTTTCAGTAACGCTAAAACAATAAGAGCGCATCCGTTCTTGCAAGGGTATCCTTTAAAAGGGCCCATTAACAGCATGCTATATACGGGGTGCCCTTCTGGGCCTTCCTAGCATGGTTTCCCAGTTAGGGCAGGCTTCAAGATTAGTGTTTCGTGGACCTTTGGTCTGGGAAGTATTTTGGGAGAGGCACCCTTTTGCTGCAACATGGCATTTTCAAATGACTTTAAAATGGTGGCAGTGTCCTTGTGGTGGCCATGAAGACACAGTCATGCCTTGGTTGGCCTTAGGGCACAAAGGTCTATGGTGAAATGTAGGCCTTGTTTTCTTTTGACCTTGTGCAAGCAAGTGGAACCAGCCCAGATTAGAGCCATCATGGTCGGGGGCAGAGCATCCAGCTAAGACAAGGGTGAACTGAGTGTAAATCCTTGCTGAACTATGCATCTCATTATGTATTCCAGGAATAGTCATGCTGTCTCAGTCTAACCTACTTCACAGGGTTGCTGTAAAGATAAGATAGTGGAGAGGAGAGCCCTAAACTATTTGCAGAATCTAATCCAGCATTCTGTTTCACCCAGTTGCCAATCGAATTCCTCAGGAAGCACATAAAGGAATCATACAGGCAATATTGCTTCCTTTTTATTTTTTCTCTAACTTTTACATTCAGAGGTATACTGCATTTGTGTATGGAGGTTCTATTTACAAAAAAAGCCATGTTTGTTTCCAGTAATCTAATCGCTTTTTTCAGCCATCTAAACTACCTGCTATCATGTAAGCCATATAGGATAAGCACAACAAAAGAGCCTTGTGGTACCTTAAAAACTGACAAATGTATGATGGCATAAACTTTTGTGAGGCACAGTTTACTTTTTCAGAATCATTTTGGGAAGATTTTTTTTTACTGTCTTGAATTCATTACCAGACAATTTTCTTGGTTGATCCCGTTATGGGAGAAGGAAGGGGAAAAACTGTTGATCTTCTCCGCATCTTCAACCTACATATTTCCAGAGAAAAGGAATTTGAGAATCTTTGACCTTCAAAAGCAACTCCAGTCAGAATAATAGAGGCAGAACTGGGACCCATGATCTGACACAGGGCCAGACTACACTATGCATTTTAAAATAAATCAGGTCTGCCATTGCATTCCTCACAACCACACAGGAGCTGCAGATGTTACCACCAGGAAAATCACCAAAATATTTTCCTGAGTCGAGTTACCTGACTACACTGGCTCCAGGTCAGAACATAGAGACCAGTGCAACTCAGAAGTCCTTAAGACCAGTAGATGTGATTTTATTGATGTTCTTAAATACCCTGATTTGTTCTGCAAAAGATGTATTATGCTTTCTTGTATTGAGTCTAGTGTATCCTGTTTAAGTTTAGCCTTGTTTGAGTTAAGTAAAGTGTCATTTTAGGTAAACTGTATTAGAGAAATGTAGTATTTTAGAATGGTTAATATTAGAGGCACAAGGAAGTTGGCTCTGGAATTTAGTTTGAGCCAACACCCAGCCAACTCCTGAGCAAAGACAAAGACCCCTATGGTTTTGCAAATCGAATCTGATGACAGCACCCCAGATGTCCCAGCCGTTGGAAAACGTGTCGGGACCACCATTGGACAGTTTGAACTTTCTTTGGTTGCGGGACTGAGGCACGGGAGCCTCAGGATATAACTGAAGGAAACAGCCCGTCTGATAACAGAGATAACTGGGTGCGGTAGCAGGCCCACCCAGTTCTATGAATGGACCTTCTCCGCTCTCCATTTCAGCACCATTGTAAAGCCTCGCGAGAGGACGCTTGACAGCAAGATTTCATGGTCCCATTCACAAAAGTTGTAACAGTATCTTTCTTTTGTATTGATGTTTCTTTATTGGTGTAAGGTAAGGGACCTACCCCTTTACCTGCCCCCTTACCTGCCCCTTTGCCCCCTTTGATGTATGTGTATAAAGGTTCTTGCACTTGGCTACGAAGGCGCGATTCCCCTGCCCAAGCTGCAGCAACCACTTCCGAATAAAATACTTCGCCTCACTACATTGCCTGAGCTGAAATCACTTAATGTTACCCGAGCAGCAGCGGTAACACAGAGAAGATTGTTTTTAAGTCTGCCGTGGCCCAATTCAGCTTGGGATCTTGGGGTGGGGTTTGGGAGGGAGAGCAGAGGCAAATTTATGGGAAATAATGCCTGTGGCATCAGCGCCCCCCTCAGGTATCTAGCTCGGAGGTCAGTCACCTTGCTGACCGGCCATGCACCTTGTTGCTGGCTCAGGGTAGCTGGATCCTCTCCCTGAAGCTCAGCTCAGCATAGGGCAGGTGTGGCACCATGAGTGGCTGAGTGGCTCCAAGGGGCCAGACTGCAGGTGGAGCAGAGCAAGGCACATGGATGGACAGGGCAGCTAAAGCAGGCAGGCAGGCAGGCAGGGATGATGCCCACCTTCAAGTGGCACCCAGGGCATGTGCCATACAACCCATACCTTACATATGTCACTGAGCAGAATCTCCTGCCTCCCACTCTGTGCCATTTACCAAGCCGAAACAGTTCAGCAGGGGTGTTATTTGCATAACTTTGGAGCTTGTGTAGTTTGACCCTTAAGAACATAAGAACATAAGAACTAGCCTGCTGGATCAGACCAGAGTCCATCTAGTCCAGCACTCTGCTACTCGCAGTGGCCCACCAGGTGCCTTTGGGAGCTCACCTGCAGGAGGTGAAAGCAATGGCCTTCTGCTGCTGCTGCTCCCGAGCACCTGGTCTTCTAAGGCATTTGCAATGTCAGATCAAAGAGGATCAAGATTGGTAGCCATAGATCGACTTCTCCTCCATAAATCTGTCCAAGCCCCTTTTAAAGCTATCCAGGTTAGTGGCCATCACCTCCTCCTGTGGCAGCATATTCCAAACATCAATCACACGTTGCGTGAAGAAGTGTTTCCTTTTATTAGTCCTAATTCTCCCCCCCAGCATTTTCAATGTATGCCCCCTGGTTCTAGTATTGTGAGAAAGAGAGATAAATGTCTCTCTGTCAACATTTTCTACCCCATGCATAATTTTATAGACTTCAATCATATCCCCCCTCAGCCGTCTCCTCTCCAAACCTGAATAGGGCAGGTATGGCACCATGAGTGGCTGAGTGGCTCCAAGGGCCAGACTGCAGGCGGAGCAGAGCAAGGCACATGGATGGACAGGGCAGCTACAGCAGGCAGGCAGGCAGGGATGATGCCCACCTTCAAGTGCCCTCGTACCCTTAGTACGAGGCAGCTTTCTGCATTCCCAGATGGACCTTGATCCAACCAGGCAATACGTGGTTCTTAAAATTCACACTTCAACACAACTGCTAAATGTGCTTTGCTGATTATGCAGTGACTCACCCATCCTCAAACCATGGCTCCAAACTCATTTTGCCAGTTACTAATAATGTACTCAGACTGACAGACTGTCACACAAACTCCGAACTGAAAACTTTGTTTTGCTGGTGATAGTTCACCCAGGCCAGCATCTGCATTGAGAAAATTAGAATTCAAAACATAAATGAAACTATGCACATGCAAACTTTATATAAATGGTGTTCAAGGGCAGTCCAACCTCCCTGGGGAAAAGGTCAGTAACAGAATGCGAATAATTGCCACAACAGCCGCAGGCAGAAGACTGGTAATGTTGGGGGGTGCTGAAGAGAGCATGGCTGCTTGGTCACCTTTACATAATTGTTAGGAGCTAAGAACATTGGTGGAGGAGCTGCGTGGCATAGTGGTTAAGTGTTTGCACTGCCACTCACACGGTCAGGAGTTCGAGCCCCCTGTGGGTCAGATATCCTGGCAGCTGGCTCATGGTCAACTCAGCCATCCATCCATTTCTTGGTCAGTAAATGAATACCTAGCTCATAGCTAAAGGGTAAAGAATAGCTGGGGAAAGCAATGGCAAACTACCCCACAAATGAGGCTTGCCTAAGAAATCACTGCTCGTAGTGGTACCCCAGTGATGGACACAACTGAAGGAGAAACTTTACTTTTTTAAAGAACATTGGTGGTATACCACTGGTATTTCTTCATTTCCCACTTTTCTCTTCATTTTCCCACTTTTGGGACTCTCTCTCTTACTCTCACTCAACCAGGTCTTGTTCAACTGAAATGAAAATAGTTTGCAAAAGTAGTATTGCTTGGATATTTGTTGCACGTTTGGATAAAAGCTTAATTGTGTGAAGAACTTTACATTTTAATCCATGAAGTTAATGGTTTAGCATTCTTGTGATATATATTAAAAATTAGATTTTGGACAGTGGTTTCTTGCTTATTATTTTCTTAGACTTTGGTACCACTCCCCCTTTATATTAGTTTCCTAGGAGTAATCGGCCGCTTCTTCCCTGAAGAGTATCTCTCTCCCAAAGTCAATCCTGCCTTTCTTCCACCCAACTCATTGGAGCAGAATGTTCTTTGGAAGACCCATATATGTAATGGATGTGTGAATGTGCCTTCAAGTTGCCATCAAGTTGCAGTCAATTTATGGCGACCCCATAGGGTTTTCAAGGCAGGTGATTAAGCAGAGGTAGTTTGCCTTTGCTGTCCTTTGAAAAGTCTTCCTTGGCAGTCTCCCATCCAAGTACGATCCTGCTCAGCTTCCGACATCTGTTATACCATTCCACATCCTGCCTTCAGGAATGTCACTTCAGAAACAGCTACCTCCGTCATAGGCTTAGAACTGTCCAACATTCTGTAAGTCGTCCCCCCTCCCCTGATAGCAACTATTTTGTGGCTGGTCCTGCCTCCCATGGCAGCCATTTTGTGGTGTGGTATCCACTGCACTTTCTCAGAATTCCAGAAGTACTCACAGGTCTTGTGAAGTAATCAGAGATATTCTGTCTTATTGGATTAGTGCTATCAATGTACAGGTCTATGGATGGCATCTCCAGATTGGGAAATTCCTGGAAAATTGGAAGTTGGGGCCTGAGCAGTTCAAAGCAATGTATAAACTTCTTCCCCCCACATACACAGCAGGCACCTTGTGAGGTAGGTGAGGCTGAGAGATTTCTGAGAAAACTGTAACTAGCCCTGCAGGAATGTGTAGGAGTAGGGAATCAACCTGGTTCAGATTAGAGTCCGCTGCTCTTAACCACTACACCACTCTTTTTCCAGACCAGTTTGTAGAGAGGCTTCCAGTTTCTGAATCCTGCACTAAACGGAAATGATGGAACAGTTTAATCCCCATCCCCTCAACTGAGCTTCACTGGGAATTTAGACTATATCTTGCAGGAACACATCCCAAGGATGAATCAGAGGTCACTAGTGCTTCAGTCACCACTGGGGATTAGTCCACCTCACTTCTGGAGCAGATGATTCATGCTGGGTGCAGGGACAGCCTGTGCTCAGAATGTCTGATTAATGTTGCTTGAGAGATCTGGAAAACTTGTTCTTGGGAGTGCCAACCCCTACCTTCAGTGGTGGAATTCGAAGTGACAGTTCATACACAGACCGAGGGCCAAGATACCCCTTCCTTTACCCTGGCAGGTCAGCCAGACTTACTCAAACCTAATGGTAAATATCCTGCTGAGTATTCACCATGATGTCTGGTAACCTGCTGGAGGACGCCTGAGGGCAACCAGGCACTTCTCTTGAGGTAGACAACTAGGACTTTGTGTCCAATTGTGGTCAAGCTGCTTGGATCAAATTTGTGTGTGTCAAAATGTGAAAAAAGATGAATTCCAAAATGCTCTGGAATTCCCTCACCACACCCCGGAATGCCACCACCACGTCCCCGCATCAGCACACACCTGTAGCATCACGCACCCCCCGCCTCCTAGGCATGGACCTCTGTGGGGTACAATGTCATAGAGTCCACCCTCCAAAGCATCCATTTCCTCTAGGAGAACTGATCTCTGTAATCTGAAGATGACCTGCAATTCCAGTGGGTCCCCTGGCTGGTATGAGGTAGGTATCTCTATGCCAAACCCTCCCTGAGGTTTTAAGAGGCTGCTCTTCTGGCTTGTGCATGCTCCGGGGGCCTAATCTGATGCTGACTTCTCCTTTTGGCATGTTCCTGGCTGCGGTCCTCTGCCTGAGCCCTGCCTCCCTTCTGAGTCACATTCCAAACCTGCCAGGCGTTGAGGCTCCAGCTGGCACATTTCTGAGAATGGCCTCAACCTTGCATGATGTAGTGGTTATAGGAACAGCAGACTCTAATGTGGTGAACCAGGTTTGTTTCCATGCTCTAACACATGAAGCCTGCTGGATGACCTAGGGCCAGTAACAGTTCTCTCAAGACTCTCTCAGCCTCACCTACCACACAAGGCACCTGTTGTGGGGAAAGGAAGGAAATGTGATTGGAAGCCACTCAGAGTCTCCTTAGAGATAGATAAAAACAGGGTATAAAAACCAACTTCTTCTTCTTGCATCGTTCTCCACAGCACCCTGGTTGGGTTTCTTGACCCAGTGGTGCCCTGGGGGAGGCTGTCCCCCAGCTATTTCCCCTGCAGAATTCCCTCCACAGCAAGTGAGTGTGGGCATGGGACCACTGCCCCCAAACACCCAGTTTGCTCACATGATTGGAATGGTTTCCTCAATACAAAACAGGGTACATGTCCAGATGCAGATGAAATCAGAGGTGGGATCCAGCAGGTTCTCACAGGTTCCGGAGAGTAGGTTACTAATTATTTGTGTGTGCCTAGAGGGGGTTACTAATTGGTGATTTTGCCATGTGATTTTTGCCTTAGTTACACCCCTCCTCTCAGCAGTAGCGCACAGAACTTGAAGCAGTCTAGCAGGAGGTGCACCGGCGTGCGTGGCAGCCTGCGCCTGCGTGCATTCGTTTCCCGCCCAAGGACCGGCGCAGCGGCTGCGTCCTTGCCACAGCCCCGCCCAGGAATGCCCCACCCACGGAATGCCTGGCCACGCCCCCGTTGTGCCACGCCCAGCCCCATTGGCGCTACGCCACAGTTTGAATCCCACCACCATGGGAACCTGTTACTAAAATTTTTGGATCCCACCACTGGATGAAATGAAACAACAATGATGAAAGGGAGGACAGGGGAGTGTCATAAGCCTTGGGTTAGGGTTGAAAGGAGGTATATAAATAAAACGAAACAACTGAAGCGGCCGTGGCACTTAAGACATTAGAGAACTCTCAAACCATCTCTGCTAACTAGAATGAGTCCTCTTGAAGGCTCCTTTGCCTTCCGCAACACACACGCTGCTCTTCTTTGCTCTTTCTGCCGCAGCATCAGTAGAACTGTGGAAGAGTAAATAGGAGTTTGTCATCTAATCAGTTCCTAAGTGCTCATGGAAATAGGGGGAGGAGGCGGGATCCAACCCTCTAATAAGAAGGTTGATTTATGTTCTTTAGCAGGTTATTCTAATCATTGGCTCCCATTAAATGCAGCCCCTGATGTTTTTCAAAATGAGTATGACTCACCCCGCTATCAGCGATGGAGACGAATAGGAAATAAAAAAAAGATAGGACCCGAGTTAGCAGCAAAACTTGGCAAAAGTGTTGAAATCTAAAAGTTGCCTGACACTGTGTGAGTTCCCCTCCCCTTTGGCCTTTTAAATTTTAAAAAAATATTTTTAATGTATCAAATATTCAAACCACTTACTGTCATTTTTAGGGCAGGTTGGGGTCAGCTAGGTCAGCCACACTCATCTTTAGAGGAGGAAAAGGCCATGTTCTAGGCACCAGGCCAAAGACATTGTAAAAATAATTTTAAGGGAATACTATGATTGCTCAGAGATCACCTCAGACCTCTTGCTGCATAGCTGAATGTGAGAATGTTTCAGAGTTTGTTAAAGACATTAAAGACACACACACCAGTAAATAAAGAATTCCAGGGGGAAAGTACTGACACCCCCTTTACCTCACCTGCCATGCTAGGATTGCCAACTTCCAGGTGGGGCCTGGAGTTCTCCTAGTAGTTAGAACTGATCTTCTGATCACAGAGGTCAGTTCCCCTGGATGGAATGGCAGCTTGGAAAGTGGACTCTATGGTAGACTATAAAATCTAGGAGAAATAGACGTCCTGGAGTGACATCACATCTCTACTGTGTTCCATTCTCTCTCCAAATTCAGGCCCACCACATTCTGGTCACAAATATCGAAGAATTTCCCAGGTCAGAATTGGTAACCATGATGCAGATACCCTCTAAGGGAAAGGGCTGACAAGTAGCGTTTCACCCTGACTATGATAACGGACTTAGGGTTTCCAACTCCAACTTGGGACATTCCTGGAGATTTGAGAGTGGTACCTGAGAAGGGGAGAGTTTGGAGAGGGGAGGGAGCTCGTGAGGGATAGTGTGATGCCATCGAATCTGCCTTCTGAAGCTGCAGTTTCCTTCAGAGAAACTGATCTCTGTAGTCTGGAGAACAGTGGTAATTCTGAGCAGGCTCCGGGACCCACCTGGACGATGGCAACCCTAACAAGTTGCAACATATTTAACTTTGTTTTTAAGGACATAGGGATTCTTCAATTGATCAGAAACAAGAAAGTATGTACTGCTATAAATCAGTTCATTCCCAGAAGCACACCACCACCAAACTGCCTCTAGAAGCACACTGTTACTGCCAGGCTCCCAAAATTTATGCTAGGCCTAGCCAATCCACAGTTTTTTCTCCCTGCATGTCAATCACAGAGCCCAATACTGAAAGTTCACTTCACACCTCCTTTTATAATCTGTACATTATTGTATATTTAGCTGGCTTAGCCTGACTTTGTTTCGTCTGCCACAGAAGTCCAGGATGTGACTTTTGCCAGATTTTTGGAGTTTGGGGCTAGATCTGTTGACGGGTGGGCATCTGGACTCTGCCCCAAATGTTCTCACCAGTTGTCTGGAGGCTGTATTGAAGTTGAATCCATCAAAGATGGAGGTCCTGTGGCTGGGGTGGGAAGGAGCAGGCAGGAGTTGTCAATTGCTGACTCTTCATCTCCTGCACCAACCACCAAGAGTCGTGGTGTGATCCTTGATGCCTCCTCATCCATGGAGGCTCAAGTCACATATGTTGCTCACCAGGCTTCTTATCACCTTCACCAGGTGAGACTATTGGTACCCTACCTGTCCTAAACTGACCTAGCTACAGTGATCCACGCAAGGGTCATCTCTAGATTGAAGTATTGCAACTCACTCTACGCAGTGGCTTCCATCTTCCCCTCCCCTCTTTCTATGTATGTAATTGAGGTTATTAAGTATTGTATTTTAGTGAATTGAGTTATTTATCAGTCTCCATCTAGGGTTTCAATCGGATTGTTCATTTGTGGCTTTATAGTTTTATGATTATGTGTGATTATATGTTGGTAGCTGCTCTGAGCTTGTATGGGGAAGGTGGCATACAAACTGAATAAAATAATAAATTATTCATAAAATCCATAACTATTGCTTCCTTGGGAAATTAGACTGTGTCCCTCCTTAGACTGCAGGTGGAAAAGAACATATAGTAGAATGGTTCTCTAAACAAAAAAGTCCTTTTATGTAGAAAACTAGAATGTCAGGGAGAAGGATTCTACCTTAGTCTCATCTCTGACCTGCTTATAGGGTTGCTATCCTCCAGGGAGGGGCTGGAGTTCTTCCAGAATTGCAACTGGCAACTTTGGAGGGCAGATTCTCACATTTCTGCGGAGCTTTCCTTCCTCCCTATACTCCCTAGTCCCTAGGCTCTGCCCCCAAATTTCCTGGATTTTCCCAACCCAGAGTTGACTAGCTCCCACTTATTTGGTTCTTATGCGGTCTAAACTGTTTTGTAAGGAGCATTTTTTTACAGTGAAATAGTACAAGCTCAAGACAATCAACCGCCTCCATGAGATCCAGTCCTGGGTCTTTGTTCAGCGCTCTCTCAGTATGCACAAGATTAGTTAATTTTTTTCAACTTTGCTACATTCCAGACATTTTTCAACGTTTTCACCATCATATCATCAGCCTTTGGAGGCAGCCGCCAGATCCCAGATCATAGGGTGATGTAGGTCCATCAATTCCAGAATGGGTGATTACAATAAAAAGATAGGATGTATCATTAACTTGAATGCACCTTCTCCTACTGACCCGCTTTTGACAACCTTAACAATAGTTTTGAAATAGTGCTGCATGCCCCCAGGCTTGGTTGCCAACTCTGGGATTAGAAATTCCTAGAGATTTATTGGGTGGATCTGCAAAGGGTGGATTTGGGGAAGCAGAGGCCAGAGGGACTTCATTGGAGTACAGGAGGGTAAAACGGCTTACAGCTTTGTAAAACGGTGCCCATGGGTCACCCTGAGCGCCATGCCCTCCACCTGCTCCCCCCAAACTCCCTGAATTCAGGGCAGGGGCGCAGTTGAAAGTCCCACCTCCAAACTCCACATGGAGTTCGGGAAAGGGTCCAGCCCGGTTCACCATGCCCCCAAACGTCACATGGCGTTTGGGAGTGGTGGGGCCTGGGGGCAGTTTGATGCTGGTTTTGCCCAGGCTTTGGCACTGAGGTTACAGGCACTGCTGGTGGTACCTCCCCCCTCCCCGACAACCAAGGCTAGAAAAACACTGTACGCTGTAGATGCACAGTTGTGGTTTTATAGTTATATTCTGCTGGAGTTTTTGTTTATTATTAGTTTGTGTTAAAATTGTTATATGAAATATTTTTATTTTTATTACTCACATTTCCTACTAAGTTGTGTTGGAAGGAAGGCACACTACAAATATTTTAATACATAAAATAATTTTTTAAAAAAAACATGCATATTCAAGACCTTTATTCCTTATTTTATTGTGCTAAAGCCAAAGGGCTGGAGGAGGCATTTGAGATCTTTACACATACCCTGTGGAGCTCCCATCCTCGGGAAAGTCATGAAATCGTTCATGTCGCATTTCTGCCAGTCGTGTAATCTGCTTTCATGTTTGACAGTGATTTGATTTTCAGAATATAGTCTTTGTTCTTGGAGCCTTTGTAGGCATTAAGAAAACTTCTCAATGCTGGGAACAATATGTTGTATCCGTTTTAACATTTTCATTGAGTGACAAGAAAAATCAGATTGTTTAAAACCACATTACTTTCCTGCTGAACTGTACTCACAAGGAGCAGAGGAAGATCGGCAAACCCCCTTTCATTGCCTGTTCTAACATTGGCAGTGTTTCCTTTAGGGCTGTCATGCCTAACCACCAGCGGGAGCTTGGGGGAGGGGAGGTGAGGATATTGGACATGTGTCATTCAGGGACATAGCTACAGAAAATGGTGCTCAGGACAAGCATTGAAATTGCACACACACACCCATACACACACACATACCCCAGACTCCACTGCCCCAGTGTAGCCTGCACAGCCCTTCCTCAGGAGCTAAGATGACTAGAGTCAATCTCTTTAGTTAACAACTAGGGTTGCTTGCGAGTCAGGGCGCCCACCCTCCCTTGCCTGGACTCTGCTGCCTTAGCACATCATCCCCAGCCCTTCCAAAATTAGTTTATGCGAATGGTTTCAAGTTTCTGCTCTTTGCTCTGGGCTTTGTAAAAAAAATTGCCTTCGGTCTGATTATTCAATTTTTTTGTCCTCAGTCCAGGACAAAAAAAATAACTTTGTGGAGGTCTCTGACGTAGGATATAGAGATGATTGCCAGTTGAATTGGCTTTAAAACGAAATTAGGCAAACTCATGGAGGAGTTGTCTACTGTGGAACCTACATTTGCAGAGGCAATCATGATCCAAATACCAAATGCAGTGGAAACTTTGGCCTCCATAACCTTCTCTTGTCAATCTCTTTTAGGGACCAGAACTACAGTTGCCAACTCAGGATTTGGACATTCCTGGGCGGAGGAGGGGGGGGCACCAAGCAACCCTAGTTGTGTTAACTAGAAGGAAGGAGGGGGGGGGGAGAGAGAGAGAGAGAGAGAGTATGTAACTTTCCATCAATATCACTCTCCCCAACACTCACCTGACCTCCAGCAGAAACCGGGTATTCCCATCTTCTTGGAAAAGTCTTATTGGTCAGAGATGATTCAAGACAGAAAACCTCAATGATGTTGTAATAGAAATAACTTGTGCTTTTGCACCACAAACAAATGCACCACAAACTGTCTGGTCCAACTTATGTGCCCACAGCTTCTCTTGATATAATTCCAAGAAATTACAGAGATAAAATCTCATTGCTTCTGAGGATTTTATTGTCTAATTTCACACTCAGACCGAAGAAAGCCATTCCCCATCAATCTGCTAGCCTCTTAGAACCAAATCATTGGCCCACTGGAGTAAATGAAAATGTAGACACTGATTTATTGGGAATGAGGCTCCAGGCTCTTATTAAGCAGTTAGTTCATAGCAACCCTTTTTGGACAAAGCTGTGGGCTACAGAAAAAAAACAGGATGCATGACCATTCGCTCCAATGAACTGCCATGCTGTAGGCCATGGTGAAGACGGACAGGCAAAACTATTGGTTCAAGATCAGGCCTATTTTCCTACCCCAAGATGTTGCATTGCATGATTCAAAAGACCTTCCCAAGAGGATTCCTTGAAATTTTGCAAAGCATTCAGAGGAATAGGGTTGACAACCTCCAGATGGAACTTGAAAATCTCCTGCTATTACATCTCCAGGGTGACTGAGATCAGTTTCCCTGGAGAAAATGGTTGGTTGGAGGGCCGATGCTTTGGCATTATACTCCGCTGAAGTCTTCTCCTCCCCAAACCCTGCCTTTCCATGGCTCCACCTCCAAAACCTTCAGGTATTTTTCAACGTAGGCCTGGTAATCCTACTGAGGAACAACAAAACACATGCAGGTGTCAGGACACCGAATGAATCTGCATGAAAAAATTAGACTTGCACCTAGTCATCCCAGAGCTCTCCAATGGCTCAGTGTTCCATTTGATAGTTCTGAAGGGAAACTACTGCTCTTAGAAAAACTGCTAAACCTGCTACTAATGGCAGAAATAAATGTTTTTGATTATAATGTACAATTGATCATTTATAGATTTTTCCCCTTTTAGCTTCAATAGTTTACTTTTCTGGGCCAGCTGGTTTAAAAGCCAGATCCATCACCAGGGCCTCCCCAGCTTTGATCATTCTGCTTACCCCATTTGTTCTAAACTTATCTTAAAAAGTGGAGGAGCCAGAGGTGTAGCAAGGGGGAAAAGCACCCGGTGCATCGGTGCATCTTCCACCCCGGAATGCCCCACCACCGCCCCGGAACGCCTCCCCCTCCACAGGGGCGTGGCCAGCGGTGGGATTTAAATAATTTAACAACCAGTTTCGATGGTGGGATTCAAATAATTTAGCAACTGGTTGTTTATAAACACCATTTTAACAACCAGTTCTGCCAAAGTGGTGCGTACCTGCTGAATCCCACCACTGGGCGCGCCCCTGGTGCATCATGCGCTTCCCCCTTGGAGCTACGCCTCTGGGAGGAGCTCAAAGAGAGCAGTGACTCAGCATAGCAGCCGGAACCAGAAAGCCACATTTGTTATGGGACATAGTATATAGGAGAAGTGATGGTTGTTTGGGCCAGCACACTGAAATCATGCCTGCTACTGATTACATTGATCATAGGACTGGTCCATAAACTAGGGAGGGTGGGAGGAATATGATTTTGACTTATATGCCTATTTTTATTGATATTTTTATTTTGCAGAAAACATTTATACATTGACAATACCCATTTAAAAAAGTGAAGCAGAGACACTTAAAAATAACAACCGGCAGTATGCAAGCAATAAAAACAGCAATAAGGTCATTAACAAAGTTACTCTAATTTTGTTTTAGAAAATAGGTGAACACAGTCATACTCCGACTTGAATACCAGTGATAAAAATGAAAACAACAGAGAAATTAAATCAGATTACGCAGGATAATGCTCTTGTGTTGGTAATAAAAGTCATAGCAGAACCTAGAAAAATAACTTTGCAAAAGATTTTGGGAAATAAGAATGTTGTTGCCTGATGGCTGAAAGACTACAGATTTCACACAAGGCACATATCTGAGGAGGGATGTCAGTCCAAAGTCTTAGCACAGCAAAAGAAAAACTCTGTACTTGATTCTTATGCTTGCTTCTAACAGTAAATGAAGCAGTGCAGGATCTCTGAAGTTAATCTTAACTGATGAACAGTTTCACAAGGTAGAAATCTTTCAAATAGCCTGGCCCCAGTTCAGTGGTGGGGTTCAAACATTTTAACAACAGGTTCCGATGATGGTGGGATTCAAATAATGACTGTTTAAAAGTATTTTAAAAAAATTTTAATAACACTTTTTTATTTTAAGTATTAAAAATATTAATACTTAATTAAAAATATTTTAAGTATTAAAAAAGTGATGTTTTGAATTTTAACAACAGGTTCTACAGAACCTTTGGAACCCCCTGAATCCCACCTCTGCCCCAGTTCTAGTGGTGTAGCTATGTTGCTCTGCCAGCACAAAAGAGTATCAAGGCACTTTAAAGATTAATAGATTTATTTTGGTTAATGTACTGCATTTGCCTCACTCGTTTGTACGGCAATAATCATAGCTGCTTCCTCATAGAGGATGTGAGGGTGGATCCAAGAGAACAACATAAAAACAGCATAAAACAAAACCAAGGAAAATTATTCTTAAAATAACCAAAAATGTTCCCCAACCTCAACCCCACCCCCTTCCAGGAAAACCAAACACACAGAAAAATGTGAAGTCATATTTTAAAACAAATTAGAAATTAAATCATTGAAGTAATGTTTTAAAACAAATTAGAAAATCAGTCTGGAGGACATCAGACAGACACAGAACCAGAAGGTCTTCCTAGAGAGGCATTATTCCAAAGCAAAGACTAGAGCCGCAGAACCACAAAAGACTTAGCCGTGAAGGTGAGTCCAGCTGAATGACTTTTATCCTTTTTGCCCATGCTTAGACATCCATCCATCCATCCATCCATCCATCCATCCATCCATCCATCCATCCATCCATCCATCCATCCATCCATCTTCTGTATTTCCTGGTGGTTCATTCATTCATTCATCTTCTCTACTTCCTGGTGGTTCATTCATTCATTCATATTCTGTATTTCCTGGGGTTCAAGGCAGCTTATAATAATTGTTAAAATATTTCCAGCTAAAAGACAAAAATAAAACCTCAAACACCATGGAGAAATGAGAAAATCATCTTGATGGGGCAGACAGTTCATGCTTCCCCTAAGATCAGATTCCATCACCTGGGAGTGCTGATTTCCCTCTTCCTTTGGTCGTCAGTATTCAGAAAAAATTGCAATACCTTCCAAATTTCCAAATATATCCCCAAAATACTGGCAAGGGATTTTTGGGGTATATGTTAAGATCGGATCTATCCAAGAGCACACCCCTAGATGGCAGCCATGATGGCTAACGATGGCCATCTGCCTTTGTAACAATACTCTCAACCTAACCTGCCTTACAGAGAGATTCTGAGGTTAAAATGGAGGAAATGAAAATTATGGAGGCACTTTGGGTCCCCACTGGGGAGAAAGGTGGGATATAAATGAAGTAAATAAGTACATAGAAAGGAAATACACAGCAGCAATGAATTATCCCCCTATGTATTGTTGAAGGCTTTCACGGCTGGAATCAGTAGGATGCAGGTGAAATGTCAGGAAGGAAATACTACTGGAACACGGTCATACAGCCCAGAAAACCCACAACATCTTAATTATCCCCCTACCTGGTACAGGTAGGCAACCTCCAAATGATTCTCCTCCCATACTGATAAAAACTTAGAAGTGACCTCATTGTGACACTTAAGAAATTCTAGCATTTGGGGGAATTTCTGGAGTGTCACATGGCACGATGATATCACTTCCAGGTGAAGCATAAATGTAGTGTGCAACATGAATGAATGAATGAATGAATGAATGCAGTTTGCAACATCAGCCCTCCCAAAAATGTCAAGAGAAGGCATACCACAGAAATCTTTTGTTTTCTGATTTTTGCAAGTCATCGCTGTTTATATGATAGGTTTGTTCATTTCTCCATTTGTTTCTGCCTTTATTGATGATCCTAAAATACAATTAATTAAATTGCAATCTAGGATTAAATGCAGAAGGAAAAGGAGTCAAAGGACACAAATCAGAAAAAGAGCTAAAAGGGAGGTTAATTGGCATTTTAAAAAGTGTTAAACCGAGATGTAATAATGATTTAGAATAAATGTATAGAATTTCTGCTGCAAAACAGAGTTATCTTAAAAGAGGATCATTGTGCTAAATGGGAGCATGAAAGCAGCAATTAAATGGAAGATTGTACATATTTCAAAAAGAAAAGTGGAAGACTATTCGCAATGCAGAGAACTGCAGTCTCTCTATATATATATTTGGTTAAGCGTAGGGGCATAATAGAGGAGGCCCAGAAAGCAGGATTATTGACTAAAGAGGGAGTTGCCATTAATGGCAAGCACATCCCTTCAGGATTTTCTCCTGCCCAATAAGGAAGTTCTCTGATTAAATAAATGGGTGCCATTTATATTTATATCCTCAAACTAGGGAAGGATCCTTTCAAGTGATCATCTTAAAAAACTACCCTTCTATTGGTATTCCCAAACTGTGATGTTGAGAGTTTTCCACTCATGTTGCCTTTGTCTGATGGCAGATCTACAGAACTACTGAGTACCATCATGTTTATTTTATTAGATCATTTATATCCTGTGCTTCCATTAAATGGATTCTTAAAAACACAATTCTTCTATTACAGCAGTATATCATTAAGCAAGTACTACAAAACAGGAGCATTAAAAACAGTATTAAAATTGATGTCTTTTTGCCAGCATCAATTGAGAGTCAGTATCAAAGCAACTGGTCTGGCTCTAATCTAACCAGTGTTAACAAGCAAAACCCCTGGTTGAAAAATCCCTCTTGGGTGTAACAGCCACAAAGACAGGCACTGTAGGTCTCTAACACCTCATAAGGGAACTCCCAAGGACAGAGTTCTTCAGAAGAGGAAGAGAGAGGTTTGTTCTGAAATTCTCCCATGTGCTCCAGTTAACATAAATATGCAATATGATCTCTGGTGCCTCTTTCATTTCTGAATCCAGCTTAAACTTCTGGCATTTCTCATTCCATATATGGTAACAGTTTTAGTTGTAAGATTTTGAGCATCACTTTATTCGCATGAGATAGTAATGCGATGGTCTGATAGTTGCTTCAATCTTTGATGTCTCCTTTTTGGGAATTGGAATGTAAATTGGTCGTTTTCAATCTATGGGCCATTGTTTTGTTTTCCATGTTGGTTGGTCTATTCTTATCAAGATTTTGATGGGCTGTTTTTGTGGCTTGGAATATCTCTATTGATATCCTATCTGCTTCTGGTGATTTATTTTTCCCAACTGCTCTCAGTGCAGCTTTCACTTCACTTTCTAAAGCTGTAGGTCCTTCTTCAAAAGATTCTTCTATCTCTTCTATATAATTATTCAGTATATTGTTCCCACCATTTCTTATTTTGTCTTGTTCAATTAATATATTTCTATGTCGATCTTTCAGCATGCCTAACTGTGCTTTAAATTTCCCTTTGATTTCTTGGATCCTGTGGAAAAGACCGCTTGTTCTTCCTTTTTTGTTGTTGTTCTATTGCTTTACATTGGTTATCATAATAATTCTCTTTCTCTTTGCACGTGAGTCGCTGGAACACTGCATTTAGACTTTTGATTCTGTTTCTGTCACCTTTTATTTAGCTTCTCGCCTATTTTTAGCAATTTTAAGATTTTCCTCAATCATCCATTGAGGCTTTTCATTTCTTTGGGCTACAAACATTCAGATTATCATTTCAAAATGAGGGTTTCACCAAAGCAAACAATCCCTTCTCACACACGTTCACTTTAGGATGGTCCATTCAGTGACCCTAATCTCAATTATTGGAGAACACCTACAACAAAGCAGAACTTTTCCTGTTTTTGGAGCATGACTGCCTCAAACTATTTTACCTAGGCCAAAACTGAATTCAATTTAATCATACCTTCACAATTGGAGTTGGCATCTTCCAGGTGAGACCCGGAGAGCTCCTGGAATTGGAATTGACCTCCACAATGACAGTGATCAGTTCTCCTGGGCATGGCACAATTATACCAGGTTTGAACCGGGGTCTTACATACAATGTCTAATTTATCACTGTTTCTTCTTTCACATGGCTCCCCACTTCTTCCAAGGAGCAGAGTTAGAAATGGGAGGAAATGTTCCTGTTTGCTTCGCACAAGTCGGACTTATGTATTTACTTTGGATGCATCATGTCTGAGCAACGTGTTCCGCGTTCTGATTGGCTGTTGATTTTGAGTGGCACCTTGAATGGACGTCAGGCGGGGAGATTGGGAGGCTGGACAGAAAAAATAAACTTGGTCTGCTCCCAATTGGTGTTTTTGTTTATGCCCTGTGGGAATGGAAGAAATTGATCTGGGGGGGGAAGGGAGGGGAAAGTCCAGGGTGGGGCTGAGGGTGCTTGGAGGCAGCAGGAGGTCCTGCTGCCTCAGCGTTTTTACGTACCTCGACTGACATGAACGGGGTTGAGGCACGCAAAAACAACTAGGCAGCAGGACTTCCTGGTCATGTGGGGGCCGATTTTGTGCCCCATGTGACCAGAAGAGTGCGCCCCTTGGTAGATATGCCACTGGCAGTTTGAATGAACATCAGGTGGGGAGATCAGGCAGCTGGGCAGGAAAAATAAACTGGTCCTGCTCCCGATTGGTTTTTGCATGGTAGCAGAGTCACACTGGAATTTTTTTAAAAGAACCTGCAAACTGGTGATTTTTGAAAATCCTGGGCTAAGGTAAATATCGCGGGGCAACACCAGGCAGTAACCGTGCGGATTTCCCGGCTGCACAGGGATATTTTTCTTGCTCACCCCAGGATATTTTGGCTGTGCGGAAACGGCCTAGGAGAAAATGGCTGCTTTGGAGGGTGGACTATATGATATTATACCATAGGCTCCATCCCCAAATAAGGAATTTCCCATCCTAGAGCTGGAATCCTACTCACAATTGTTACTGCCAGAGTGAAGGGCAACAATGACAGTGTTTCTTCCTCAGCCATTTTACAGATTATAAACTGGAACCAAAGTGTAAAAAATTCAGTTGCCACTGAACCTAAACTGCAAACCAAAAGTTTTCTTCCCTGGTTGGAGTCAGATTCATTTACAATTACGGCAACAAGCTTTAATTTGTTTAATTGGTGAGTTAATCAAGAGATCATTTTATTGATTAAGGACAAGTGGTGCTGAGAATTATAGGTTTCCTCATGTTTATTTTTGAGAGTTTTTTTGCCTGACATTTGCGAGCCTCAAATACTTTTGGATAATATGTTATGAAGTCACAGAACACTCAGTGCTAGATCTTCTCAGGAAAGCTACAGAACGTTGATAGACAGATTAGGTTCTGTTAAACAGCAAAACAAATTGCGATTGGGGGGGGGGGCAGATTGGATTCTGAATCCTCTATCTCATAGGCCAGCATCATGCTGGCAGGGGATGATGGGAACTGTAGTCCATAACATCTGGAGGGCCATGAGTTTGACACCTGGGCTCTAGCTGAATCCTGGGGCATCTTCACCACTCAGAATTCCCTTTTCTGGATTATGCACCTGCATCTACTGGCCCTCTTCAGGGATGGTCCCTGAAGTTTGCTGATTTTGCACAGCATCCGATGGGGCAGTTGGGAGAACATCTAAAGTGACTTGTTAGCTTTCCTCAGTACTGAATCCAATTCCCCTGTGATCAGTCCATGCTCTTGACACTTACCACTATGGGAACTATCTCTGGGCAATTGCCCTCATTGTGTAGCAGTTCCTCCCTGGACCTCAGCTCACGCACACATTATCTGTGTTGGGTGCCCTTGCGAAAAGCAAAGGTTATAAATCAAAGTTAGCTCTAAACAGCAACAACAAAAAAGACTTGCTATATACTTACTGAAATCTTTTCCCTAACCCCCTCGAACACCTTTGGATAATATGCTGTGATGTCATGGGACACTCGACATTCTAGCTGCCCAGGAAAGCTGAAAGCCACAGATTGTTGATAGATGGAGTTGGTTCTCTGAAAGAGCAATAAGGGAGTTTGCCTAAGGAAAACCACCCAGAGTTCTTTGAAACGAAAGTGGATGGTTGCACAGGGAAGGCAGTAGAAAGGGGCCAGGAAGGCCGGTGTGTTTAGGTGGATATTAAACAGTTTAATATATTGAAAAAGTTAGCCGCAGAACTCCAGTAAATGAAAGAATCAAGTAAATAAAAGAACCACCACAATAGTCAAGAATAGCTTTGTGGTGGAAAGTGCCATCGAGTCACAGGTGACCTATGGCAACCCCATAGGGTTTTTAAGGTGTCTCCCCTGCCATTTAGATCAGTGATGGCGAACCTTTTCAAGATCGAGTGTCCAAATTGCAACCCAAAACCCACTTATTTATCGCAAAGTGCCAACACGGCAATTTAACCTGAATACTGAGGTTTTAGTTTAGAAAAAACGGTTGGCTCCGAGGCGTGTGTTACTCGGGAGTAAGCTTGGTGGTAGTCAGTGGCTTTGCTTTAAAGCAACTGTGCAACTCTTCCAACGAGTGAATCATGACCCTAGGAGGGTTTACCCAGAATCAAGCCCCATTGCCAGCAACCGAGCTTACTCCAAGGTAAAGGATCGCGCTTTAGTTCTTCGCATGAAAATCAGTGGGGTTTAAAAGTGCTTAACAGTATCTACGCTGCTTTCCCAAAACTAGGTCTTAAGTTTAATGCTAATAATCGAGCCCAGTGGCCCAGGCCAGCCTAGATGTGTGGGGGGGCACTCTGTTTGCGCGTGCCCACGGAGAGGGCTCTGAGTGCCACCTCTGGCACCTGTGCCATAGGTTCGCCACCACTGATTTAGATTATTTTAAGGTGCAGCCAGGGATGTACCTTTATAAAACGGTCCTCCCCCAATGGGGCAAGCAGCAGTGGGCAGCCGGTGAGCGAGCGGGTGAACTGCTGCTTGCTCTTGGGGGGAGAGGGACTGGCCCAGTGCATCCTCTGCGTGACATTTTAAAGTGGAGCGTGGGTCATCTGCCCCCTTTGGCCCCCACTAGGTTCACTACTGGGTGCGGCTTCTCCTTTCTAACCAGGATTCCACTGTAAAGGACAGGGTGGCAAAACCGGCTATTCAGCTTTGAGAATTCAAATCCTGATTCTGTTCATTTTCTTTTGTTTTGCCCTGTTTTACACTCTGCTCATATTTACTACTTGTAGCAATATTTTTATGACACTGGTAATATTCATATCTATGTTTTTAGTGCCAATAAAGGGGATTGGATTGGATTGACAAGAGACATTTGGAGGTGGTTTGCCATTGCCTACCTCCATGTGGGCTGAGACAACTGTGACTGGCAACAGGCTTCATGTGAAGGAGCGGGGAGTCAAACCTGGTTCTCCAGATTGGAGTTCTCTGCTCTAACCACTACACCATGCTGGCTTGCAAAGAATGGCTTTATTAAGGGGTTTTCTGGGCTGTATTGGAAGAGTATATCATTTTTTTTTGTAGTAAGACTTGGTAAACTGGTGATACCATTTGTCCAAACAAGGCCAATAGCTTTGGCCGCGGGGGGTGGGGGGTGGGGGGTGGGGGGAAGGGCAGTGGAGGAAATAATGTGTCAGGGCAATTCTTCTTCCCAGTGTCAGTTTCATTTGAAATTTCATGGATGTGTAGCAGACCTCAGTTCTCCTGTTCTGTTTCCATTTTATTACTTCACATACGTTACCTTAGCAATCTCACAACACCCCTGGAAGGTAAGCTGGTCCAATTACCTTCATTTGCAAGTGGGGAGGCTGAGCCTTATTATCTCACTAAAGGGCAGCTAAGTGAGTTTGTTGCAGAGAAGAGATTTGAACTGGAGCCTTCAATGACAGCACAGTTGAGGTTTTCACTGAAATCTTGCTTCTCTCATCAGGGATTCCTGTTTCCCCACTGTATTTTGGAAGCAGATATCTGAGCTTGTTATCTTGAATGGCAAACGCCGGGCTTGAGGGCTGCTTGTTGGATGGTGGCATGGGGTGGTGTTGGTGTCAGGGGTTCCAGTAGCTTGACACGCAAGAAACCCTTTCTGGAAAGGTTTCGCTGGAGGATGCCCAAGGGGTGCCCAGCTGTTAGTCAGCGCGTAAGTTAGGTGGCTTCTTAAGGGGGTTGGACTCACCGATGCACGTGTTAATGAGCCGGGGAGGTGTGTGTGTGTCTGTCTGTGTGTGTGTGTGCCTACGGTGTACATATATAAGGGCCACGCTGAAAGACACACAGTGCAAGACTCAAACACCAGAGGAAACCTCAGGACTCACAGCGCACGGGCAGGTAGGTGGCTGCTTGATCTCTTTGCCGGCAAGCTGCTTGATTCTCTTTGTCTGGGGAAAGTCTGCCTCTGCTCAGATAACTGACTTCCTAATGCAGTAGCTGTTTAACCAACCCAGAGCTCTGAAACTGGGAGGAAATTTGCTAGGATAGAACTAGGCAAGAGGTGACTACCGGTATATGCTTGTTCTAGTGACCTTTCTCCCCACACCTGCCTTTTAAATGGATAAGTCACTTAAAGGTGTCTTGATATATGAAAAGAGTTAAAAGAAAAGTGCCTAGTTTAATAAAGATCTGTTTGGGATGGTTTTGCACAGGGAACATTTGTATTTGACGAAGCAGATACTTCAAATACATATTTTGGGGTGGGCGGGGGGGGGGGAGGAGGGAGAAGCCACAAGAAAATAGATGGAATTTCAGAGATGTGACAGTTTCTTGTTGTATTGGCCGGGTGGAGGTGTCATTTTGCTAGTTGCATGTGTGTGTGTGGATATCTGTGTTGATTTTGTAACATTTTTATTTATTTAGTTTAAAAACACTTCTTTTGCTGTTGATTTTGATATTTACCATGAGCTACCTCAGCTTTAGAACTACATGTTTTACCAGCAAACCTGTTCCTAATGTTGTCGCTTTTGTGTGGGGGGGGGGGGGGGGTATTCTCATGTAAAAGAACAATCCCCGCAAGGCATTGGAGTCAATTTGTTAGTACAAAAATCCCTTCAATATAGATTCAAAGTTCCTTTAGTGTGTCTGGATTATTAATCGCCCACAACGGCTACTTCAAGAAACATCCCATTTATAAATGGAGGGGATGACTTTGGAACTTTATTCCTTGTAATTAAAGGCTTATTTCCTGATATGACTAAAACAACACTTTTAAAATCACCGATAGAGAAAAAGAATGATTTGAGCCGTGCTTGGAGAGCTAAGAGCAAACTGCAGTGGCAAATGCGAACGGGCTCATACGGAGGACAAATGAAACTTCTTGCCACTACGCTTCTCTGCCTCTCCAGGACTGCATTTCGGTGGCTGAAGGATTTAGGTCTTTGTTTGAGGCTTTTCACTGCACCGTGTAATTTAGCCAATTATGGTCAATTTTACGTTCGGCTGCACATCATGTACACGTGCTTCTGTGGGCTCCTGATCAACGGGATAAATCTATAGAAAATGCAGATCCAGAGTGTTTTTCTGGGGGTCTTTCACAAAAATGTAGAGAGGATTGTCTGCTGACCGATGTTGCAATGGGCTTTGAAAACTGCTTTTAAATGCTACAAGGATTTGAGGTACCTTAATTATGAAATACACACACACACATATTTATACACAATATTTTTTTCTGAATTGGAATAATTTTTACAATGCTGGTGAAAGGAATCTCAGCTTTTCCTCTTTGGCACCTTATTTCCTCATAATTTAATTCTATTGAAATTAACGGCGACTACTTCAAAGTAGATTCATTGATACAGCATATACAAGTTTGTAGCCTGGATCAGAGATTTACCGATGCACAAAACAACTGATGGGAGCTTTTCAGGAAACAGAAAGAAGGAATAATGATATTAAATGCATCAACGGTTTGACCGTAGTCTCTGGAGAAAGCTGCTAGACAATGCCCGCCCATCCAAAACTGTCTCTTTGATTGCTTAAGATGCTTGCTGCTCACCTAGTGACACGGTGTTCAAATGAAATCAGTGTGGCACTAAGCAAGATCTTTGCAGGCTTTGAACCGGGTATGTTTTCACATGTGTGCGTATAGGTATGTGTAAGTGAGAATAGAAGGTGTGGTTTTTAAATCACAGGAATGGTTCCATAACGTTGTAGTCCTGTCTAGGAACTCAGTCCCATTGAAATAATCAGGGTTTACGGCTGAATGTATGAGTTTAGAATTCAGCTACGCACACCTCCCATGCTGTAAATTAGAGCTGTGACAACTCAGGCAAAATCAAATTCTTTGCAATCCTGTCAGTTTCTACAGGAAAGTGTGAAGCACCTTAACTATTGTGCTGAAATCCATTCAGCTGAATTGTGTCTTGCGTGAACATAGATGAGCATAAACCAAACTAAATTAACCACAATATATTTATGTGAGTTTAGAATTCATAAGGCTTGAATACCAGTTGTCTCCATTGACCTGCTAAGGGAGGAGAATCATAATGTGCGTCTGTACCTGATCAGAAACCCAGGGAAACAGAAGGTGGGCATGATGAGACATAGGATGATATAGGTGTCTGGTTTTCCAAAGTGGTTACATACGCACCATGGAAAGTTACCAGCTGGTAAATCCAGATGGATTAGTTATAACGAAAGCTTTCATGTATTAAACCCACTTCATCAGATGCACAAAGTGTGTTCTCAGTTGGGAGACATATATATATATACATTGTCATAGCAAACAAAAATGTAAACAGTGAGGGTGAAATGAAGGAGGACCAAATTGTAATGGACCTGTGACCAAGGACCTTGTATTCAAGGTAAGCGCTTATCTCAAAGCTCTTGCCCGTTGCTCTCTCGCAGTTTTACCTACCTCACAGGATGGTGGTTGTGAAGAAAGCTGGAGGTGAAGAGAAAGACGTTATAAGCTGCTTTGTGTTCCCACTGGAGAGAAAACCAGGGTATAAATACCCAAAATAAAAAAAATGATGCTCTATTTATACAGTAAGCAGTAGACAGCCTCCCTTTTGTGCGATCAAAGCCCTCATCTTTACCTCCTCATGGCATCATTACACTTTAGTCCTCTCATCCTATCTGTCTTTATTATCCTCTTCTTCCTTTAGGGAGCTCAGGGCTGCATACACCATTCTCCTGTCTCCCATTTAGTTCTTAACACAATTCTGAGAAGTAAGTTGGGCTATGTGTGTCTGACTGACTCAGGAAACTTCCATGGCTGAGTGGGGAGTCAAGCCTGGCTCTCCCAGATGACAATCACATCACTAGACCATACCAGCTCATCTCAGCCCAAGACCTTTAACTTCTAGTGCTGCCACTGAGACCCAGCGCGTTGTAGTGCTTAAGAGCGGTGGATTCTAATCTGGAGAGCTGGGTTTGATTCCCCACTCCTCCACATGAGCAACAGACTCTTATCTAGTAAACTGGAATTGTTTCCTTGCTCCTACACATAAAGCCTGCTGGGTACCCTTGGGCCAGTCCCAGTTCCCTCAGAACTCTTTCGGACCTACCTACTTCATGGGGTGTCTGTTGTGAGAAGGGGAAGGAAAAGGAGTTTGTAAGTCGCTTTGAGCCTCCTTACAGGAGAGAAAGGTGGGGCATAAATCCAACTTCTTCCTCTTCTTCTTCACAGCCCACAAGCCTCCTTTCCCCTTACACAATAATTTCTCCTGGTACCTTTTATACCTGGACACCCCTCCAGAAAAAAACGCTAGTCTGATGTTGCCTCCTACCCTTTCTTCAAATTCCTCCCCCAGATCCACCTTTTCTGTGATACCTTTTGTAGTCTCCATCCCACGCTGAATATACACTTTAATATTTGTAACTAGATAGAATGGGTTGCCTTTGAAATTTGTTGTCGGAAGAGAGTGTCACAGATACGATGGACCACAGAAATCCCCCCAAATAAATGGATTCTAGATCAAATCAAACCTGAAATGTCCCTAGAAACGAAAATAACTAAAGCGAGGATGTCATATAATGAGACAAAAAGTCACAGGAAAATACAATAATGGTTGAAGGCAGCAGGAAAAAAAGGAAGACCCAACAAGAGATGAATTGACTCTATAAAGGAAGTCACAGCCCTCAATTTGCAAGACCCGAGTATGGCTATTAAGGGTAGGATGTTCTGGAGAACACTGATTCATAGGATCACCATGAGTTGGAAGCAACTTGATGGCACGTAACACATACACATACCTCATACTTCATGGTGGTCTCATTAAGGATACATTTACTATATATAGTAATGATGGCAAACCTTTTAGAGACCGAGTGCCAGGGGCGGAGCAAAGGGAAACTGCACCCAGGGCACGCTTGCGCCCCGCGCCTCTGCCATGCCCCTGTTCGCCCCCGCCCTGCCATGGAACACCATGAAACAATGCCACCATGCCCCCGGAACGCCCTTGCCATGCCCCCGCAGGGGCACATGCCCAGTGCATCGCGCACCCCTCACCCCCTTGGCGCTATGCCACCGTTGAGTGCCCAAACTGGGGTGATGGTACGCATGCCCACAAAGAGGACTCTGAGTGCTACCTCTGGCACACGTGCCATAGGTTCGCCACCACTGATATATAGTATAGAAGACCTTTGCAGTCTTGTAGTAGGTTAGGTTTTCATATAGGATCGACTGGTTCAAAACCTCACTTTCCCAAGAACCTCACTGGGTAGCCCAAGTATCTTGCTGTGCAGTCCTATACAAGCTTACTCCAGTCCAAATTATTTCAGAGTGCTTAGACCAGATGAACTCTGTACAGCACTGCACTGTAAGTCTCTTAGTCTTGTGGCGCTTGTCTCCTGAAGAACGTGGGAGAAGGCACAGCAGCGGCTCAATGGCCACATCTGCTTTGTATGCAAAACGTCCCAAGTTCAATCCCTAGTACCTCTACTTGAAAAGGTCAGGTAGTTGGTGATGTGAAAGACCTCTGCTTAGAGATTCTAGGGGAGCCTCTAAAACGGATCTGCAACCTGTGGCTCTCCAGCTGTTCATGGACTACAATTTCCATCAGCCCCTGCCAGCATGCTGATAGGAATTGTAGTCCATGAACAGCTGGAGAGCCACAGGTTGCAGACCCCTGCTCTAAAATGTTGACTGATAGACCAATAATCTGACTCTTTATAATGCAACTTCATCTATTGTTCAATGAGGAGGCCATAATTGCAAAGCATTTCATATCCTGACCAAATGCTGTGCTCTATTATTGTTAACGGCAGCATAACAGACAGACATTCAACAGGGCTTGCTTTCTCCTACATGTTGCTGTACTGGTGGGGAAAGTTAAACATGATAAGCTGTTGACTGATGCTGTTGTTCATCTTCTGTGTCCTTTAACACTTCTGTGACATAAACAAGGCCAACATTTTGGGCTGGCCAGTCTTAGTGAATACTGCTTCCTGTCTAGATAAGCACTGGAACCTGAGACAGTCCCACTAAACCCAACACACCAGATGTAGTAGTATCTCCCACAGCTATCTTACAAAAGCTTTAAAAAGTTACCATTCATTAAAGATGTCTGCAGTATTTTAGAGTATATTTAGAGTCTTTAACAATTGTATATCCATTCCCTGAAACAGGAAATATTACAGCTGGTGCCGTTTTGCAGGCAAAAGCTGAAGATCCTGCTTAAGATTTCTTAGCAAGATGCTTAGGTGCACTCTAACCTGGAGAACAGGGTTGGATTCCCTGCTCTGCCCCTTGAACTGTGGAGGCTTATCTGATGAACTAGATTAGCTTGTGCACTCCAACACAAGTCAGCTGGGTGACCTTGGGCTAGTCACAGTTCTTTGGCGCTCTCTCAGCCCCACCCACCTCATAGGGTGTTTGTTGTGGGGGGGAAGGGAAAAGAGATTGTAAACCCCTTTGAGTCTCCTTATAGGGGAGAAATGGGGGTATAAATCCAAACTACTACTACTACTACTCCTTCATCATCATCATCATCATCAACATCATCATCCAGGCCCCTTTTAGATTTTGAGAGGCCAAGGATCTGAATGTTCATTTGACCCCCCATTCCATTCTTTTGTCTTTCTGCTTTGCACACATTTGAAATGTGGTTTAAAGGGGGGGAAGGCATGATGATGAGTGGAATCCAATGAACTTTGCACAGAATTCCATTCACAGAATAACCTTCTTTCACTGCAGCCCACCACATTGCTCCCCCCCCCACCACCACCACCACACTGTGTCCCTGTGGTTCAGGCGATGTCCTGGAACAGCTGTGAATATACTGGAGAGGTGAATCAGCAAACCACCCCTTCCTCCACTGGCTACTGGGAAGAAAACATCATATAAAATCCATAGTCTTTTCACAAAAACAACTGTATTTGACATCTGAATCTAATTCTGCAACATGTTTAGTTCTCAAATATTGACAGGCGAAATAAAAAGTATGACTTCACTTGCAAAGTGAACATGACTTCTCCCTCTGCTATCAAAGGCATTTATATCTTGAGTTAACAGGATGGTGGGATGGGGAGAGAGCAACGTTGCACATCAGATTGGGTGAGTGGGCACCAATGTTCTGTGTTGGTAAAGTGATACATATTACAAAACCCCAGCTTTGAGTATAGGCTAATGGGATCTGAACATGCTGAGACTGTCAAGGGAAAAGATATCGCTCAACGTAAGTGTCCACCCAGTGTGTTGCAGTGGTGAAAAAGGCAAACTCTATGTCGGGGATTTTTAGAAAAGAGACTGAAAATGAAACAGCCTATATGCCCTTCTGTAGATCTATGGTGTGGCCTTATTTGGAATACTGTCTGCAGTTCTGGTCACCATCTCTTGAAAAAAGAGACAGTAGAGCTGCAAGAAGTACAAAGAAGGCAACCAAGGTGATTAGGGAGTTGGAGCACCTTCCCTACGAGGAAAGAATGAAGAGTCTCCAGGAATTTCTTAAGCAAGAGTTGGTACCCCAGTAGGGCCTGCCCCCAAGATGAATCCTCCCTCAAAGGCCAAGGCAGGCTTTCAAAAGGAGCTCCCCTCCAGCTACTTTTTACTAATAGAAGTCAAATCTTAAAGGCTGGTAACACTGTTGTGGTTGCCTAGCAACAACCACTAAGGGCATTTCTTAAAGCGACAGGTGCTGCTTCCATCATTTTGTAGAGGTTTCATCCCACATTGTTGTTTTTTTAAAAAGATATCAGTTTTCCTGCAAACTGAAAGACCTGTCTTTGGATTTAAACATCCCCAGTTGGAGCCAGTGTTGATAATAACATGTCTCTAAGACAACTAGTAATTCAAAAATTAAAAGTTAAAATAACACAAAACAGCGACAAATCTCAGAGGAAAAACTAGTAGTTACCATCCCTTCATTCAACTTAATTTAGCAATGGGATTTCCTTCATTTTGCGTTCAGACAGCCTATAGGAACAGCATCACTGTCAGCTCCTGAGAAAACAAGTTCCACAGTTCACCAGTGACCACCAAAACAGCTTTCTGGCAAATTTAGCAGATTCCACAATTGAAGTCAGTGGCCCAGTAAATGCAGCATGGAACATACCCAAAGTGCAGAAATAATTCTCCATCCCTAGCTTCCATTTTTCCTTTTCTGTGAGCAAAAGACTATACCTTCTGTCAATGTTGATATAATTGCTCCAGTCCCCTTACCTGGCATTTAAAAGAGCCCGGCTTTTATATTCTCAGCTGGCCTTCTCCAGAGTAGTTAAAACACTCCTAAAAGGGTAGCCTGTCCCTGTTTTTTCAAAGCATTCACTTATCAGTTGAGTGGAAATTGAATTGGTTTACTGAAAACCAATTAGATCCCCTTGGGGTACTCATCAAAGTCCAAAACTGAGTATCTTCTGGAAGCAGCATGATGGTTTACTTCAAGGTGGCTTTTGCTTCTTCAAGATGAAATGAGGGTGTAATAATTACAATTGAATTTTAATATTGACATCCAAATCAATATAAACAGGATTGGGCTGCAAATATACTGAGAAGTGCCACATTGCAGCTCTGCGTGCTGATGCAGAAGGAAATCCCATTGAATTCAGTGGGGTTTACTCTCAAGTAGATATTTATAGGCTTGCAGTCTCACAGTGCAATCCTGAGAACACTTTGAAAGCAGTGCAAACCATGTTCAATAAACCTGGTTAGGATTTTGAATAGACCTGTTAGAGCAATCCTAAGTAGCTGAAAATCTGACGGGTCTATTCCATGGGATTTACTCCCAGGAAAGCATTTGAAGGATTGCACTGCCAGTCACTTTATTTTTCTCTTCTAGCCTGAGAATTTAGAATGACCTCATATAAGCGGTGTTATCAGCTCTCTTTTGTATTAAGTAAAAGGGACACGTGCCGTCGCAAAGCACTTCTGCTACACTGTCCCGTTGAATTGTTTCTATAATAGTAGGCACTCAGGGCATGGAGCCACTGCAATGGCTAGAAACTGCTGTGGTGATAGGGTTGCCAGCTCCCTGGAGAGAGAAAAAATCTCCTGCCTCCTTCATAGAGTTCCTCCGTTTCTTGAAAGTTTCAGCTGCCCATTTCCATACACTAAGCCGCTATTCAATAAACAAGATATTCTTCTCCAGGCCTGTTGGCAACCCTAGATATGAAATATATGTGTTGGTGATGGGAGCAGGAGGATAGATACTTGTGCCCCTGCAGCATCCCCAGCCAATTCATACGAAATTCCATTCATACTAATGTATTTCCCCCAAGTATACCGTCCTATGCAGAGGTGGGATCCAGCAGGTTCTCACAGGTTCCCGAGAGTAGGTTACTAATTATTTGTGTGTGGCGAGAGGGGGTTACTAATTGGTGATTTTGCCACGTGATTTTTGCCTTAGTTATGCCCCTCCTCTCAGCAGTAGCGCGCAGAACTTGAAGCAGTCTAGCAGGAGGTGCACCGGAGTGCGTGACAGCCTGCGCCTGTGTGCATTCATTTCCCTCTCAAGGACTGGCGCAGTGGCTGCGTCCTTGCCACAGCCCTGCCCAGGAATGCCCCGCCCCGGAATGCCTGCCACACCCCCGGAATGACCCGCACAGCCCCATTAGCGCTACGCCACAGTTTGAATCCCACCACCATGGGAACCTGTTACTAAAATTTTTGGATCCCACCACTGGTCCTATGCACATTTACCAGTGAGCAAACCTCTTTCGGCTCTATGGAAAATCCTTCTGCGTAAATATGCAAAGGTGGTCTTATGAAAATATACTTGGAAAGTCCTCCTTGAATCTATGCATGTTAGAAGTGAGTCCTAGAGATCTGAATGGGGCCTGCTCCCAGATAAGAAGGCACAGCGCAATCCTTTTCTTCTACTCTTAAGTATTTGCAACATACCAGTTTGCTACATTTTTTGCCATCAGGTCACAGCTGACTTAAGGTAACCACGTAAGGTTTTAAAGGCAAGAGACATTCAGAGGTGGTCTGCTATTGCCTGCCTGCCTCTGCATCACAACACTGGTGTTGCTTGGTGGTCTCCTATTCAAATACCAACCGGGGCCAACCCTGGTTCGTTTTTGAGATCAGGCTAACCTTGGCTATCCAGTTCAGAGTAGTTTGCTATACAGAGAGAGCCTCTATCATTTCCTTTTCCACCGTCTTATAATCCTTCACAACATGTTAATACACTTCTCAGACTATGATGTCTCAGGTGGAAAATAATCTTCCCATTGTAGCTTTATCCTTGTGGCACAGTGAGTCCTCGAGTCTTACACAGCAGGCAGGCGGAGTGGCATAAACTATAAAAGTATTCCTAGTTAACCACCTTAATCCCTCCAAAAAAAAAAAAAAGCACTTTTCCTCAACTGTTTTTCCACCCATCTTCCTGCTGCTGCTGCTTTTCTGCTTTACATCTGTTTGGCTGGGGAACCTGCTGCCTTTAAAATATGACAAGCAGCAGTGCATTTCATGGGGTTTTTCGAAATTGTTTTGAGAAAAACCCTGCTCTGTTTCATAGTGCGTTATCCAAAATGCATCTCTTTCAGACTGTGTCATGAAGTATTTATACATCTAGGAAAACAGTTTGTCCAGCACTGAGTAATCCCCATCATATAGACCTAAGGACAGTTCTGAGTAGACCTGCTTAAAATTGCTTTCTAAATCTGCAAACATATTCCTTAATCTTTGAGGTCTTAAACAGCTCTATTAGACATTGAGACAATCATGAATTTTTAAAAAAATGAAAGTTTGTTTGTAGGGCAGGCAGGCATGAGTAGCAGAGGAGTCTAAATGGAGGACCGGCTGAGGCAATTTCTCCCAACTGCCATTTTAAACCCTTTGCATTTCCATTCGTGAATATCCTACGCACATCACCTTTACCACTACTAGATCCCTTTTGCTATAACCTCTAATCAACAGCTAATTGTGATTATGGCGTAGTGTTTCTCTTGAAGAAAAGGTGCTTTTGTTTTGCTCTATTTTTCTTCTTTCCTGTTGTGACAGCTGTCTTACACCAACCCAGTAGGGTTTTCAAGGCAGGAAACTAACTGAGGTGGTTTGCCGTTGCCTTCCTCTGCCTAGCGACCCTGATATTCCTTGGTAGTCTCCCATCCAAATACTTGCCAAGACCGACCTGCTTAGCTTCTCAGATCTGACAAGATCAGACAGGCCTCATCTACCAACATGGATATCTGGCTCTGATTTCAAATGTGCTTTGGGTAGACTTTTGATTAAAACAACAACAACTATCATGAAGCCTTGCTCTTGGCAAGGGGTGATGGTAGCTTCAGAACTTACCAAGGACTAGCAGGCCAGTACTCTGCTAGATGGGGAGCTGGGAAGAATATGTTTTCATGGCCACAATGGCCAACCAATCAACACTCTAGACAACTGGAGAGGAAGATGTGAGGCAGGGCAGCCTTATACACTCACCTACAGTAGCTGTTTCAGGGGCCCTGTGCAGACTTCCCAAGAGTTTTATTTTTAAACGGCAGGCATGCATGATCTTAAATCAGTTTGGGGCCACAGCACAGAAGAAACTGTTATGCCTTTCCCTCTTAAAAACAAAACCTTGAGAATTCCATCCATGGACCTCCCTGCATTTTCTCTGGTAACCCTTGATGATTGTGACATATGATATTTTGCACAAAGATCTGTGAAGGCTACAAACCAGTGGGGGGAGCATGTTTTCCTCCCCACAGGGCAATTTCCATTACTTTATTCTTGTCCTCAAAAGATGTAGGACCTCCTGCTAGCATGCCAGGAACTACAGCTTGAACAGAAAACCAGGCGAATCCCAAAGGGTTTGTGGAAATGCTAGACCTACAGCGGGGAAGATAGATTCAGGTGGGCAGCTGAGTTGGTCTGAAGCAGCAGAATAAAGTTTGAGTTCAGTGGCACCTTTAAGACCAACAAAGTTTTATTCTTGGTAGAAGCTTTCTGTTCAAGGGAAGGCTTCCATGCAAGGAAGGAGTCCGTTGCTGATGAGCTTAGAGGCAGATGGTCTGAAGGAATCCACTCCTTGGCCAGACTCTCTTCCAGTGATTTGTTTTCCAGGCTAGGATCAGGCTGATCAGGTATTTGTTTCTTTTAATGTAAGATACTATTTTTTTCCAGAAGGCTAAAAAGGGAAATCTATCAGACCCATTCCTGCTCACTGAGCCAAAATCTATCTTCCTTTTTTGGCCTTGCTTTCTTGATGGTGTCTTACAGATTTGCTTCCTCCATTTCGATTTTGCACTGACTTCCCCTTCCTGAAATATGTACAAGTGCAACTTGCATTGTGCCATTCCAGTTAACGGAGTTGTGACTCAGATTTATCTGGACCTCATTGAGGGCACAAGCTCCAGTTCCAAATTACCTGTGATACTTCTGGTATTGTTACATGTGTGCTGATGGCTCCTGATTTAGGTAAATAAAGGATTAGATGAGTATAGACATGATGGGGGCATGAAACCTGAAACATAACAGTAGGAAAATTGGATTTCTGACACTGGAATGAGTGCCTATTAACTATAATGGTTAAAAGTGCCTCCTCCCCATTTGAATGCAGATTTTCTTCTGAAAGTTCAGTGCTTGGGTTGAGCACTGCGAGATGTATAACATTTTCATGCCCTGCCTGTGATCTTCCAGGGGTTTTACAGACAAAGTGTGATACAGCAGACTTGGTTATACAGCAAAACCCTCCCTGCCAGAGGACGTGTTTGGAAAAGGCTAGGAAAGTATTTACAGGGCACACTACTGGGGACAGTGAAAGGTATCCATCATATGAATGGATGCCTTAACTACAATAATATATAATTGATTTTTCATATAGCCAGCTAGTATGGTATATAGGGGTTAGAGTTTCAGGCTCTGGAAGACCCATTTCTGAATCCCACCTCCCCCATGGAATCACACTGGCTTAATGGCAAGGGAAGGCAGCGAGGCATAGAAGTGGCTGTTTTTCCCTGCCCCCACCCCATACTTCAGTGGCAACAAGGAAGCATTTATCGTCTTCACATCAGGTGGGGCAGGGAGATGACAAGGCATTGCCCACACACACCCCTGCCCTTCTCACCGCCATTCTTTTCATTCTCCAGCACAGCAGTGAGGTAACAAGGGAAAGTAGAAGAATGCGGTCAGGTTAGGCCTGCTGCACTCTGCCACCCTGATAGAGGAAAAGACCAGGTTCCCTGCAGCCACCCATGGGCCCTGGTGGGGAAGGCCTCCTGGACTTCTGGCTCCTATGACAGAACCAGACGCCATGACAAGGGAGAAAGGGAGGATCGGCAGGTGCCTTTCCATCATCTAGCACCCTAAAACAGTGGTGGCGAACCTTTGGCACTCCAGATGTTATGGACTACAATTCCCATCAACCCCTGCCATCATGGCCAATTGGCCATGATGGCAAGGGCTGACGGGAATTGTAGTCCATAACATCTGGAGTGCCAAAGGTTCGCCACCACAGCCCTAGACAGTTGCCCAGGGACTCCTCATGGATGGGCCAGCCCTGTTCTCTCACCCTAACCTATTTCACTTGATTGTTGATGTGGAGGGGTGGGGGAAGAGATGTTAAAATCTATGTTGGATCCCCAATGGAAAAAATGGGGAATCAATAAATAAAAATGCCTTCAATATACAGCATGCTTTAAAATTATAGGTCCTTGCCCACCCACCCCCGACCTGGGACTTGCAATCTAAAATTTGCCGTTAAGGGAGGCAAGAAAGTGATTAACAGAGGAAACAGTAGTATGTCCACTTACAAGAGCTTAGCCTCAGTGCCAGCAGGGGGTAATGCCAAGGCTTCATAAAAGAAGTGGATTTGGGGGAGGGATTTGAAGGGGGTGAAAGCGGTGGCATTTTTCAGGTATTCTCAAAGGTTGTTCTGGACCTAAGAGGGCAGCAGGTGAGTAAGGGAGTAATGGGATAGAAAGAGGGCAGGTGATCATTTGCGCAGCAGATGGCAGCGGAGAAAAAACAATAGGTAGGGATCAGAGCAGTCATTGCAGGATGTGGTTCAAACCAGGGCCCCAACTCCGATAATGGGCTTGTCAACCTCCAGGTGGGCCCTGGCAAGCTCCCAGAATTCCAACTGATCCCCACATGACAGAGATCCGTTCCCCTGGAGAAAATGGCCGCTTTGGAGGATGGACTCTGTAGCACTATATCTTACTAAGATCACTGCTTCCGCAAATTCCACCCTCCCCAGCTCTACTTCCAAATCTCCATTAGTTTTCCAAGCCAGAGCTGGCAACCCTATCCCAAAAGGGAACTGTACTCTTCAATCATATATGGTTGTTAATACTGGAAATCTCCCAGAATTACAGCCGAACTCCAGATGACAGAAGTTTGGATCTATACCCCACCTTTCTCTCCTGTGAGGTGGCTCAAGGCGGCCTACAAACTCCTTTCCCTTCCTTTCCCCACACCAGACAGCTCGTGAGTTAGGGGTCAGAGAGTTCTGAGAGGACTGAGAATAGTCCGAAGTCACCCAGCAAGCTTCATGTGTAGAAGTAGGGAAACATCTGGCTCACCAGATAAGAATCTGTGGAGGAGTGGGCTCTCAGAGATCAGAGAACAGTTTCCCTGGCAAAAAAATGGCAGCTTCAGAGACCAGACTGTATGGTATCTCAGCCCTGCTTCCCCAGACTCCACCCCAAATCTCCAGGAATTTCACAGTCTGGAGTTGGTAACCCTACCCCATTCGTGCCATTTCTTCCAGTGCTACCCTCCTCTGTTTCTGCCCAGATCTTTTACAAGTCTTTTACGGATCTTTCACCATGTAAAGGCTGAGCTTGGAGGCAAAGACCCTCTTTCTTGTTCTCTGAATTTGTATCTGAAGGGAAGTGAGGGCCATTCCCTCCAGCAGCACTTCAAAACCTCCCAAGTCCAGCATTTACACCCTGTTCTCTAGTGTACTCTTTTGCTTACAGCACAAAGAGAGTTTGCGACCTTGTGGATCCCTTGGTTTGCGGAGGTTTGGGTGGTATTGACTTAAAACCCACACACGTTCCATTTCCCTCATACTTTATTATTGTTCCTCTCTTTTGTTTTCATGTGCCTTCCACCCAATTATGTTGCCAGTGTTAAGGATTCATGTTATTCTTTTATGCCCAGAGGAATGCAGAAAAATATGTTCATTTTGACAGAACAATAGGCACAAGAAAACAGAAAATGGTACAAAAATAAAAAAACCCATTTGTGTTCTATTTGCATAAAAATGACTCAGAACTGAAACAGGGACATTTGAGTTGAACAGGTAGCACGCACCTTATAGACCACTGATTTATTACCAATGTGCTGTTATAGTTGCAGTGTCAGACTAGTAGGGTTTGAGTTCAAATCCCCACTCTGCCATGAAACTCACCATAAGCTAATGAATTTCTTTCTATATATAACCTACCTTTCAAAGCCGCTGTCCCGACCTGGATGGCCCAGACTAACCTGCTGGCCAGAGGAAGGCAATGGCAAACCACCTCTGTTAGTCTCTTGCCTTGAAAACATTACTGGGTTGCCATAAGTCTTGTGACTTGGCACTTCACTCACACACACACACACACACACACACACACACACACACACACACACACACACACAATTGCTATAAGGACAAAAAGAGGGGGGGAGTATACTGCCCTCAATTTCCTAGAGGAAGGATGGGATAAAATGTATAGATAGACTGCTAGTCCCAGTGTCCAGTGTAGGGTTGCTAGGTTACCCATTTGGGCAGGAAACCTTCTGCCTTTGTCCTTGGTTACCATTGCTGCTGAGCAGGGCAGTAAGGGGAAAATGGCAGATCAAATGATGTCCCACAACACCACTTCTGATCACCAGAGGCGGAGAGAGGGGAAACTCCGCCAGGGATGTGACCCCTGCCGTGGCACCACCCACCCCAGAACATCCACGCCCCCTCCATGGTCTGGCCACGCCTCTGCCATGGCTCCACCCAGGGCGTCACGCCCCACCCTTCCCCAGTTGTCGCTATGCTTCTGCTGATCACATAACTGGATGTGATGTCACCACATCACAGGACACTCAAAGAGTCTGACAACACTCTATGGTTTCTACCACAGAGTTTCAGGGAAATCCTAAAGTACAACACAGTGACATACCTTCTGGTTATGTGACTGGAAATTAGGTTGCAATGTTGCAGCATGCCATTTGCCGTCCAAGGGTGGAACTCATTCAGGACGAAGTCCCTGCCCAATAATCACACCACACATTTTGGCTGGGGTAAATCAATTGGCCATAGCCATTCTTTATTAATCAAACAGAAGCGTGAGGCGCAGCATGGGTCTTGATCTGATCATATAAGCATCACAGCCAAAATGGGGGACAGGGGAAGAGAACAGGCTCTTTTCTAGCCCCCATCCCGCCCCTGCCACTTAAAAACTGGGAGTTGTGTTATGCTTGGCTTTGCCAAAAACCACAGGTAGACCTGCCCTTCATCTGATTGGTTTGACCTTTTTCCACAGAGCTTGATTTTATACCTTGGGGAAGGGTGAGGGGACAAGAACGGGAGGGCCTGTTAATGTGCGTTATGTGCCATCAAGTCTCTTGTAACTTATGAATCAATGATTTCCCAAACATCCTTTGTTAACAGCCTCCTCGGGTCAGGCAAACTGAGGGCTGTGGCTTCCTTGATTGAGTCAATATGAGGATGATTGAGGGACTGGAGCACCTTCTTTATGAGGAGAGGCTGCAGCATTTGGGACTCTTTAGTTCGGAGAGGAGATGGCTGAGGGGGGATATGATTGAACTCTATAAAATTATGCATGGGGTAGAAAATGTTGACAGAGAGAATTTTTTCTCTCTTTCTCACGATACTAGAACCAGGGGGCATACTTTGAAAATTAGGACAAATAAAAGGAAACATTTTTTCACGCAACATGTGATTGGTGTTTGGAATATGCTGCCACAGGAGGTGGTGATGGCCACTAACCTGGATAGCTTTAAAAGGGGCTTGGACAGATTTATGGAGGAGAAGTCAATCTATGGCTACCAATCTTGATCCTCCGTGATCTGAGATTGCAAATGCCTCAGCAGACCAGGTGCTCGGGAGCAGCAGCAGCAGAAGGCCATTGCTTTCACATCCTGCATGTGAGCTCCCAAAGGCACCTGGTGGGCCACTGCGAGTAGCAGAGAGCTGGTCTAGATGGACTCTGGTCTGATCCAGCAGGCTCGCTCTTATGTTCTTATGTTCTTAATACATCTCATGTATTGGGGTCTTCCTCCTTTCTTACTATATTCAATGTTTCCTAGAATTATTGTCTTTTCCAATGAGTCTTTTCCAGTGACGCTAAAGAGTACAAATCCCGTTTTCCAGTTTTAGTCATTTTGGCTAACTTGGTATAATAATCGGATAAAGAGAAGCATTTCCCTGGGGCTTTATACTTTGCTCGGGACTGGAAAGAGGAGCATTAAGATGTGTTTGGAGTTTCCTATGTTAAAATCATGTGTGTTCTATTTTAAAAAAAATGTCCAGGAAACGGCTAGGCTGAAAAAAATTCTCCTTGGGCTGGGTTTTTATGTGTGCAGAGGGGTTGAGGGAATATTCAAACATTATAGACAGATAAAATAATATGAAAGTATAATTATTCACTAATAGTTCATAGAGGTCAACATAATTTATTCTATCATTCAGAGAAGAAGAGTTTGTATTTATACTCCACCTTTCTCTCCTGTAAGAAGACTCAAGATGGCTTACAAACTCCTTTCCCTTCCTCTCCCCACAACAGACACCTTGTGAGGTGGGTGGGGCTGAGAGAGTTCCGAAGAACTGTGACTAGTTCAAGGTCACCCAGCAGGAATGTAGGAGTGCAGAAACACATCTGGATCACCAGATAAGCCTCTGCCACTCAGGTGGAGAAGTGGGAACAAACCTGGTTCTCCAGAATAGAATCCACCTGCTCTTAACCACTATACCACGCTGCTGTTGATCATATATGTTGATCATATATGTTTATATAAAGAAAAATATGTATATAAAATATGGGGAGCATCATTTTGTACTTTTGACCCCCTTCAAAAAGTGTAGATCCTGACCCCAAGGAAGCCACCCAAACCCCCTTTCAGCTTGGAATGAAAAAGAAGGCTACGGTGTCTTCCTCTTGCTATTGAAGAGTGCATAGAGACTCTGCGTTGCCTGCAGCAAGATTAAGATAAAATGTACAGCAAGCTGTGTGAACAGTTTCCCTGGACAGCTGGTGTTGTGCAGTGACTAATGTACTGGAAGCCCCTCAGTTCAGCCCTGCCATCACCTCCCCAGGTGGCCTGACGCACAATGTGGTGCCTCATCTGCAATTATATGTCAGATTACTCTCCCATGTCTGTGTGGAGCTGCCTGGCCATGGCATTCCACAGGGGCTTTTTGATCCCATTTTATTTTCACACAGAGATAAGCTGGTAAACAACATTCCGGTAAGTCTCTCTTAAAGGGACAGGGCATTTTTCCTCCAGATTGCTGGCAAACCTACACTGCTCACAAGGGCAGTAGTGGCCTGCTTTTCAGGGTTGTTGTAACAGTGGACAAGTTTGTGCACTGAAATGCTTTGAGAGCCTAGGGAACTGGCTGTATCACTCAGTCTGATAGCAAATTGACTGGCCCCTGGATGGATGAGGAAAGACAAAAAATTGCACAGCCCACAAACTTTACCTACTCTGGAGTCTCCCCCAGAAGGCAAAAAAAATATTGCTTTGACAAGTAACTGAAAGAGAAAGGGGGAAATAAATCTCAAACTTGGCTCCATGAGCAGTAAAGAAGCTTCAGAAATTATAAAATGTTGGGAGTAGGTGAGCTTCAGAGAAAAAAGATGGGAACTGAAATAAACTGTCATGGAGGTTGAGGGTTTGGATTTCCAAACTGCCCCTGTCCCACAATTCCTTGGGGGCTTCTAGATATTCTTTCTCTTCTTCCAGAACCAATTTTACTCCTTGGCTGGCTGAGGAAGTCAGTTGTTTCAAATAATTGGGGCATGGCAAAGAAAACCTGAAATCAGCATGACCAAAATCATCTTCATTGCATCTAGCAGAACACTTCTCTGTTTCAATGCATTTTCTAGGGCATTTACTGAGTGAGCTGTGAAAAGTCACTTGACCTCTTTGATAAGATCATTGAAATCAAAAGGGAGTCAATCTTGGATGATAATCTGAGGGGAAAGTTTCACTTCTTCACTTTGTTTTTATTTATTTATTTTACTTCATTTATATCCCACTTTTCTTCCCATGGACTACCGAAAGCATCTTACATCATTTTCCGCTCTTCCATTTTATCTTCTCAACAACAACCTTGTGAGATAGGTCAGGCTGAGAGTCTGTGACTAGTTCAAGGTCACCCAGTGAACTTCCATGATAGAGTGGAGATTCAAACTTGGGTTACCCACATCCTAGTCCTACTCGCTAAGGAATGCAACCAGTCTCTCTAGGACACAGTGGATTTGAAACACCATACCAGTGTCAAATAGCTAATTGCCTTAGGCATTGCATAAGTCACCTGTCTGTCCCTCCCCCCCCCCCTTCCTTTCTGTCGTGGTTCATAATATATTCTGACAGTGGCATAGCACCAAGGGGAGGTGTGGGAGGCATGATGCCTTGGGCACACAGCATGACTGGAGCATGGTGGGGGCATTCCGGGGATGTTGCGGGGTGGGGGCGGGTGGCGCTGCGGCAGGGGCAGGGGCAAAGGGCACACACGTGCCCTGGGCACAGTTCCCCCTCGCTCTGCCCCTGTATTCTGATATGGAAAATCATAATGTTTTTGGAGCAAAATAAACAGAAGTTGAGTCTCATGTAATGTCATGGGCAACTCAGGAAGCATTAGCCTCAGTTATTTAGGCTCTTGGTTATAAATCTTTGAGGTATCTTTAAGGGCAGTTTCTGCTTGACTGGAATATGTCAAGGCTGGGCTGTTCTGTTTTGCTACACAAGTTCCAAAGTATGCCAGACAGAAATGGCAAGACTTGATCACTTCTCACGTGACAGATGCACACAGTAGTTCCTCTGAACCTGACACTCCCTCACCCAAACCTTGAACAGCCAGGATCTTGCAGGGGCCCTTCTTTATTTGTTTACTTTTCCCCTCCCTGTCCCAAGGGTTGGGGTGATTAGTTCCCAAATCATTTCTATCTCACCTTTCTTTCATGATGCAACAAGGTATTTGCATTTGTTTGTGTTTGGCTTTTCCTCCCAATGGGGACTCAAAGCCGTTTAGAACATAATTCTCCCCTCCTCCATTTTCTCACAACAACCTTTCGAGGTAGCCTGAGGACAGACAAGCAAAGTAGAAGTGAGGATTCAAACCCAGGTCTCACCATATCCTAATCTGACTAGTCCACTATGCTATACCACCTCTCAGGGTCCATAGGTTTCCAAAACAATCTCCCATTGAAATCCAGATGTGTTTAGCTTTAATAAGATTACTGCCTGGGGAATCCTAAGCAAAGTTACACCTTTCTAAGATCTTTCTGTCAATGGACCTAGAGGGATATAACTCTACCTCAGATAACACTATGCAACACGTGCCTTGCGACTGTTTCTTGGGATCAAGATTAACAATTTCCCATATTTAACCAACATCTTATCCTGTTTCTCCTTCTTTCCGGCTGCCAAAAGTCAATTTCAATAAAGATGGCTTGAGTCACTTTCAGAAGATGCTCAGACTTTCATGAATCTCCAAAGCTGACGGGAAGCCACCACGGGAACCTTTCTACATATTCTTCCAGTCCTGTCATAGCTCCTGGGGCAAGACATTTCAGAGCATGTTGCTTGCTGTTTTGTCTTAGATCAGGGGTCGGCAACCTTTAACACCCAAAGAGCCACAGTCAACCAGGTAGCTGGGACAGGAAAGCCGGAAGTGGCTTGGAATAGCTGTCTCAGGCTGTGCCTCTTTAGGAATGAGGACTCTTAGGGCAACTCTCCAAAGGAGGCTGAGAGGACCCAAGCCATGCGGAGTGGCAATACAAGGACGAAAGCGGGTTGCAGACCCCTGTCTTAGATGTTGTAGACATCATGGGCCCAAACCATTGCTTTTAATGCAGATGAATCTGAGCATTTCAAATGAGACTCCTTTCCAATAAGACCACTTATACAGTTTGTGGGAGTGCTATGGAAAAATAATAATCCTGTAATTGGGGGCTTGAATAGTTTGTCCATTGGGACTCTTCTGTGAATCTGCAAGGAAATATAGTTTTACTTATTAATTTATCTGAGGGTAATTTTTTAAATTATTATTACCAATTTGTGCAGGGGTTGCCATAAAAGGAACTGTGAGTTTTTAAAGCTTTTTTTTAATTGTTCCCCATTTTAAAATTACCATTTGATATTGCCGAGATTTAGGAACACTATCAATTGGTGTTATAATGACTGTAGATATAAACTCATAATAGTTTTCACATGATGATGATTGGAAGCAGTTAAAATACCAATTGTCAACATTCTCATGTACAAATGTCCTCAATTCGATACACCCTTCCTGTTTTATTAGTCTTTATTAATTGTTTTTCCTCTCTGCTTTTTCCAATTATTGCCAATACAATTAGATCTCCCAGCTTCCAAGTAGGTAGTGTCACTTTTCTTTGCTCAAAAAGGATTGAACCCCAAAGTTTGATGACACTGAAGAAGAAAATTTGACTGGCAAGAGGATGGGAACCAGGAAGAGGAGTAGAAAATTATGCCAGGTTAGGTAAAAATACATAGAAGGAAAACATTCTTTCAGTCCCACAAGTCACTCAATGAAATGGACAAATTGTTGATTCAGGACAGATAGAACAAATGACTTGTTCATTCAATGAACTTGTGAAACCGAGAGGCAGAGTGGTGTAGTGGTTAGAATGTCAAACTAAAGAAGTCATTTTGAAAAATTGAACATTGGCAGCATGCTAAACTACCAAGACTGAACATAAGAACATAAGAAAGAGCCTGCTGGATCAGACCAGAGTCCATCTAGTCCAGCACTCTGCTACTCGCAGTGGCCCAGCAGGTGCCTTTGGGAGCTCACATGCAGGATGTGAAAGCAATGGCCTGCTGCTGCTGCTGCTGCTGCTCCCAACTTGAGCACCTGGTCTGCTAAGAACCAGACGAATACAAGCCAGGGTCAAAAACAACAGGTCTGCTCAGAGGCTTACTGGAATAAGTGGCCTGTGACATCAGAAAGCTTGTTGTGAAGAGTTTAAGCCAAGCTGTTCGGGAAGGGGTTCCACAGTGTAGGATCAGCAGCCTTTGATGTTCCCCACAAATCTGTGATCAAGTTGGTTCCAATGACTGATAATAAAGCATGGGTGGAAGCAGTCCATCCGATTCTCTGAGAAAGGATGGAGCTTTGATGCGATCCTCCAAGGCTCTTCTAAAATGGGCAGGGCTGGATCCAAGGCTGGACTTTTACTGTGGAAATTCTTGCTCCTTACTGTATACGTGAGCTGTGATGATCAGCCAAGGGGATGTGCTCTCCACTGTTTATGCTACATACCTGTTCTTCCAGTAGCAGGTCCAAGCAGCTTTACCAGATTTGCCTCCAATTCCATACCCACTTAGCATCAGTAATGCCACAGCAGCTCATGCTGCAGACTATTCACACAGAGAGAGAGAATACCGAAAGCCAATTCTGTTCTAGATCAAAATTTACATGAACCTTGTAAAATGTTAAGAAAACAGAGGTGCAGCTGTGGCCCTGCCTTCCCGTAGGTAGGCTTGACACCTGTTCCTTCAAGGAATGGTTCCTTAACTAGTATTTAAATTCTCCTTATCAGAGATGTGCTGTAACTGCAAAAAGCATATATTTCAAGGATGGTAGAATCTAATCAAGTGCATTATTTCCTTGCCATCTGTATTTGGGGGGGTGTTCAGGTGGCAGCCCTACTTATATAGCTTTTGGTCTATCCAAACAGCTCAGAGAAATAATATTTGAATCACTCTTCTCTTTTTCACAAAACGGCAGGAGAAGTTCTAGGAAGAGGAGAACTTTAAGGAGACTTATCTGTTCCATCCGGCATTCTGTCCCTGACCCACCCTCCTTCCTTCCTTCCTTCCTTCCTTCCTTCCTTCCTTCCTTCCTTCCTTCCTTCCTTCCTTCCTTCCTTCCTTCCTACCTACCTACCTACCTACCTACCTACCTACCTACCTACCTACCTACCGAGGTGGGATCCAGCAGGTTCTCACAGGTTCCCGAGAGTAGGTTACTAATTATTTGTGTGTGCCGAGAGGGGGTTACTAATTGGTGATTTTGCCACGTGATTTTTGCCTTAGTTACGCCCCTCCTCTCAGCACTAGCGCGCAGAACTTGAGGCAGTCTAGCAGGAGGTGCACTGGCGTGCGTGGCAGCCTGCGCCTGCGTGCATTCATTTCCCGCCCAAGGACCGTCCTTGCCACAGCCCTGCCCAGGAATGCCCCCCCAGAATGCCCAGTCGCACCCCCGTCGTGCCCCGCCCAGCCCCATTGGTGCTATGCCACAGTTTGAATCCCACCACCATGGGAACCTGTTACTAAAATTTTTGGATCCCACCACTGCCTGCCTGCCTGCCTGCCTGCCTGCCTGCTATCATGTTACATCTAACTTATGGCAACCCCTAGTGGGGTTTTCAAGGCAAAAGACATTTAGAGGTGGTTTGCCACTGCCTGCTCCTGTGTCTGTGATGGAAGAGAGGAAATAAAGCACTTCCTGCCTGGCCATTTGTGCAGCAGTGGCTGCAACCCGGGATTTTACAAAAGGATTGCTGGTTTAGCGATTTTGGGAAATCCCAGGTTGAGGGAAATAAAACGGGGCAGACTCATTTTGGGGGACAGAACCTGTGCAAATTCCCCGCCCACCAAAAAAAAAAAAACAGGTTTGTATTGCACTCTACACCCATTATATTTGCCCTGTGCAGAATCCAGCTCTGCCAAGCAGTTTTCTCAAAGAATGAGAGGCAGGGAATCCTGGACATTGAACTCAGTCCCCTTATACGGGGTGTGGACACAATGTCAGTTGCCAGGATTACACATTTCCAGGTGGCCCCTGGAAATCCCCCCTTATCAAACTTGATCTCAGAATTCCAACTGATGTCCAGACTACAGTGATCAGTTCCCTTGGAGAACACGACTCCTTTGGATGATGGACTCTGTGGCATTATACCTTTCCAGGGTTCCTCCCCTCCTTCCTAGGCTCCACCCGCAAAATCTCCAGGTATTTCCCAACCCAAAACTGACAACCCTTATCAGTTGTCTTTCACCAGTTCAGTGCCAGTCAGTTTGAGGTGGTATCACTATGGCTATTTTAGCTACTGTTTTTCATTAAGGGTGGCAGAGACAGCACTCCCTGTTTACAGACACTCTTGCATACCTGCAATACTCTTTAGACAGCTGTCTCCTGGTGGTGCCCTGTCTTAGGTTTGTTCAAAAAGCAACAGGCCACAAAATTGTCTAGGGTGAGTCCAGTCCTTTGGAAAGAACTACCCAAGTTGGTGTGGAGGGCGCCTCTACTCACTCTTATTCAGGAAGGTGTGTAAGACCATTCATTTCAAATGGCATTTAACAAAGGGTAAACTGTTTTGACAAATCTGGCTACATTTTTAACATGTATGTTGCTTTAAGTTGTTAATGCACTTCTGCATGTTGCAACTCCTTGTTGCTTTACCAGCCACTGTGAGTCTAAGAAGATAAGGCAAGATATCAAAATGATAAATGAATAGATTGAATGGAATTCAAGAGTGATTACTGTAAAGTACCATATAAAAGAAATAGAACCCAAAGGAGAAGCCTATAATTTGAGGTTCACCGGGCAGGCAGTAACACTTCAGAGATGTGGTTTAGGGATTATTGCAGGTAATAAATAGAGCCTGTGATCTGGCCATTTTGTGAGTTGTACCAAGAGGTGCATCTTATTTATACCTCTGTAGAAAACAGAATCATCCTCCCAAAGGGGCAAGGCATTGCTGCAGAAGAAACAGGAAGAATGGCTTGTCAGTAGCTGCTTTCATTGGGAAAATCTTCAGAAACCTGAATGACACCAGAGGGGAATACTCATTCTTTAGCACCGTAGAAAGTGTGACCAAATGATATGAATGCTTGAATCTCTTCCATTGAGATTGCTGGGGTTTAAGTGCACTTAAAGTTGACAGCACTAGGCTGAATATTTTAAAGTGGGGAGCAGTTACCAGATGTCTATCATAGAGATCTCAATTGCTGTACAGGAAGTACCCATGGCACTTATGAAGCTACAATCTGAACAGCACAGAGAAAGGCAATTGTTCTATTTCTTGGGTATGTGGTTGGGCTGGGTCGGGGGTTGCATTTCCCAGGAATAAAACATTCTCTGTAACAGAAGCCTGGGAATCTAGGAAGAAGTTATCTAGGTCCTTTGCAACAAATGAACAATTAGTGCAACGAAGCATTAAATGTCAAATTTCTTATTAATTCCAACGTTTCCCCTCCTCTGAAATAACAGGTGCAAGTCAAGGTCAGATTCCACATGGCAGTAGAGTTCCAGGGCTGGAATTCTGAACATGTAATCTGGAATAGCAAAGCTGCCACAGAGGCCACCGATCTGATTCCCACCATGCCAATGACATTGTTTTACCAGTCAGAAGTGGCCTCCCTTGACTTCATAAGCTCCGGTAGGGCAAAAGACAGCTCTGTTGCCTGTCTTTCCATGACTACAGCTTAAAGTGGAGGAGGAGGAGGTGTTTGGATTCATACCCCACCTTTCTCTCCTGTAAGGAGACTCAATGTGGCTTACAAGCTCCTTTCCCTTCCTCTCCCCACAACAGACACCTTGTGAGGTAGGTGAAAATATCTCCGCCACACAGGAACATTTCTGATCAGGAGAACAGGGCGGGGGGGGGGGGGGTTGAAATATCTCTTCTCCATTTCCATGGCCTGATTGAGATCCATATCCACAGCTGCTTTTAATGCATCTTGAATTCCAGTCAAGGAACACCAATAACACAAGTGGTAAAACTGGCATTTTGCTGACAATCACCCAAGCATGCCAAAGAGACACCGATGTGGATCCTCAGATACTATCGCTTTAAAAGATTTTTTTTAAAATGTCAATCAGATAAGAGCAGATCAGCTGAAGCAGCCTTCACAGGACATTATGGAGAAGCAATTGCCTTTTGCAACTTTTCTATGATAAGAGCAATAAAGATAGCTTCAGCTTAGGGATAATTCTCCGTTCTGCTCAGATTGCCACTGAGAGGGCTTTCTCTTTCCACCCATCATTCCCCCTACGACTGCCCATAGACTTTTTGCTATGTAGTAGTAAGTAGTAGTAGAAGCAGAGCAGCCGCCGCCACTGATATAACACTATAGGGTTTAAATATTTTAAGAAGGGGGGCACACTGGCAGCGGGAAAGAAGAATGACACCAAATGGGCACAGAATGTGGGTGGAAAAACAAGGAAATCTGATTTGGGAGAAATTGGTTGGCAGAAACACCAATATTAAACCTTTATGGTTTAATTGGGGGCGGGGCATAAAGTAAGACCTCTGTGTAGAGGCGACCTAGGCAGGGACATAGGTATAGATTTTTTATGGGGGGGGTCGGGGGGGCCACACCCCCACCTGCCCAAGGGCATGGCCACGCCTCCCCAAGCCCCGCCCTTGGCCTAGCGCTTATAAAAGCAGCTTTCCGAGGTCGGGGATGGCAGACTCCCCTGCCCTGCCCTGCCCTCTGGGCTGAGGCATAGAGGGAAAATGGACCCTGGTGCAAAATCTGAGTTTTGCGCCCCCCCCCCCCAGGGCAGCCACTGTGATGCAGGAATCCACCCCCAAACAGCATCACTTTCAATGGTGTTTAAACTAGATCCACCTTAAAGGGAGAATCTGGGGTCCCTAGTTAAACAACATTGAAAGTGATGCTGTTTGGGGGTGGATTATCCCCCACCCTAAAACAGCATCACTTTCAATGTGGCGTAGTGGTTAAGAGCAGGTGCATTCTAATCTGGAGGAACCGGGTTTGATTCCCTGCTCTGCCACTTGAGCTGTGGAGGCTTATCAGGGGAATTCAGATTAGCCTGTGCACTCCCACACACGCCAGCTGGGTGACCTTGGGCTAGTCACAGCTTTTCAGAGCTCTCTCAGCCCGACCCACCTCATAGGGGTGTTTGTTGTGAGGGAGCAAGGGCAAGGAGATTGTAAGCCCCTTTGAGTCTCCTACAGGAGAGAAAGGGGAATATAAATCCAAACTCTTCTTCTTCTTCTAAACTGAGGACCTCAGATTCTCCCTTTAAATCCATGCCGAAGGGGGTGGATTTAAAAGGAGAATCTGGGGAAATTTGGGGGGTGCCTGCTGTCAGGGGTGCAATGGTTAAGCTAGAAGCACCAAACTTTCAGGGTATCCTTAGGAGTCTCTCCTAATGATACCACCCAGGTTTGGTGAAGTTTGGTTCAGGGGGTCCAAAGTTATGGGCCCTCAAAAGTGTAGCCCCATCTCCTAAACTCCCATTGAAAACAATGGAGGATGGGGCACTCCCTTTGGAAGTCCATAGCTTTGGACCCCCTGGACCAAACTTCACAAAACCTGGGTGGTATCAATAAGATACTCTCCTGATAATGCATCCCAGGTTTGGTGAAGTTTGGTTCAGGGGGTCCAATGTTATGGACCCTCAAAAGTGTAGTCCCCATCTTCTATTAGTTCCCATTGGAAACAATGGAGGATAGGGGCACCCCCTTTGGACCCCCTGAACCAAACCTCACCAAACCCGGGTAGTATCATCAGGAGAGTCCCCCAAACAATCCCTGAAAGTTTGGTGCTGCTAGCCCAAACGATGCGCCCCCTGCAGGCCAAAAACCGAAAAAACACTAAAAATGTTTTTAAAACCCACAAACGGGTGGGCGGAGCTTCGGACATGAATGGGGGGGTTTCAAACCCGAGAACCCCCCCCCCTTACCTACGTGCATGGACCTAGGTATGTTATGCAATTAAACATTCTAGTCTAGTGTGATGCAGTGATTAAGAGCGGTAGACTCTAATCCGGAGAACCAGGTTTGATTCTCCACATGAGCAGGCGACCCTAGTCTGATGTTTATTTCCCCACTCCTCCATGTGAAGCCTGCTGGGTGACCTTGGACCAGTCAGAGTTCTCTCAGAACTCTCTCAGCCTCAACAAAGTGACTGTTGTAGGGAGAGGAAGGGAAGGAGTTTGTAAGCAACTTTGAGACTCCTTACGGTTGAGAAAAGTGGGGTGTAAATCCACTCTTCTTTCATGAAATATTCTTCAAGTGTTAAAAACAGGAAACTACTCTAGTCCATTTGTTAACTCACCCTAGAAGTTAGTCCTGGATAGGCTAGTGAAGGGCAAATAAATACGGTGTTGAGGATGCCAAGATTTTGGCAGTGTGTTCTAGTGGAGGCGGTATATTCAGGCAGTGATCAGTATTGGGGAATGAAACCCCTAGGACAGTTTCCCTGTGACACATTGGAGGCTTTAGAATCTGTTTTACATGAGATGCAGGCTAAGGGCCGTTTGCACAGAAGCCACTGCAGCAGATATGTGCCAATGTGCAGCCGAGCAGTACACTCAATCTCATAAAGAGATGCAGTCGCCGGTGTGGTTTTTGCCAAGCAACATCCATTCATCCCTTACCGTGCTGCTGCCAATGCAAAAGCTGTGGCGTGTCTGGGCTCTGATTGCACACTGCCCTATCAGAGGCACAGCATCTTGCAGGTCCCGTAATGTGCTCGCTGTGGGTGTGGGGCCGCTCCCCCTGTGTCATCTCTATGCCTTGCTAAATTACCACCGCTGTGATTGAAAGAATAAGTACTTCAATCACATGCCTGCTTCCTTGATTGCGCATCGCAACTGGGGGGGGGGGGATCTGCCCTTTGGGAACACACGAGTCCATCTCCCAAGTGACGGCACACATTCACGCACTTGCGTACTTATGCACATCATTATTATGTATGCCAATCATCTGCTATCGTCACCCTAATTGACGTATTAATTATCCCCCAAAGAAAACAATTCTAAAATGGTGACCAAAGAGTCTTTGACCTGATGTGATTAAATGCCTTTTTGTTTCTTTGAACGGGAGGGGGTTTCAGCTGCGTTGCTCCTAATCAGAAATGAGCAGTTTTAATCCTATTTTGGATCTTCTCAGGCACACCTACAAGAGAGCCAGTGTGGCGTGGTGGTTAAATATGTCGGACGAGTACCTGGGAGACCTGAGTTCGAATACTTGCTCATGCAGTAGAAGCTTGCTGGGTGACCTTGGATCATCACAATATTGTCATGAGGATAAAATGTAGTGTAGGAGAAAAGTCTAAGCTACTTTCAGTCCCCACTGGAGAGGGTGATGGGATTTAAGTGACTTAAATTATCAGCAGTGAACAAAGATGATTGAGAAGAGGTTCTTGGAGGAAATGGAGCAATGGCCAGCACCAGGGGTAGGGAACCTGCGGCTCTCTCTCGGGCCAGCCGATATTGCTTTAATTAAGTCCAGTCCTAAATAGACTTATTCCCTTCTGTCCACTGCAATCTAGGTTTATATGAGTGTAACCCTGATTAGAGTTACGTGCTTACTTATTTTGCTAATCCAGTGGGTTGCTTTTCAACCCTAATGAACCTAAACAAAAAAAGTGAAAAAATTAAACTAAAAAAGAAGAGTTTGGAAGAAGATTTTGGGTTTATATCCCGCTTTTCTCAGCTGTAAGGAGACTCAAAGCAGCTTACAAACTACTTTTCCCTTCCTCTCCCCACAACAGACACTTTGTGAGGTAGATAGGGCTGAGGAAGTTCTGAGAGAACTGTGACTAGCCCAAGGTCACCCAGCAAGCTTCATGTGGAGAAGCAGGAAAACAAATCCAGTTCACCAGATGAGAATTCGCCACTCATGTGGAGGAGTGGGGAATCAAACCTGTTCTCCAGATTAAAGTCCCCCACTCTTAACCATGACACCATGCTGACTCTCAAAGAAAATGTATTGTGATAGACACACCCGGGGCGGAGCAAGGAGAAACTGCGCCCGGGGCATGTGCACGCCCTGTACCCCTGCCACAGTGCTGGCCACCCCAGAATGCCCCTGCCACACCCCCACCATGACCCAGCCACGCCTCCATCACAGCTCTGCCCAGGGCGTCACCCCTGCCCCACCCTGTTGGCACTACGCCCAGTGGTGGGATTCAAATAATGTAACAACTGGTTGTTTACAAGCACCATTTTAACAACCGATTTTGCCGAAGTGGTGTGAACCTGCTGAATCCCACCACTGACTATGTCACAGGATGTGTATGAGGGAGATTGGACTATAAGGCTTGCCCAAGGTTCCCCAGCAGGCTCCATGGTAAAGCTGGATAACTCTGAGATCCTAGTTCAGCATTTAATTTGGCCTTTGGGGAAGGTCAAGAGTTGCTGGAAGTATGGAAACATGAGGCCCTCTGCCAGCTTGGCCCTTGCGCATGTGCCGCTTGCTCTTGCCCTGGCCCTGTTTCTTGCCGGTTGCTTTCTTGATATTTAAAGTTTTCATGCAAATGTGGGAAAGGTGAATTAGCTGGCAGTGAATGTCAACGTGTCCTTGTGACAAAACAGGACTCATCCCCCAAGCCTAAAAAGCAAATCTTAGACATAGTTGTGTGTTAAGTGCCATCAGGTCACCCATGGCAACTTTATGAATCAATGTGCCACAGGACGGCCTATTGTTAACAGCCTTGTTCACGTCTTGCAAACTGAAGGCCATGGCTTCCTTCATGGAGTCAATCCATCTCATGTTGGGTCTTCTTTTCCTGCTACCTTCAACCTTTCCTAGCATTATTGTCCTTTCCAGTGAGCCTTGTCTTCTCATTATGTGATCAAAGAATGACAGCCTCCGTTAGACATTTTTGTTTATAGGGCCAGTTCATGCTTGATTTGATCTAGAATCTACTTATTTGTCTTATTTGGTGGTCCACAGTATCCATAAAACCCTCCTCCAGCAACACATTTCGACAACACGAATCTGCTTTCTTCTTGTGAGCTTTCTCCACTGTCCAGCTTTCACATCCACATATAGTAATTGGGAATCCTATGGCATGAATTGACTTGACCTCAGTTGCGGGTGACCTTGAGTGATGGTGAGTGCTCTAAACTGTCCACTTGCCAAGTCTGTATTTGCAATTTGCTATTTTCACAATGCTGAGTATCCCTGAGTTTTAAAGGGTGGTTGATGGTTAACAGTGATGCAGAGAGGGTCCTTGGGTTCCAAGGCTTCTAGTTAACTTTACCAGGATCAAAAATCAAGCTGAGCACTAACACTGTTACCAGCAAATCTGAGAATATTCCCTGCTTAATGGAATTGAATGTATAGACATAAGAAGCGCCCACTGGATCAGATAAGTCATCTATCTTGGCTGGCATATTGTTTCATACAATGGCAAACCAGTTGCCCTGGGAAAACAAACAGACAGGGCATAGAGCCCCAGGCTCTTTCTGACTGCTGCAGAGGCGTTACTCCAAGGGGACAGGAGGGTGCACGTCGCACTGGGCGCGCGCCCCTGTGGGGGTGTGGCAAGGACATTCCAGGGGCATGGTGGGGGTGTTCTGGGGTGGGGTGGGGGCGGAGGACGTACTGGTGCACCGGGTGCATTTCCCCCTTGCTACGCCTCTGGGCTGCTGCTTCCCAGAACTGGTATTCAGAGACTGACTGCTTGTGTATATGGCGACTCCCTTCAAAATTTGTTTGTTTGTTTGTTTAATACCCTGTTCTCTACCACTGAAACAGACTCGGAGCAGCTCACATAATTATAAAATAATTCTTAACATATAGATATAAAATAGTAATAAAATAGATGATATAAAAACAATATATAGATGGCGATAAAAACTTAACCAAGGGTGGAACATAATGCTCTCCCTCCTGATTTGATAAAAGGAGGGGAAGAAGGGAAGACAGCCAAGTAACCATGTCTTGTAGCCCTTGATATGCCTCTTCTCCATGAATCTGTCTCGTGCCCTTTCAAACCTATCTATGCTTGTGGCCATCCCTCCCTCTACTAGCAGAGAATTCCAGAGCTTAATTGCTTATTGAGTTAAAGAAGTATTGCCTTTTCTTTGTCCTGAATCTATTTCCCCACAATTTCCCTGTGGCCCCAAGTTCTAGTATTCTTGGAGGAGAAAAGGGTTCTTCTATCCACTTTCTCCACCTCGTATTTTATAAACTTATACTGTCTCTCTCTTCAGTCATCTTTTTTCTAGACTGAAAAGTCCCAGGCAGTCCAGCCTTTGCTTGTAGGAAAGGTGCCCGAACCCTCTAGTCATTTTGGTTGCCACTTCTTTATACTTTTCCCAGTTCTGCAATATCCATTTTTAAATATGGCAAACGGAGCTGCACAGTGTTCCAAATGAGGCCACACCATCTATATAAATAAAAATGTAACTGTTCATTTGTTCCAAATCCCAAATCTCCAAAAGTCCTTCACCGATTGCTCTGAAATTTGGACACAACATTCCATTTGACCCCAGGCATGTTTTTAAGTGTTCCTTTCGAATTTTGACACAACGTTGCGTCAGCCAATCTGGATGTATGCTTCTTCCTTCACATTCTGTTGGTAAATGGACCCTCAAAGGGGTGGCATGCAAGGGAAGTTATGGACCCTCAAGTTATGGACCCTCAAAGGGGTAGCATGCAAGGGAAGGGGAGGGAGGGGTGGCATGCAAGGGAGGAGAGGGAGGGGCCCCAGACATGGCCCACCCACCCTAGCAGAGGGAGGTGAGGTGAAGGGGTGGCATGCAAGGGAGGGGAGGGAGGGGGAAGGGGGCCCAGCCTCTGGACATGGCCCACCCACCCTAGTGGAGGGAGGGAGGGAGGGAGGGAGGGAGGGAGGGGGAGGAGCGGCATGCAAAGGAATGGGAGGGAATTAGGGGTGGCATGCACCGGATGGCATTTCACCAGATGAGCCACAGCAACGCGTGGCCGGGTACGGCTAGTAGCTTTATACAAAGATTGCTGAAGACTTTCACTACTGGAATCAACTGACTGTTGTGGATTTTCTGGGCTCTGTGGCTGAGGTATAACTACCAGACTGCAGCCACACAGTCCAGAAAATCTAATACAGCCAGTTTGTACAAGGACTTCACAAGATCAAGCACTCTGTATCTGCTTAGGGGTGGTCTGCTTAGGGGTGGTCTTAGCCACAGACATCCAGGGCAGTTATTCTGGGCCCCATGCTAGGAGCCCCCACCAACCTGAAGTTAAGTACCCCACCCATTACCCTAGCCATGATGCTCACTGCCTGAGACAGAGACAGCAAAAAGGCGATGAATGTAAAGCAGTGGAAGGGGGCAGTGGAGGGATTCAGCCTATTCAAACCTATTTGTTGGGGAATTGTTTCCCTATTTGGGTAATAAGCAGAGTGAGAGGAAAGACCAGGAGACTTTTGCTGTGATTATAAAAAGAAACTTTACTTAACTAAATCAGGGTAGGGTACACATGGAATAAACATAACAAATCCTTACTATTCTAGTACAAAGAGCTTAATTGTTGCAAGAACTTCAGGCACATGTGGAGCCCCACATGTGGCCTACCAGGCATTCACCTCTTAAGGTTTAGAATCCTGCATCTTACAGGTAGCAAAGAAAAAAGAGAATGGAGTGTGAGACAAATAAATATAGTTAACTTTATAACCTCTGACCTACGTGCTCTGCCTCACCTAAGCAATGTTGGATTAACTGCCCAATGACTCATCAATGAATTGATAGCAAGACACTGACCTCACTAGCTAATTAACATGCACACAGTTAACCCCTTGTTGTCAGGATTGTGACAGACACTTGCAAATCCTAACACTATTCAGTAGAACTGGTAGCTAATTTTTTGTCTAGTTCAGAGAATGGTTGTAAGCCCACTACTGAGTCCTTTCAGAACCAGTTGTTAAATTATTTGAATCCTACTACTGGAAGGGAGGGCTCTGACCACCCTACAACTGAGCCATTTTGACGCAAGACAGTACAGGGGAAGTGACCAACTGTGGCACATTCAGGAGGCACCTTGTTACAAATGATCACCCTTCCTAGACCTGACAGATTCCAGGGCCCCATTCTTGAGTTTTTCCTGGGGACCAATAATCACTAAGACAACTCCTGGCACCACCTAATCCTGTCTCTCTCACTGACCTCCTACCAGCCCCCACAGGGATGATCTAACACATTTTTGAGATATCAAAGACAAGGGATGGAACATGTACCTGCTGATGCTCTTGTTCACCGCACTTTGGATAGCAAGACCAAATAGGCCAGGATACGTTTACAGAGATCAGGTTTCTATAGATCCGAATATAAGAGAGTTTAAACTTTAATGCACAAAAATAAAAAGAGTACTCATTGTCTGTTCAAGCATCAGGCTGTGCCAGGATATAAAGAGGTAAAAACATACAATCCTTTCACCCACTGCTCAGTACTTATCCAAAGCAATGTTTAACGACAATAGGCTAGTAATTGTTGAAGTTGGGGCATTTAGAAGTCTATCACTGCCTTAGTTCTCACCATTGATGCGTGGTCAACATGCAGTGTGAAGAATTAATCCCTCAAGGATTGTGCCCATCCAGAGAGAAGAGTAAGATGGAAGAGAATTTCTTCCCCTTGTCCAGAGAATTTATAAATTCTGCTTAGAGACTCAATCCCCCTCTGGCGTTGTTCAATTCTTCCTGCCTCAGGTAGAAGAAATTACTATCTAGCCATCTGGCTTTCCAAATCCTTGTCCACTTGGGTATGACATTCTTGGAAAGTATGAAATGGTAAACTTTTTTCTTTCTACTTCAACCAGAGCCATTTGCATTTGTAAATGCTGAAGTACTGCGCACTTGCGGGGGGGTGGGGGGGTGGGGATGGATGGATCATTCTCTGTATTTTTCCCTCTGCCAGCTTCAGATTTGCAGAGGGGCGCCTGAAAAATGAAAATAGTGTAAACTCAGTTATTGAATTAATGGTTTGGATTCTAGGGAGGAAGACATTTGTACTCAGTGTACACTATTATATCTGGTAGAACTTGACTGTGCAGTCTGAAGGCGGGATGTTTTGATGAAGCATTGCAAGGCACCGGGTTTGAAATTTATTGAATCAAACTATATATTTATTCATAAAACCCCACAGGATAGAAATTCTGGCATATTGAAAAATCAAGAGGCAGCATTTAAAATTAAATTCATAGAGAGTTTTTAACAAGTTTTTGCTCCCATCATGGTTGATAGGGCTTTGACTGGGGGCCAGTCTTGCCAAGCCTTTGTCAGGAAATCCTCTTTATAGTGCCATGTAGAAAAATGCTTCTGAGCATACCAAGAGCTCTCCTGTGATTACTGGTTAACCACCACCAGGTACTTTGACACTTGGGTGTTGAGAAACATGTTAAGGATATCATGCTGCTGGCACATTGGGATCAAGGAGAGTCTTCTAAGATCCTATAAAGGGTCTATATGCTTTCCTCCCCAACTGTAAGGCAAAAAAATGGCTATTAGCCACAATAATGTAATGGAGCCCTCATGTTCGGTGATCCCATATCTCCGAATACTCAGATGCTGGGAACAGACAACAGGGGATTACTGCTAGCGAGACACTAGAATGAAAGTGCTAAACTATATGGACAGATATGTGGTTGGTGATATCAGTTAACTACATAACCCTGCTACTAGTCATGAGATCAAAAGGGGGAAGGGTCGAAAGTGAGATGGTGTGACTAAACACCTGCAGATAAGTCCAGCCCATCATTCACAGGTTTTGACTCCCCTGATCTCATCTTTGCTAATTGGATGGTTTCTCACTTCACAGTTCTCGGCCTTGGGACCAAGAAGAACATCAGGGTAGACTGGAGGTTTTTATCAGGGTTGCAAAAGGTACCGGCTTACTGGGTTTCAGGCAACAGTGCAGTTTTTCCCCCAACTTAAACTTTTCCATGGTAGGGCTGAACCCTGAACCAGTCTTTGAGAAAACAAGAAACTGCACTAAAAGTTTCCCTCAGACATTTGCAGTTCATCTACCCATCATTTATGTTTTTAAAGTACATGAATAAAGTCAGTTTTCGTTGCTGATTCTGCAAGTGTTGTTTTTCCTTTTGTTTTTTTAAATGAGGTGTCTTCAAAGCTACAAAGGCAAACAGAAATGGCAGCCTAATAAGCTGCAAGCAGAACAAACATCCGTGGGAACTGTTACCTAGCTTAACAGGGGGAAGGATTTCTTTTGGGGTTAGCAATAGGGAAGAATAGCTCGGTTTAGCAAATATGTTGGCTTGGCAGAGCAATGGGGAGAGCAACTTAGCTTGGCAGAGCTTTGGAGAGATAACTCACTTGGCAATGCGAGAGGAGGCTAGGCTGGGACCTTTGAGACTATGTATACGGGGAAATATGGCATGAAGCATTCTGCAGAGTAACACAAGGAGTCCAAATCAAGTTTAAAATGTTTATATAAATTTGGTTTCAAGCACACATACAATAAGATATGGAGGCACATACACACAAGTTCCTAGAGATATAAAAAGGTGAGAAAAGTAGGTTTGAATGATAGAAAGGGAATTGGGAGGCAGCAGGGTGATAATGGTTCCAATGCAGCAGATGATGGTTACCTAATGGTTCCAATGCAGCAGACGAAGGAGAAGGCAGAGACTCTATGCCAGCACAGAGATCCCGTAGAAGGACGATATCGTGTCTCACACCAACTTGACCAAGGGAGGTTCAGGTTAGAAATGAGCCATGAGTTTAAGGTGAGCAGGACTTTTATAGGGTGGATCGCTAGTTTGGCGGGAAAAGAGACCCTTTGCATTAGGTTTCGTTTCTTGCATCTGTGCTGGGTTGCAGGGCTGAGCTAATTAGCAGCTCTATCTATTTATTCTAAACCCAGGGAATTGGTGGTCAATTGTTCCTTGATTACATTAGAAACACCTTGAGTGTTTCTGGCTATTGTAATTTTGCAGAGGCAGCGAGATTAAATCAGGGATGGGAGCATTTAGGAGGTTTTAGGAACAGCTGAAGGGGAGAAGGGTTGCAGCATCTCAATTCAAGGGATAGTGCACATTTACAACTCTATCAACTGTAGCTCTGGCTTGGGTGTGGACATCAAGGAGCAAATGAATAGATTAACTCTCTACTGACTGTTTGCCGTTTCTAGGCTTTCTGTTAGCCTATTTTATCCTGCGCCACTCCATATATAGCTGTTAGCATTAATATATATTAGAAATATATCTCACATATATATTGTATCCATAAAAATCCCGGATTGAATGTGTGTTCTGAGATGTGGGGTGGAAGGGGAGCATAACAGAACCTTCTGCACAAAATGAAAGTGGGGGCAGGGAGAGCGGAAAAAATAATTGTTTTCCCCTAGAATGCGTTTTTCCCCATGCTATGCGGCCAAAAAAGTTCTTTTTAAAATGTCTGCAAGACGTTTTATTTGTGTTGTGTGGAATTTGTATTGTGTGCCACAGTTATGTCAGGAGCTGTTCACTTCCAAGTAGCATTTTAAGACTGTCCGGAAGTGCCATGATATTCTAGTTGTCTGCTCACAGGAAGTCTTTACATGGTAGGAAATTAGAAAACCAAGGTTTGAAATAGCACAGTCTACCACCTGCCCTGCCCTGTATAATCCCAGGCTAGATCCTCAGATCTCAGAAGCTAAGCAGGGCTGGCCCTGGCTAGTATTTTGATGGGCAACCTCCAAAGTATACCAGGGCATGATGCAGGAGAAGGCAATGGCAAACTACCTCTGAATGCCTCTTACCTTGAAAACCCATATGGGGTTGCCATGAATCAGCTGTGAATTGGCAGCAACCGCCCTCCCGTACCTTGTTCTACTGCATTTGTAGATCCAGGCTACTTTTTCATACAGGAGAAACATTTAGACATGCAACCACTGTCCTAGCAAAAACATTTCCACTTGACTCTACTGTCTGTCTTGACAAGCCCTGAGAGGTAAAGGAAGTCTAATTGCAGACCTAATTAAAAAGAAGTCCAGCGGCTACTGCTAGAATGAAGGTTGTTAGCCTTTAAGGTGACACTGGCCTGCTGTTGAATTTTGTGGAAACAGGCTGACATCAGACCCTTCTGGAATTACTGATTCAAGGCCTTCATTCATGTGCACCAGAGCACCTTTACAGATTTAGGCTTCCCGTGCCATTGGAACCATAAGCCATCAATTTGCATTGCCATGAGAAAGTCTGTGGAATCCAGGCTTCCCCCTCAGGAAGAGCACGCTGAGTTACTTTCTGAAGCATGTCAGCTTCACACGACACTTGCATCAATCCCCTCGCAGGAGGAGTGAGTCATACGGAGAACTCCCCTCTGGCCAAGAACCCAAATCCAGTCCATCTGTCACTAGTCTGCGAAACTGGTGGGGAGCCATCTTCCTCCTGGGTGAGAGGAAAGGCAGAGCAGGAATTTCACAAAAAGGGACAAAGTGAACAGGCCTTATTTAGTTCCACAGATCTCACCACCTGAGGAGTGGAAACCTGGGGTAGGTCTCCTGGGTTTAATTAGCGAATAACTACACATCACATTTCTTCTTGGACTGTCACACAAATTAGGAAAAAACTGGTGTCTCAGTGTGTGGGAGGGAGATCAGTCATCTTACTCCTGCTTGACAGTAAACAACAGGTCTTTCCACACCCTCAGTTAAAATGCCTGTGTTGTATTCTAGCCTTTGTTGGATTTTCCCCTTAGGAGTAACACTGACAATATCCTCACCTTTCGGATCTACTCAGGACAATGTCTTGATTAAGGGATCATGAACTAGAAGCCTCTCTGCTAAACGAGACTCCCTAACATGGTGTTGCCGGATTTCTACTTACCAGTTTGGAGACAACGCCATTATAAAAGAAATGACAACTCAGTATAAAAGAAATGACAACTTCCAAGCTGGATAAGTTTTCAAGAGTCAAAGTTCCCTTCATCAGACTGGAATAGGAACGAGTGATCTCCGTTCCTACGCACGTCTGACAAACCGACCTTTGAGTCTCAAAAGTTCATACCCTGAAGATCTTCTTGATCTTGAAGGTGCTACTGGGCTCAAATCTAACTGAACAAAATCTGAATTACCAGAATAACAAGTGACATCCAAATGAATAGAATACAGTGGGGTTGTTGTTGTTTTTTACCAAATGTGCTCATTTCAACGAGTTGCCCTTCAGTTTTCGTGGACTGGAGAATTCTGTAGCACCAGGTTGGGAATATTAACATATCCCCTCACTACTCTCTTCCTGTTTCTTTTACAGGTATTTTTTTAGACCGGCACCATGAGAATCCTGCTATGGGGTGTGTGGTTCTTCAGCCTGCTTGCCTACACGCTCAGTGACTGCCGGAGGGAGTGCATGAACTGTCACAGACACTTGTACAGCCATCAGAATGATTTCAGTCTCCTCGTAAGTAATCCAGGCTCGGTGGCTTGCAGGCTTGGCTGGCTCTTATCCATGTTGTAAGCATGCTGTCTTCTCTTTTATATACCCACCAAAGCACAGCCAGGTTCTGGTAATCTCATGGGGTTTTCGAGGCAAGAGATGAACAGCAGTGCTTTACAATTGCTCTCTGCTGTGACTTCCCAGGTGGTCTCCCATCCAACTACTAACTGGGACTGACCCTGGTTAGCTTCTGTTGAGATCAGATTAGCCTGGGCCATCCAATTCAGGACTTAGAGTGGAGCATAAATATCTGAACAAGAAGTTAAATATAACAGTTAAACAGGTACATTCCATCTCAAGACAATGACTATTTTACTCTGGACAAGGACTTTTAAGCCCTCACCACTTTCTTGATACCCTTGAAAGTGCCTTGAATCAATCCTTCTGCCAGGGAAAAGATGTGGCTGTTAAAACACAAAAGAGCAGAAATAAAGAGAGGAACACAAACAACATTCTCTTTATCACAACCTTTCTTCCTCTTCTATTGATCACACTTGTGAGGGACGTTTCTTCTCTTTTTCAGCCCACTCCTTCCCGCTTGAAGGAGTATTGATTTCCCGCCCCTTTCCCTTCCTCTTTTTTTTCCTGTTGAATGGAGTCCGACAGACAGCACATTGCAGTATCTGCTTGCGTTCGTCAGAGTCACGTTGCCACATGATGATCTGCCTTGGGAATGACCATAGCCACATCTTTCAGCAATCCCATTCAGCAAAGAAGAGATTTTGTACCGCCTTAAGCAGATGTCACACCTTTCTAAGCCCGTTGACTTGATCGTCTTAGAAGGGTGAAAATCTGCTTAGGTTGGCACTGTTTGAATAGTATTATCAGAGTATCCCAAAAGTTAGATTTTAGACCGAGGATTCCCAGCTTTGTTGAGCCTGTGAACATTTTTGGAAGCCTGAGAGCACTGAGGTAAGCCATTACACTACTCTGAAGATGTGGATGAAAGGGTAGATGCAAAAACTACCAGACCACGGCCCCACAGTCTGGAAAACCAGCAACAGCCAGTGATTGTGGCCATGAAAGCCTTCAACAATACATCGACTACTCGATTGATCTGAGATTGCAAATGCCTTGATCTGAGATTGCAAATGCCTTAGCAGACCAGGTGCTTGGGAGCAGCAGAAGCAGAAGGCCATTGCTTTCACATCCTGCATGTGAGATCCCAAAGGCACCTGGTGGACCACTGTGAGTAGCAGAGTGCTGGACTAGATGGACTCTGGTCTGATCCAGCAGGCTCTTTCTTATGTTCTAATGTTTGCCACTGGGGCTGAGGAGCAAGGCCAGCCATAAATTGACTTCCAGGGCCAATCACAAAGCTTTGGCAGGTATCAAGTCAAGCATCCTCCTACTTTTTCCCAAACGGGTTCTCCCTCAGACAGAAAGGTCATCCGAGACTCCTCTGCAGCATCTTCTGCTCCAATGAAGTGGAGTCAGGACTGGCCTTCTGCTTTGTGGAAGAGATGCTTTTAGGAAGGCACTGGTAGGCACCAGGACATATATTGGTTGGCATGATGGCCCCCATGAGCACCACACTGGGAATCTCTGGTCTAGATTGTGTGCAACTACACTAGGCTTTGATACCCCTGCAAGGCAGATCACCTCCTTTCTTATGACTTAATGTAACATCTAAGAACATAAGAAGAGCCTGCTGGATCAGACCAGAGTCCATCTAGTCCAGCACTCTGCTACTCTCATGGCCCACCAGATGCCTTTGGGAGCTCACATGCAGGATGTGAAAGCAATGGCCTTCTGCTGCTCCTGTTCCTGAGCACCTGGTCTGCTAAGGCATTTACAATCTCAGATCAAGGAGGATCAAGATTGGTAGCCATACATCGACTTCTCCTCCATAAATCTGTACGTCCCTTTTAAAGCTATCCAATATAAGTAGAAGTGCCAGCCTCCAGGTGGGACTTGGGGATCCCCTAAATTACAGCTCATCTCCAGACTACAGAGACCAATTCCTCTGGAGAAAATGGCTGCCTTAGAGGACTCTATGGCACTATATCTCACTGAGGTCCCTGTCCTCCTCAGACTCCACCCCCAAATCTCTAGAAGTTTCCTCACCTGGATCTGACAACCCTACCTTCCCCCCATCCCATGTGGGTGGCAAGGGGCAACTTGGACGCTCTAAAGATAAGCCAAGTGTTCCCTATTGGCTGTGGTGCTGGTTCTCCATCTGTGGGATCTCAGTGGGTTTCCCACAGCTGTGAATGCCCATCCCCCAGGAGCTGAACCAATTCAGGGTCTGAGCATCTCTTTGAAGTGAAGGACTTTAAAAAATATATATTATTTTTAAAATATATAAAATGAAATAATATATATTATTGTCTTTGTATCTCATCCTGTGATGGTTTCCAATGGACGAATCAGATCCATGCTTGCTTAACTTCAACAATACTAAACTATCAGGAACTCCCAGACTTCGCAGTGAGCCTCAAGCTATCTGTTTTAACTTGCAATATCCAGTGCTATCCAGAGAAGAATTACACCCTTCTGATTCCATTGAAGTCAATGGGCTGACAATACTGCTTAAGGCTGTGCTGTAGATCTATCATTATGCAATACTTTATTTAGATATTTTGTGTTGCTGGTTTTGTTTCATTTTATTTCTTTTTCATTTATGTCTAAGGACCCTGAGTGTTAGGGAAAGGTTTAATTACACACATTTTAATGGATAAATATCATCTGTCACCTTGGGTGATACCCATTTCCTTCCTCCAAATATCATTACTGGGCAGCTTAGTTCCAGGACTGAATGATAGAGTAATCGAGCAGAGGAGTGAATGAACATCAGCTTCATTTAACCGGGCCAAGTTCTGCATGGCGCTGGCAAGAGCTCTCCTGCACAATTAAAAAATGCAACGGACAGGTCATTAAAATTCATTTAGAAAGCCATTTCACTCTGTGGAGTCAGTGCCGCACAGCTTCCTCATTTCAGCCATCTGACAAGTTCCTTCCGTAACGGACTCCACCTTGAAGACACTGCCAAGGACACTGCAGAGAGAGAAGATCTTCTGCAAGCTGCCCAGTGGTGCGGTGCCCAAGAGGGCAGAGAAGTGTCCAGAGGAGCAAGAGCAGCCTGTAGTTTTCGGGATCAATGGTCCTGATAATGGTCATCCAGGGATCAGTGTGTAGGGTGCATGCTCCAGAAACTCATGCTAGCCAAGCAGATTCACGGACTCGTCTGTTTGACTCATCTGCTTCTGTGTAACTGCTTGACCCTAGGATGTTTATAACCTGTGTGTATGGAAGGTACCATCAAGTCATAGAGCTGACTTATGGTGATCCCAGCAAGGGGCTTTCAAGGCAAGTGAGAAGCACTGGTGGTTTGCCATTGCCTTCTTCTGCAGAGTCTTCCTTGGAGGTCTCTTTTCCAAGTACTGACCTGGTGTAACTTCCAAGATCTGATACCTTGCCACCTTCCCTCAAGTTTCTAACCTACTCCAGAATTAAAGATGGTCCAGAAAACATAGATTCATCCTCTCTACTTCTGCAAACAGCCATTACAAGTTCAATTTCATGGGAGTAGGGAGTGCTGATGGGTTGGGGGTTTTTTTTGGGGGGGGAGGCAGAATTGGATTAGCCTGTGTGAGCTGTCAAACTGCAATTCTACAAAGAAAAGTGTCTCCCCCCCCCATGAGTGTGTATGATGTTACAATTTTAAAAGCCCCTTTTCCAGGTCATCTTTACCAAATGCACACCACTACCTGCCAGCCACCTGCAGAAACTCAGACTTTGTGTTTCTTTGGCTGCTTCAAAGAAATTCTCTGTCCCCTATTCCAACAGGCAAGGGTGACCTGCATTTCAGGCTAACCTTGATGGTCCATCAGTATTCATTCATTCTTAGCAGCCAATTAACTGGGCAGAACGGCATATGGCACATAATGCTGTTCTCTTATCTGGGAATTAAAAAGCATCTTATCAGTTTGAATTAGCACGATGTTTCAAGAAGGGAGCTGTGTGTGAGTAGCATTTGCTGCCAAGAGGGTAAAAAGTTGAGGGGGGGTGCATTTGGAAATGCAACCCAATGGAATCCCATAATATGTGTGGAGGTTTCTGTGAAATAATGGGAGCCTCTCTGGTGGCAATGAATTTGTTGATGTTACTGTGAGTGGATCATGAAGCCCACGGCTCCTGCTTCAAAGACATACAAATTCATGCACCAGGAGGGGTATGCATGATATTTATTTATTTCTAGCACCTCAGCATTTAAAAGACTCCAGGAATTTTTGTGCTCCCCCTTCTCTCTTTTGGGAGAGAAAGCATTACAGATTTCTGACTTCTTCATAGTAATCTATCTACACATGTCGTTCTCATCTTAAAGTGCTTCAAATCTCTCCAAGGACCACAAAGCAAATTCATAAGCTTCAGTGATCTGAAGCTTCTTATAAGGCAGACTTACAGAGATAACTTTATGAAGCCTGAATACCTTTACAGACAAATAGAATTATCCCACCCCCTTTTTTATCAATTCCAGAGTCAGGCCAAGCAAAGAAATTCTGGATAGCATGGGACAGAGAGAGAGGGCCTTTCCCCACTTTTCCCTCTACCACCATCACTGCGCGCTACTCACTGCACGTGTCATTTCTGGCGCTCGCCCTGGCTTCCCCACAACCCCGCACTCTGCGCGGGGTCGTCAAAAGGCGCCGTTTTCTCCAGCGCCAGGAATGACGCGTGCTGAGGGGGCGCGACAGCGGCATTGTCGGGGTGGCTGCGTTGTTGCCGCCCCTGTGGTGGGGAGTGCCCCGGGACCCCGTGCTACTTGGCCCGAGTAGCGCACAGCAGAAGGTAAGTGGGGAAAGGCCCAGAGTTCGGGAGAGGGGGTGTCCTCCTGCCATAATTGAAAACCGAGTGTTGTAATGAGGAGGAAGAGAAGGTGCTGGAGGCCCAGGCGCCATTTGAATGGGTCTTGTGGGAGGTATGTTTGGCTGGCTGCCCCCCTCCCTCCTAGCCTGGGAGCAACTGTGTCCCACCCTGAACTCCATGTGGAGTTTGGGAGCAGGGTGGGCTCGTTCAACACTGGGCTCGGCTTGGCTGGGTCCAGCTTTAAACCGCAAGCTTCAAACATGCGGTTCAAAGCTCAACCCAGCCAGGCTGAGCCCAGCATCAAACTGAGCACTTGGTCTTACCAGCTGTATGCATAGGTGTCAGGCCCTCCAGATGTTCATGGACTACGATTCCCATCAGCCCATGCCAACAGGGCCAATTGGCCATGTTAGCAGGGGCTGCTGGGAATGATAATCCATAAACATCTGGAGGGCCTGAGTTTGTCACCTATGAGCAGCTTTATACTGCTGGCTCCCTCCTCCAAGCTCCACCTCCAAAGGTCAGGGGGAGCTTGTGGGGGAACCAGCAGTATAAAACTCAAGCCGGTCAGACTGAGTGCTCAATTTGACATTGGCCTTAGCCTGGCTGGGTGGAGCTTTAAAGTGCAGGCTCAAAGCCTGCAGTTTAAAACTCCCCTCAGCCGAGCCCAATATGGAACAGGTGTGTTCTGCTTTGTGACCCCCTCTGTTCTAGATCATGGCCGGTTCTAAAACACTGTTTTAAACAGATATGCCCCTGCTAGAATCTGCTGTGCTCTAGAACCTGCCATGATCTAGAACAAAACCTTTTCACCAAAATGCTTTAAAAAGGCAGCATCCCCCTGTGAAACTGTCGCTATGCTGTCATATTGGGGGTGGGGGTTGACACAAAGGTTTTACTTGGCCAACCATGCTTGGTTCTGACAACAGGGATTTTTCCTGGACTCGGCTAGTGGCTGTGCAGGTCTGAGAGGCAGTGACCAACATAAGCCATTCTTGCAGAGGTGCAGCTCCAAGGGAGCAGGGGCCCCGCAGTGCACTGGGCATGCGCCCCTATGGGGGTGTGGGGAGGGCATTCCGGGGGCGTGGTGGGGGCGTTTCGGGGTGTGGCAGGGATGGAGGATGCACCAGTGCACCAGGTGCTTCCCCCCTTGCTACACCTCTGCATTCTTATTGTCTTTTCTCACACCCCTGGTCCCAGCAGTGCTATCAGGCCTCAAGCGTCTGGGCAGAGATCTGGCCTGGAGTGCCAAGCAGGATGGACCAGTATGCCCCTATCACAGGGGTGGGCAATTATTTTTTTCATGGGGCCGCATAAGAAACAGAAAATATTGTGGAGGGCCGGGCCAAAAGGCGGGGGGGGGGGGCGAGGCGCTTTTGAAAGCCCTGCAGAAGCCGGCAGCCAAGGCAACTGGCTTCTGCGGGGCTTTCAAAGGCGCCTCGCTCCCCAGCATGGCAGGGGGGCCCGTCAGGGTCATCTGGTGGGCCGGATGTGGCCCGTGGGCCGTATAATGCCCAGGTCTGCCCTATCAGGACATATGCTAGGTTTGCCTACCCCTTCTCTAGAAGATCCCAAGATCTACAAACCAAGTTTAATTCTCATGCCAGTGGGAAGAAGGATTTTCTCTACCGTTTGTCTCTTCTCACTCCCCCCACCCCAGTTCATGACAAACAGGCACTCAAAGAGCTGCGCTCTGAGACAGTAACTATCTCTTGCTTCACATCCTTCTTCAGTCAAACTGAAATGAATTCTCAGTGAGAAGCCATTAAAAGTCAGACCTCCTGAACCCCCTTCTTTTTTTCAGGCTCAGATTACTATGCCCTTCACCTTTCAATCACATTGTTAAAGGTGATTGTTTTCTTTTGCTTCAGCTGGAGCAACATCCGCTGAACCAGCTGCCTCTTTATTCCGTGCAGATGAAACATACATATCTGCAAATGCAACACGGCAGTGATCAAGCGACGTTAATTTATTCTGTGCCATCTGCCCCAAGAGAGAACAAAGATGAAAACTTGCTGAATTATAAGGATTGTATATTCTCGTTTCTTCAGAGGAGTACTTAACATAAGAAGAGCTGTGCTGGGGCAGACTAGTGGTCCTTATAGTTCAGAATTTATGTTTCACCCAGTTGCCATGGAAGGCCAATAAATAGGGTATAGAGGCCTGATGGTGAGGGGGTTCCTGTCTCTGACTTGTGGCAATTCCCTTTATTTACCACAGCTAGTAGGCACTGGCACACTATGCTCCCTAAATCTCTCAAATCCCCTTTTAAATCCAGTTTTGTGCCTTAAAATGTAGGATTGCTGGTTGTTACTTTTAGAGCCCTTCATGATCTGGTACCCGAGGGACTGCCTCTCCCGGCATCAGCCCAGGTGCCAGTTTAGATCTGCCCAGCATCCTCTGCAGTCCATTCCTTCATTCTGTTTTGGACTTTATCCTTATCGTCTTAGAAGGGGCTGTAATGCGTGGGCTTTCCATTAACATTGAGGATAATTAACTTTCTGTTTCTGTTCCGTGATGCTAGCTGCATTTCTTTTGGTGAGGTAAAATGCTGAGAAGGTGGTGAGTGTTTAGGTTTATGTGGGTTTGTGGATTGGAGTTAGGTCCTACAAGCTTTCCCAGTGATGGTGACAATAGAAGCAGGGGAGGGGCATGACATGGGAATCCTGGGAGGAAGTTCCAGGCAGAAGAGTATTTGATCATTCCTGAGCCATGGATTCTATTAAAGCCAAACTACAAGTTACATTTTATTATCAAGTCAGGTTGGGGTTCCCTGGACCTAGCTTGTTTTTCCTGCATTGCAGCTATGGCATAAGAACATAAGAACATAAGAACAAGCCAGCTGGATCAGACCAGAGTCCATCTAGTCCAGCTCTCTGCTACTTGCAGTGGCCCACCAGGTGCCATTGGGAGATCACATGCAGGATGTGAAAGCAATGGCCTTCTGCGGCTGTTGCTCCCGAGCACCTGGACTGTTAAGGCATTTGCAATCTCAGATCAAAGAGGATCAAGATGGCCTTGGAGAGCTGCTTTTATAAGCACTGAGACTATGGGCGGAGCTTGGGGAGGCGTGACCATGCCCCCAGGGGTGGGTGGGGGTGTGGCCTCGCCCCCTAACCCATCCCATAAAAAATCTTGTATGGAACTGGAACTGTGGCATGGGATGACGACTCCCCCGACAAAACAGCTCTTTCAGGAATTTCTCACATAACTTTGGAGCTCCATGTGGATTATTCTAAGAACACGCAACTCCAAAGTTGTGAATAACTTCCCACCTGAGCTGTTTTGGCTTGAAGAAACAGCATGCAGGAGAAGGCAGGAGCTCTGCTTCCCTCCACATCATAGTTCTGAGCTGAAACGGGCTCCTAGGAAGTTTAAAAGCACATTTCCCCACAACTACCATGTGATTGCAAGGAAAGCAAGGAGAATCTAGGGAACCCCGACCAAACTCTGCAAAGAAGTTCATCCCTTATGTTGCCTTCTTTCTTGTACTTAAACTGCTAGTCTAAAAGGGAAACAAAATCATTTTAAAATAGCCTGCAGGTGAAAAAAATGCACTTGAATAGCACTTTCTGATATTTTCTTCCACAAAGAGAGAAAATATAAATTTTACTGTAGCCACATATTCCTGTAATGAAAGATCTCCTTGACTATGGTTTCCTCTCCACAGATCTGCGTTATGGAATGTGAAGGGAAGCTCTTTTCTAGAGCCACCTGGGGATCCTGCAGCAAAGCAATTGTGAAGACCTCTTTGACGCTGGGTCTCGACAGTCTAGAAGAAGCAGCTAATCAGCCCTTCGAGATGTGGGATGGCAGCCTGCTCAGAGGCCGAAGTCACCTCAAACAGCTGGGTGACCGGACCAGAATGGTGGATCTCAGAAAGGCGGAAGATGAAAAGCAAGTTTCCAAAGTGAGTAGTCTCATTCGCCAACCGGAGACAGAAGAAGGTGCCAGCGATGGAAGCCAAGTGCCGTTGGGAGACTTACAAGACCAGCTTGAGATACCCAAGAGGTTGGGTGGTTTTCTGAGTAGACCCTTTGATTATGGGCAGATGGCGGAACCTGCCGTTCAAGAGCTTCAGAAACGGTACGGAGGCTTCATCGGTGTCCGAAAGTCGGCCCGGAAGTGGCATAACCAGAAAAGGTTCAGTGAGTTCTTGAAGCAGTACCTTGGGATGTCCCCACGATCTGTTGACTACGATGGCTTTGGTGATGACCTGAAGGAACAGAATGAGATCTAGATGGATGGACTTCCTCTGGATTTTCCCCCATACCATCAACATGTAGTGAATCAGTTTCAGATCTGCCACAGCAAAAAAAGTCAACCCGTGGTCCTGGCAGATGGCTTCTTGGCTGCCTGCACTGCAGCAAGCGAGCCCTTGCCATCAGTGTCAAAGGGCAGTGTTTCTTCTGAATAGTCCAGATCCCTTGATATAGTAATTTTTCTGCAATTTTAACAGCCTAGTGCTACACACATTTCCTTTAAAATGAGTTTGAGGGGACTAAACAAAACTGAGGCCTAATTTAAATATAATGTTGGCTGAAATGAAAGAATTATCCTGTGGGACTTTTCAGTTAAGTGGAGTGGTTTGCACAGGTCATAGCCCAGTTTGAATGAGATGCTGTGCAAATTTAGAGCCCCTTGGGAGTGTGTTTGGATCTAGCTAGAGTATTGTTTACCTTTATTTAGACACAGGGAAGGTGACCTCCTAAATAAAGTTATATACTCAAAATTCCAGTTCCCATTCTCTATTGCCCATGCTCATTCCTGCGAGCAGCAGAAGGAAAAATGGAGATTGACATCAAACCTTCCTCCCATGCATGTGACACTCTAGGAACTGGCCAGATCTCTATAGAATTTACCATAGAGTTTGGGAGGGTACTTAGGAGTGTTGTGGTGTCATTTCTGGCATACCTAACATCCTTGTAACTTGTATGTGACTATAAGACAACCCCCTCTCTTTCCTTTGTCTTCTTTTTTTTGATAATTGCATTCAATAACAATATTACCATTTCCAATCCTAGAAACCAAAAATAATTATTTGTTCCTAACCACCAAATATTACATTCAAAAACAAATCCTCTCTTTCTTGGTGGTACACCTGGGAGAGAAACTAGTCTTCCTTTTGGGGTAAATACAAATTTATCAAATTTAAGATTTGGTCGGTGCATTGTTGCAGATGGAGGTTTATTAGACTAAGATGGTACACTCCTTAACTGTACAACTTTGCATTCCGGGGGTGGGGAAAGAATTTTAATGCTCCCCTAAATGTAAAAAAACCCCTCTGCATAGTTCAAAGATGCACATCACTCTTATGTGCTAGTGTACGCATGCTGGAGCATTTTTTTTTACTTAGGGGAGAATTTTATAAATCAGCCATTATCCCTACAACCTGAAGTGGTTCAGTCTAGAAACCTATCATCTTATGTCAAACAATGAGTTGATCAGCTTTTGCTTCCCAATTACACTTGGGATGCCGAAAATATAAGCAGTGGTGGTGCTGGATCAGACCAAAGATCTGCCTAGTCCAGCATTTTGTTTTTCATCAGGGCCGGTCTGATGCCTCTAAGGCTGATTCCGCACACGCAAAATAATGCACTTTCAAGCTGCTTTCACAACTGTTTTTGCCATTCCGCACAGCTTCAAAGAGCCCTGAAAGCAGCTTGAAAGTGCATTATTCTGCGTGTGCGGAATCAGCCTAAGAATCTTTTGAACAGTACAGGACGGCTTGCTCTCTTATCACCTTCTTACCACCTTCAACAGGAGGTTGTCTGGTTACATGGAGGACAGTTGTGATTTCCACACACCACGACTTTTTAGAAAGAGTTTTGAGGAAGAAGCTCATGCAGTTTTCTTCCCCCAAACACCTTCAAAACGTTTTATTTCTCTCAACCTGGGTTTTTCAAAAATCGATAAACTAGCTATCTGTTTTTCCCAACCTGGGCTGAAGACGTTTCCTGCCTGCTGAGCGAACAAAAGCAGGCAAAAAATGCTTTATTTCTCCCGCCCAAACCACTCACTTTCATTTTTGCTGTTTGCACCTGATGGCAGGTGCAACTGTGAAACTGACCAGAGCTCCCTGCAGCAGGCGGGGGAAAAGATCCATTTTGGCTGGCGACTCTTTTGGCTGGCTGTTTTTGTCGGGCTGTGAGTGAACAAAAAAAAGCCAACACTGATCTTTTTAAAACATCCGCAGGACAGTTTATCTCTGCTGTGTGGAAGTCACTAGTGAGGTTCAAATCCAGTAGCACCTTATGGACCGACAGGAGTTTCAGGGTATCAGCTTTCAAGAGTCTTGTGGGTCTCTGTGGTGCTCCTGGACTCAACTCCAACTGTTCTACTACCGACCAACCTGGCTGCCCACTGAAACCGTGTGAGTGGAAGCTGCATTTAGCATGAATAGAAATCACTAGCAATCACTAGAAATTGGGCCAGGCTGTGGTTCAGGTTTATAGTCTCCGTTTGTTTAGAAATCAGATATAATTAGGACAGAATCAAGAATTATCTTGGGAAAAGGTCTTTTAGAATATTTTACCAAATGGGGTTGACTTCTTTTGTTTGGCAGTGCAATGGTATTTGTGCATTTTTGTTCCAAGTCTCCCAGCCCCCACCCCCCGTTCCTCTGTCCCTCCCTCCTCTTCCTCCTCCTCTACCATGGCATGCAGTTCGTCAAAGCCCCCGTTTTAGGGCTGTCATTTCAGCGGTGTGTTTTTTTGTAATTGCCAACCAGGATGAGGAGCCGGAGAGGTGCCTGTTGCCCCCCTCCTCTCCACTCTGCCTGAACCCAATAACGAGGCTCAGGCAAGACGCATGACCAATGTAGCTGGGTCAACGACCCAATCCTATTAACTGTCAAAATGTTAAAGGTCAAAAAACCCGGAAATGAGACACAAACTCTGTTCTTTTTAATTGTTTTCATACGCAAAAGATTTCTCCATTAAACTTGTACATAGCAAAAAGAAAAAAAGAGAAAAGATTAATAAATTAGTTTTGTATTTCTACTGTCGCACTGTGATCGCACACTGTCAATGGCACAACTGTGCAACTTTCTGGCTCTACCTGACAACACATATGAAGCTGCCTTATACTGAGTCAAGCCATCAGTCTACAAAGACACTTTGGAGTTCAGATGCCTGAATTTGGAAATTAAAAGGAAAGGGTTTGGAATTAAATTCCTGGTGGCAGCGTTAAATTCCTTGAACTTCAAGTGCGGGAAGTGTTCTCTCTGAAATCATATTGGACCGTACAGCAAGAAGAGAGGAATTTTCTCATGTGGTGGCAGAAGTGGGATTGAACATCCTGTAGTGGGAAATCCAGTTTAGGGGGGATACAACATTCTGAGCTGAAGAATTTGGGGAAAGGAGAAGATAATATATGTGGGGTGGAAGGAAATGGCAGAGTTTCTAGGAATGAAAAAGGAAGCTCTGATTCAAAAGTGTAGAGAATTTAATTTATTTCATGAGAGGGAAAAATATAAAAGAATTGAGAGTTACCCTGATAAAAAGTTGTGCTGAGTTCAATGGAAGCACAATAGGGGAAAACCCTAATGGAATATATAACCTTAGTCTAGAATACTTACAGTTTTTGAGAGAAAAGTGGAAAATAGAAGCAGAATTTAAAACTAGGGGAATTGAACTAGAAGCTGCTGAGATAGACAAGCTGTTTTGGAATCAGAGTGATTACAAATAAAGAAAAGCTGAAGATTGGAGGGAAAGAGGGAAACCCTGAAATCAGATTTTTCTTACCCCAAAAGATTCAATGGTCTGTGTGTCAGGTGATCCCTTCCTGTCAGCTTTTGAAAGGGTTTGTTCAGAACTAGAGAATACCAGAAGGACAGTACAGTACACAATTTAATTAGAGGGGAATTGGCTGAAATTTATCACACCTTTCCCTCAGAGATATTTATTAGTTATGAGGAACACAAACAAGTCATATATGACAGGTTTAGATTAGGCATGGATTATTTGAGTAAAAAATTAAGAGGCTAATGCCTCCGAAAGAGAAGTCATTTAAGACATTTAGCACCATCTAACAATCAACTTTTCTTAGCATTATTGTCTTTTCCAGTGAGTCTTGTCTTCTTGTAATGTGACCAAAGTATGATAACCTTGGTTTAGTCATTTAAACTTCTAGGGACAGTTCAGGCTTGATTTGATCTAGGACCCATTTATTTGTCTTTTTGGCAATCCACGATGTCCATAAAACTCTCCACCAACACCACATTTCAAAAGTATCTATATAGAAATGCAGAAGAAAGGTCATGTTTCTCCATTAATACATTCTTCCCCTCAATCTCCAGTCCAAAGGATGGATGGACTGAGTGATCAATAGACTGAAGAGCAATCTACCAGCGGTTGAGTGTGTAATTCACATAACATTCAAGTCAACAGCAAAGCTCCAGTGGGTAAGATTGTCAAGAGTCGTGCAGAGCCATCCTTTAAAAAGCCTGACTTGATGTTGAACCTCATTAGTGATATGGGTCCTCGTTACATTAACCTCATTAGTGATATGGGTCCATCCATATCACTAATGATGGCCCCTTTCCCTGATACAGGAACCTCTTGCATCAGCAGAATGCTTGGTGGAAAGATACCACCAAGGGGGGACAGATTCGTGGGACTTAAGTGTTCAGTTGCAGGTTTTGCCATCAGAGCCACAACTAGGTGGATTGTGTGTAACCAATGTGCTGATTCTCAAGCCCATGTCTGCTCTGCTGCTTTAGGTAGGAGCTGGTTCTATCATACTTTTGATCCTTCATCTAAAAAGATCATGCTATGATATAATGTGATATGGCAGCCAAGAAAGCCAATGCAATTCTGGAATGCAACAGTAAGAGTATAGTGTCTAGATCGAGGGAAGTAATTGTACCACTCTACTCTGCATTGGTCAGACCTCACCCAGAGTACTGTGTTCAGTTCTGGGCACTGCAATTTAAGAAGGATATTGACAAGCTGGAACGTGTCCAGAGGAGGGAACCAAAATGGTAAAAGGTCTGGAATCCATGTCCTACAAAGAGAGACTTAGGGAGCTGGGAATTTTTAGTCTAGAGGAGTGAAGGTTAAGGGGGGACATGATAGCTATGTTTAAATATTTGAAGGGATGCCATGTCGTAAAGGGAGCAAGCTTGTTTTCTGCTGCCTCAGAGACCATAACATGGAGTAATGGATTCAAGGTGCAGGAAAAGAGATTTCACCTAAACATTAGGAAGAACTTTCTGTCAGGGCAGTTCAACAGTGGAATTTACTGCCTCAGAAAGTGGTGGAGTCTCCTTCTTTGGACGTTTTCAACAGAGGCTGGATGGACATATGTCAGGAGTGCTTTGATTGTGTGTTCCTGAATGGCAGGGGGTTGGACTTGATGGCCCTTGTGCTCTCTTCCAACTCTATGATTCTATGCATACTTCTCTCCTCTTTTTTACCCTTGCAACAAATCTTTGCAGATAATCAGACTGACAAAGAGCAATTGGTCCATAGTCATCCAGAGAGTTTCACTGTTGATTGGCAATTTGAGCATTGTGGCTACTTAGTCCAACCCTCTAACCACTATGCTACTCTATTCTACCTGAAGGAGCTCCTTAAGAATAGGATTCCAAAATGAAAATGTTTTGGAACTTATCCATTCCACTTAATTCATAAATAAGTTGGGGTGCATGGTGGTGCAGCTAGATTTGGGGGTGACACCAAAATTACGCCAAAATCCATAGGAGGTAGCAAGGGCTGTACAGGAAGCTCTCCAAGCTGTAAGAGTGGACAAAATCAGTGGCAAATAAAATTCAGAATAATACGGTTTTGAGGGATCCACTGAAAAGTTGGTTCCAAGAAATTGTTTGAGTCGGTCAAGCCAGTCCTGAAATGGAGGGGGAAATAGACCATAGGAAAGGAGAACTCCTGGCTGGCAGCAGTGGCTTCAATCACAGAATCCTGCTGACAGTTACCAGGACTCTATTTTCAAGAGGACTAGCAATGTGTTTGAAGCAAAAAACAAATTAAGGCTATATTTCTCTACAGTCCAAATTCTGCCCCAGGTTAACAAGCACGTGAAATGCTGCACCAGTCTTTTCATTTTGTATTTTAAAACTCTCTTATGCTCACTTGCTGCAGAGTAATTAGTACATTCAAGGGGGAAACCAGATTTTTTAAAGACACAGTTTTTTGTTTAGAAAAGTGACACTATGTGAGATTTGAAAGGTTAAATAGTAATTTATATGACAACTTTCTCCCCAATGGGGATGCAAATCAGATTCTGTCGTTCTCATTTCCTCCATTTTTTTCCTCACAAAAACCATCTGAGGTGGGCTAGGCTGGCCATTCGTGACTAGTCGAAGAGCACCCAGCGAGTTTCCAAGGCAGAGTGGGGATTCGAACCTAGGTCTCCCAAATCCTGGTGCAACACATTAACCACTGCCCTAAGTCAACTCTCCCCCTCCCATCCCAGCATGGCTCCAATCTGCACTGAAGCTCAGTAGCTCCCTCCCCATTCTTTGCAGTCAAGTCACAGCTGACTTATGGCAACTCCTGGTGGAGTTTTCACGGGAAGAGCCTGATTCCACATTGCAATTTTGGAATTCCTTGGAGGTCTCCCATCCAAATAATTTCCAAGATCAACCCTGCTTAGCATCTGAGATCATGCTAGCCTGAGCTATCCTGGCTAGGGGCCTTTACAGTCACTCACTCTCTCTCTCTCTCTCTCTCTCTCTCTCTCTCTCTCTCTCTCTCTCTCTCTCTCTCTCTCTCTCTCTCTCTCTCTCTCTCTGCCCCAAGAGCTAATCCTTCAGTGCATGCACAATTTTCATTGACCCCCTCAACTGAATGTGCAAATGGTGGCTATTGAAAAGGGTTGTGCTGGAGGAGAGGAAGGAATTTTTCAGCAAATGTTAGCTGTGAACATTGGCACCAAAGTGCTCCATCAGGCCAATGTTCCAGCTAATCCTATACCACAGTGTTTGATTTGGGCTGGCCATTCCAGATGTGCAAGTCACTGCTCGTGTCATGTGAGGAATATGTGTGTGCACAAACACAGTCCCCAAATTGCACAGCTTTCAGGAGGGTTTGAATACTGACATATCTGCCTGCCTCCAATGTGTGTATGGGGGGGATGTCATAATAAGTCCTAAGCATTCACAGGCTAGTAAGGTGTGATTCAGCTGCAGGGGGATGATGTCACAATACAGGTAATGGGATTAATGAAGCCTTTCCCACCTGCCTTACGGCACCTGCTTTGCACAATCTGGGCTGTCTATTGCCCTACAAACATCAAGCTCTAAGACATTCCAGTACATCTGCCTTTTCTACAACTGCAAAGCTGAAGAGACACCAACCCGTCCTGCATTCTGTGTTTATTCCGAGGAAGAATTGCCTTGCATCTCCCAGGTAAGTGTAAAAAAAAACCCCTAAGAAGACCCCTGCTGGATCAGAGGAAGGATCCTCCTAGTCCTACACCCTCTGGTTAGAGCATCATGGTTCCCTGATTGGAAGAGAGGTCTATTGATTAGTCATGATGGCTCAAAAGAGCCTCCAGCTTCAGTAGCATACCTCTGAGGGACGAGGGGCAAACTTCAGAGGAGGGTTTAATAGGTTCAGCCTTTGCTAGGCACAGTTGCTCGAGTGGGTTTTGGTCAATTTTACTTGAGAACATGTTTCTCCAGGCCAGTTGGCAACCTAGGAGGCAGAGGGGTAGGTGAGCCTCTTGCTACAATACCACTGCTACAAGGGAGTGTCCCTTTAAGACTCCACCACTTCATTTCAAGACTCTAAAAAGCTCCAGTGCTCGCCTTTGCGAAGCTGCCAGGGAATTGGTTTATTTCATTCTGAGTAAAAGGGGTTAGTAGGGAAGCAATTGGCTACCCGTGTTCCCCATCTCCTTGCAAATGTGCCATTTGAGCAGTTTCCCAGCAAGCCCATGACTATCAATAGGCAGAGGTAGGTCTTGCTATGCTGTCTGCTATCACATTCTGAGCTTCCACAATAGCACAAGGTAATGTAAATGTACAGCACACATTCTATATTTTCTTTTCTTTTTTAAAAAAGGAACAGGTCATTTTTAGCATGTATTTGGACTATTCCCACTACTGTATACAAAAGCATCTCTCAGGTTGGGTGTAGTTCCATTTTGTTGCCTCAGGGATTGACATGGGCCACCAGTTTTATGTCTACAGGAGATTATAAGAGCCCTGCAGGGACAGACCAAATCATCTCCCAGCCTGGTCCCAGCCTGAGAGGCCCACAGGCAAGGTTTAAAGGCAACATTCTTCACCTTTTTTTTGTCCACAGATCAACTGGTATTGAAAGGTATACTGCCTCTGAGCATGAAGGTTCCATCTGGTCATCCTCTCATCGCTTCTGGTCATTTTTATCCTACATGTATTTGTCTTGTTCTCTTCCAAACAACCTAAGCTAACGGCTGTCAACATTTTGCTTCATTTTGTGATGGTGAATCCCATCATTTAATGAAGTGTTGCATAAAGAAATCTACTTTTGTCCGAGATCTACTGCTCATCATTTTCACTATATAAACTCCAGTTCTAATGTTATAGAAGAGGAATAAAAAATTTGCTCTACCCAATTTCCCTTCTCCATGTATTCTCTATGTTTAATTAAGGTCTCTCCCCATACATCTTTTTTTTTCTAAACTAGAAAAATGCAAACACTCAGCCCTCTTTTTCATAGACTCCCGTCTGCCATTCCTTACCTCATTTGGTTGGCCTTTCCCCATTCTACAATAGCCTTGTGGTGAAAGGAACTCTAATCCTGGCTGTTGTGTGTTTTCTGGGCTGACCCTCCTGATGAAGCTTATACACTGAAACACCTCAGGCCTTTACATGACAATAAAACTGTCATTTGTCACTCCCCCCCTTTTTTTTCCTCCTTTTTTCCCCCTTTTTTGATTTATTGGCACTTAAGAACATAAGAACATAAGAACTAGCCTGCTGGATCAGACCAGAGTCCATCTAGTCCAGCACTCTGCTACTTGCAGTGGCCCACCAGGTGCCTTTGGGAGCTCACATGCAGGATGTGAAAGCAATGGCCTTCTGCTGCTGCTGCTCCTGAGTACCTGGTCTGCTAAGGCATTCGCAATCTGAGATCAAGGAGGATCAAGATTGGTAGCCATAGATCCATGGTGGCGAACCTTTGGCACTCCAGATGTTATGGACTACATTTCCCATCAGCCCCTGCCAGCATGGCCAATTGGCCATGCTGGAAGGGGCTGATGGGAATTGTAGTCCATAACATCTGGAGTGCCAAAGGTTCGCCACCACTGCCATAGATCGACTTCTCCTCCATAAATCTGTCCAAGCCCCCTTTAAAGCTATCCAGGTTAGTGGCCATCACCACCTCCTGTGGCAGCATATTCCAAACACCAATCACACATTGTGTGAAGAAGTGTTTCCTTTTATTAGTCTTAATTCTTCCCCCCAGCATTTTCAATGAATGCCCCCTGGTTCTACTTGGTGTAGTCCTGTTTTTCTTTTCTCTTTTGGGCATTCCAATCCTGGTTATTTTACCTTTCTCAAAAAGCCCTAGTACAGAGTTTTTCACTGCTGACAAACATTGAGTTGAATGGGTCCTTGACCTATCTCTGGACAGTCACTTCCCCTTCATATGCCTCTAGCTGACAGGCAGGGTTCTGGAGAGGTAATATATACATTCCCCAAATAAATAATTCACAGTTTATGCAAAAAAAATTTTTTGTCTGAATGAGCTCCATTTTACTCTTGCACAAAACTTAGCATGCTGTTCCATTGTCCATTCGTAACCCATCTGAAGGATCTTTTGGAGCTCTTTGCAACCTGCAGGCATTTTGTTACCCTGCATAACTCTGATGCCATCTATAAACTTGGCCCCTTCACCGCTCACCTGACTGCAGATCAGTGCTGAACACTAAACATTATTTGTCCCAGTACCGATCTGTGGGGACTTCGAAATTGCACCCTTATTCCGATAACACACCTGTAATGTTTCAGAAAGATGTAACTTTTCTCCTCCTTCTCAGACATGAGACAGGTGTCCTACAGCCAGCTGAAAACTGTCACTAGAGGCATAACAGTTCCCGGAGCAGGAGGAGGCATTCATACAGTGGAAAGGGCATTCCTTCAACAATGTACAGGTACGGTACAAGGTCCCCATGCCTTAGGTGCTCTGTAGTGCAAATGTGTTCTTGAGAGGAAATCTCCTGGTCTTTTAGCCCAGATTTCTCCACTACTACCACCACCACCACCACCACCACCACCACCTTAATTTATTAATGTACCCAGTGGTGGGATTCAAATAATTTAACAACCGGTTCTAGTGGTGGGATTCAAATAATTTAACAACTGGTCGTTTACAAGCACCATTTTAACAACCGGTCCTGCCGAAGTGGTGCGAACCTGCTGAATCCCACCACTGACTATACCACATTAGACTGTGGTTATGGCTATGGTCTGACAGTGAGGTTTCTGGCATAAACTCAGAAACTGAATGCATGCTTTATCTATTAGCAGTTATATATTGTAAAGATTTTATCATTTTCCTATGGTTAGCAAGCAATTATTACATCTCCGAGAATCTGGGAGACAGAGAACCTCACAAACCACATTCCTATTCTTGTTCAACGAAGAGCAATTTTAGATTTGCCCATCTTGAATAGCAGTGGGAAAGCCCAAAAGTTATTTGGTTTGAAGGAAATTTCAGCTTGAATTATGAACGGAACAGGGCTTGTTTTGTGTCTGCCCAGAAGGAAACAGATTAATATCCGACTGTTTATATAAGCCATTCACTGTACTCTTTGATTCCCGCTATTATGTAAATAAACTGAAAAGTCAGGATGACAGTTTGAACAAACTTTGCTCAATGAATCCCAGAATGTTTGAGTTAAGGGTGACTTTCAGATCAGTTGTTTACACCTCCTAGCTAATTTCACAGGCAGGCAGGTCAGACGTAGATCCAACATGTGAACACGGCATTGAACAGCAAGTGTGCCCCATAAACCCTTGTTTACTTAACATGTGCTTAACAATGCCCCATTTTGAAAATGCATTAATAATTATATACCTGAATTATTAAATCATGAATTAAAATTATTACACAAACATACAATTAGACTAATATCCTCCTGCTTGCATTAGGCTTTGTGCAAGCAGAAATGGATCAAGGGATATAATTAGGTTTTCCTCATGTAGTAGTAGTTGGTGGTGGTGGTGGTGGCGGTGGTGGCGGCGGCGGCGGCGGCGGTGGCGGCGGCGGAGGCGGAGGCGGCGGTGGCGGCAGAGGCGGAGGAGGAGGAGGAGGCGGAGGAGGCGACGGCAGAGGCAGAGGAGGAGGCGGCGGAGGCGGAGGAAGAGGAGGTGGCGGCAGCAGCTTATGGCAGCTCCATAGAGTATTCAAGGCAAACGATGAAGAGAGGTCATTTGCTATTGCCTGCCTCTGCACTGCAACCCTGCTTAACCCCTGAGATCTGAGAAGATTGGGCTAGCCTGGGCAATGCAGGCCAGCACATGTTATAGCCTACAACATCTTAGGAAAAAAACACTTCTACTTACTATTACATTAGGAGTCTGCAACCTGCAGCTCTCCAGATGTTCATGGACTACAATTCCCATCAGCCCCTGCCACCATGGCCACCATCTGGAGAGCCGCAGGTTGCAGACCCCTGCATTAGCAGAAGTGGACCATGGGATGCATGCCAATGAGCCAGGGGAATCCCTACATTTTAAAAATCAAAACAGGAAGATTGGCCTGGATGTTCCAAGAGCAACTTTATGGAGTCAAGAAGTCTATAAGATACCTGCCTGTTAAAGTGGCAGAAACACGGTATATACTAAATTGTGAGATAATCCTTCAAAAATAAGGCTCCTTAAGGCAAAATGATAGATATGAGCAGTTAACGTTAACACAGATTCACATATGCACAAGTTTCATTTTCTTTGGAACCATCCAGTAGACTGATCTCAACTGGTTTGGCTGCTTTGTCTTTCCTCTAAAGCATCTTCAGACATGGCGTCCATGAAAACAGATATTTGCTAGAAAACTCTCATCAACTTCTCTCCTAGACTAGAAAACCCACATCAACCTCTCTCAGAACTGCAATTCCCACAATTCCTGAGGAAAGCCATGCCTTTTCAAATTGCCTGAAGCTAGTTCAGCAGCTGCTAAAGCATAGGTGTGATCACCTTGCTATTGGAAAGCCATATCTATGACCACCGATGGTCTGAGACTGTGCTATTTTGTTTGCAGGTGGCTCAATAGAGAAGTCTTCTCGAGCATCTCAGCCAATCCGTGATTTCACTACTGTAGTCCAACCCCCTGTCCAGAAAACCCTGCAGCAGTATCTTGGAAATGGGGAATACCCCTCATTTCAGTCTATTGCAATGTTTGAGAGCAGTTTTATCCAGGTAAGTGAATTGCAGGTGATGATATCATCTCACTATCATGTACTCTAGAACCGAGGCAGTCTGAACCTCATAGTGAAGAATTCTTATCACTGGCAAGACATTCCCAGTGAGTATTTTATATTACGAGGTGCTCCTGTATGTTATCTTTCCAGACTGTAGTTAAAAGATTTCATTATATTAAATACTCCCTGAACACAGAAAATGTCAGCCTAGCCTAGCCTAGCCTTCTAGCAGACTGATTTTCAATTTGTGGAGGTTTGGTTTTTGTTGTTTGTTGTTTTGTTTTGAACAAAGAAGTGTTCACACACATACACACCCCTACAGGGTGAAGTGGTACAGGACAAGAACAGTTCTACCATCACATATGGTTGTTTGTGAAGAGTAGGCAGGTGACCTTTTGCCAACTGGTCATTTCACAGTGTTTACGGAAGCCAATCACTGGCACTATCCTATTGCCAATGAGATGGCCAGCAAGAATCTTACCAATTCTCTGCTCCCCTGCCTATCTGAACCAAAGCAGTAGCAGAATTCTTCTCACTTCTGGCAAGACAAGACAGAAAGATAGTTAAAAGGGATTGCCAATGAAATAACTGGTATCTGTCTGTCAATCACTGCAGGGAACAAGTTTTCTTCAGTATGAGGCCTGCCTTTTGGGGTTCCACAAGATTCAGTCCTGCCCCATGTGCTATTCAATCTCTGTATAAGAAGCCTTAGGAGAAATCAGTCATGGCTCTGAAACTGGGTGCCATTAATATGCTGACAACACCTAGCAGTACACTTAGTTAGTTAGCTGTACGTTCAGTTAGTTAGACATCCTTCAACCATTAGTTGAAAGGCTAAGGTTAAGAAAGTTGAAACTGGATCCTGAGGTAAATATACAAAAGGTGGACTATTAGTGAAAACAAATTTTAAAAATCAGTTTAACAAAAGTTTTTAGTTTAAATACTATCTATAGTTCTAAAAAGGGGATGTATTGTAAAACTGGAAAATTTACAGAAAAGAGCAACTCAAGCCGTCCAGGTCACAGATCGCTTTCTCCAGTAAAAAAGGCTGAAACATTTGGAGCATGTTAGTTTTTGTCATTGTTTGTTCAGTTGTTTTTAAGAAAGGTAAAGGAACAAACAACGGAGGTAAGTAAAATGATGCTGGCATGGAGAACATGGGTCAGCAAGAACTTCTTCCATAATACTCAAATCTGGAGTCACTCAACGAAATTGGTGGAGAGGCAACTCAGAACTGATAAAATAAAGTACTTCTTTACCCAGCGCATAATTTGCTAGTGGCATTTGCTGCCACTAGATAGGGAGATGATGGCTTTTTGGATAAGGTGATTTTAAGCCCCTCGGAGGAGAGGTCTGTCAGAGTCTATTAGCCAAGAAGTAAATGGAATATCCTTGTGCAGAGATAGGATGATGGTAACTATTGGGGGGGGGGGGAGGGAGTGGAGGAGTGTTCTTGTCTTTTTTGCCCCAACTGTGGGTTTCACTGAGGCCTTTGGCCTCAATATGATACTGGACAATATGATACTGGACAAGACCAACCCTTGGTGCAATCCAGCAGGTTTCTTTTTGTAGATTATGTTATAGACTAACGTAACAATAGCATCAGGGGAGGGTCTATACCTCAGTGGTAGAGCATTGGCTTTGCACAGAGGTGTAGCTCCAAGGGGACAGAGGGGTGTGTGGCACCCCGGACGCGCGCCCCTATGGGGGTGAGGCAAGGGCATGGTGGGGTCATTCCAGGGCAGGAAGGGGGCAGAGGATGCACCAGTACACCAGGCACTTTCCCCCCTTGCTATGCCTCTGGCTTTGCTTGCAGAACGTCCAAGGTTCAATCCTTGGATCTCCAGCTAAAAATAGGCAATAGATGATATGAAAGAATCTTGACATGAGACTCTGGAGAGTTGCTGCCAGTCAGAGAAGACAATACTGGTTGTCATGAAGTTCCCCCCAGCTGGCAGAACCTCTGCTTTCCAACCATTGGGACCCAACCTATAAATTCACCAGCCCTGTGAGATGGGCTTTGTGTCAATGTAGATAGCATGGTACTGGGCTCTAGCAAGTTGGTAATCACTAGAGAGTCCAAAGCGTTTCTTAAGATTTATTTTTCTTAGAGGTGAATGCAACGCAAGAGGAGGAAATACAGTCAACAAACCAAAACTGTGCTAACTGTATATTCTTCTTGGAAAGCCAATACATACAATTTCCACATAGCTGACTATCAACTTCAATCAGTTATGTGGTCCCAACTTCTGCCTGTGCCTACAAGCCACCTGGTCTACAATGTCTTCAACTCCCATCCAAAAAAGCCATTACTTTCTTATTAGAGTCAAAGCCAATTTCACAACCCCCCTTCAAGAGTGTTTTGATTAAGGACTCAGTTCTATTGTACATGACTCAGCACTCCTGGGACCTGCCAAACAATTAATTCATTTTACTGACTGAGTTATCTATAGCTGACTCTCACCCTCTTATTTCCAACAATTCCTCTCAATCAAGAAAATTTTATTTCCAAGAAGGCAAATCTTCTTGATACTGATCTTCACAGATCAGTGATCTGACTTAGTATCAGGCAGACTTGCATGTCTGGTTTGCCTGGCTAGAGGCAGCCATCTTGAGTTGCTTGATCCCTAAAAGCATCATGCCAAAGTGATATGGGTTGTTTGCTGCTCTTGGTTTTCTCTTCTTGAAGGTCACACGAAAGGGCAAACAAGCATTTCTCCACAACAACTGCAACAGGGCCATCGTGGGCATTGCCACCACCAACCCCAAACTGCCCTTGCCCAATGTCATGTTCATGGCTCGTCCAACCGTTGGCCAGATCTCTTCGGGACAGCACACCGAAGAGCTCATGCTGACCAGGTGAGTCAGAAACACACAACACCCATGGAATCATGCAAAACAATTGCTGTGCACTCCTCTACCCTGAAGACACTCTAACAAGATGTAAAGGTGTTTTGTAACCCCAAGCAAGATAAAATGTTGTTTCCTCCTTCATTAATTTGAACAGCACAGCATAAATTCATGGAAAACAAACCTTCGTTTTCTGAGACACAATTTTCATTGTGTTTGTATTGTCCTGGACATTAGAGTTGAAGTAACTGATGTACCTACAATGTTTTCATTCTGGGTATACAGTGTGTAATAATTTAAGAACTGGCTGTATTGTTTTGCTTTAATAGAAATGGGGTTGCCAGCTTGGCTCCAGCAAATATTGGGAATTTTTTAGGGCAGTCCCTGCGGAGGGTGGCATGTCAGAGGACATGATGTCACATCTTTCACACTGCCCTAGTAATTTCCTTTATCTTTATTGTAAAAGCAATAGGGGTTGTGGGAAGGTCTAAAACATTATGGAGGATGTGATGTCTATTCCAGGTGGAGGTTTAGAGAATGTGATGTCACTTCTGGGTGATGTTCTATGTCTTCCTCATAGAAATTGGGGAGATTCCTAGAACATCATCATTAATAGTACTACTACCTCCCCCCCCCCCTCCCATTTTTTCTTCAGCTTTTCACATAATCAAAGATGGGGGATTTAGAGCTGGTGATTGCCTTCTGTCATTGGGCAGATGGCAAGAGGAAAAGGGGGCAGGGAAAGTCCATTGGAGGCCAAGAGGAGTTCACCATCTGGCTAGATAGGTGGCCTCCAATGGAGAGGGACAAGACTAACAAGAAAAAGATAGCTGGGCTTGCTCCACAATGTGTACCTATTGCCATGGTGCCCCAAGCAACTGACTGCCTTGCTTGTGCCCAGAAACCAGCCCTAAGCAAACTTCCCCCTGGCCACCACACCAGGGCACTTCCCAGTTACACTACTGGATGGAACATGGAAGATCAGAAGGAGGATCCCATCTGTTAGATAGGTTGGACCTATTTATTGCCCCCAGTGCTCTGCATTTTCACCCTCTTGGCTTTCATAACAGGCTCATCCCTTTGAAGTTCGTCCGGATCTCCATCCATGACTCCAAAAAGCAGCTCATCAAGATCAAACTGATCAACAGGCGTTCTTATTACCTTCAGCTTTACTCCTCCACCGAGGATGAAAAGGCCTTGTTTGACTGCTGGCTGTCTCTAGTCCACCTCCTCCATCATCCGCCATGGAGATATCTACGGCAGTGCCCCCGTTCCCGCACAACAGCTGACAGCCTTAGTGTTCAAGTTGTTTCAAGTGAAATAGACACAAAGCTAGATCATATGTCTGACCACATCTCTGACCATATATCTTTAGATACAGAGGTAAGTGCCGAGGGCAAAAATCTGAGGAAACTTTTTTCCAGGGAACTTTTTTCAACATTTCCCATAGAAAAATCGAGAAATATGGGAGAGCACAGAAAACTATGCTACTATCAGATTTTTTCCTTCTTCTTGAAAGAGTGAAAAGGGCTAAGGTAGCTCAAAGTGCAACAGTATGCAGCTCTCTCTTGCTTTAGTATTGGGTGTATCTATAATTTTGCCTCTAAAAAAGTAAGGCAGTTATATTTTAAAATTTGTTAAATATTCTAATTGATACAAGTTAATAACTACATTATGAAGGATACCTTTTATGTCATTAAAGGAGGAAAATAGGCTTTGATTCAAGAAGAAATCAATTTTTTAATATATTTCAAATATCCCTCAGATTTTGATTAGGGGGGATGCCCCCTTTTCCCATGGTTTCAAAATTGCTGACAACTTTACATGTTTATTTTTAAGGTATAAACATCTACCACAGAGTAGGGTTGCCATATGCACACTGGGGATGAGAGGTTTCCCACCCCCAGTAGGCATTGCCTATGAGCGCTCCAGTAGCTGGCAAGAGAAATTAAAAAAAAAAACACTGTCAGTGATAACATGAGGTCACTTAGTGGTGATCCAGAAGCGACATCATGCCGCTCTAGCAATGACTGGAAACTCTATGGTGGAAAACATAAGTTTCTGGTGATTCCTACACCGATTTAACATCCCTTCCAGATTTTTCCTCAAGTGATGTCATGCTGTCGCTGACAGCTGCCTCCTCAGGTCACCGCCTCCCAGCTTTTTTGTCCCCTTTCAAGGAATCCAATTGTTCTATCTTTGCTGACTTTTAAATATGATTCTTTCCTTCCCCTCTCTTTTTTTCTTGCTTTCCTCATCCCACAGCATTTTGACCACCTTCTTGGCTTGAACTAAGATAAGGAGCCAGACCCATGATGCCATTATATGCTGTTGGAGGGGGTTTAGTGCCCATTTGTGGCCAGTTGGTGCTTTCCAGTAGCTGCGTAGAATGGCTACTTCTTTGTCTAAGCCCCCCCTTAAACTATCCACTTTCCTTCCCTTTCCACAACCTTCCTCTCTTCATATGCTGTCTATATTTATTGAAAATGACTCCAGCCTGTAGCAGCCTCAGCTTCCTCTGTGACCTCTTCTCTGTACTTTGGCTCCTGACTGTCACAAATTCATGTTGCCTTTATGACCCCTGGATGGAAACTCTGGCTTGTTTGACAGTCCCAGTGTGCCTTGGCTGCTGCCACCACCTTCCGCCCGGCCACTTCTCCTCTCAGTCCCCTTCACCTTTATCCTGAACTCTGCCACGGTCGTTTGCCTGTCCACAGGATGCCCTCCCTGGCTTCCTGTCTGTTCTTGTGTCTAACACAAACTCCTGGCTTCCAAAGCGTTACCTCTTCTTATTTCTCTACTCTTGTGTTCAGTTTCATTTTATATTTTTACTTATAATTTTGATTTCTAGGCCGCCCTTCCGCATCCAGGCTCAGGGAAGCTTCCAACAGCAATCAAACAGTCAGTCACAAAAATCATGGTCCCATGGCGCCCTTTTCATTAAGGAACTAACAATGTAGAAAAACAGAGGACCTTAAACAACAACAAAAAGAAAAAAGGGAACAGAGGGAAGGCAGAAGGGCCAGCCAGTTAGATACTGTTGTTGCCCTCAACTAAAGGCCTGGCATAACAGCTCCATCTTACAGGCCCTGCAGAACGGTGACCAATCCTACAAGACCCAGGTCTCATTTGACAGAGCGTTCCTTCAGGCTGGTCCAGAGCTTTGTCCTGATTTTCTGGTTCCTCCACTCACCCAAGAGTCTCCCTCACTACCCCTTTTGTCTGGAGCTGCCACTCAGAACACCCCCCCTCCTCACTTCCTGCAAATTCCTCCTTTTCTATAGGCACAAACCCTCTACCCTGCAGAAAGCAAGCCTAGCCATCTTTAAGTGAAATGCTCTCCCTTTGTTGATCTCCACAGCTGCCCTCTTTTCCCTTTCTCTTGGTGTCCCCTTATGTCAAACTTTGAATTGGAAGTTCCTCAGAGCAGGAACCTTTCTTGTACCCTGACATACATATTGATTGTGTGATATAAATAAATTATATTAATAATTTCTTATAGGATGAAGTCTTGGAAGTCGAGAGCGATGCTTTACCTCTAGAGAAGAAGGCAACAAAAACTGTGTTCCCAAGCCGGGACACTGTTGTGGGAGAAAATTACACAGAACCAGAGGATTATCTAGTGCGTACGAAATCTGTGCTGCAGGACATCAATGTGGGAGAGAGTTACACACAATCAGAGGATGATCTATTGCGTACAAAATCTGTGATGCTGACCAGTAGCAGGCGGAGTCTGGGCTCTGGATGGGACAGCTTTGAAAACTACAAAGACAGCTCAACTACATCAGAAGAGGCATCCAAGTAAGAAACATTTTTTTTTGTCTCCAGGAGACATGCCACATGGAGAACAGGACAAAATTGCTTCAGCTTTAATCATACCATACATACTGATGACCATCCCCCAAGAGGCGGCGTATTTCTCAGCACACTTCAGTGCCTTGTTAGAAATCCAGGGAGGTTGAGGAGCAGCAAAAATGCCTCATACTACTTGGCATGATGGTACAGAGAAGTCACACACATATAATCCAGAGTAAGCTCTTTTATCCAAAGGTAATTTGATAATCAGTATTGTACTATACCAAATGAAAGGTACGTGTTGAAATAGTCAAAGAGAGTTGGCTTATTGAGTGACAACACGCTGTGTCAGAATTTGCCAGCTCAGGAGAAGAAGACAAAGAATTCACTGCTGACCTTGGTTCATTCTGGAACTGAGAGTGTACAGCACCCCCTAGCAGAAGCGTAGCAAGGGGGGAAAGCGTCCCCCCCCCCACCATGCCCCCGGAACACCCTCGCCACGCCTCTGCCTCCTAGTGAACTCTACACACATGGATTACACTCTTCCTTCAGACCTCATTGAATTCAGGGATTTATTTGGCCCAGGCCTCCAACCCTTCTTGATCACTTGTGAACACTAGGAGCAGTCAAGAAGAAAGAAGAATGGTTGCTGGATAGCATGATGCCTTCCTTTCTTCAGTTTGGCTGACCACATGTGCCTCACACTAAGTCACACCATTGGTCTTTCAAGTTCAGTATGGTCTACTGTGACCAGTGGGAATTTTCCAAGGTCTCAAGAACTTTCACATCACATCATCCTTTTCAAAGGGGAGATGTCAGTGGATTGAACCTGGGGCCTTCTGTATGTCAAGCAAATATTTAGCCACTGAGCCACAGCTCCCTTCCCACTGTCAATGAATGAGAAGCTGAGGTTTTATCACAGTATGCAGTGATTCAGCAAGAGTACTATACAATTGCTCAGTAATCGGTGGCTACTTAGAAGCTGTTGATGTCACGTCTAAACAGCTGAACTCTGCAGTACCAGTTCTCTTATGAACAGCTCTCCTAATTTTATTTAGCAGTCTTGGGCTTAAATCAGCTCTAGGCTGCCTCTACCTGCTTGATAACTCCATGCTCCTTCACCCTCGTGGTGGTAAGAAGGGGATACTGTGGTTGATGTCTGTTTGTTTCCCTATCACAGTATATTTTTTGCAGTCAACTGGTTTTCAAAGCTTTAGAATAGGAAAAGGGGAATGATTAATTAGTGCTGGGCCCATGAGCTGGTCAGCCTTTGAAACAGAAGGTCAGCCTTGGCAATTGTTGCTCACTCCTATATGCCCTCTTCCATTGCTCCATTGACAAGTGTTGATTGAAAATGGATGGAATGAGAGGCAAGATGATTATACCTTTAAGAGACACTGGAACTAATGTTAAATGTAGACACTAACTGCTTCACAGTAAGGCTGCTTTGGCATATTTCTGCAGTGTGACTTGAGGGAACTGTCCTGGGTACTGAAAGTCATATTTGTTAACTGTTCTCCGAACAACTCACAGTCCTGGCGGTGAACTTTTCAAGATTTAAATGGCCTGGGTTCACCAGAAGGACCGGTTTCTCCTACCATAATATTGTCCATATGTTGACCTCATCCTAAGAGGTTTTTCTGCAAGTCCCCCCTCCTTTTGTAAGTTAGATGGGTTCCTGCTGGAGCAAGGATATTTTTTCAGTAGTTATGCTCTGCTTATGCAAAAAAATATTTGCCTGGTATCCTCATTGTCCTCTTTTAGGCACAAAGTATAAAGTCTTAGATTGGTGACTCAGAGCACATGTTTTCCATGCAGAAAGTCCTAGCTGTTGGGAAGGATTTTTCTCTTGAAACCCTGAAGAGCCATTGCTAGTTACACAATTCTGAACTAGATAGTCCAATGGCTTGACTTGGTATGAAGCAGCTTCACGTGTTCATTTCCATTCTTTTATGGTCTGTAGGTTTTTTAATGGAACCAGTGCAGTGAAGTAGTTAGGGCTGGGTTTGATTCCTCAGTCCTCCACATGAGCCCAGCGTTCAACTCTGCACTGCCTGCTGCCTCTGAGACCCACATAGACTTTGGAGGCAGCTTGGCATTTGGGGGGATCAGGTAGAATACACCTGGAAAGTTTTGAATTTCTGAAAAAGAAATTGGGTACACTGAAGATTCAGGTTTTTTCAGATTTTTTTAAAATTGGTTTTTTTAAACCCAGACCTGAAAAATACCATTAAAATGGTGCAGAATCCTTCTTTTCACCACCACCAGGTTTGTAGAATTTTGTGGTCATTTCATTGTTGGAAATGAGTGAGTGCCTTATGGTTATTAATGCTGCTGTTTCTGTTCTGCTGATTTTGTATTGTATATTTCTATGTATTTCTATATTTCAAGGGCTGTCTGCAGAAAGGAAGCCTGTAAACCTTGAATGAACAAATAACCAGGCTGGCAACACAATCCTGTACAGAGTTGCTCCAGTCTGATGTATTTATTTTATTTATAATTAGCTTTATAGGCCTCCTTCTCCATGACAGGCTCATAATTAAAAATTCAGTCAGTTCTTACAAACCTTCTCGGTGGTGCCATAAAATCAATTTTAACTAAGGGAATGAATTAGGAATAGGGAAGGGAGGAGAAGGAAGGAGAAGGACAGGAAAAAAGGGATAGAGAAAAGAGGTTAGGGTGGCCAGTTCTTGTTGGAAATGCTGTTGCTGCCCTCAGCCTTAGGCCTGGCAAAATAGCTCCATCTTGAAGGCCCTATCAAACTGGGATAGGTCCCACACGGCCCAGGTCTCATTTAACAGAACAGTCCACCAGGCCGGGGCAGAGTAAAAAATACTCTGGCCCTTGTCAAGGACAGCTGAATATCTTTCGGACCAGGGACCACGAACAAGTTGTTATGCATGGAGTAAAGTGCTCTCTTAAGGGTCTATTTGGAGAGACAGTCCTGCAGATATGAGGGCCCCAGACTGCTCAGAATTTTGAACCAGACCCAGTACGCATCAGTAGCCAACTTCAGAAATGAGGTGTCACCACTGAAAAGGCCCTGGTCCTAGTGGATGCCAATCAAAGAAATGCATAGAGCGACATGTAGGGGAACAAGTGCACTCTAAGGTACCTTGGCACCAAATATTTGGGGTCTCTAAAGGATAGTTGCAGCACCTTGAATTTAGTTTGGATCCCAACCAGCATCCACCACTGTAATGGGGCCAATACAACTCGCAGCAGTTAATAATCTTTCTTCAAACTTTTGAACCAGCTAAAGTCTCTGAATAGTCTTCAAAGGCAGCCCTACACAGTATGTGCCAATAGTCTAATCTGGATGTTACCAAGGCATACACAGATAGTCCCATGCGTGCCAATCTCAGTTTATTAGAAGACAGGGTGGAATACAAATGATTCCAGACAGCTTTTGTCAAGATATTCAAGGTTCAAGTTTTCATTCAAGGGGGGTAGGGGAACAATCCTAAGTGAGTCTACTTGACATTAAGTCTGATTTTATTCCATAGATCTTACTCCCTGGAAAGCATTTTTAGGATTTTTTACCTGGGCTTGTCTGCTTCAAGGCTATTCCGTTAAATATACCGCTATACCATTCTGAGGCCAGTTCATTCTTTATGTTAAAGTATATTTACTAAAACCACCCAGAACCAGCAATTGCTCCTTGATATTTTGGCTAGACCATTTGGCAAAATTAGTAATTGCTACCCTCTGTGTGTATAAAAAATAGAATAATATGGCCCTCAAAGGGTTACAACTACTAATCTGATTGTTTTTTCCCCTTAGGAAAATCAGCCTGTTATACAGTACATTCCCAAACGAGTCAGACCTAACTTTCAGCGTAGTTTCCCTTCCACCAACAGAGATTCCAGGTTAGCAGAAAAACATCACCCGGTTGCTCCTTTCCCCCCTTTCATACAACATGGCTCTAAGTTGCATAAGAATCTCAGAATGGTTGTTTTGGGTCAGTCAAATGCAGTGCTGGTCTTGGAGATTCTGGGACCGTGGGCAAATGTCCAGTATGTGGCTTGGGAATCACTGCCACTGGTGCCTGCTGGCCCCCATGGGAGCCACCTCCTGCCAGGGCCAGCCCACCCCCAAGTGAGAGGGGCCATAGTTGGCCATAGTTGGCCATATGTCCCTGCAGAGAGCAGATGACCCTATCTATGGATGTGGTGGGTATGAGCAACAACTGCCAACAAGCAGCCCCAGACCCACCTTGCTCTCCCCTTCACACTGTGAAGGCAGGTCTGTTGGATGGGTGGGCCATAGGGCAGGGCTCTTTCCAGGGTCATTTCTGCCCTGCTCATTGAGACAGCTGCATAAACTGGGCACCCTGAAGCTGCAGCCTCGTGCAGTAAAGAAACATCAGAATGTTCTTTAGCTGTGCATATTTAAGTTAGTAATATTATTCAGGTGAAACTTTGTTGGTTATTAAGCCAGTAATTGGGTAAGGATCAATGGTTACAAAGATATAGGTCGTCTTCTTACATATCTGTTTTAGATTTGTTGGGTAATATGACAGTTAGTGGAAATATGACTGATGTTTATTTATGTTTTTGCTGTATACCTGTTTATTTGGTTTCTATAATAAACATTGGAGGGCAGGGAGAAGGTGGTTAGGTGAACATGAGGTACAGACCAGAAATGGGAAGGATGAGGTAATTGTGATTCTCTCAACTAGACACAAATTCACAAAGCTGCAGCTTTTGACATTCCTACCAGACATCTGCCCCATCTTGGGCTGATGCAGGTATGGTCCACAACAGTGGTGTAGAGCCAATGGGGCTGGGTGGGGCCTGATGCCCTGGGTGGAGCAGCAGAGTGGGCGTGGTGTGGCAGGGCATTCTGGGGTGGGGGGGTGGACAGTGCTGCTGTAGGGGCGCACGGTGCACTCGTACCCCAGGCACAGTTCCCCCTTGCTCCGCCTCTGCTCCACAAGGAGCATTCCCATGTTAATCTGGAAAAAAAGAACTACATAGAGAATCGCCACTGTGTAAAAGCAGACTGAGCCCAAGTTTAACTTCATGGCTGAGTTTGGAATTAGAAAAAAAGGAGATATTAAAGAACATTATTTAAAAACAATACCCCTAGCCTCGCTGCAGGGTAAAACTACCAAGGAATAAGCTCCTTGTGTCTGTCCATTCTTTCTCACATGTATGTCTTTGTGTTTGGTTTCCAGTAAAAGGAGAAGATAGCAGCATCAATATCATCACCCACTTTTCCATTGTCTCTGAACAAGCTGATAAAGGAATGGACGGCAAAAGCTGATCACGGATGAAGCAGCGTCTAGGACTGATCTGGGTAGAGGCAACAAAGGGGAGCCATGTGTAAATGGAGGAAGGCCTTTTCTGGGCTTCAGTTCTGAACAGTTATGGGGGTGTGGGGAGTGAAAAGGCAGCTGTGAGTACTCTACCTCCCGGTGGTGCCTGCAGATCTCCCAGAATTACAATTGATCTCCATATTACAGAGATCAGTTTCACTGGAGCAAAAGGCAGAGTCTGTAGCATCATATTCCTGCCGAGCTGGCTCTGTATTCAAAACCTGCCTCCAGTAGAGTTACGAACTGCTGGATGTGCCTGTAGATCTACTGGTGGATTGTATAGCATTGCACCCCACTGAAGTCCCTCCCCTCGCCAAATCCCACCCTCCTCAGGCTTCATCCCCAAATCTCCAGATATTCCCCATGCTAGGGTTGGCAGCCTTAGCTGTGAGGAGGGGGTTAGGGGGCAAAATTCCAGGGGGCCTGGTTACCCATAAGCTGGGCACGACAGTGCTGCTGTTCATGTAACCTCAACTCATGAGTTCTGTGGGGCAGAACTTGGAATGAGTTTGCAACAACAAATTTTAAAAACAAAATGGTTTACTTTCTTAACATATAACATCAAACATCAGCATTTAACATCACACTTCAAGGTCCTGTTCAGGTTGCATCTCAAGTCCTTCTAGTTGCAGTCTTCTGATATTGCCAAGTCCAATTCTTCCTGCAAGTGTGTTGGCTCCTGAAGACTCCAAGGGCTTGGTGAACAGGATTCAACATGATGGTTTCCAGGAGAACTCTCACCTATTACAAACACAAAAACCCTTAACAAGGTGTTAAAGGCTTATACAAATCAAGGTCTGAGTCTGGTAGCCTTGTCTCCTCCAAACTACATGAGCTCTGCAGCCTCCTGCTGCTTTGAGTCTCCACCCCTTTCTGGGTCAACCCATTCTGAGCATGGGGGTTACATTTGCCTCGAGGATCAGCAGCCCCTTTACTGAAGTGGACAGAAGGAGGAATGTGGCTTTGGGCCAGTCACTCTCAGACAAGCCTACCTCAGAGGGTGTCTGTGAGGCTAAAATTGGCAGAAAGGTACCATTGTACATTGCCCTGAGCTTCTTGGAAGAAAGGTGTGATACAAATGTGAGAAGTGTGACAACTGAATAAAAACTTGTGGTGTCCCTAGCCCCGTGGTGGCGAACCTTTGGCATTCCAGATGTTATGGACTACAATTCCCATCAGCCCCTTCCAGCATGGCCAATTGGTTGGCCACTCCTGGTATACAGCAATAAACTGGCCATGCTGGCAGGGGCTGATGGGAATTGTGGTCCATAACATCTGGAGTGCCAAAGATTCGCCACCACTGCCTAGCCTATTGGTGCTAACAGCAAGTTATGTGTTTGGCATAAGGTTGGGTCTGGGTGAGGGACAGAGGAAGCCTTTCTCTGGGAGTCTGTGGTGGCCCTCAATGGTTAAGGTAGGAGCAGCTGGGAGCTCAAGAGCTTGTGAGCTCAGTCACACCGGTCTATGTAGACTGATATATTTTTTAATTTTTATTTTGTTCATTATTTCTCCCAGAAAACAGAGGCATGTCAATTTACTGAATCCCTGCATTCCACCTCTTACTTAATTTAACTCAGTTACTAGTTTGTTATGCTATTGGTTGCATTAAGTTTGTTCCTCGAAAATTACTTATAAAAGAACATAACCCAGAAAAAAACCCCTCTAATACATTTCATATTTTCAGAATTATTCTTGTTATGGAATACTGTCCCAAATACACTGGTCTGGAGATTGTGGTGAGATGGTTGAAACAAGGTAGGCTGAAACCAATTAAAAAATGAGGGTCCTGAGGCTGGGCTGGAGGGATCCAGGTTCTGGACACAAACTACCAGCTTTGGGCAGAGTTAATGTGACATCAAGAGCCTGGGGATGACGATGCCCTTGGATGCCTCCCTTTCCATGGAGGCCCAGGTTCCAAGCATTGCCAGAGTGACATTTTCCCATCTCTGTCAGGCTAAACAGCTGGTGCCCTACCTTTCTCACCAGACCTTGCCACTGGGATCCATGCAATGGTCACCTCCAGATTAGACTACTGCAATTCTTTAGACACCGGGCTACCCTTGAGGCTGCTCTGGAAACCAGCTGGTCCAGAACGCAATGGGAAAGGTCCTAACAGCATTGATATTGCACATACAACCTGTGCTCCATCAGCTGTAGTGGTTCACAGTTGAGCACCGAATCAGGTTCATGGTTTTGGTGTTCACCTTCAAAGCTCTAAACGGTCTGGGACTATTGTACCTGCAAGAACACTTCTCCTGATATACACACACACCCCAGGGCATTATACTCAACTGGGAACCCTGGCCCTAGAGCCGTGGTGGCAAACCTTTGGCACTCCAGATGTTATGGACTACAATTCCCATCAGCCCCTGCCAGCATGACCAATTGGCCATGCTGGTAGGGGCTGATGGGAATTGTAGTCCATAACATCTGGAGTGCCAAAGGTTTGCCACCACTGCCCTAGAGACATCTTGCTGTCCTCAACCAGAGGCAGAGCCTTTTCAGGTATGGCCCCGGCCTGGTGGAACCCTCTGTCAAATAAGACCCAGACACTGCAGGATTTGGTTCGATTCTGCAGGGCCTGCAAGGCTGAGATGTTCCACCAGGCCTATAGTTGAGGAAGCAACAGCTACATCTTAACTGGCCTCCCTACCCCCTATCTTCAGTTGTTTGGTTTTTTGTTTTGTCTTCCTTATTGTTTCCCTTCCTCACTGATTGGTATACCTTGTGATGTAAGATTTTTTTTTATTATATTATCTATATTATGTATTTTAAGTGAGTGTATTTTTAACTGTTAGCAGCCATGAGCCTGATCAACAGTCAGGAAAGAGTAGGAGATAAATCTGATACAATATAAAATAAACCCAGAACCTCTGGCAGATTCAAATTCATTATCTGAATGTGTCACATCTTGGCGCTTCTAGTCCTCCAGAATGCAAAAAGATTGATTCTGTCTTTCCCTCCTCTAGGAGATAGCCTCCTTCAGAGCAGAAAACCTAGTGGAAGAGAGATGATTTGGGTTGCTTCGCTCAAAACACCTAACAAAACTGAAACTGGGAAGAAAAAAGGGAAAGAAATATAAGGAATAAGAGCAGACTGCACAAGAAAGGTTCTGAAGAGAAGGAAAAGAAAATGTGCACTTTTTTAAAAAAATGGGGAAATCTGTCTTACTTATGCTTTAAACTCACTTCACTGTATGCAACACACATTCTGTGTTTTCTTGCATAGAATTGCAATGGACACCCAACATCCTTATCCCTGTCAACTGGATTCAAAGGTACTGTTTTTTATCTCCATGATTACTCAACGCTGCCCTGATCTGGATAGACCAAGATAGCCTGATCTCATCCAATCTCAGAAGCTAAACAGGGCCAGCCCTGGTTAATACTTGGATGACAGACCACCAAAGAATACCAAGGTTGCTACACAGGGGCAGGCAGTGGCAAACCACCTCTGAACGTCCCTTGCCCAGATAATCTTACTAGGTTGCCATGAATTGATGACCAAAAATGTATATATATTCGGCTGATTCATGAAGGAAAATGTATTGTCGAAGGCTTTCACGGCCGGAATCAGTGGGGTGCAGTGTGGTTTCCAAACTGTATGGCCGTGGTCTAGCAGCATTCTCTTCTGACTTTCGCCTTCATCTATGGATCTGATAATAAGAAAGCAAGTGGAGTATATATATATACCTGTGAGTAACAATGAAGATAGCAATGTCAATAGGTGAGGGCATCTGAATAGAAGTAGCCTGGCATGTGAGTAACAATGAAGTATATAGCATGTGAGTAACAATGAAGATAGCAAGGTCAATAGGTGAGGGCATTTGAATAGAAGTAGCCTGGCCTTTGTTCCCTTGATTGTTTACTGTCTATAGTCATCCTGTGTTTGTGTGGAGCTGATTAGTCACTGTCTTGACTAATGAAGGAAAACTTTGCCATTTGTAGATGACTTTGCATTCTACATTGGGCTCAAACAACAAAAGGCACATCGGATTTTCCTAACAATGTACACTTTTCAGTAGCCCATTACTTCTACTCTATAGCTGTAGCAGCTCTCACACATCTCAACTGCACATTTGATTGCTCAGACAGAAGCCAGATATTCAAAGGAATGTCAGAGGAAGACATTTGAGCCTCTTTGTTACAACCCAGCCGCCCTTTTCAGATATACAGAAGCCCACCAAGTGCACATGGATTCTTTCAACAAGCACAGTAACTGTGTTACATGAACAGGGCCAATAGGCATGTTCATTAGATGCATGCATGAACATGAACTCTGAAAACTCTAAGGGTCAGTTTATGCATAGTGGTGATGTGCAGACATTGTAAATATACACATTGCTCCTGTTCACACATCAGGAGATTCTACAAATGTGCGTGTGAGTGTAACAGGCTAATCGGGTGTGTAAGTGTGCTCTGTGAATTTGCTTGTGCTTAGCAAACGCTTGAAGGAGCCACATGGCATAGTGGTTAAGTGCTTGCACTGCCACTCACACGGTCAGGAGTTCGAGCCCCCTGTGGGTCAGATATCCTGGCAGCTGGTTCATGGTTAACTCAGCCATCCATCCATCCATTCCTTGGTCGGTAAATGAGTACCTAGCACATAGCTAGGGGTAAAGAATAGCCGGGGAAAGCAATGGCAAACTACCCCACAGAAACGGCTTGCCTATGAAATCACTGCTTGCAGTGGTATCCCAGGGTTGAACACGACTGAAGGGGAAACTTCACTTTACTTTAGCAAACGCTCACATCTGAAGCAACGATGCCTACTGACACTGCAATTCTAAAGGTACTTTCTTGGGAAGAATTGTCACTGAATCATGTGGGACTTCTGAGTAGAGCCCATTAGGATTCCTCCATTAAAGTGCTTTCCCTTTTTCTCCTGTAGCTGGGGAAGCAGTTTGGAGGGGGTGGACCACTCAGTCCTTCATTTTCACACCCCTGCTCTTGACTGTAGCTTAAGAGGTTTGCTTTCAGATGAAACAACCAAAATGTGAAGGAGGAATGTGAAGAGTTTGGTTCGAGACGGGTGGAGCAAATGGTTTGAAAAGCATTGCGACTGAAGTGATGTGAAAAGATGTGAAAGTTTTTTCTATCACACTTCTTATCACACCCTTCCTCCAAGGAGCTCAGGGGCAGGGCAGGGGCCTACCCCAGCTGACCCTTACAGCCACCCTGTGAGGAAGGCTCATGAGAGGAAGGATGTTGAGTGGCTGGTCCAAATTCAAAAAGTGAGCTCAGTAGAGTTGCCAAGAGGCCTGGAGAATCAGAAAGGTTAAATGGGCAGATGAAGCTTTTTAGTGGCATGGAGGTAAATAATCTGGAAGTCTGTTAAAAGGGATAGGACATTTTCTCCAGCCCAGATGGCAACCTTATTTGTGACTGGGAATTTAAACTTGGTACTCTATAACCCTAGTCTGGCATGTGACTCGCTGAACCGCACTGGGTGTAAACAGCGAAAAAGTCAATTTGTGCACAGAAGCCAACTTGCTTCAAGTTGAGAGTCAATATAGTACAGTCATATTGGGGAGAGATGTGCTCATATCCCCCACAGCCATGAACCTTGGGGGATAACCATCAGCCAGTCAGTCCCCTTAGGTTTGTCAAATTGTTTGTCAAATTGTTTCCTCTCCTATTCTGTCTTCCTAAACTCTGTGAAAGTACTTACCTACAGGACCTCAAGCTGCAACTGAAATGTGTACCAGTAGAGTCTTCTTTGGAGGTCTTCCATCCAAATACCAACCCTGCTTAGCTTCCAAGATCTGATTGGATCAGGCTATACCAGGCCACCTTCCCTTCTCTGTGAAAGTAGGCTGGAAGAAATAGATGCTATAGTCCCCAGGAAAGACTGGACCAACCTTTTGCATTGGAGCCTGGAGAAGAGGTTGGGTTGGTCAACATTTGTGTGTAGATGAGCACATAGCATAGCTCTTGTTTGAGGACTGGTCTGTCAGCAGCATCGCCCTCCTCATGTGTCAGCATTTTAAGCCACCACCACCATCTTCAATTAACCAGTTCCCACCTCTGGGCTCCTGCTTACAAACTTATTACCAATGAAGCCAAGAGATAATTGAGTTGTTTAATTGGACAGAGAGGGAAGAAATCAAGCCAGATCTTCTTTTCCAGCACACTGAGCATAAAGAGACAATCAGATAGGCCTAACGTCTATTGCATTAGCAAATGGGGAGGGGGTCAAAATCTCACAGGATGGAGAATTGCACCAATTAATATTTCTGCCCATTCAGCAGGAAGGAAACAGTGACAGGTATGGGGGAGTGATTTCGCTTTCATGCTCTTGCCAGTCCCATTTAATGAAGAAACAGGTGTAATATTCCAAGGAGGGTAGAAATGGTTTGAACTTAGAGTGGTTGGTTGCCTTGAAAACATTACTTCAAATGGCCCAGCTGTTTTCACACTTACCCATTTACAGAAATAGGAGGAGGGCCAGCGATCTATAAGGACCATTGGGCACACTCAATTGCTGCTTTTTCCAGAAATCTTTGCTGCGAGACTGCCTTGAAGTCTGTTGTTCCTCAAAACTACTTGCTCTCGCTACAGGATTTTGATTGCAATGATTCTATTAAAGGCTTTTTTTAAAAAGCAGACAGCTGCACACACTGAGTTTGAGATGGGTTAACTACATCTCGATCATCAGTACCACTGTTTGTTTTGGATTGTCACCCAAATCACTCTGTTGGTTCTGGTTGGGGCCTTGATGGAGTGCGGCAGGTTTACTTCTCAATTGCTCTGAATTGGTTTGTCCTACAGGGAGGCTACAGGGAGGCAAAGGCCTTTGAAACAGAGCTTGGGCACTAATTGTTAGGAGATAGTCCCCTGATGGAACTCCGCTTGAATCCACCTCAAAGCTTGGAGGAGATAACCCTTCCCAATGAAGAAGTCAATATCCTACTTTTTCTCTATTGTAAGGAGTCTCAAAGTGGCTTATAGTCACCTTCCCTCCCCCCCCACACACACACACATCAGACACCTTGTGAGGTAAGTAGAACTGAGAGAGTTCTGTGAGAACTGTGACTAACCCACAGTCACTCAGCAGGTTGCATGTGGACAAGTGGGGAATCAAACCTGGTTCCCTAGATTGGAGTCTGCCGCTCATGTAGAGGGATCAGGGAAATAAACCCAGTTCTCCAGATTAGAAACAACCACTGTTAATCACTACACCATTCTGGCTCTCCATGGAGGAGAGGAGGAAGGCAGGGGTGTGTTTTGAAGGGGGGGGACCTTGAGGTTGCAGGATTTTCCCCTGGAGATCTGATTTGGCATAGCAGATCAACTGCCCACACCATTGCTTCTTTGCCTCTCCCTGCGATCTCCCTGTATATTTCTAAATGCATAAAATTCTACAAAATTGCCACAAGACTCTCGTCCAAACAGTACTCTCCCTGGAATATCTTAACAGACATCAATTTCATAATCCAAGCACATTGTACATCTTCATAACCTGGCAGCAGCTTCTCCATGACCAAGAGGCGCCAGAGAATTTCAGTTGTTTGGAATCACCCTTCCCTCACAAACAGGAATCCTCTCCAATTGCGTGCGTGCGCGCACACACACACACGCTTTGCCCTAGCATGAATTCTAAACTCTGGTTTTCCTCGCAAACAAGAAGAAAAAAGCCTGATCATGGTTTCTCTTCCGGCAACTGAATTTTCCTGGTGCTGCTCTAAAGGCCGGGCTGGAGTTAAAGCATGTCACGCTGCTAAGATAAATGAAAGCCTGTGAGAGTATTCACATTGCCATACTCAAGTGGATCTCCTTTGTTTGCATCCCCGCAGTGGGGGAAGAAAGAGGCTGAAGACAAGAAGGAGCAACAAGACCCTTCCTGCTGGGAAAGAGGTAGATGTGTGAAGCAAAATGCCTTCCTTTCCAGAATACCCCAGACCTCTTCAGTGGCCCAAACAGAGCTCCAGGGTCCAGGACTGAGGCCAGGCTGCTGAATGCTATCATGGACCCATAAACTAAGGCCCCTTCCGCACACGCAAAATAATGCATTTTCAAACCACTTTCACAACTGTTTGAAAGTGGATTTTGCCATTCCGCACAGCTTCAAACAGCACTGAAAGCAGTTTGAAAGTGCATTATTCTGCATGTGCGGAATGAGCCTAAGATTCTCTTTGTAGCTTGACACAAGCAAGGAAATAACACGAGGCAGGATTCTTTACCCAAGGCTGTTATCCTTCCATCCATTTTTATAACTCCTGCTGTACCTTCTCCCCCCATCTTCCATTTTTCCTTTCCTATTCTGATTTCCTTTTTCAGGGTCTAGCCTGCCAGGGAACAGACTACAGTCTCCGTAATGGGACAAACTTCTAAACATTAACAACTAAAGATGACAACTATTGAAATATAGTTTCCCTATTTGCCCTGGACTCTGCTCATATTCTGAGAACACACAAAAGATGCCTGCTGCTGCTGTTCAACACAGTGCCTCCCTCCCTCTGCCACGAGAATTTTGTAGCTCTAGCCCAGGGGTCTGCAACCTGCAGCTCTCCAGATGTTCATGGACTACAATTCCCATCAGCCCTGGCCATGGTAGTGGGGGCTGATGGGAATTGTAGTCCATGAAGATCTGGAGAGCTGCAGGTTGCAGACCCCTGCTTTAGCCATATCCCCTCCACTGGGCAAATGTTTTGCATGTGAAAGGCCCCAATCTCTGACACCTTCTGTTAAAGTATCTCCCTAGTCTGCACGGAGTGAGCAGGGATTGGACATGAACAGCAGAATGGGCTGTAGTTCTGCAGGTAAGGGACACATTTCTGAACACTTCCTTACATAGGAAACTTTTTGTAAGTAAAAGCTAGCCGTGTATAGGTTGGGCCAGGGAGAAATGTTATCTCTGGGCCTTTTTTTTTAACTTGCAAAGAGGTCTTTTTCTGTGAAGTGCTGTCTCCAACAACAGAACCAACTTTCTTCTAGGATTTCCATGAATCCCACTGAGTCACTATAAATTCTAGAATGGATTTGTATGGGGTTTGCCCAGGGCAGGCTAAATTAGTGGCCTCCACATAAAGGTAAATGCAGTCCCCTGTGCAGTCCTTACTGACCCATGGGGTGATGTCAAATCATGGCATTTACTAGGCAAACTATGTGAATAGGGTGGTTTACCATTACCTTCCCCAGTCATCCATACTTTACCCCCAGCAACCTGGGTACTCATTTTACCAACCTCGGAAGGATGGAAGGATGAATTAACCTCAAACCAGCTACCTAAAGCCAACTTCTGGCAGGATCAAACTCAGATCATGAGCAGAGCTTGGACTGCAGTACTGCAGCTCACCACTCCGTATGATGGGGCGCATCTATCATATTTTTAACAGGCCTCCAGATAGAGGAGCGTTAAAAATAAGACATAGACACCTAACAGTCTGAAGTTTATACACACACACACACACACACACACACACACACACATATGTATGTATAGTGGAGCCTCGGTTTTCGTCGATAAACTGTCCAGAAAACCTCAGCGAAATCTGAAGCCGACGAAAACGGAGGCAAACACTGGAAAGCAATGCAACTGCACGGGTCGCCGTTTGTTGTTGCAAAATTAGCATGTGTGCGCCGACGAAATCCGACGAAAACCGAAGGAAACGACGAAAACTGAGACAAAATTTTCGGGGAAAGAATTGACTAAAACTGAAACCGACGAAAACTGACAACAATGAAAACCGAGGTTCCACTGTATACATAAATGGTGCAGGAGGGGAGGTTGAAGCCTCTCCAGAGGCTTGCTAGCGTAAGGAAGGTGTGAGTACTTAGTCAAAGCCTTCCACATCAAATACTATCCTTAAATGGGAATGCCAGGGATTGAACGCATGACCTTCTGCATGCAAAGCAGATTCTCTGCCACTGAGCCATGATGCTCTACCGTTGAGCCACAGCCCCATTCCCAGGTAAAGGATGCAAAACTGACCTAGCTGCTTCATGTTCCAGGCCTGATGGTGGCATTGGAAGTGGCAGAGCCAAGTTGCCGACATGACTAGAAGTGGGGAGCATAAAAATGGCCTGAAAAATAATTCCTCTGCTCTGTACAGCCTTAACCTTCTTTTGTTCATACATCTGCATGCTTAAATAGAAAGTTGATGATATTGTTTTCCAGCATGGTGCTCAGCAATGAAAAATGAATTTGGGGATCACAGCCTGAGATAAATGAAGCCCTGGCGTAGAGGTAAATGAAGGGAAAGGAGTCATATAGTATTTTGCTGATTCCCGAATGAGTCACAAGCGTATCGACTGCTTACGATCCAATTTTTACCCAAAAGCCTTTTAAAGAGAAAAATTATTTCCTGCTGTGCTCTCTGGAAGGGAAACAGAACAGCCAGGAGAGACGAGCTCAATATCATCAGCAGGGACCAGTGGTCCAGAACAGTTTGATTGTCCCAAACCAGAATCTTCCTGCACTGGCATTCATAAAACAAGCCCATGGAAGTAATTAGCGCTCTCGACGGCATGGCAAACCTTTGCTGAGCTGTGCCAAGGAACAAAATGGACCCTCATAAAACTCAGTGCCACAGAAAGAGAGCACAGAGAGACACACAAAAATGACAACGCTTCATTGGGGAAAATTTATGTTTCTTGCAGGCTGTGAGATGAGCCTGCTGCTGCCAGGTTGGAAGTTAAACTACTTTCCATAACAAATGTTCATTTTTTAAAAAAATTAATTGAGCAGAACCCATTTCAAACTGAGATGCTGCAGAAGTTCTTTTTTTTTTTGATGGCGCTAGTGCTCCAGAGTGTCTGAAAGTCGCATGGTGTGGGGCAGAAACTTCCCTACATACAGATGGATGCAGAGGAGCTTATGGGGAGGGAATCAATGAAAGAACGGCACATTTGTTTATTATAATTTGATTACTAGGCCGCCTTTCCCCTTAACAGGTTCAGGGAAGCTTACAACACTAAATGGACAGATTAAAATGTGCAACAACACATCCTAAAAGGCGCCATGAAATAAATTCCTTACTAGGGAAAATAAAGGAAGAGGGGAACGAAACAGGAAAAAAGAAGAAAGGGAAGGGGGAAGGGGGAGAAAGGGAGGTCAGCTAAGATGGAATGCTATTGCTGCCCTCAGTCATAGGCCTGGCGGAACATCTGCATCTTACAGGCCCGGCCTACATAATCGTGACAGGAACCCCTGGAGCTGTTCCACAGCAACTCTCTCAACTAACTTACCCAGCGATGAAATATGGGCGGTAGTTGGATGGATCATGAGGATCCAACGATGGCTTCTTCAAGAGCAGCCTTACCACTGCCTCTTTCAATACCCCTGGTGTGAAAGGTTTACCCAAAGCTGGTACCTTACCAGTAACACACCGAAACCAGTGTTCTTTATCCAGATACTCTCAAACAGCTGAGATTTTAGCATTCTATTAAAAGGAAAGGAACCGAAATAATAAAATCAGTTCTCTCCCAGTTCTAGACAGTCCCAAGTATAAAAAACAATACAAGGCTATTCAGCCCAAGGCAGAAGAATAGCAAGAACAACAACGAGAAAATCTTAAGAAGAATCCTTATGAATGAATCTCCCTAGAAGGGTATCAGGGGTTTTGTAGAATTGGCTCATCTAGATCATTTGATCAGTAATAAACCAATTGGGTGTTGAATAGGATCGATGAGGGAGATGACTCCCACCTGAGCATTCTTGGCCATTAAGCCCTATCTGTCCAGTTTAGAATGTGGCTTTACAACTTTAGTGAGGCCAAATGGTTGCATTGTAAACGACCTAGCAAAACCAAATGGTTGCCTCATGAAAGACCCAACATACAAGATAAATGATCTCTAAGTAAATGTAAAGGAATATATACACTTTCTTCACACCTGGAAAGACCCCTGAAGAGAGGGACAGATTGATTATGTCTCTCACGGGGGGTGGGGGGGGGCTGCACACAGTCTCCCCTGGCTTTCCCCAGGTACAGATCCATGGGGCAAGTGGTAACCTTCACAGCTGCCAGGATTTCACCAGCGCCTTATAAGATGTTCTTGTCCCTTCATCATGAGTACCCTACCAAACACACTGTAGCCATCTCAGCTCCTGTTTCATCCTCTGTAGTTCCAAGGTATACCAAGGAGCTAGGCTAGAACAGGAGCAAAGAGGACATTGGAGAGCAATATCTGAAGGACAGCTGTGCCAATCTTCAACCAGCTCCTCTAATGAGTTGCTGGAAGGCATCAGCTCCTGCAGAGCTTTCTGAAAATCAGTTAGATCATAAGTCTTGCAGATGAGCATAAATCCATTCGTCGCCTATACAGGATGAAGAGGGGGTGCCTAAACGGGCCTTCAGGGTAAAATTGTCTGACCATGGCACTATCAATAGAGATTGGGCCAATATCTACCCCCACACCGAAGATCAGATCCAGTTGTGGCCTGCCTGATGTGTTAGACTTGAAACAAATTGGGAGAGCCCCAGTGTCACCATGGAGGACACTAGGTCCATAGCCTGACTGGAAGCAGCAGCAGCATGGACGCTGAAATCCCCCAGCACAATCATCCTGGGAAATTCCAAGACCCAGCCCAGCCTATCCTTTTATGTGTGTCTGTGCGTGTAAGTGCCGTCAAATTGGTTCCGACTGGCTCAGGGCATCTCATGTATTGGGGTCTTCCTCTTTTCCTGGCCCTTTATTAGAGGTTTAACAGACTGTTATTTTTTCTTTCATTACCATTATTAGGCATAGGCCAGACTGTTATTTACCAAGTGATATCTGCCTTTATGCCATGAAAAGCTTCACCTACCTATTTCCATTCATGATGCCTAAACCAAAGGGACAAGACATTTTTTCTCCAGGTCGTTGGCAACCCTGTGTTTCGGCTGGCAAATAAACAAGACTATACCAGGCTGATGAGGAAACTGGGATAGAGTGCTGTAGCTATTGCACAGGGCCGTTGTAGGGGGCAATGAATAGGAGCTAGACCCAAGCCAATTGTGATGAGGCAGGAGAGAGAAGCCGTCACTTACCAATAATCCCGCTTTCTCTTAGCATAACTTGCACAGGGGACTACATTTTGCAGTCATTGCTCATTAACTTTTACGACACCCTTAGGAAAGGGATATTAGTATTCTTCCCATTTCAAAGGGGACAAAGTGAGTCTTGGAGCAGAAACTCGGTAATGCTGTGATTTCATGCTTTTTGGCTTCTAGGATATGAAAGTCAGTGCATCTGACTAGAACAGATCTCTTCGGATGGCCGCACTGAATGTTAACCAGCATTGCCGTTCCTGAAGTCACATCTTTTGAAATGTTCTCCATCTGCCCAGTATGCTTTTGTTTTGCCTTCCGCCAAGAAACTTGGAGCAGCTCTCCCTATTTCACTTTATCCCCACTGGAACACTTAGATTAGGTCGAGAGGGAATCACACCTGGGATTTCACAACTGAGTGGGGATTGGAGCCTGGCTGTCCCAGATTTTGTCCAACTACACATTACACTAATTCTAATTCTAAGCAACAAGGATTGCTATTTTTTTCTTTCATAATAGCTTAGGGCTAGGCAATATTCCAGAAGGGTAGCCACATTATTGCAGCTGCTAACAAGAAAGTCTTTGAGTTGGCACTGGACTCCTGTTCTACCTAACAACCAATTTCTGTCTTCCTTTGAGACAAGATAGAAGTCCTGGAGTTGCCAGCTGGCCAGGTGAAGACTGTCCTGCCACTTTTAATAGAGGTTTCATGCATGGAAATGGGCAGGTGATATTTTTCGTGGCAAGGAGGGATAAAACACCACCAGTAAACAACTCCCCCTTAACTCTCCATTAAAGGGACAGGACAGTTTCCCTCCAGGCAGCTGCTCCCAAGGGTTGAGGCCAAGAACTTGGCAGTTGATAGAAGAAGAGGTTGGTGAAAACATCAATCCTGCTGATGACAGCAAGGCCTGTCTCACCTCAAGTCTCTGACAGAATGTGTGTTGCTAGCTTCCCCCCACCCTCCCCAAAACCTATTAACTTGAGGTCCAAAAATCACTGAACTATGGAAGGGATCTTATTTGCAGCAAGAGGACTGCCTTTCGCTAGTTAAACCATTAGAATTTTTTTTCCAGTTCTCTAGCCATCCATCAAAGAAGCTCATTTGGTAGGTATACAAGAGAGGCCATTTTCACTGGCAGCCCCATTATTATGGAACTGCCTCCCCAGGGCGGTCTGGCTGGCCCCCTCCTTTTCGGTCTTTGGAAGGTACCTGGACAGTTTTATTTAGGGCTGCATTTGGTTAAGTTTATTAGCTGTCCCGAATTGTGGGTTTTAAATTTTGCGTTTTATGTTTTTAAATGTATTTTATTTTACGTGTTTTAGCTATGCTGTAGGCTTCCTCCTCGAACTCTGTGAGGAAGAAAGGAGGCTAATGAATGTTTAGAATGAATCAATCAATCAAAATAAGCATGGTATTGTTTTAATTCAGGTTGAAATATAAGCTGCAGCATGACTGCATTTTTGTGCAGGGGCAACAGAGAACAGGGGGAGCAGATGGGTGGGGGCAATGGCAACAGTGAACTATGGATATTATTCCTGTTAGCTTGCTGCTGCTGCAGCAGAGGTGCATTTTTACAGCATCACATCAACTGCACACCAAAAGCAAGCTTAAATACAACGTATTGTTAAAGGCTTTCAAGGCCAGATTCAACTGGTTGTTGTGGGTTTTCCGGGCTGTATGGCCGTGGTCTGGTAGGTCTTGTTTATTTATTTATTTATTGTCAGATTTATATACCGCCCTTCCCCCGAAGGGCTCAGAGAGAAGTCTGATACACTTCTGAGGATGTCAGCCACAGTTGCAGGTGAAACGTCAGGAACAAGACCTAACAGACCACGGCCACACAGCCTGGGAAACCCACACCAACCACTTAAATACAATGTTTGTATTGTCTGTGAATATCCTACAGTCTCTCGGAGAAGAGTTGTTTCTACTTATTTATTTCCTGCTTTTTTTGCTAACGGAAACCCAAAGCAGCTAACAATTTTGTTTACCCCTGCTCCATTTTATCCTCACAACGGTCCTGCAAAGTAGATTAGGCTGAAAGCGTGTGACGGGACCAAGGTCACCCAGCAAACTTTCATAGCACAGTGGGGATCCTGGGTCCCCCAGATCATAGTTCAGTATTCTTACCACTACACCATACCAGCACTATAGAGCTGCAAGTCAAAAATTCCTGCCCCAAGTCCTCATTGATCTCACCCACTGGCTGAAATGGACTTTGCGACATAAACAGCAAACAGCTTTGTTACTAATTAATAATTTCAAGTGAGGGGTAGGGTTGACAGGGTGGGAAGGGGCCAAAAATAACTGTCAGAAATACTCACAAATATTGAAAAGGGCCACCATCACTCAAAACCTGAAATTCTGATATTCATTTGAAAAATCATAACTGGCTATTACTATCTATGGACACAGAATACCATCTTTCTATCTCTATGGTAAATTCCTTTGCTGGGAAAACAGAGGGAAACTAGTTCCATTTGAAATTTGAAGTAACTGTAAAATTGTATTAGGATTCCATTTCCTTGATGCCATTCAGCTAATTAAAGTCCCTGCAGTTGGTCTATTGGATCCCAGCAACCACATTTTTGAGCTGGTGCTTCGATGTCTCAGAAGAAGCAGTTCAATGAATCCTCACTCTTCAAAAATGGGGGGGAGGGGAGAGAGAAACTAAGGCTCCATGCCCCCATTCCTAGGGGGAAAAGGCCTCTTATTTTGCATTTCCAAGAAAGGCATGACAAAGGACTCACAAACTCCCCCCTCCAAATATCCTTGGGGGTAGTGAATGTTCCCTGGACTCCAGTTTGAGGACCACTGACTTAACAATCACACTGTCAAAAAGAGAATTGTCCGGCAACCTTGCTTTCTGCTAAAAGACTAATAATGGGCCTCCCTCAACTTTGTGGGACCCTGGGCTTATTATGGGTATGCTTTTAGTCCTAGCTGTATGGCTGAAAACTTTGAGAATCAGGCACTGCCACCTAGTGGCTTAAGCATGGAATGTAACATAGTAAATAAAGGTAGTCCCCAGTGCAAGCACCGGATCATTGCTGACCTATGGGATGACGGCACATCACACTGTTTACTAGGCAGACTATGTTTATGCTGGAGAGAACAAAAATCAATCTTTGGTACACATTTCCCTCTAGTGGATGTACAACAGAAGGACATACGCTTGCAGAAATAGGCTAGAAAACAAGGTAAACGTTTTGGTAGACAAAAATTTTTATGAGAACTATGCTCCCAAGTACCAGCTAGTTTCTTCAGACAGCATTCTCCTGGTATGCCCTCTCCTAAGATGGTCCATATACTAAGAGCTAGATCACAGTCTTTTTCTGTGGTAGCTCTTGTTCTCTGGAATACTATTTCAGAGCAGGTGCAAATTGGGAAGCATCAAAGTCCTCAGAAAGGGTCTTGCCCCCTGGCCTACCCATGGCCTTCTGTTGGTATTTCTCGATGGTAAGGCCCCTTCCACACATGCGGTACAATGCACTTTCAATACACTCTCGATGCACTTTGCAGCTGGATTTTACTGTGCAGAACAGCAAAATCCACTTGCAAACAATTGTGAAAGTGGATTGAAAGTGCATTATTCTACATGTCTTAGGGCCCTAAGAGATACTTTTTCATTACAACAGAGTGCGCAGAGGCAAAACAGAGGTATACAAGTGTACTAAGAACAAAAGATACTCCGAGTCAGTTCGTAGTTTCAAACTAATATGAGAAGTCTTTATTAGTGAGCACCATTCTGGATAGGAAATGGAAGAGATGGGTTCTCTAATCTAACTAGCTGGATTGTGAGAGATGCCATCTACACCTTTGCACACGGGTGCAAACTAAAGAAGTGTGCTTGCAAGAATGGTGTTATGTGGTGGAGAAGCAGAAAGGAAGTTCTCTGAGAGGAGCAATCTACACATCAAAGGGATAGTGTCAGAGCAGTAAAGAAAAGGTGGCCAGTTTGTTGACCTCCCCTCTAGCAATCTGTATCACTCGCCCTTTGTGCACTGTGGTCTGCTTCACAGCCAAGGGTACATCACCTTCCAGTCAGATCCTTGGTTGTGCACACATTTCCCCTGCTCTCAAACTCATAGTGTGGCAGATGAGAGAATCCCTGTGGTTTCCAAAAGCAGGGAAATAGCAATCTTTCCCCTGCCTTCACAGAGATAGCGGAGGAGATGGTGTGCCTTACCATCTCTTCAGGTTTTTTGCACTCCTCCCTGCCTGTCACTACCCTAGTTCCACCATTGAGATCTAGTCTAAAGGTCGACTGTTGCAGCACAGGACCATGCCAGTGAAATAACACAGAAGTCATTTTTTAAAAAGCAGAAAGAAGTCAGCAAACGTTATATAAAGTATGTTCTGAAGGGCATTAGCAGTGAAGATCTAACTTTAGCCCAGCAAAATAATGGCAGCCCAAAGATGGGAAACAAAAAAAGGCACCGAAAGGGGGGTTGCATGGAAGCGAGAAAGGCAGCTGCGAGCAGGGAAAATGGCAGATTGACTTGGTTTATTTAGGGATGCCTTGCAGCATCCGAACTCCCTATTGAATGGAAATCCCCAGGAAACCCCACTGTGAAGTCCACAGCCGTATTGCAAACAGGAAGTGCACAAAAGTCCACTGATCATTCCCCTTCTGTCACTGAGGCAGGAAACAGTGCACTTCACTTCCCATACCCCCAGCCTCCAACAAGGTGGGAGGAAGAAGAGCACTCTGCCATGGGATTGGAACCGGGGACAGCCTGTCGTGGTGATGGTTTGTGCCTGCCTTGCATGGGGCAAGGGCCACCCTGGCTTGGAACTGGCATTGCCACAATGGGGCTGCAACACCCAAGCCATGGCCCACCAGGTCTTTTCCCAGTGGCCTTAATAGCCAATCTGCCCCTGCTGCAAAGGGTGCTTTTGTAACCCCCATGCCCAGAATGGGTTGGCCCAGAATGGGTTGACCCAGAAAGGGGTGGAGTCTGAAGGGAAGCAGAATGCTGCAGAACTCAGAGCTCTTTGCAGAAGAACAAGGCTACCAGACTCGGACCTTGATTTCTATAAGCCCTTAACACCTTGTTAAGGGTTTTCTTTTGTGGTTGTAATGGGTGAGAGTTCTCCTGGAAACCTTCATCATGTTGCAACCTGTTCATCAAGCCCTTGGAGTCTTCAGGAGCCAGCCAACTTGCAAAGAAGAATTTGGACTTGGCAATATCAGTAGACTGTAAATAGAAGGACTTGAAATGCAACCTGAACAGGACCTTGAATTGTAACGTTAAATGTTGATGTTTTAAAAGTGTTAATTGTAAAGAAAAGTAAACCATTTTGTTGTTTAAAAATTGTTGTTGCAACTCATTCCAAGTACTGCCCCACAGAACCCACAAGCTGAGGTTACACTTTCACTACTGACTGCATTTAGGAGTGTGTGAAGTACAGTTTCAATTCATAGTGCAAATGGTGAATTCTTTTGGTAGAATCATAGAGTTGGAAGAGACCACAAGGCCCATCGAGTCCAACCCCTGCCATGCAGGTACACACAGTCAAAGCACCCCTGGCAGATGGCCACCCAGCCTCTGCTTAAAAACCTCCAGAGAAGGAGACTCCACCACCCTCCAAGGCAGTGGATTACACTGTCAAATAGCCCTTGCTGTCAGGAAGTTCTTCCTAATGTTTAAGTGGAATCTCTTTTCCTGTACCTTGAATCCATGTCCAAGTCTCCGTAGTAGCTGAAGCCCTGATAGCTTTGGCTGCACTTTTATCCCTGAGTGTTTAACCTCGATGTTGTTTTTATCAAGATGATGGGCTGCTAGTTGTTTTTGTGTCCTGTTGCTCTCTTAGCTGTTTTGAGTCTAAAGAAAAGGGTGAGATAGAAATAATTTAAATAAAATAAAACTAATGAACACATTCCTAGCTTCTTTGTCCTATGGCTGCTTTTGGTCAAAGAAATTCTGCACGGTTTTGAAACAGCATGCACAAACACAACCTGTACTCCAGAGGTATAAATTAATTAGCACATACACCTGTCATCTGTCTCCAGCCCAGATGAACTTCCTGCTCAAACTTCAACAGATCAGGGTGATCAATCTAAATGGCTGTGAACTGCAAGATAAGGCTGCAAGATTGGTAATTCCATCATAAAACTAATTTTTTTATTAGATGACAGGATTTTTGTATCTCCTAAACATACGCCAGCAACCTCAGCATGCAGGAAAATCATAGAATCATAGAGTTGTAAGAGACCCCAAGGGCCATCAAATCCAATTCCCTGTAATGCAGGAACACATAATCAAAACACTCCGGACAGATGGCCACTGAGCCTCTCTTTAAAAGCCTCCAAAGAAGGAGACTCCACCACATTCTGAGGTAGTGCATTCCACTGTTGAACAACCCTTATTATCGGGAAGTTTTTTCCTGATGTTTAGGTAGAATCTCTTTTCTTTCACCTTGAACCCATTACTCCTGGTCCTAGTCTCTGGAGCAGCAGAAAATAAGCTTGCTCCCTCACCAACATGACATCCCTTCAAATGCCACTTCAGCTTTGCCACCATTCCCCCCACACACACCATTTTCACATCTTCAAACTCCCTCTTGGAGCCTCTGTTGTGAAAATCATGGCCACGTGTAATTTTGCAGTGGATCCCAAAAAAGATGCAAAAATGGTGCAGGGTGGAACAGTGAAAACAGTGAAGATGCATGTGGCATCTGTAAATAGAAAAGTGTGTATCATGGAAGCACATCTGTATATTTTTCCAGTGCCGGATTTACCTATACAGTTGGCGGGTTGAAGCCTAGGGCCTCAAAACCTAGGGGGCCTCCAGTCAAGATGTATAACCTTTTTGACCCTGTCATAGACCTTTCTTACGCATGCTGTCATAACACACTGTTGTCTCTAAACAGCCCTGCAGTGATTTTCCTTGCACTTCCTTTCAAAATAATACTGTCCTAAGCCAATAACTCAACACTAGCATTGATTTCTGTATTGATTGTGAATTGCGGAATTTTAAACACCCATCCTCGGCTTTAACCAGTTTTGTTTAAAATACTCTTCCATCTTCCACTAGTTTGGCGGGTGCGGGATTGGGAGGGGCCTTGCAAATGGAATAGGCTAGGGCCTCTCTTCATTTAAATCTGCCACTGCACTTGTTGTGTCATCCCCCAACAAATGTTGATAGCACAAGAAAATTAGGCCAAACATACAAGCATCCCACTTGTATTTTTGCCCCAACATGGTAGCTAATGACTCCTTGAATCTGTTTCAGGTCAGGAAAGGGGTGCAGGGAAAAAGCTTAAGCTTATTCCCTTATGGCATGCTATGGGTTGGATTTGAAACTGGCTCCTTGCACCTAGGATTTCCTCAAAGGTGTGATGGGATGTTATTTACCAGGTGATATTATTTACCTGCATGCAGTGGCGGAGCAACAAGGGGATGGGAGGTGCGTCACGCACCGGGCGAACGCCTGGGGGGCGGGAAATCGCCCCCGGCCCCTCCCCCTTTTCCTTGCCCCCCATGCCCCCCGGCAGCCCCCCCGGGGGCCATGGGGGTGTGTGGAAAAAACGCACTGCTCACCAGGCACAGTTTGGCCCAGCTACGCCTCTGCCTGCATGCCATGAAAACCTTCAGCTGCCCACGTCCACGCATTGTGCCTCTATTAAAGAGACAGAACTTCTTTTCTGCAGACCTATTTGCAACCCTATCGCCATGTGATTTTTAGGAGGAGTATGAAGGTGCAGGGAGCTTTTATTTGCAGAATTCTCAGTGCTTCATAGAGTTGAGCCTTAGGCTAGAGACTCTTGCCACACCTCGTGTTCATGGAGAGTTAGTAACCCTGATCTTACAGGGGAAGTATGTATTCCAGAGCCAGGCAATTAGTCCCTGCCTTCAGAGAACACCAGGCTATTCGGAGAACGCCAGCATTGCTTGTGAGGGTGCTACAGCAAAGGTTTGGAAAGCACAAGGTGCCAGATTCAGTACTCAGCATCTTCAGTTAAAAGGACCAGCTAGAAAGACCCTGGAGAGACGCTGCTGGTCAGAGCGGACGATACTAACCTTGCAAGGCCGCTGATCTTGTCACTGGGCCAGAAAAATAGCTCGGGTGAAGCAAATGCCAAAAAGCACACCTACTTCGTTTGGTGACTGCTACCTTCCCAGCTCCTGTGGGCGTCGGCTTTGCCTTTTATTTCTAGTTACTCTTTGAAGTTCCCTTTGGCAGCAATTCATTATCCGAGGGCAAGGCAACAAAAATAGGTTGAAACTCTTTCAAGAGCTACACCTAAATCAAGAGGCAGGCTTGCCAGAATATTTGGATTTTAATCTGAGGGCCTGCCTACAGAGACATGCAGTCAAAACCTTTTTTTTGGATCTGGATTAGGGTTGTCAATTCTGGGCTGCGAAGTTCTTGGAGATTTGGAGGTGGGGTGAGGAAGAAATGGAACCTCAGCAGCATATAAATGACATAGAGTCCATTTCCTCAGCAATCATTTTCTCTGGGGAAATTAATCTCTGTCATCTGGACATCGGCTATAATTCTGGGAGATCTCCAGACCCCAGTTGGAAGTCGGCAGCCCTAAACTGGATTTTTATTTATTTGCTGAGTGCCTTTCAGGCAGATCCTAGTTAGAAAAGCCCTTCAGGGGTGAGGCGGCTTATAAATCACATAATAAAATAAATAAATAAATAAATAAACTCATTGATTTCAAGTGATAACGGAATCCCCTGGCATTAGGATAAGCATGCATGAGAAGAACTTCATTTCTGTGTTTGTTTTCCTTGCTTGCAGAGGACCTCGAGTCCTGTTTCTGATGTGGCGTAGTGGCGTAGGAGGTTAAGAGCTCGTGTATCTAATCTGGAGGAACCGGGTTTGATTCCCAGCTCTGCCGCCTGAGCTGTGGAGGCTTATCTGGGGAATTCAGATTAGCCTGTGCACTACCACACACGCCAGCTGGGTGACCTTGGGCTAGTCACAGTTCTTCTGACCTCTCTCAGCCCCACCTACCTCTCAGGGTGTTTGTTGTGAGGGGGGAAGGGCAAGGAGATTGTAAGCCCCTTTGAGTCTCCTGCAGGAGAGAAAGGGGGGATATAAATCCAAACTCTTCTTCTTCTCTGTCTTTTAAAAAAAAAATTTCAAAGACTTTTACAGTTTGCTTAATTTGCAAAGACTGTTACGGTTTAGCTGCCACTGATTTTTTAGTTCTGATTCCCATTTCTCAATGCTGCTGTGCTGTACTTCACCCACCCCATCTCTGTATCACATTTGTAACACTTCAAGCCATTTTAGTCATTCACTTCCAAGTTAGCACAATGAGGGCGGGGGATTTTATTAGTGTTCAATGCTACTAAGAGAGATGGTTGCACTGCCAAAATGGAGGAGGAGAATGGTGGGGGATATCCTGCCTTTAATTGCCATTGTGGCTGCATGTTCCTCTATTTTCTTACATTTGTGCTGTCATATAAGTGTCTCCCATTCATCAGTCAATAGATCACTTGTGTTCATTCCCTCTCTCTTTCGAGTTTCCATCTCTTTCTTGGGGGTGGGGAGAAATCCCCACACTATTCCAGTCTAGAGCAACGTAATTCTCGAGTTTTGCTGTTGTGTCAAAAGGTTTCTCAAGGAGTTAAAGAGAAGACAAAGAACCCACAAGCCCTATTCTAGGGAAGAGATCTGAGGGAAAGCAGAAAGCCATTTCCTTCTGACAGAGTTTTGGGGAATTCCTGCAAATGGTACAAGAACAAATCAAACAGGGACCAAGTGATGGTTCTCTTCAGCAGCGGGGACCCCAATTGCAGAAGTTCCTGAAGACTGTAGTGTCTTCAAACTCAGGCTGGCAAATCCAACAGGTGCCAAAGGGAACCCACTCCATGGTGTGATTCTAAAGTTGGGCCTGTTGTTGATTCCATCATGGGCCCTGCCTGTTCCCTCCCTTTCTTCTTTCTTCTTTTTGGCCTTTAGATCGGGCGCCTGTTTTTAACCAACTCTTGCTAAACAACCTTGCTGTTTAATTTATATTTGTTGTGAGCAACTGCTGCTTAAGTTTTAACGGGTTTAATAGGTTTAAGTTTTATGTTGTTTTGAGTTGCTGTTTGGAGAACAGCCATTTTGTGAGCTGCCTGGAGCCCTTCGGAGAAGAGGCGGCCTATAAATGAATGAATGAATGAATGAATGAATGAAGCCTTTCCAGTCTCCTTTGAGCAAGTAGCTAAAGCCTGCTCGTGGTTCAAGGAAGAGTGGGTGTCCAGACTCCACCCAGCCCTCCCTGGTGAAGCAGAGCAAGCTTTTACCAGGCTAGAGGCCCAAGAGAGAGAGGACTATGAAAAGATAAAGGCTGCCATCTTGCAATGGATGACAGTTGTATGCATATTTACTCAGGTGTAAGCCCTCATAGTGCATGCAGTAGGGTGAACTCTCAGGCAAATGTGCCTCGGATAATTATTAGTATTACTTTGCATCAAATACAAAGTATATATTAAGAGATTCATTATCCTGGGTCACCAGGAGAAGCTCTGCTCAAATCACACCAGATAGTGTCTTCCTCGTGGGGTGCTCCAAGGCTGGGGAGTTCTCTTTCCTTTGTCTCTTGTTGTGGCCCTTTTGGGGGAGGTTAGTTCGAGGCAGGGGTGCTCAGTTTGTGACTTTCTTGCAGGTGGGCGGTGAGGACCCCGAGGGAAGTGCAGGGTTATCTGGGAGATGGCAAATGTGGGGCTGCCTCCATATCATGTGTGAATAGCCGGGAAATATTTTATAAGCACGGCACTTGGAAAATAAAATGTTCAAACTGGACCTTATTTGGGTAAAGAGTAGCATAGAAATGTTTTAAAATAAGAGAAATATTTGGCAAAAAAACCCTAGATTGAAAGAATTTTAAATAAGCATCCCTCCTTTTTTATTTCATACAAAGTATCTGTATGTTGGTGAGTTTATTAAAATATATCCACTGTATGCTAGGATAATCTCTATTGATCCTGTATGCACACTTAGAAGAGTTTGGAAGAAGAAGAAGAGTTTGGATTTATATCCCCCCTTTCTCTACTGCAGGAGACTCAAAGGGGCTTACAATCTCCTTGCCCTTCCCCCCTCACAACAAACATCCTGTGAGGTAGGTGGGACTGAGAGAGCTCGGAGAAACTGTGACTAGCCCAAGGTCACCCAGCTGGTGTGTGTGGGAGTGTACAGGCTAATCTGAATTCCCCAGATAAGCCTCCACAGCTCAGGCGGCAGAGCTGGGAATCAAACCCGGTTCCTCCAGATTAGATACATGAGCTCTTAACCTCCTACGCCACTGCTTAGGGCTTTCATGCCATTTTCTCTGAACAATCCCATCTATCCATCAGCAAAGTTTGTTCCTCAGTCATTCTGGGGTGGACAGCACTGTTGTTATTGGTTTTCTGCAAGTTGCTGTTGAGCAATGGAGATTTTTTAAGATGTAATCTGCCTGTGTTTTAATTGATTTTTAAGGCAATGTATGATTTGGGGGAGGGGAGAGAGATTAATAATAACATGGTAGATTCTCTATGCTTCCTTGATCAAAGGATTTGGATAAGCCAGAATGTTTAGGTAAGCAATTTTGTGTGGCTTTGAAAGCATCAGTGGGTAAAGTCCCTGTGTTTTTGTAATATACTTTGCCTTCAGGGGCGCCAGATGTTCGAAAGCAGATACCACACGTGCACCTGTTCAGAGAGCTGGTCTTCAGTTGTCTATCAGTCCTGCTGCTTGAGAACGCAGACACACACAAACTAATTTACTAAGTGAATTGAAAAGTGAATATGCGTGCGCTACTGTCTAAAACAGCTATGAGCATACATGAATACATTTTTCCCAAAAAATTACAAAAAGTGCACATTTTGTGCAGAAGAACATCTTGGTGAGTCCAGAATGTCGGCCGAAAACGCACCCAATGGAGGAGGCAGATGATCCTGTGAGAGAAGTCAAAAGAATTGATGCTGATAAGAAACAAAATACCCACAATGCTTATGGGGAAAGCTTCAATCAGCACTCAGGTATTCCTGAAGGAACTTGCAGAGGAGGAAAAGTATGTGTGGAAAATATCTGTATCTTATCCATCTGATCTGAAACACAGAAAGCAATTCCAGAAACCATGTGAAGCAGAGGGCCTCTCTTGGAGAGGTGCCTGTTCACGATCCATTGTGAAGTGTATTTGGGGCGAGCAGTTATTGGGAGCACTCCAATCCCTATTGCTTGCTTACAGGTGTTTGGTGTTCACACTTTCCCCATCTTGGAATACAGGAGTTATGGAACGAAGACTGTGTATTTGGGGCAAGCAGTTCTTGAAAGCTCTCCAATCCCAAGTGTGTTTGGGGCAAGCCTCCAGTTCCCATTGCTTACTTGGAGATGTTTAGTGTTCACGTTTTCCCCATCTTGGGATACAGGAATTATGTGATCAAGCATTCTAATCTGTTGCTGCCCAAAACAACAAAAGTCTTGTGGCACTTCAAACTAATGTAATGAAAGAATAATTGCACTGGTCTACTTGACAGGGTTTTTGTCAGTTTTGTCAAGAAAATGTATGGCCCCTTCCGCACATGCAAAATAATGCGTTTTCAAACCACTTTCACAACTGTTTGCAAGTGGATTTTGCTATTCCGCACAGCTTCAAAGAGCACTGAAAGCAGTTTGAAAGTGCATTATTCTGCATGTGTGGAATGAGCCTCCGGGAGGGTATTGAGTTAATGAAGCTCACTTCTACTGAACCAGATCATTAGTCTGTCATAGTCAGTACTGTCTACTTGGGTGTCACACAGAGGTCTTTCACATGGTCAACTACAAGATCCTTTTCGCTGGAGTTGTCAGGGTTTGAACCTGAGACTGCCTGTGTGCAAAACAGATGCTGTGCCACTGAGCTATGACCCCTTCCCTATTCTCCGAGATCCCTTTAACCAAAAGTGTCAAGTATTCCAATCCCTGTTGGTGAAGGAATCAGAGATGGAAATGGCCAGACACCTCTGCACGTATGTGTTTCATATTGCATGCGCCCCTGCAGGAAATCAAAATATCTAAGTATAAGCTTGGCAACATAAGGGGGTATATTTCTATATGCAGCTACTACACCCTAAAGCATGGCAGGAAGACATTGAGTGGGGAGAGGATACTGAAATATTTGTCTTCCAGTTTTACATTTTTGTGTGTCTGGCTAATCTGTTGTATTTTTATAGCTTTTATAAGCCCCTTTGAAGGTGAAACAGCAAGGCAAAATACTAATTAGTTTAATAAACAAATAAGGAAATAGAAACTTGAATCTTCTGCATGCAACGTTTGTGCCCTGCCATGGATTCAATGAACTAGTCATACCTGGCTGTGTGTTGAGACTATATTGTGTGTTGAGACTATATTGGGAGCTATTTAGAATACTGAACTCCCACTGCAGTCTGAACTGGTTCCTTATGTTTTGGCCATAGCTCCACTATTCTACTAGCTTCAAGCTAATGTTCATATATTTGGTAAAAATCTAGCTAAGAACTGGATTCAAGTCCAGTAGCACCTTAAACACCAGATGGGTAAGAACCAACACCTATTGTAGCTCAACTACATTCTGGTGCATTTGAACTTATATATCTCTTAGCCAGGAATTAAGTGAAATACAACACGCAAGAGTTCTAACTATTGGTTTTTCACTTTTTTAAATTTTAACCTAAAGCTTCCCCCAAACTCAGAACAAGATCCAATTGTAAATCAGTGAGTTATAAGTGTCATCAGTCTTCGGAACTGGATAGCCTAACATTTCTGGGAAACAAAAGATCAGGGTTCAGATCCCCAGACATTGAATTTGTCTGCATGAACTGATGATATGGATTAGAAATGTGGTGCTTGAAAAGAGATGGGCTAATTCTTCTTCCCCTCAACCTGATATTCCAAAAGTACCCCCGCCTTCTCTCTCACACACACACACCTTTTTTTTCAGCTGTATTAAACGCAGGAATCTGAACAGTGTTTCTCAGCATCAAGTTTTAGTTTGGCCTCAAGTCTCTTAACGTTTAGATTGAAATTCCAATGCAAAAGAGAGAGAGAGAGACTCCATAGCTGGAAAAAGTGTCACCAGTCATTTGCTATGGAAGTGGAGGGTGGGAACTGTTCAAGGAAAAAAAAGCTGTAATTTCAGTCATGCTTTATGCTTCAAGTTCTTCCTACGGTTTTTTTGTTGGTTTGTTTTTATCCCAGGAGATAATTGGAAAATTCATGTAGAAATCTTAGGGCTACCATCAGAAGACAAGTCTGAGCCCGGTGGATCAAAGAGGAAACCACATAGAAAAGAAAATAGATAAATCTATTCTTTGTCCGAGTAGAGACGTCTCCGAACCCCCCCCCCCCGCCTCACTGTTCTTGCAGCCCCACCTACCCTACAAGGTGTTCACTGTAGGGAGGGGAAAGCAATTATAAGCTGCTTTGATTGTCCTTAAAGGTAGAGAAAAACAGGATATAAAAAATAACTCTTCTTCTAGATCACCTACTTTGCATGCACAGAATCCCTAGCATCTCCTGAACGTGGCACTGAGGAAGACCTCTCTGTCTCTAGAGCATGGACAGAGTCTGAGTCAGTTTAAACTGCTTCACACAAGATCAGTAAACAAAAAAGGTGGTCAGCTTCCACCCTTCATTCAGCTCCATCAGCGATATCTGAGGGACTGCTTTTCTCCCCATTCCCTCCCCTTCTATGAGTTTGAGAACAGGAAATGAAATCAAACGACATGTGCCCATAGTAAAACTGCCTGATCCCAGAAGCAGGGGTTTTAATTAAGACATTTTAGAAGAAGAAAAAGAAGAGTTTGGATTTATACCCTGCCTTTCTCTCCTGAAGGAGACTCGAAAATTCCTTTCCTTTCCTCTTGCCATGACAGACACCTTGTCAGATAGGTGGAGCTGAGAGAGATCTGAGAGAACTGTGAGTAGCCCAAGCTCACCCAGCAGTCTTCATGGGTGACAAATCCAGTTCACCAGATCTGCCACTCATGTGGAGGAGTGGGGAATCAAACCCGGTTCTCCAGATTAGAGTCCACTGCTCTTAACACACTACACCAACATTCTTAACCGCATGAGATTTGGACCAATTTGTGAGTCACCTAGTTGGCTTTTTAATTACTTTGTCAAGAGGTTGGAGATGGAAAATCTCGAAAACTGCAGGTGTTTCATCTTTATCCAGAGAAAGCTGCAGTTGACATGATTGATAGGTGCTGTAAAGCCATAATTCATAGCAATCGAAAGTGAGGGGGTGGGAAATTCCTTTTTGAAAACATCCAATCGTTTATTGCCCCACCCAGCTGTATCACATCCAGCCAAGTCTCTTATCTTATTTTCTCCATATCTGACCTCCTTATCTCACCAACCCCCAATTTCATCTTCAGGGATCTAAATCTGGGTTCACCCAAACCGCACACAGACTCTTGGAGTGACTTGTGCAAGAACAAATAAAAACCACACACCCTTCAATAGCCCAAGTTTTCCAGATATTCAATGTATCTTCTGTGCTGATAGGGTTCCTTCTGTTCCTCTTTTCTATGAAGCACAGAAAGAAAACACTGGCTGCAATCCAAAGTCCCGCAGGTGAGATTCTGTACCCATGCACATACAAGCTTTTCAGAGTACCACTTCCAGGGGCAGCCTCCCATGAAAGGCCTCCAAGATTGCCCCCCCCCCCCCACACACAAGCATCCCATGAGGCACAAAAACCTGCCCAAGAGCTTTAAATTAGCGGTATCAAACCCAAGCTATTGGGAACCCTCATAATAGAAGATGGGTCGCAGTTCTGCCAAGCATGAAGAATTACTTTTTTGCAGTGGGATTGTAATCGTTCCAAAACTTGTTTCGATTTATATTTAGGCACTGTGAATTCATGTTATCCTATTTTTTAAAACTTTAAATGAAATGTACTCCACCGTGGATATTGGTCTGACCTGAAAGGCCCAGGCTAGCCTGATTTTGGAAGCTAAGCAGGGTCGGCCCCAATTAGTTAATGAGTAGAAGACCACCGAGGAAGTCCAGGGATGCTGTGCAGAAGCAAGCAATGGCAAGCCACCTGTTTGTCTCTTGCCCTGAAAACCTCGTTTACTATAAGTTGGATGCAACTTGACAGCAATTTCCACTATAATATCCACATGGCAGAGGTATAGCTGGGCCAGAGTGCACCCAGTGTGCACTCTGTGGACGTTTCCCCACTTGCCACGACCCCCCTATGCCGCGCGCTGCTCTCAGCGCACGTCATTTCAGGCGCTCGCCCAGGCTTCCCCACGACATCAAAAGGCGCCGTTTGGAAGAGCGCCGGGAGCAGTGGTGGGATCCAAAAATTTTAGTAACAGGTTCCCTCGCCAGCACCCCCTCAGCAAAGGGGGCAGAGGCGTACCCAGGCAAACCTGAGCCTTGGGCAAAACCTGAGTTGGATGCCCCCACCCCATGGGCAGCCACCCCACCACGACCCCAAACATTTTTTTTTGCACCAGGTCATTTCTAAATCAGCAGCCCATTATAGAAAGTGCCCCAACTCACAAATCTGAGCACAAGCAATGGTGAAACACACAGGTTCTTTGATAGAGACTGGTGAGATAAAAGGTACGAAAGGCTGAGAATCATTGAATTGCGGTACCTGAAAGGGATTCACCCAGTTCAGGGAGTGACATTATTAGTCTCAATTGCTAGATGGAGCCTTCACGTTCAAAGGCAGGATGCCTCTCGGGGAGGCGAGGGCGTGGAGATGGAAAAGCGGACCCAATTAGTAACCCCCTCTCGGCACACACAAATAATTAGTAACCCACTCTCGGCAACTGGTGAGAACCTGCTGGATCCCACCTCTGGCCGGGAGTAACGTGTGCTGAGGGGGCGTGACAGCGGCAGCATCAGGGCAGCTGCGTTGTCGCCGCCCCTGTAATGGGGGGTGCCGGGGGACCCCGCGCTACTTGCCTACAGTCGCACGCAGCTACTGGTAAGTGGGAAAACGTCCTGTGTTTTCTGCCTCCCCCTCCGCCCCTCCCTTACCTTAGTGCAGGCTGGAGAAGCAGCCTGTTCCCTTCAGGCTGGAAATGGCCTGGTAGGAACTACACTTCCCATGAGACCCTGGGGATTTCAAGGTCTCCTGGGAAGTGTAGTTCCCACCAGGGTGTTTTCAGCCTGAAGGGAACAGGCTGCTTTTCCAGGTTGCACTGTTTCACAAAGGTAAATATGTGCGGGAGGGTGCTGCGGGGGGGATTTACCGGGGGGCCCAGGCACGCCAGGTGCAGCACGCACCCCTGGGCCCCTGGTAGCTCCGCCTCTGCCACATGGACTTCACTTAGAAAAATAGCATTAAAGTGTATTAAATACATTATTTTACAAAAGGGAATTTTCTACTCACCAACATCAGTCCCCATTTCTTTAACTTTGATGTAAACATCCACTCTCAACTGTGTAACAACTGTGCTTTGCAGAAAGGGGGGTATCACGCAGCCCCAAGCACCACTATTCAGTTCTTACCACACAAGCTGGCAAAAGTTGATTTAGCTCCAGAAGAACCATATCACACAGTTTGACTTAAACTCATCCCAGAAGTGGTCTATTGAGCCCCTTTTCCGGGTATCTTACCGTTTCCATGTTAATCGAGGACCAACTGCGTGAAAAGATTGCCCCTCTGCAATCCAGATTTCCTGGCATGTTTATTTATTCAAGTGATGCCAAGCCAGGGAGCTGAGCTGCATGGTTACAATCTTTACACCTAGGTCCTGTTCGCACGGGTTCAGTTCCCTGTTCTCCTTTTACTACTACTTCAAATGGTACTTCTGCATGGAGGTTTGTTCCATGTTTTTGTCTCCTGGCGACTTCATTGACCTTGACAATTTCTGCTGCATAATCCCCTACCAAACTTCTACCAGCAGGGGGTGGTGATTGTGTGCAGGAAGAGTACTGTGTCAGTTGTGGCTGGGGAGGTGTGAGAATCCATACCTTCCCTTCCAATATTTTCCCAACCCCCCAGGGAAATTCTGTTACAGCAAGCCCAGGAAATTGGTGGAAGAATGACAATGTGATGCAGAAGCCAAAACGGAGCTGCTGTGAGGAGAGAGGCACAGAGCAAGAACCCTGTCAGAATCGCGTTCCAATCAGCATGGGAGCATCGTGCTGGGATAGGCATGCATTAAGCGTGCCAGAAGCAGATACATTTTCCAGCAGAGAAGGGAGATGGGGGGAAAAAAACACCAACTGGTATTAGGCCATATCATTTTATTATAAAATATATTTCATATTGCTGTTGTAAAAATTACATTTCACATTTTTTTTTGTTTACAATAAAAATAATACTTGGAAGACAATTGAAAAGCAAAGCTCCAATTAGACAGTAATTCACCGATACGATATATTCCCCCGTTAGGCTTGATAGCGGGTCACCATCCCAAAGAGCGGCTGTTAGCGCATTAAAGCATCCCATCCTTTTCCCCACTCAAAATATCTCCGAACTGAAAGGGCCAGTTTTTACCTCACCACATTCCCTAACTATTCAAGCCCACAAAACTGTTCCGCTGTGTAACTCGGGTTTATGGACATCTGAAGTTAAACTGGGCTAGCAGCTCTATCCTTCCCAGCTGGCTAAGTGTGAGTCTCCCTGTGAGTCTCCTACTACATAATAGCTGAGAGGAGGATGGAGTGATTTGGCCTACCCTGCTACCCCCTACCCGCCCACCACCTCACTCTTGATGTTTAGTGTTCTGCCCGGCTCCCTCTTTCCTTGCGCACATAGCCCCCTGGACCCTAGTGCAGTTCTACTGGATGGAAGGGGTAAGGGTGTCTTCGGGTAGCAATCAGTGTCAATATTTGCCTGTGCTGGCAAACATTGTGTGTGCATATATGTGCACATAATGTGCACGCCCATCCCACTGTGCAACTATTCAGCCATTTGAAGGGATTTGGCCATTAAATCCAAAGAAGGATATCTTGCTGGGTGGTAGACTGGACTATACTTTGTCTAATGGCTTCCAGTCCAACTACCCACAGACTGGTGAGTATCGAAGGTGCTGAATTTCTCCACAGTAATTGTCTCTTTCGCTCTCACATTTGGGGTTGTGGTCTCCTGTCAAAAACAGGGTTTCACAGTGCATAGGAAGAACAGGAAGTAGCCTCCAGTTAGAGCCACCGAGAAAGATTCTTATGGTATACATGTGTGCATGAAATCTCTCTGCTCTCCCTTCTGAAACAAAAACTAGATTTTTGTTTGTGTGTTGGGGGTAGCAGTTTTGCAGGAAATCAGTCCTGGATCACAATAACTTGAAAACAGGATATGAAATGATAAAGTGTGCCATGGACAGGAGAGCCATAGTACATTTTTTTTCTTTAAATCATCTAAAAGCAGAAACGCACCTGCATCCTAAAAATATAGCAAGAGCGGGGCTCAGTTGCAACTACCCACAATGCAGTTCAACGGCTCCTATTCAATACTCTGAGATGGGTAAAGGAATGCTCAGCTTGGGCGGGGACTTTCTTCTGACTACGTTAAGTCTTAAATTTCTGTGGATGCAGAAAAAACCACACACAAACGTCAAGAAGAAATCTGGCCTGAGAAATGGGGGCAGGAATGTAGCCGTAAATACTCAGGTACTCATAAATATTTATCCTTTTTCCAAAACGTAACAAAAAAAAAAAAGCTCAGAGATGTAAAATTTCCAGCATAATTGAAGATATGGGGACCTTTAGGACTTTTTAGGCTTTCGAGGGTCAAAATTATTTTCTGCAAACATGGGCATATTTATGTAAGCAGGTTTTTCCTCCACTGGCTAGATTATCGATATCAAAGTCAACTCTGTCTTTGGGCTCAGCACTAGTATCTAAGACAGACGTCAAACAAGAGCGTTTACAAAAGGCATGGCGAAAGTTGATGTGTTCTGGCTTCTGCTAGGATAGGACTGAGCAGAACGGGGGCAGTCACAGGAGCGGCCATGGCTCAGCGTTCTTGCTGGTCACAGGTTCAACCACCAGCATCTCCAGTTCACAAAAAAAAGAAGAAGAAGAAGGGGGGAGGACAAGATTTGCACCTATTCAGTGCAGATGTAAAAATTTCAAATGAGAAAAGAATTTCCCCTCACCCATTTTCACACAGGTCTCCAATTTTTTTTTCTCTTCCTGTACTTCACATTACTAAAAAGCAAGATTAAAAAAATATTCCAAATGCACACAAAAAGTCACTGACATATCATCCGGTCAAATGTGTACCGCACAGCTCACAAAATAAAGTGTAATGGGGAGGGAAAAACCCTTATCCTATTTTTTAAAAAAATACTGCTAACAAATATATTCCTATGTAAGATAAGTTTTTTTTTCCATGCTCCAAACTTAAGTGCTATAAATTTTGGAATGAGGCATTGGAGAAAGGTTGGTGATGTGCTGAAAGGCGGAGAACAGCCCCTAATAAACTTTGGCAGCGGCTGGTTTCCACCAACAGCACACGCTCCTATGATACCTTGGGGACAACAGAACAGTTTCATACCCAAGACTCTGCATAGCTTAGCAAGGGAATACCGTATACCATGTGCTTCAACATTTGACTGTTATTTGGAAATCGTTTACAATTTATCCCTTTTTCTCCCCTCCCCCTCCCAAAAATCCACCTTAATCAGAACAAAAAACAAGCAAAAGATTGTTGTTGTTGTTTTAAAAAAATGCATGGCCCCGGCTTCTGACAGTGGGAAAACTGATCTTCAGACATATCAGGAATTTCTCCCCAAGTCCCAAAAACACAAACAAGAAGAGAGTGCTTTCACAACTTCTCTTCCTTTTTAAATGGAGGAGAATTAAAAAAAAAAAACCCAAAAATTTATTGCCCAGTATTAGTTTAAATCAGAGATGGAAGCTCACCAAAAAATAAACTCCTCCCGGAAAGATGGGAGTTGCTTCAACCTGAGAATCATCGGAGACCCTTGAGCTTCAGAAGCCTTTCGTAGAATCCAGAGCAGAAGAAACGAACATTCCAAAATATGAATGTTGACTTTTGACACAGAGGTGCAAGCGGTGTGAGTGCAACAGAGAGACAGGGCAGAAATTGGAAAAGCGGGGAGGAGTAGATGTCAGCGCACCAACTGAAAGGCCAACCCTGTCTACTAGACAGGCTTCTGAGGAGAAACGAAGAAGAGGCTGGCAAGGGATAGGGGAGGGAGGGGTCTATATGTGTGCACCATCAAGTCACAACTGACTTATGGTGACCCAGTGGGGTTTACAAGGGAAGGGACATACTATTAGTTGGAGGCAACTTGACGGCACTTAAAGCACACACAGGAGGGAGGTGTCTTCTTTCCCTCTCTATCCAGCTAGAGTTCTTTATCTTGGGATGCTCAGGGATGCAACATTTCCTTCTCAGCCAACCACTGCGGTCGGTCAACACACCTGGCAAGTCCCAGTGAAAAGGGAACAGCTTTTCCCAGCTTACTGCTTAGAGTGCCAACTGAGTGCTGCAGCACCCAATCAGAAGTGCAAACAATGGTAGGGGTGTGCCCGAGAGGAGTCCAGGTTGCATGCACATCAGAGAAGGTCAGCAAAGAGAAACAACTGCTGAAATACTTGGCTGAAGCATTTGGCCGATTTGATACAGGGGCAGCCACGCTGAACTAAAGCCTCCCCAAGCCTGTGGCGGACCACTGACATCACTGATTTGTGCCTGACAAGAGGCCTTGTGGCAAAGTCAAGGCTAGGCCTACACCAGGAGAGCCAAGCCATTTTACCTCCCATCAACCCACAAACCAGCTCTGAAAACAGAGTGAGCTTTCCTCCCATCTGTCAAGTCAAGAGAGGCTTCTGAGGGGTTAGAAGCTCTTCTGCCATCCTACAAAGCTAAGCTGTCAGAAAGACCCATTACCACAGCAGCCGAGCATCTCTGTCTTTTGCCTCTGGCCTGGAAAAGCCAATTGGTGCTCCTGGGGGTGGGTGGATGGGACTTTATTTATGTGCTTCCGATTGCTGCTCCCATCTGTAATTCATTTCTTGTCATGTATAGAGGGAGGGGCTGTAGCTCAACAGCATCAACAGTTGAGTATCTCTGACAGGATGTGCTAGAAAGTGCCTTTCTTTGCCCAAGACCACCCACCCCCCGAGAACTGCTACCACACACAGTGGGCTGTTGTGAATTAGATACATCAGTGGTCAGAGTAAGGTAGCCTGATACATTCACAACTCCCTGGTTCTGGCAGTGTTCGGACAGCCTCTAGTCTAGTGGCATAAGTGAGAAGAAAGTGGAATGGAAAGAGAGTGCAGGACAGCTGTAGTGCAGGTTTGGAACTCCAGAAGAGCTTTGCTGGATCAGACCAGTGGATTCATGCAGTCCAGCATTCATACAGTCCAATTATCACATAGTGGATAACCAGTTGCCCTGAAGGGCAAGTAATAGGTACAGAGGTTGGCACTGGTATTTAGGAATTTACTGCCCCTGAACATGAAGGTTCCCTTCAGGTATCATGTTTAGAGGCCATTAGTAGGCTTGTCATCCAGGAATATGTCTGAATACTGCACTAAAATAAAAACAACCTGGATCTGTATCCTATAAGAGTTCACTGTAAATCGAATGCTAGAACAGAAGCATGCAGCAACATTCACTAAGCATTTGGGTTGGGTAAGCAAGAAACAAACAGGATGGGCTTGCTAGAGCTGAAAGGAATGATTTTGTTCCAGATGAAAACGTGGTGAATTTACAAAGGTCAAGATTCAAATTTGAAGGGGGGGCGGGGAGAGATTCTTGGGATTTCAAAAACCACATTTTTAAAACACTGCCACCGAAATCCAAATTCTGTGATCAAAAATTCACATTTGTAGGAAGATTCAAAAGTTTCCTCATCATTATTGTGAACTGTCAATTTCTGAATTTAAAAAAAAAAACATTCACAAGCCCTAGTGGAAATCTGAAGTTCACATATTCTTAAAACGTCCATGTTCAAAATTTGAAAAGAAAACATATAAGATCAAATTTTAGCCATCTGATTCAATCAGCATCTAGTTCCTCACAAGGCCATTTTGGCATCTACCAGTTTAGCACTGAACAGAAGTCCGGGCAGGAAAACAACACCCCCTCCCCCCCAAACATACTGTGTATATTATGCACAAAATTACAAACAAAAAAAAGCACAAAAATATCAACAAGCACCAATAATGTACAGAAACTCCTTTTTTAAACTGCCCCACCCAACCCCTTCCCAGTACCCTTAAAGCAAGAGGGCTCACATTTTTTGTAAAGAAAGAATTATTCTCCAAATCACATGGTTCAGTTGCTATTTTACAAGAAGAGATGCCCGGAGGGGGGGTGTGTGTGTGGAGTCCTTCCCCAATAAAGTAGCAGGCTTGTTCCTGCCACAGAACCTGCCCTGGGTTTGCATCTTTAGCTTAACAATCCTGATTATCAAAGCGCTGGGAGAAACATCCAACCCCTCTCCATTGCCACCCACCCCCTCACACTCCACTGCCATGGCACTGTGCACTGTACGGGTCACATAATGGCTGCAGCTGCCATTTTACATTTGCTAAATAAAAGCAAACTGTACAACGTGGCTTTAGAGATGGACAACATATCCCCATTAGAAGTATCTATGGCTTGTTCAGAACCGGTGCTGAGGGTGTGTGAGTCACAATCACAGCCATTGTGCTGAACGACATCGCTGAGATCCTTTGCTTGAGCAGTGCTGCACTCAGAATAGTGTGGTGGGCACTTTTGCGTTTGCCAAGACCGAATGTGCCCTTCTGGCATGTACAATGCAAGTGAGGTTCAGTGGACTGAATTTGACTGGTCCTCTGGGATGCTGCATGTCCGTACACTGGGTCGACGGCTTGCACAAGGCCTGTGTACAGAAATGCCAATGTGCCTGGGCCCCGCAGTGTCTTTAACCCACATAAAGTCCAGTAAACACTTTTACAATTTGGTCCTTTGCACATGGTACTTTACACACACATAAAATCCATATGCAAATGTTACAACTAAACACATCAACATTCAGTGGGCCTGGGCCAGTGGGCCCAATGGGAGAGTCTAACCTCTCACCACTGTCTGCACATAGGATTGATGGTTCACAAAAGCCTGGTAGGAAAAATCAGGAGGAATCCTCCAATAACATTTTTTTCTTGGATTTCTCTGGAGCTTGAAAGAGGAAAAAATGGAAATCTGGGGTACACATTTTAAGCCCTCTTATTTAATAGTTCCTCTTTCAAACAATGAATAATATACTCTTTGATATACTTTGAATGATATACTCAGTATTTTAAAACACTCTTATAGCCAATTCAAGCTCTTCAACCCAAAATGTTACAGAAGATAGCATGGATGCTGCATTTGTCTGAATTGCTAAATAAGCAACCATCTTAGGACTTGAAATGTAGAATCTCTTTCAGGTGTCTGGTTCAGGCTGGGCTTGGGTGGTGTAACTCCATTAAGCCCTATGGAGGACTTCTGGGAAGCAGGGCCTGTTTTCGTTCCAGCTGCCTCCCCGCACCACCTGGAAGCCTTTTAGAGCTGCCCCAGGACACTGGGTTGGGCTGAAATTATAGGGATGTTTTCCCCAAGTACTTCTCTGCTTAAAAAACCAATAGGGGAGGCACTACAGCTCAATGGCAGAGCATCTGCATGGCACGCAGAAGGTCTCGGGTTCGATCCCCAGCATCCCCAGTTGAACAGGCCAGGTCAAAGGTTATATGGAAAAATCTCTGTCTGAGACCCTGGAGAGAGCTTGCCAGTCTGAGTAGATGATACTGACTTTGATCACCAATGGCTTGATTTAATAAAAGGCAGGTTCATGTGCTCATGTTAATTTTATCTGCTTCTGCTTGATAATATTGAGATCTATGTGCTGCTTCCAAACCTACATAATAATATCTTATTTGTTTTATTACAATGCCACTGGGCTTCTGTTTTCTATTTTTATTTTATTCTTGTGTTCTCAACTGGTGACAATTCAAATAGGCACTGGTACTTTACAATGCAGAAGTCTGCAGCTTCTTGTCTAACCCTGGGTGTATTTTTAATTCTTATTTGAGTTAACAATAAATTTTTAATTTTTAAAATTCCTTGATAAACCAAATAGGGTCACTGTACAAGTTAAAGCATATCTGATTCAGTTTGTATGCTTCTAACAGTAATGTTAACTTTGATTAAAAAATATAAGCATTGCATATATGTCACTTTCCCCCCAAATTTCCATTTTTTCCAAAATAATTCCTTTCCCCCAAACTTCTAAAACAATCAAGTTTTTTCCCCCCAGGGCTTCAAAATTTCAAAACAATCACCACTTCACTGTCAAGCAGAGAAATCTCTGCGTCAGTTGCATTTTGTAACAAAAACGTGACAACCCCACTAATTGTTTTGGTTGCATTAAAGTGCAGGATAGAGTCATGCTTTGGCACTAGACTAGCTCAAAAAGAAGAGCAGGGTCAGCCCACAACACTTTGCCACCCAATAAGTTCTTTGTGTCACCCAAGAGCAGTGCTCCAGCATGCTCTGAGAAACTGCAAGGGATTCTGGAATGCAGCACTTGACTCATTTATGGCTTCACTAACTTGGCTTATGTTGGGTTGCTTGTGCAACTGGGCTGCACTTGGCAAGGAAAGGATGGAATGGGGAAGACTAGACTGGCTTTGCATTTTGGCACCCCTGACTGGTTTGATCTAACTACGATCAGAACAACTACGCAGCTGCCAAACCCAAACCTGAAACTTCCATGTGCGAACAAGTCATGTGCACGTTTGGAGAGATGTGCATCATACCAGAAGACCAAACAGGGACCCAGGATTTCTTGCAGCTCTTGCTCAAACATGCATTGAACAGTGGCCTTCAGCTTGCTGTCGTGTAAATGTGCAGAATGGCCTAGAAAGTGGCACACCAGGAGTACTGGAACAAAGGCTCAAGAAACAGAGGACCCCAACCTTGCCCCTTCCATGGTGCAAGCACCACCACCAACTCTTACAGTGCTCTAAGCTTTGCGGCAACCAGATCTCCACAGCAGGGAAGAGGCAACCGAACCCTGCTAGCCGCCCCCCCCCGCCCCCCCGCAACTTTTAAGCCAGTTCAAGTGTTTCTGCTTTTCCCCTCAAAGTGACCAAACAGCGTTGGTGGAGAAAAGTCAGCAAAGTATTTGCAAATTTTTTCTACTTCTTGCGTTTCTAGGGGTTTTTTTTCCTTAAAAAGAAAAATCTTTATAGGTAAATTTGATTGTAATTTAATGCAATGCTGATTGTTTTTCCGACAGCACCTGTTCCGTAAAAGCAACACACGCTTCAGAGTGCAATCTTTTCATTCCTTTGGGGGACCGGCAGGCAGCAGCAAGTCAGCCGCTCCTGCCCACCAGTCCACTGACACGCTTCGTCTCCTCTGTGCTCATAAGCAAATCTGGGCGGGCAAGAAGGACATCCTTAATGCTCCCCACTGCAACCCAGTCAACCTAACCCACGTACTGGGGAACAGATCAAAGTTCTTTGGTCCCTGCGCCCAACAAGAAACAAGTCTGCAAGATCTACCAAACCAGCCATTTTCATTTTCTTCCCTCCCTTTCTTTCCTCCCTCTTATTTACAAATAGAAAGGGTGTGTGTTTGTTTAAAAAAAGGAAAATGTGTAAAAAACATCCCCACAAAACATCAAAAGTTAGAAAACCTGGCAGACGTAGACTGTACAGTTTCAGGATGAGCATGCAGCTCGCAAAATCTCCGACAAAGCACCAGGGGGCGCTCCCAGGCCGCCAAGCCCCAGATGTAGAAACACACACTGAGGTCTGGTGGGTAGCTTTTGACCTGTGGCGAGACGGAGACCTCCAAGCCTTCCGACATCAAAGTGTGTGTGTGCGTGTGTGTGTGTGTGTACATGTACGCTCAGTCTAGAAATCGTTGGCAGGCCTTTTTCCACCGGCAGGCTGTGCACCACTGATCCCGGTGCTCGATGCCATAAACCTTGCGGCACTTCTTGGCTTCGCCACGGACTTTCCTGCAACCAAAAAAAGTTTTTCTGTGTAATCAAAATGCTTCCAGCTCTACTACACAGAGTCTCCAAACTGGCTTACGTAAGTATGAAAAACAGCCAAACTATAATTAAAAGCATAATGTGCGATAAAAATATAGGAAAGGATACATAAAAAATGGGTGTACAAATAAATATCAAGACAGGCTATTGATCAGACTAACCCAAGCACTCGTTAAGAGCTTGAAGAAAAGGAGTTTGGATTTATACCCTGCCTTTCTCTCCTATAAGGAATCTCGAAGTAGCTTGCAAACTCCCTCCCTTCCTCTCCCCACAACAGATACCTTGTGAGGGCTGACACAGTTCTGAGAGAACTGTGACTAGCCCAACAGAGTTCTGAGAGAACTGTGTCTAGCCCAAGGTCACCCAGCAGGCTTCATCTATAGAAGTGGGGAACTAATGCAGTTCACCAGATCCAAGTCCGCCACTCATACGGTGGAGTGGAAAATCAAACCTGGTTCTCCAGAATAGAGTTCACCTGCTCCTAACCACTGCACTCCGTGGGCTCTGCCAACAGGTCTCCAGAAACTGAGCTATTTAAGGCCAAGGGGCTGTGGCTAAGTTGAAGAATACTTGCTTTGCATGCAGAAAATCCTGGTTTCAATCCCTGGTTGGAAGGATCAAGTGACAGATGATGTGAAAGACCTCCACCTGAGACACTGGAGAGCCACTGCCAGTCTGTCCTTGGCAGACCCAATATAAGTCAGACCCAATATAATACAAAGTCTGCTACCTTAGATCCTTTTAACTAGAGATGCTGTCAGGAAAACTAGGGGCTTTGTCAATCCTGTGCTCTGCCAGTAAACTGTGGCTCCTCCCCAAAGGCAGAAGCGCTCTCTGTTAATCCTACTCTTCAGATAAGTTTTGAATACATAAAACTACCTCAGAGAGGGTCAAACCACATCCACCTAGTCCACTGTTGTCTTCTCTGATTGGTACTGGCTTTGGGATGTCTCTGTCCTTTCCCAGAATTCCCTCCTGAGATGTTTTCTATTTGGAAATGCCAGGAATGGACCTTGGCCCCCTTCCGCACATGCAGAATAATGCACTTTCAATGCACTTTGCAGCTGGGTTTTACTGTGCGGAATAGCAAAATCCACTTGCAGGCAATCGTGAAAGTGGATTGAAAGTGCATTATTCTGCATGTGCGGAAGGGGCCTTAGAGCAGACAACGTATGCCCTCTGCCACTGAATGGCCACTCAACTTCAGCCCCTGGCAAGGGTCAGTGAAAACAGTAACAAAGGTTGAAGACACCCAAGAACCTCATGGTGGGTGCTCAATTCAGATGAAGTTAACCGACCATCAAGCTCACACATCCCCTGCTTGTTTCCTGGGTCTCACTTCCTCCTCTTGGGGAGCTCCACCAAGACCGAAGCCTTCAGCTAACACCAAGTAGTTGTGACACCCAAAAGTTAGCTGTCTTAAGAAGCTAACAGAGCCATACTAAGCAGAGTCACACCCTACTGAAGTGCACTGAAAGCAATGGTTTGCTCAGGTTTGCCCAATAAGATTTGGTTCTTTCCCCGTTTTTGAGATTCCTAACCAGGGATTAATCCTGGTTCAAAATCTCAGTTACTGGGTAGAAAATTAACCCTAATTAATCCAGAATCAAGACATCCTATCTAACTTGAGCTGACAGAAGCATCAGCATAATGTACAAAGAAAGGGGAAAAAAGAAAGGGCAGACATTTTCCTCACCCCTTTATCTGTCTCTTTAATATCAGTTTGATCTGATATTATTTACCCATATGCCATAAAGAGTCAGCTGTTGATTTCCACATAGTAAGCCTCTAGTAAAAAGGGGACAATATAGCCTGATCTTGGAAGATAAGCAGGGTCATTACTTGGATGGGAGACTGTCTAAGAAGGCTCTGCAGAGGAAGGCAATGGCCAACAACCTCTGCTTCTCACTTGCCTTGAAAGCCCTTTGCTGGAGTCACCGTAAGTCAGCTGTGGATAAATGCAGTGGTGGGATCCAAAAATTTTAGTAACAGGTTCCCATGGTGGTGGGATTCAAATAGTGGCATAGTGCCAACAGGGCTGGGCGGGGCACGACGGGGGCATGGCCGGGCATTCCAGGGGCAGGGCATTAATAATTTCTCTGTTACTGTAAAAAACTCTTACTGTAAAAAAAAGTTCCTAATTTTCAGCTGGTATCTTTCTGTCCATAATTTAAACTCATTATAGCAAGTCCTATCGTCTACTGCCAACAGAAACAACTACTTCTCCTCTAATTGGCTGCCTGTCAAATACTTAATACTTTCAAATACTTCATTTTGTTTCTAGAAATCAAAAGGATACTTTCTTTAAACAAGGAACTTTACCATATTTCTAAAACATGTTTTTAAAACAGCCCAACAGGGAGAATTATCCTGTTTTCTACCTTCGCTAACCAGCCACATAGGAAACAACAGGACTTTATGTTTTTTGGACCTAATGGAATTTCTAACGGAAAATCAGACCCAATTAGTAACTCCCTCTTGGCACACACAAATAATTAGTAACCCACTCTCGGGAACGGGTGAGAACCTGCTGGATCCCACCTCTGGATAAATGGAACATCCACACATAAAGGGACAGGGCATTTATCTGCAAGCCTGCTAGCAACCCCACAAAGGGAGCATGTGAGCCTAAGCACGTTTGTGCACATCACAGACGCACTTAAGATTCGTTTGGCCATCCGAATGCAGACATGTTTGAAAGCCAGAAACTTCTTTGCAGCCCCGCTGAGGACATTGTGGCCAGTCCCCCCCACCCCAGTATCTTCTTACCTGGTGCCGCTGGGTGCCCGAGGAGGAGATGCAACAATCAGGTGGGACTTCAGAACGGGCGGTGGCGGCTGCTGTGGCTGCGGCTGCTGCTCACTGAAACTCAAGGACCGGCTTCGAACCTGCAACCAAGAAGCCTGAGGTCAGTTCCAATGTTACCATAGTTTCCCCATTGTGTCCGTTGTTCAATCTAATGTTGTAAACGGATTCAAAGTTGCTTTTAAGAAGAGGGATGAGGGAAGTCAGTTACAAATGAAAGAAGAAACAATTCCAGATCATGACCATGTCCCACTTAGAGCCATACTGTGTGGGAAACTAGCGTTCCTCAGACCTCCTGATGTCTTTCAAAAGCAGCTAAGGGTGTGAAGGACTGGAATCAGGGCTCCTACACAGAGGAATCCTACGGCATCATTCTTCTCATAGAAATCCTACCCCTGTCCTCCAACCAGCACCTCATGGGGTGAAGGAGACAAAGGATTGGATCAAGTGAATCATTTCCAGAGGTGGGAGAGTTTCTGTTTGTGGACCACAACTATGTCACTTCTTTCCTCTTCTTTCCTCTTGCTGCAGCTCAAAATGCTCCCTAGCCAGCTACTCCTGGGGGACAGAGGATCCCAAAGATTAGCATTTCAGGTTGCAACAAGGCTCAGGGGGAACATGAAAAAGCTAAACTTTGCCTGCAGAAATTCTTCCACCCAAAGAAACACTCCAATCATAATAGGTGTGATTGTCTTTGTCTCCCAACTTTCAACCATGTGCACCTCAACCGCAAAACCAAGATCTTCTGGTTAACCAGTAGTTCGGCCCTCAGCAACCAAAAGTCACAAACCACCTGCCTCTCACCCACCATCTTGACACATTTCTGAACTGGATCTCTGTGTTCTTCATGACTCTTGCCCCCACTGAAACTAACAGTCAGACTCACCGGTGACAAAGTAGGAATGGTGGATGTGGCAGCTGCCCAGCTGATACTGGTGAATATGTGTGGGGAGACTGGGATCTGAATGGATGGCAAAGCCTGCAAAGAAAAAAAAACCCAAGTCGTTCATTAAGCAACCAACTTCCCTATTGCTGCATTCTGGGCATTTGAGAGGTCCTTATGATGCAAAAAGGCCATCGTCAACCACCTCTGCTCATCTCTTGCTTTGAAAATTGCAGAAGGTAGAACTTCATGGCATTGCCCTGAGTCAGTTGCAACCCAAGGGTATACTTTACTTATAAATGCATTTATTCAAAACAGTTAGGTGCCACCTCTCTGTTTTCATGTTTGAGATGGTTTATAACGAGACAAATACGATTCGCATCCAGGTAATACAAAACATTATCTTCTCTAACAGCAAATAAGCAGAAACAAAGCAAAAAGAATATCATAAAAGTATGAATAATTAAAGCAGTGAACTTCCAAAATTAGGAGCAACAATTAAAATTCAGACACTGTGAAACAGTTCAGATTCCAGTTGCTAATGCCAACAATTCCCCAAGGGGGAAAAATATACTAATTTAAATGTTAACTAGATAAAAAATGTCTTGGCCTTAAGCTTCCCATTTGAAAAGTTCCAAAGGAAAAAACACACTGCAGGGCCTTTTAAAAAACTGACATCTTACTTGTGCCAGAATATTAGCAGCACTTGACTGGAATATGCCACCCTTCTGATATATTCAAGTTGGTGTCTGCAGTTATGGTTCACTACTTCTTTTTCATGAATGTTTCTATAACATGCTAAATAAGGAACCATTCTATGAAATAAAAAAACAGGTGGCAAGCCATTTATCTAGATCCCAAAAGGTACATAAAGTTGGTGCAGAAAAGGGTGCATGGTCCTAGTGTTGCATTTGGAGGTCTCGTCCCTCAGACAGTAAAACTGCTATTTGCAGAATTATACTAAATAACGACAGCCACAAACCGTGTATAGATCGGCAATGACAGCAATGTAAATATCTAGTTTCTATTATTCAAAGGTACAATATATAAAAGAGTCTGTGCATGCAATCATTCAGTTCTACATGGGTTCTATAAACAACTTAAATAACAACAATTTGTTTGTGTTTATTTATGGTCATGTACGTCTTCATAGGTAAGCAAAGTTAATGAAACCATAGATAATTGCAACAACCTAAAAGCAAATGCAACAAAAAACATCTATGCTTAAACCACTACAGTAAGCATACAGGAAGCTCTGTCTTATACAGTAATATAACAGCAAAAGAACAGCTTCTCAGCATCACAACTTTTACATTCACAAATTCCCAGTACAAATCAGTCAGCTTAATCGGTCTCGTGGTTTGATTTGTACTGGCCATCTGTTCAACCGATGCTGTACTTGATGCAAACATATATTTGGCCGATTATGCACAAGGCACCTGCTGCGCGATGGGGGCTAATGTCAGTCGGTGTACGATTTCTTGTACAGACATATTTCTTCAAGCTCCACTTTCACTTTCTATTCTGTCCATGGCAAGCAAGACCACTTCTAGCACAAATTTAATTTTGCTTCGCAGCCAGAGCGGGCGCTGCTTTGAACACTTCTCCCTCACCCTTCTCCCTGTTGCAGACTCCTTCCCACTTAAATGCTTGTATCAATACATCGATATAGCAATAACAGAGCGTTGGCCGGAACAGCACAAGCAGGGTCTCTTTCTGGCTCCACCCCACTTCCCTTGCTCTGCTTCTGCTCACCCCATTGATAAGGAGGGCATTTTTTAAATTTTCTTTCAGACAAGCTTATATTTAAAAATCAAGCCTCTCTCTTGCAGCAGCAGTAAGAGAGAGAGTGTATGTGCATAGGGGAAGGGAGGGTGAAGAGAATATCAGTGATATCTGTGCCTTTAAGGCTATTGATGGGCAGAGTTAAGAGAAGCAGCAAAAAGAAAGACCGGCTGAGGCTTCAGCAAGCAGCTGTGGGGCAGGCACAGGGCTGCCTCCTCACGTGTGAACAGAGAAATGCGAGGACAGCCCTCTGCAAGCCCACTGCGTAGAGAAGAGTCTCAAGGTAAGCGTTCTTTACGTAATCAGCCTTTGTGTATTTACATTGCTACACACTGGATAAGGCATTCTGCACATCTGTGAATTTAAATGTAAAAGGCATCTCCCCTTCTCCATTTTATCCTCACATTACTGTGAGTTAGGTGGGCTCAGTGTGCGTGACTGGCTCAAGGTCATTGTGACAGACCTAGGGAGCAGGAAGAGGCAGAAAAACCAGAATGTAAAGTGTAAATCCCTCACAGATTCTGACTGTGTGAGTGACAGGCTGGGATAGAGTCTTCAGACAAGACTGGAAGGAGTTCAACTCTGAGATAGAGAGAGCCGACGTGTTTAGCTCCTGTGAGAGACCTGTGGTTTTGGCAAGAAGAGATTATTGGGAAAGAGAGTCCTTAGTCTACCTAGGAAGGCAATTTACTTTTAGGGAGAGAAGAATTCTATTTATTTGTTAAACTTTAAAAAAGGTTTCTTGCTTGGTTATTTGAGGCAAAATAGAGAGAGTGTGTATGAAGATCATCTCAGTTTCCTAAACTGGTTCAATTATTTCAAGAGGAACAAGGTGGGACACCTGGAAAGAACCCCCCAAAAGGTAGAAATGCTGACCAGCAGAGAAGAAAAGAAGATCTTAGGAAAATCCGAGAACATTAATTGCTTTCAGGTATTGCGAGGTGGGAGATCTTTCCCTCCGTAATCCCCGCTTTCACAGTCATCCCACAAACATCTATGGCAGAGTGAGGATTTGAACTTGGGTCTCCCAGGCCATAACTGAACATTCTAACCACTGTGCCATACTGGCACGTTTGTAATGACTCACTTCTATCGCAGGCCACTGCCCAGTCCTCAGCTGCATCCTTAAACAGAGCTGGATGTTCTCCTCCACCAACTGTGCTGGTTTATGTGTGGGTTCCAGGCTGTATGGCCGTGTTCTAGCAGCATTCTCTCCTGACGTTTCGCCTGCACAGATGCTAGAACACGGACATACAGCCTGGAAACCAGACAGCACCCCAGTGATTCCGGCCGGGAAAGCCTTCGACAATACACTGTGCTGGTTTATTCCACTGCAGCTTTTCTATCTCCTTTGTTTTAAAAGCTGGGGGGAGGGGGGGCGTTATTTTGCATAAAGACATACTTTAAAACCACAATTATCCAACAATATGTTATCAACAGTTCAAAATCTGTTGTGTGAGATGGCAGGCTTTGGCTCTGCATGGTGCCTAACATTATGATTCCAGGCAGAGCTACTCCAATCTTCAAGTCACTGAAAATCAATGTGCTTAAGACTGGAGTAATTCTGAACAGGATAGCACTGGCAGCGTTCACATGGGAACCACGAACCACATCTAGCTGGAAATGAGCTGCATCTTTAGCACACGCAGAGTCTTAACTTTCTGAGAGGGAGCTCTGAATCCTGAAGGAAGAGAATGCCAGCAACCAACATTAACAAATTTCACTGAAGCATCCCGCACCCACCCCAAAGGCACGAACTAGGACTGGATGTAGCAAGGACGGGGATTTCTGGAGAAGACAGACAGTTGGAACACAGGCATCCTATCTCTGTACTTAGGAGCAGCTAAGGCTGCATTTATAAAGAAGACATTGATGATATTACGTATAGTAATGAACAGGAGTCCCAGTAAAGCGGCCCATTTCCAGATGGCAACAGGTGCAGAGAGCAAAGGACTGGGATTTCAACCAGAGTTGAAATACTCCACCAGGCAGCCTATCCAGGCTCCCAACTTACACAGACATACACACACACCCCATTCCGTGCTTCCCTGTGTGCCTACCTGGTATGCATGGTCAGCCTGGATATGCCAAAAAGAACTGGGGGCAGACTGGCTGAGGGCACTGCTGGGCAAGGGAGGCTCCAAAGGGGTGGCCTGATCCAGAATGAGGGCCTCAGGCTGGGGTGGAACCTGCTGGACGACAACGGGAGAGGAGTCCGAAGGGGGGCTGGCAACGGTGTTTGTGGGCTCAGGTGGCACCTCCTCCTTCACTTGCATTTCAGTGTAGTAGAAGTCTTCTTCCCTCTTCCTCTGGTCAGAGTTGGCACCATCTCTGCAACAGATGGAGGAAGAAAGACATCCATAAGGAAGGAATAAAGATACTCGAGTCAACAATGTGTTCTTGGATATGTTTCCCAAACTTCTGGACATCAGGACAGACATTTCTCTTTCCTACATTAAAATGAGAGGTGCTCTTCAATCAGCACTCAAAACAAATACTGACGTCCTTCTTATTGCTGCAGGACAACCAACAGATCACACAATCTTCAACATTCCATCCTCCCTGTTTCTGGATTTCTGATGTTCCTGAGACGTGGCTACATCAGGTTTCATGAGCCATAGCAAAGAAGACAGGAAGGGCCGGGGTTGTTTCTCATTGGCAGGGTATGTGCTTTGCATGTAGACTGTACAAACATAGAATGCTGTCCAAAAAGCAGTCAGTCCAGTTGTCACCATGGAAGGAGAAAGTGGGTATTGTGTGATACAGACGTGACTGTGTTTTGGGAAGGACTGGAGAGACAACAGGGCGGAAGACAGGAATTGTCAGACGTGATATACTAAAAAAGACAGGTGTACGAGAGGTGTCAGTGATTCTAAAGAACCAGGAAATCAACAAAGCACCAAAGAAGAAAAAGGGATATTGGGAGGAATCTTGACTGAAGGCTAAGATACAAAAGGGGATGTGCTTCTGCAGGTAAAAGGAGAAAACAAATAATCTGGTTTTTGGCTGAATGTGTCCAGTCAGCCAAAACCGTGTTTCATTTTAGCACCTGAAAGGAAAATAACGCATCTTCTCCACCAGAGGGCTCCCCTCTGCATCACATCAGAAGTACAGATTGAAGGCCACAAAAACGAAATTTACATTTTGGTTTTATGAATTTTTATGCATCCTGACCTAGAGGGCCCAGGCTAGCCCCATCTCATTAGATCTCAAGAGACTAAGCAGGGTTGGCTCTGGTTAATATTTGAATGGGACACCAACAAGGGAGCCCAGGGTCACTATGCAGAGGCAGGCAATAACAAAGCAACTCTGAACATCTCTTGCCTAAAACCTCACAAAATCACCATAAGTTGATGGCACTTTCCACCACCATTTTATATACTCTTATTTCATGTATTTTATTTATATTGCAAGCCACCTTGAGTGCCATAAGGAATAAAGGCGGCTAAAAACATTTTAAATAAACAAAGCTAATCAATATGTCGGGTAGAACGTACGCATACTCTATACCCGTGGTGGCGAATCTATGGCACTCTAGATGTTCATGGACTACAATTCCCATCAGCCAATTGGCCATGCTGGCAGGGGCTGATGGGAATTGTAGTCCCTGAACATCTGGAGTGCTGTAGGTTCACCACCAGTGCTCTATACCCTTTCCAGGATAAAAATGACATCAGAATGGAGAATGCATCCACCATTTCCTGAACTGTCTGTGTTCTAGAATGCTCCACTTTGGTCCTGGTGCCTACCTAGTTTTGTCCCCAAGGCACCAAGACCCAAGCAGAGCATTCTCGAACAGGAAATGGTGGATGGATTCTAAAATCTGGTGTCATCTTTATCCTGAAAAGGGTAGAGTGCTGGATTAGGGTAAAACTGCCCACTACCTCAGTATGGCTGTCAATATCAAAAGCCCATCCACCTAAATAATAACTTTTGTGAATGCAGCTTAAAATGGAATTGAAGGCCTTACCCCAAGTGCTGAGTTTTCACATGTCTTTTGATTCCAACAATGGAGCGGAGGACTTTGCCACAGCTGGGCCACAAACACTTGTACATCACCTTCACAGAATTCTAGAAGAAACAAAACATTTGGGTCAGTCTGTGGCCAAACCCTCAAGATACCCCAAATATCTGTGCTGCTAACAACTCCATAACTTCCCTTTCTTTTAAGGATATTCTTCAACATCAGGGCAACATCAATTCCTACCAAAAAAACCCTTTATTTTTTTCCTGATGTTATTCCTGAGGAAACTCAAATTGAGGTACTAGAGACTTAACTGTGACTCCTAATGGTTTATTAATTGTAATATTTGTATTGTCAAAGGCTTTCACAGCCAGAATTAACAGGCTATTGTGGGTTTTCTGGGCTGCGTGGCCACGGTCTGGTAGTTTAAGCTTTTAACGTTTCACCTAAATCTATGGCTGGCATCTTCAGAGGCATGTCACAGTAAGATGTGCTTCTCCCCGTGGCATAGAACACTCCATACTGAGCCATGCACAGAAACACATCTACACGCCTCTGAAAATGCCAGCCATAGATTCGGTGAAACATTAGCAGCTGAAACTACCAGGCCACGGCCACAGAGCCTGGAAAACCCACAACAGTCAACTGTAAGATTTCTTAATTTGTTAATCTTTCCTAAAGATCTAAGGAACTTAAAAGAATAATACACCCCCATCTCTAAACTCCATACCTTTCTTTTCCTCGGAGCAGGCTCCTCGAAGACAAAAGGATCCGAGTCTGTCTCAAAGCCATCATCAGCCCGAGGGGAACTGAAGGCCTCGCTTGCGTACTTGGGGCTGGCCTCAGAGTGGGGGGGTGAAGGGGTGGAGATGCCGCTGCCACCACTCCAGTGCCCACTGGTGGTACTGCTGCCACCATCTGACATATCACCGCTTTCCTTCCATACATCGCACGCAGCTTGAGATGCTGAGGCACAGAAACAGAGAAAGTAACAGGCATGAACAAACTGCATTGCACTCACCGGTTTGGGGGGGGGGGGGGGGTTGATAAGCTCCAGCCTCCATCCATAGTAGTGTGCCATAACGGCCTGTTCTTACGGTGCTTTTGGAGAGGTAAATGCAAACATGTCAACATCTCCAGATGGTCTCAAAGAGGGAACAAACCAAATTTCCTGAGGCTGCAGGGGTGGCGATAGAGACTGATGATTTGTAAACTTTCTTGCCCCTGCCCACAACTAAAAAGTTCCAGAATAAAATATAGATAGCAAGCCAGCATATTTGTGCATTTATTTTCATTCAGGATGCAGAACCAAGATCAAGAATGGTATTTTTAAAAGCAGGTGTTATTTGCAATATATGTCAATTAAAGGATTAATGCAGAAATTCAGAATGCCAGGACAGAAAAAAGCTGAAAAATTAAGATCCTGCTTGATATGAAAGAAAGCAACCCATGCTTGGATATTCTGTGCATTATCAACTTGCTTATTGATACTGTTTTAAGGGGAAGGAGTAATTGTGGAGCAGGACAAAAATAAGAAGTTAGTAAGAAAATTATTTTCCTGACTAGATCAGTACTGTTTGTGATCTTCTAATCTCCCAATATGTGGTTAGGTCATATCAGTAGGCTGATTGCTTTGATTCCCTACTCCTCTACATGAGAGGCAGACTGTAATCTGGAGAGCCAGGTTTAATTCCCTGCTCCTCCACATGAAGCCTGCTGGGGGACCTTGGGCTAGTCACAGTTCTTCGGAACTCTCTCAGCCCCACCTACCTCACAAAGTGTCTTTTGTGGGGGGAAGGAAGAGAAGTTTGTAAGCAGCTTTGGCACCTTCCGCACACGCAAAATAATGCATTTTCAAACCACTTTCACAACTGTTTGCAAGTGGATTTTGCCATTCCGCACAGCTTCAAGGAGCACTGAAAGCAGTTTGAAAGTGCATTATTCTGCATGTGCGGAATGAGCCTTTGAGATTCCTTGCAGTTGAGAAAAGTGGGGTATAAATCCAAACTCCTCTCCTCCTCATCAAGGTATACAATAAGACCGTCATAAACACAACATTTGCCAATCATTGTGAAAGTAACACACACAGCAATCAGCCTACTGATAACATCGCACCACATATTGGGAGATTAAAAGGTCCCCTAACCCTGTCTGGCAGATGCTACAAGGTTTGTGGGGGGAGGGCCAAGTAGCCATCAGCAATGGGTAGGCATGCACAGTTTGCCACACTGACTTCAAAAGGGCCCAGGAGGAGTCCACTGGGAAGGTTACCTGCCACCCATTCCAGGCTGTGCCCACAGGAAGACTAGAAGGACAGGTACTCATGACCCCTCTTCCTTCCTGATCTGTGGTCATTTGAAGGCATTAGCCCAGGGATACTAGGAGTTAAGTCCAACACATGGGTTTTCACAAACCAAATCTACTGGATGATCACATTTAGTGGCATGCTTAGGGGGAAAGGACAGAATCCCATGGCATCCCACAAGTCAGATGCAAACTGACATCCCCTTGGCTGCTCTCTGAATCTAAATCAGATACAAATGATTAAAACCACCAAAGCCACCTTTTGGGGTTTTTTGGGAGAAAGACGAGTTATAAATATTTTCAGTAAATAAAATGCCGTTCCCTACTCAGGCACTCTATTTTCTAACCACTCCAGCAAGGTAAGATTGGCCAAGTGTGTCAAAGGCCGCAGATAAATCAAGCAGGACCAAAAGGGTTGCATTACCCTTGTTCATCTGTAACCGGAGACTCTGCACCAGAAGAACCAAGGCTGCCTCAGTCCCACTGCCGGGCCTGAGACCAGAACGGAACATGCCAAGTGCAAACTGTTCTAAGCTCAACTTATGTAAGAACGGCAAACATGGTTTGAGCTTCTAAATGTGCAATGGGTAAACACAGCTCAGACCTGCATGCCAGCTTTCATTTTCTACTCTCTCCGCTTTACAACTTCACTCCCAGTTGGCCAACTCAGACATGGCATGAAAGATTGAGATGTGATATGGGGAGGTTGCCAGTTCAAACATCATCTCAGCCACAAATTCTTTCTGTGATCTCAGGCAAGTAGCTCTCTTTCTCTCTCTCAAATCCCTCCCCCCCCCCCACACACACACACACTATTCGCAATAGGATAACTATCATACCGGACTACCTCACAAGGCTGTTGCCAAGAATTACTGTGATAATGTACATGACATGGTACGAAAACTAAACCAGCCATATGAACATACTAAGAAGAAGAGTTTGGATTTATATCCCCCCTTTCTCTCCTGTAGGAGACTCAAAGGGGCTTACAATCCTGCCCTTCCCCCCTCACAACAAACACCCTGTGAGGTGGGTGGGGCTGAGAGAGTTCCAAAAAACTGTGACTAGCCCAAGGTCACCCGGCTGGCGTGTGTGGGAGTGCACAGGCTAATCTCAATTCCCCAGAGAAGCCTCCACAGCTCAGGTGGCAGAGCGGGGAATCAAACCCGGTTCCTCCAGATTAGAATGCACCTGCTCTTAACGACTACGCCACTGCTGCTCCTAAGTGCGATTATTAAAATGCCAAACCTTACTGAGCGAACCTACAGTCTGCAAACCAACTTCCAAACACTGTTTCCAATTCAGCTTTTTCCAGCCAATCACAACCTGTGATTTTTCAGTTCAGACAGCACTATGCTTCCTTAGTCTCCGTTGGGCAGATGCGATTAAAGTCGGCATCATTTTCAGTCAATTCATAGGTGCAATTAAAGCATGCAACTGGAAAGAAGAGAGAAAAATGTGCCCCCCGCTCCATTTCCACTGTGTTCTCCCATCCATCACCGTCAACGTAGTTTGCAGCTTATGAACGGGCCTGGTGGCCACACTTGGCTGCAAGACTCTGGCATTTCCCACGCTGGCAGGATCCTATTTTTAGGCTCTCAGATCCAACACAACTCTCCTGAGAAATGGGAAGCGCCTCTAAATAAAGACACCGGCTCCTCCGGCTCCTCCGTGCTCCCGTGCCCACCGCCCCCATAATAGGTCTGAGCATCCGACTGGAAACAGCAGCAGTGGGTCGGGTTTCTTGCCCCATGTCTCTTGCTCTCTCTGGGAATGCAGACGGCATCCCTCACTCAGCCAGCTGCCTTTCTAAGCAGCTGCCTGGCGGCGGTGGGGCAAGGGGGGAGGGGGGGGCAGAACGGATTGCCAGGAACAGCAACCTCCAGGGATTTGACTCACAGGTTCCTCACAGATTGCGCTTGTTGCTCCCACTAAGGAAAGTGTTCCGCCATTCTCCTTCCTTGCATGCAATCAGGGCAGAATGAGATATTCCAAGGTGACCACACAGTCCCCAAGACTGAAACGGCCTCCTATGGCTAATATGGGGGTAATTTTCAGGGAAGAAACAGAATCCAGAGGTCCCGGGGGAGGGGGGGGGTAAAATCTTTGCTCTACCAGCCAAAAAATCCTTACTTCCCCTCCATTACCCATTTTTTCCAAACCCCCACCCCCCAAGAATCTAAGTTGGGGAGAGGCCCAAAGGAGGAACTGTGAAAAGGGGGGGGGGGTTAAGCACCTTTCAAACCACCCCCTGCCCTTGCCTTACTAAAGGCCAACACATTATCACCAGACTTCCACGTCACTCCATCCAAACAGTCTCTCAGCTCGACAGACAGTGCGCTATACCAGATTGGAACTATAAAGCATAGGTTCAAATTCTCCACTTAGCAGTGAAATTTAGAGGGAAACCACTGGGCCACTCAGTATTTCCTTGTTCTAAGCTCCCTTGCAGGACTGTTGTGAGGATAAAAGAGGAAGAGTCAGACATGCTTCCCTAGAAGGAGGGGAAAGATAGATACATGAGCCAGCCTGAAGTGGAAGAAGTTGTACAGAGACAAACAATCTGTGACTAGAGATAGTAAATCTGAACTGCACCACTCTTCCAACTAAGTAACATGGATCACAAATGCTCTGGGAAGACCTCTCTGAAACATACCCTGATGAAATCTCGAATAGCAACATTTCGTTTCAGCGGGGCTTGCACAGGAGAGCTTCCCCACTACATAGTGTTCTGTGGGTCAGTGCTGCCTGCCTCCTGGTCTGCTGCTTTTAATGACACCCAAAACCTGCCCCCAAGACAACTGCCTCAATTTGCCTCAAAGCAAGAGAGGAGAGGAAGGAGGGGCTACAGCAGGGGTGTCCAACTCTGGCGCTTCAAATGTTCATGGCCTACATTCCCCATCAGTCCCTGCTGGCATGGCCAATTGATGGGAATTGTTGTCCATGAACATCTGAAGCCCCAGAGTTGGGCACCCCTGGGCTAGAGGGTTGGGAAACTAAGCAGGACAAGGAGCTTGGAGGTCAGGAGCTTGGGTCGGATAAGGATGAAGAGTGGTCACTGGGCTGGGACAAGTGTTAGAAAGAGGATGAGAGGAAATGCAGAGCATCTTGAAACCTAACAGCCCAAGAATGGGATTTAGCCTACTGATCCCTCTTCTCCAGCTGAGGTTTGGGCTCCAGTGATTAGCTGGAAGTATGAAGCCTTTATATTGGTCAGACCTGGTATAAACGTTAAGGGAGTCTGACTTACTCCTGCCCTTCCCTCCACAGCCAACTGCATTTTCAGCTCCAGCAGGGGGTAATTTGTCCACAGGAAGGAAGGAATTCAAGAGGCAAGAAGGCTCTGGATTACCAGAGCCAGGAAGCCCTTTGAGAACGCAGGGCTGAGCAGGATTTCCCAAATCGGTTTGAGTTAAGCAGCTGAGGAGTTTGGCTGACATCTCTAGAATTTATGTCACCGTGTTGTTCGTGGTGTGGACAGAAACCGAACTCTCCCTGGCTGAACAGCCTCTGTAGCAAACTCACCAGGGATGCTGGCCTCGCTGTTAGGGGGGCTCTGGACAACTGGGCTGCAGGATAAGCTGGTCAAGACCATTGCTGCCATCATCTCGTCCATGTCCACTGCAGTGTCTGATTTCCTGCAATTGGGAGGAAGAAAAAAACCACAATAAGGTTCCCCAAGGGGCCAATATCTTCTGGTGGATACAGCACTTGGCTTCGGAGAGCTGAGTTCAAGTCCAGGTACAACATTCTGTGCAGCTCCTGTGCACTCTAGAAGGCTCATACAGGAATGATTCTGGGCAGACTGTACCATAGAACTACTGTAACCATTTACCCTTCCCAATGCAGGAATTCATTGTGAAAAACCAATCTTCCAATAAACCATCTCGACTGAAAAAAGAAAACACCTCTATTTTTAACACAGATTTAGGAATAAGCTTCACGGGACAGCTCTAAAATCAGCAAGGTCAAATCAAGTCCAGGACATTTTTAAATGCAGGCAGAAAAATGCGGGCAGTTTACTAACAGAGGTGCCCTAAGCAGAGTTAGACCTTTCTAATCCCATTGAAGTCAGTGGATTCAGAAAGGGATAACTCTGCTGAGAATGCCATTTGTAGGAGTTCCGTTCTCACGCTTCTCCAGAAGAGCTAAAAAAGATCTATAAAACATGCATTTAGCATAATGAATTATTCAGGCAGTTAGTCCAAACAGCCCCCAAGAGCAGGTCTTTGGAACATTGAGTACCTGAAAAATTAGTCGACGGCATACATGGTCTTTTCACTGCCAATTTTAAATATAAAGTGTTAGTTGGGTCATGGAGTTAAGAGATTTCTTGGGGGATTCCAGGTTTGTCTACCAGAGCAGAGAAATGAGCCTTAAGCAAGAACATTTTAAGTAAATCTGAATATACTCAGGAAAAAAACACAAAACAGAAATTTTGCATCAAGATAATCCCCATTCAGCACCAAGAGAAGTAGAATTGTGGGACCTGTGAAAATTAAACAGTGTTTCGTTTTGGTTTTTTTAGCTGTGTTCTGAGGCGACCTGAGATTCCCAAGAACCTTGTCAGGGATCCCAATGAAAAGAAAACAGCAGTGGTGGACGAGCATCTTTACAAAGCTGCTTGATTGTCCCCCCTGCAAAACAAAGGCAGAGGAGAGTGTTGGACCTCAGTCTTCTCTTGCCTTTTCAGAAGGCAAACAGTTTTTCACTGACTGTACACTGAAGGGCATTGGATTAGTTTTGGTTTTATCAAAATGGTAATTAATAAGCTGTAGTCTAAGGGGTGAAACTTTCTGCATATCTGAGGTAAAATTGGCAGGCACTTATGGGAAGGCCTTTTCGACCTCTGCCCCTGTGAAACCCATTCCCTTAGTACAGTGGTGGCGAACCTTTGGCACTCCAGATGTTATGGACTAACATCTGGAGTGCCAAAGGTTCGCCACCACGGCCTTAGTAGATTAGATTGGCACTGTTCCACCAAGCCTTCCAAGGCAAGCTGAAAAATTTTTTTATTCTCAAGGACCTTTGAATAAATTCATGAAAAAGGTGATCACCCATCGTGTTCAAAGTGCAATTTGATTGCTTATTTTATCTTATTTGTTTTTTTTAATGATTTGTAAGGCTCTCCAGCTCTGTTGGCCTGCCCTTGGCCATCCTTGCTGGGTCCTGCCTGCAGGTCTCAGAAATGGGCTGAGACGGATGGGGTTGCTTCCCCTGATTCCTTCTCTGTCCCAGGACAGCAGCTCTTCTTAGGCCCAGAGCACTGCCTTGCCTTCCTCCCTGGCTTTTACAGGAGCCTATTTTAAAGAGGTTGCCTAGCCCCGCCTGCCAAACCTCATCTAACCAGCCACACCTGGCATTTGCTCTCTCCGCTCCCTTTCCTCCGACAAAGCTGCAGCCCTCCCTCCTCCACTACCCCTTCCCCAAAATAGCTGTGCCCTGGGCTGACTGGGATAGGCCAGCAAGCAACCAGCAAGGGTTTCCCTTCAGTTCATAAACTCTGAAGCTAAATTAAAAGCAGGCACATTAAATCAGCATTATTTGTTTCAGGAAGAGGAAATTTCTGCTTTCCTAATGTTTTTCCTCTTCTTATTTGAGCAGATAATATCTAGTCTTCTTTCAAAAATAATGCAGCTGTACTGCTGATCAACTTCACAAAAACAGACAGAGATGCTTTTCTAATACAGCCGTTCTGCTTGCCTGATAGGGGACGACCATAATGATGGCGGACCAACCCAGACATACCTTTTTGGTACATCAATATTCCTAGAAACTGATCGCGGAGCAGACCCAGTAGCAACAGGTGCTGTGGTGGGACACTGTTCCATCGCCACAGGGGCAGTGCCGTATCCCGTCACTGTGGCAGTTCCATGGTCCATCTGAAGGGTTGGGAGAGGTGGTATCGGGACCTCAGCTAGCCTTACTTCCTTGGCTTTCCTGCAGACATGAAATCCCTGTTCCAAGAGCAACACTTTAACTTCATTGCTCATACGGTCATGGTGGTCCACCAGACCAGCATTTTCTTGCCCATTGTGGAAGACATAAACCTGTAAAGGGAAAACTTACCATCACTTAAAGGTACAACACAAGATTTATTTTGCATTCCCCTAGCTAGCAAACATCTCATTTTTCCTTTTTTGTACAATGCTCCTTTAGGAAAAAGAATTCAGCCCATCCCTTGAAGACAGATCTCTACCCATAGTGACGAGTTCTAACAGCTGGGTGGAAGTTCCATGATCAGACTGGCGCTACTCCCCCGAAAAATAAGGTATCCATCACCTTCATACCCTGCTTCCCAAAAACAACCTCTAGCTGCTCATCATTAAAGAATATTAGACTAAATTGGTGATCTAACTCAAACAGGCATTCTTGGAATTTTGTCGTGTTTTTATTGCATATAAAGGATGATTTTGTTTTTAATGCAAAATTAATATTAAGAAACCTGAACAGTGGAAAAGGATCAACTTGCCATACTGGGAGTCATGGACATTTTGCACATATGATTTTTATACCTAACAAGGTACACATGCATTTCATTTAAACTCAGGTTGTATGACTCAAGTAGAAACAGGTACTGTAAGATGTTTCCAGTTGGTTTTCTTTGTATCTTCAAAGCAAATTCAGAACAGGCTTCAAGGCTCCCAATTAAACCATTCCATACCAAACATGTTCATAATAATGCAAGCGAAGAGTGCATTTGGCAAAGATGGGATACGTTCTTATAACCGCAAAACCATTCTCCTTGCTACTCGGTGGAGAGGCGATATTCAAGCTCCACATGGGTCTTCCCCCTCCAATATGACCTAACTGGATATAGCTATTGCCTAACTTCCCAAAGTCTATTTTTATGAACGTAATTATATCTATGCTGAGATGTGCACACTTGTGTAAGCTATTCTTGGGGCCTATTTATAGGGGAACTCCAATTACCATGTGGAAAGATCAAGGATGCTGTAACAACCACTCCTGTGACAAAGAGGTGCAGAATATGGCAGGCACAGCAGTTTTGGAGATAACTCTGCTGAGACGCAGAATGCTTCACACAAAGCAGAATCCCAAGAGATCTCCTCACAAAACCATCTTTTTTGTGCTTGTAACAAAAAAAGGCCACCCATGCTCAAGCTAACTTTTGCCTCTCAATTTTTCTGTCCACTCCTATGCACACAGAGATACAGAAGTCTCTAATGGAAATGAGGGGATGGGGGGGGGGGGTGAGGGGAGTTGAGAGGCTACCAGAAGCTAAAATCAGGGCAGCTTCACTGTGGCACCTGCCACAGCCCTGAGCCACAAGAAAGTGAACCCAATATGTTGGCAAACAGAACAGGAACCTAAGGGTGACCACTGGGTAGAGCACTGGGATATGAACTAGAACAGGGGTAGGGAACCTGCGGCTCTCCAGATGTTCAGGAACTACAATTCCCATCAGCCTTTGTCAGCATGGCCAATTGGCCATGCTGGTAGGGGCTGATGGGAATTGTAGTTCCTGAACATCTGGAGAGCCGCAGGTTCCCTACCCCTGAACTAGAAGCCCAGGCTGAAACCCAACTTGGCTGCGAAGCTCCTTGGATGTCCTTCAACCAGCCACCCTCTATCAACCCAACCCACCTTTCAAGGTTGATGTTATGGTAAAGTGAGGAAAATCCCATGACAGCTACTCACTGGAAGAGCAGAACATACAGCAAGGGTGTACTGGGGGAGTATGGGCTTGTGCCAGCCAAAATAAACCCACTCTCTTCCATCTGCAAGCACTACCATGGGATTTTTGTTGAACATTCAGGGGAGTTAAAACAGGTATGATTCTGTTTGTTTTCATAAGGAATCATGTCCCTATCTCTGAGTTTTTGTTGGGACTTTTGGCTTTTAGGTTTTTCTTGCAGGAAAATCTAACAAGCCCTTTGACCTTCCTGAATACAGCGAATCCAATACTAAAAATGGTACTGGCATCTTCTGGAAAGAGATCTCTCACCTAAACCAAACACTGTAGATGGCAGGGGAGATGGCAAATATTATTTTATTTTGGCCACCGTTTCTGGAAATAGCTCTACTTTGTGCATTTCTCCGTGTTTTTATTTGCAGCTTTTTGTCAGTTTACATACAATTATTTCTGAGTGGGTTGTTTTTGTAGACAGTCAGCTTTGGCTAATGACAAAGAAGCCCAAGATGTCTCGTCATAAAATGCAGCAATACAGGCTCTTGACGTTTATTCTTTTCTGATGCCACCTCATTTCAGCATGAAATATAAAATCCACAGAAACCAAGAGAATAAAATACAAACATGGAAGGCTAATCTTAATTAACCTGCAGTTTTCTGTCAAAGTGTTATGTGCCTCAGTTTACATAGCACAGAATTCTGGATCCCTTATTCAGTTTTAGGTCACCAAGACAACAATACACCCATAACAAGAAACTACTTTGATACCTTTTGTCCCGGTTCCAGCGCCAGCCAGTTTTGGTTTTGATTTGTGGACTCTTCAGCCTGCTCCTTTAAGTGGCTGTCCTCATATGAAGCAAGGGGAGAAGACATTTTGCTAAGCTCTGGGTGCAAGGAGGAAACTTGTGTTGTCACAAGAACCCCATCTCCCAGCAAAGGGGGGGCAGAAATGCGAGCACCCAGCAGGGACCTCTTCCCCAGCCGCCTGGACAGCACACTCGCCATCTCGGACGCACTGCCAACAACAAAGAAAAGAAGGTAATTATATTAGCTTGCGGAAAATGGATCCCATACGCCACAAACAACCACGTCTCTGAGGATCATCACCTCCCTAGTTCTCAAAGCACAGTCAGCCCTTCCTAAAGAAGTCTGGGCAGATGGCCAGATAGGTAAAAGGCTTCATTTCAAAATTTCATCATTCGAGTTTTGAGGCGTAGGATAGGACCTAAATGTGCATAACCTACAGAGGGGTCCCCAATCATGTTGCCAATAGTCACCACGGTGGCCACCAAAATCTTTCCTGGCACCCAAGTAGGCGGGGTTTTGCCAAACAGGGCTTCCAATCTGCGATGGAGATCTGATTGGATGTGCAGATTTTTCAAAAGTTACTTCAGCAACAGTTGCCACCACAGCACAAGGCTCCTCACTGTGTTAGTGTGTAGTTATGCAAGAAACAATGTTCATTTTGAAAGGCATCCTATTAAGCCAAACTTCTGCCTTAAATGTTGAAGAGTCACTATCCGAATTAGGCATGATCTCACTCCCTGACATTTTCTGGTTGGCTCTGCCTCCTGTGGCAGCCATTTTGTATTTGGCTGTACCTATGCAGACAGCCATCTGATATTTGCACCCACCACCTGTATCATAATTCCAAAGGTGCCCTCAGGCTCAGGAAGAATGGGTACTTGCCAGGACTAGCCAGAACATGAAGTGGGAGCCACTCAAGTCTGTGGAAAGTCAAAGAAAGGGGGCAGTGTTGTCCAACCAAACTTCTGCCAACTGATGTATCTAGCTTGCCAGCACCCCCTTTGCTGTTCATTCTATTCCCCCCCTTTAATCTGACTTCCTTGACTCAAACTTTGGCCTGCAACTGAACCACTGGATTAAACCTCATGGAGATCTACCTCAATGCTCCAATCCCTAGGAGCAGCAGTGGCATAGTGGTTAAGAGCAGGTGCATTCTAATCTGGAGGAACCGGGTTTGATTCCCAGCTCTGCCACCTGAGCTGTGAAGGCTTATCTGGGGAATTCAGATTAGCCTGTGCACTCCCACACACGCCAGCTGGGTGACCTTGGGCTAGTTACAGCTTCTCGGAGCTCTCTCAGCCCCACTCACCTCACAGGGTGTTTGTTGTGAGGGGGGAAGGGAAAGGAGATTGTAAGCCCCTTTGAATCTCCTACAGGAGAGAAAGGGGGGATATAAATCCAAACTCTTCTTCTTCTAACTCCACCCCCAATCCTACTAAGGAACTTTCACTATGGGATGTAGCCATAGCCTGGTGCTTACAGTATTAACGATCCCACTTTCTTCCACTACTGACTTCCTTACTGTTCTATCCTTGAGATTTTAACTTGAACAGCTCTGATCTCTCAACTTTTCTCAGATCAGATTAACCTTCTTCCGGCCACAATTTTTTTTAAAGGGACCCTAAACATACCATTCACTGCAGACAACAGAGGACAGTTGTTTTAAAATCCAGCGGGCATTCTAATCAATGTTGATTTTTCTTCAATTCAAACATAAGCCAAAGACAAACAATTTGAGTTGCAAAAATATTCAACAACTGTAATTTCATGCACGCTCGCTAGAGATCTCACTCTTCCCTGGAGCCACTTTCCAAACAAATGTACATAAGATTTCTCAGTACTACTTTCATCAGAACGAGCCAAAACTTCACCAAGTAGCAAGCAAACATTAAGGTTCAACAAAACACTCTCATATTCAGCCTGAAGAATTCTGTTCAGCTAAAAAGTTGCACACTACATACTGAAATTCCTAATAAAAAGAACTGCCCTATTATTGCCTTGAGGGGTCTCCTAATGGCTACTTGTAATTTCTATATTACTTAGAAAAATTATTACTAATCACAATCACTAAGTCGTACATTTCATTTGTAATAAATGGGACATGCTTCCAAGTAAACATGTATAGGGTTGGACACATGAGATGCCATCCGTTAATCTAATCTTCCCTTGCATTGGTACCATTTCTGTGGGGTCAAGTTTTGTTACTGGTCAGGGAAGCTCCAAGTGAATTCTAATGAGTAGGCAGAAGCGATGACTGAGGTGGTAAAACTACCCAAGGAAAATTATCTGTGATGGAGGAATGAGAAATCACCTATTTCTGCCAAATTCTACCAAGAGCCCTCTATGAAAAAAATCACCCTTTGGTCTTGGTGAATTTGAACATTGTCAAATGGGAGTCAAAGCAGTCTCAACTGCATGGATTTCTTTTTAAAACTTCCCTTTCTGGGAAAGTTTCATTTCTTCCAGAAAAATGATCCAGCTTCATAACACTGAGTTCTACTAATATGGACAATTGTCTCAAACCAACCTTCTTCCAATTCCATCCAATATAGGTTCTGTATCAGCAGCTATATAAACAAATTCTGGCATATGCTAATCAGGAGGGATAATGGTTGTGCATTTGAGTCAGCATTCAGACTTGAGACCAAATGAAAGCAGTGCTCAGAAACCACCTTTGGGTGTTCATCTCATTTATCCCAACAACTCCTAAAAGCAAACACACACAAGACACTTGGTGAACTTTCCACACATACGCAAGGCAGCAAAGAAGACTTCCTCTTGCATTAGTAAACAATATCCAGCTGAACTCCCAGGAAATTAAAAAAAAATTCTGATTAGAAAAATCGCTATGCAAGCAGAAGTACAGGAATTAACTCAAAATATGCCAATGGCAACACACAAACCGTTCCTGATTCAGACAAAGAACTAGGAGGATTAGGATTTTTTTAAAAGAAATAATTATTAACTTAGATAACGTTACTGTGTACCTCTGCTGCAATTGGAGATAGTTTAGTAATACATATACCACATTTTTTTTAGAAATTCTACATCATGAATGAAAGCTCTAGTTTCAGCATCATATTCTCTACTTTACCACATCCCAGATAATTCAGGATGCTTCATGCAGTCATGCGCAGTCAGGATGCTTCGTGCAAGAACAGTCAACCATCATGGGCCCTCATTCTATCTATCCATCTATCTATCTGTGCTTTATATCCCGCCCTATCCCCAAAGACGGGACCTCCAGGACCAGGCAACAAAACTTGAATGAAGTCTGGAAAGAAATGCCAAGATCCATTTCAGGAGGATGGAAAGGCTAGACTTCCATGGACAACAGTTGCAAGATAATGACAAAAACAAGATGCATGAGAAACAAGACAAAAATAGAAGAACTGCTCAGGGCTTTGCAGATTTGGAGGCTTGCAGTGAAAACCCTAAATGACAACACACAAGCCAACACCGCTAATATGAAGTAAGGGGTACTCTCTACCGGAATATCTGCCTGCAGAGACCACAGCGAAATGAACAAAAGAACCCCCAGACTTGATCATGCCTCATGAGACAGGTTTACCTGTCTGTTACTCCATATTCTTCATGAAACTGCTACCTGAGGACTGCCACTTTCCCTTGCTTCACGCTAGAGTCACCTCTCAAATATGCATTGGGACCAACTATCTGTAGCAGCGACACAATCATTAGTTATGGCGTCTAACTTCTACACATTCAGCAGTGCTAGCCTGAAAGTCACACCCTGTGCCAACAGAAAGCCCTGCTCTCCAGCCCAGATGTGCGTGGGTACAAGCAGCAAGTTCTCAAGGGAACCTATTTCTACTACGATTCACCAAAGAGGAGCAGGGTGTTCCCTGTGCACATTTCCAGCAAAGGTTTGTGCAACTGAATGGCTTAAGTATATTTAGAGGTATTCGTGTATTTTGCATTTTCCAGTGAGGGAGGGAGGGAGGGAGGGGGAGGGGGAGGGGGAGGGGGAGGGAGAGGGAGAGATCAGGACTGTCTGGGAGGAAGGTGCACAAACAAAACTGATGCCCACACATCCCCAAGGGACAATGTTGGCAGGAAACAAGTCACCAAGCTAAGGGATGGTTTTCTTAAAGCCAGCTAAGCTTCTGCTGTGTAAATAGGGGGCTCGCTTCTGATCAGCAACACCACAGTATGTTCAGAGCTGACCTGGATGAGCCAGGCTGGCCCACTGACATCAGATCTTGGAAGCAAAGAACAGTCTGCCTTGCCTAGCACTTGGATGGGAAACTACCAAGGAAATTCAGGGTTGCAACATATACACAGGCAATGGCAAGCCAGCTCTGTTCCTCTCTTGCCTTGGAAACCTTACGGGGTTGCCATAAGCCTGCTGTGACTTGACAGCACTTCCATCACCATAGTCTACTTTTTTGGGCTCTAACAACTTAGAGTAAACCAGAGTTGAATCCGATTCCATGACTCCATTTACAGACTTGAAAAGTAACATACCCAAGAGGTTCCAAATACATACAGATTATTTTTTTAATAAACACTTTATTAATTTATAAACACTTCACCATCGGTATTTTATCTGGCTGGCACCAAGATTTAATGAGTTATCACCATTGGAGCTTTAATTTAGTAAATGTTGGTTCAAACAGGATCCATGGCTCTGCGTGCCAAAGGTCTCAGGTTCTATCCCCACCACCTCCAGTTAAAAGGTGCTGGGATAAACTGCGCCTTGACCCTGGAAAGCAGGTGACAATCCAAACAGACAAAACTGGGCTATACAGACCAGTGGTTTAGACTCAGCATTAAAGCTTCTGCATTCTCTAGGCTCCCTCAGCCTCATATCCTCATCTGTAAAATAAGATCAGTCAAGGGACCCACCTTGTAGCACAACTGTGCTGAGGAACAAGATAAAAAGCTGACTTTGGTTATTCTGCCAATAAACATGAACGGTACGCAAACTCCCAAAAAAGCCTAAGGCATCAACTGTGTCCTGTTCTAATTCTGTGACGTGGAACATGCTGTCAACTCACAGTTGACTTATGGTAGCCTGTAGGATTTTCAAGGCAAAAGTTGTTCAGAGGTGGTTTGCCATGGCCTGACTCTGAGTCTGAGTAGCAATCCTCAACTTCTTTGGTGGTCTCCCATTCAAGTACTAACCAGCGCTAACCCTGCTTAGCTTCTGAGATATGACTGGATCAGCCTAGCCTGGGCCCTCTAGGTCAGGCAACTCAATACTACAAGAAGAGAAAAGAGACTTCAGTTCTTCAGAAAGTTCTGTATCATTCACTTTCTATATGGTCACAGCAGCTTTTTCTATGTTGTTCTCAGGTTCCATACCTCAGGCCGCAAACCTATTGGCAGGTAAAGGCCAGCTTGCTAGTAGGAGTTGTACACATGAGCAAAACAAAGAAGGCAGAAACTGGGCATGGCTGTGGAGCCAAATACTAATGGGAAGAAGAGGAGAAAGAACCAAGACATATTTAAACCAGATAGAAGGGGAAAATCATAGGCAGTGTGGTATAGTGGTTAGTGAGCTGGAACACTAGCGTGTGGGAGGTATGGGGTCAAATCTTCACTTAGTTTGCTGGGTAAGTTCTGGCCTATCATTCTCTCAGCCTAACATTTCCATAGTGTTGTCATGAGGACAAAATGGGGAGAGGGAAACCACACATGCCACCCACAGCTCCTCTGAGGAAGGGTGAAATGACTATGTATAAATACAGAGAGCATCATGGTACCGGAAATCCTAAAACTGATATTTTTTTCTTTAATTACTTCACAACAACAAATGCAGAAACACTCAGCAAAAATATTGGGCCTACATGTCAAAACTCAAGAAAGTAGTATATGGAGATCTAAGCTTGCACAAGAGCCTATCACAAAGCACATTTAAAAATCTATCTTGGCACACAAGTTTGATTCCTGTCAGCAAATATTGAGTTTTGTCATCCGCATACTGCTGCCAAAGACTAAAATCTCCTGCTGAGTATAAAGTTTCATGCCACAACGTGTACTCCAAGATTCATTTTTGAACTGCCATGTCAAAATTCAAATCCCAAAATGTGAGGCCTGCAAGATCCAGTTGGCAAAGTCTGCCGTTTACAAATGTCTAATGCTTCCACGTGCCTCCTTCACCATCTCATTCAGCTGAACAGGAGATATTTCAGGCTCAGAACCCAAAATGTGAGAGAGGGTGTGGTCCCCCCCCCCAGAAGATACAGATTTGACAAATATCAAGGTATGCTAATGTCTCAATGTTCAAGTTTAGGGATGAAAGAGTCTAGTCAGGTGCCAGAAAGAGAGCATATTTAAAGTGGACAATAAACTACAATGATCACAACCATCATAATAGCAGTAGTAAACAATCACAGTGTTCAAAGCACTTCATTGACTTATGATTTTGGTAATTCCCACAAGAACCCTGCAAAGTAGACCTGTATCATTATCCCCGTAATGCCATGGAAGCTTGCTAGGTGATCTAGGGACAGTAACCTTGTCTCAGACTAACCTATCGCATGGGGTTGTTGTGAGGATAAAATGGAGGAGACAAAAATTAAGTAAGCCTCCTTGGTTCCCCAAGGCAGAGTAGAAACGAATTAAATAAATAAAAATTTGCCTGCATTGAATTCACAGGTGAGACAATATCTGACCCATTAGTACCCTATGTACACGCTGATTGTAGACATCAGCCTTCTCAACACAACAGAGGACAATAAGATTTCTGCATATGTGTGAACAATATTGCAAGGATGCAAAACAATCCAATGCACATTTACCTGAAAGTCAGCCCTACTGTGTCTAATGGGGTTTAACTACACATAAGTGCACTTCTAAGCTTCCATACAATATTTACCAAAACAACAAGTGCAGAATCCCACAGAATGATTACACCAAAGGTCTTGGAATGATAGCATTTGGCCCTACTGACTTCAATGAACATGACTAGCCTCTGGATTAATCAGAACATGGATCACACCCACTTCTGCGAGAACTTTCCTAGCGGCTGGTACTGAAGAGGAGCAAAGGGTGGCCAGCTGGGAAGTACATCAACGGGTTAACAGACCAGGGATAGGAGCAGGGGAACGCGGGCTGGCAGCTTTCTTCGAAGGCATGCCTGCAGCTTGTAAACTTAGATCTGATATCCTCAGCATATTCCTGCAAAGCAGCAGGGAGGAGATTGCTACACGGGGGTGTGGTATTCTTGCCCAGAGGAAGAAGCCAAGAGTATAAGGGTGCAACAAGAGGCAGAAAAGATTGCAGAACTGAATGCATGCAAAGCGTAGCCTAACAAGGCCCGATTTATTCCTTCGAGTTTCTTACAATATCCTTATTCTTCCATCTCCTTCTGAAAGGCAATGGCAGCGTGACACACTTCAAAGTCATCTTTACAATGCCTTCCAATATCTCCTCCTCCCCCCGTCTTCATCATCCCAGCAACAGGCCTGCACTATGGGAAGACGATATTAGAGAAGAGGGAAGGACAGGATAGCGTGGTTTGTGCAAGGCACGTGCCCAGGGGGCTCAAAAAGCAGAAGTTGAGCCGTTTTATTCCTCCACATGACCATTTATTTACTGCTCAGTTTTGCCCTCTTGTCCAGTGCCACAGAGGAGAACAAAAGACCAAATTGTACAGGAGAAAATGCTACTGGAACATGATCATACAGCTTGGACCCACAACACCCTAGTGATTCTGGCTGTGAAAGCCTTCGACAATAGAATGAGCAAATTGTATGTTTGTCCATCCCGACATTCATTTGACAGCCTTTAAAAAAACCCAATCAGCTTTTCTAAATTATTAAAACTGATCCAGAAAGTGTTGTGGATTTAGTGATGACACAAGAATAGGTCAATAGGTGCTGTGGACAGCTGGCTTCTGCTGCAAACAAATCCTTTGCCCGTGAAATCAGGCCCAAAGATAGTTTTGTATATCTGAATAAATCATTATCAATGCACAATGGTCCCATCACACAAATTATACATTAAGACTGTCCCTCCAGTGTTCTTAGCTTGTAACATTTGAACTCGAAGTACTTCTCCTATGCAGAACTCCTAGTGCAAACTCAGAGGGTTTTTTTTCAAAATCGTTCTTTGGATTGACGGGTCATATGCTCCTAGTCCACAAGGTGTGTTATCAGTTAGCAAAAACTATATACATATATTTTGGTGCATGTGAAGAGCAGCATATGACAATCCTAATAGTACAATCCTATGCAGAGTTGACTCCAGTGAAATCAAGAATAGCCTAGAGTAACTGCATAGGACTACACTGTGAATTAATCTCTCAAATTCACACCAACATGTTCACCGCTGCTCCATTTCGTGACAGAGGAGAACAAAAGACATAGTGATGATATACCCACTGGAACGTCCAGAACTTTATGGCAAGGATGGCCACACAAAAGCGCAGAAATGCGCATTCAAAAGAAACAGCAGGGAACAAGAAAGAACAGATCTACATGGGTCACATAATCAGATCTGAGTTCTTCTTGGACTATTCCTAGAGGATAGGAATAGGTTCAGAGCCCCTAGAGGATGGGGCGGTATAAAAGTTTAATAAATAAATAAATAAATAAATATTCTCTGAACCTGCAGGTAAGGTTATAATGAGGATGAATGCTCCACTAAAGGAAGAAAAAACTTTCTCCTTGCACTCTTCCTGAGGAGCTAGTCTTCAGCATACAGTTAATTTTATTTTCCTTGAAGGAAAATTCAGTCATGAGATATTCCACACCTGCTGTTTACACTGGTGCAATCCAGGAAAAAAAGGCAATTCTATATTGCTCTGTGTGAGTCTGAGTCTACAAAATGCAACAACCTCCAACTTCCTCCATAGCTCATCTGTTCCTCCTGGCCTGTACTAGTTTGTGTATGTTTCCTCAAAGAGTGGGGAACCAACTTTAGTAAACTTCCCTGCGCTGTCACTTAACAAATGTTAGGTGAGAAAGGGAGCGGTTGCATCACGCGTCTCAAGGAATGGGACGTGACTCATGGAGGTATGGCTCACATGCAGTGGAATCAAGATAACATCCATGTCTGCTCCACAAGTTTCATAGAACAGGGAGGAGGAAGCCAATGACAGGGGGTGTGGTGGCCCATGTGAAAACAGAGCCATGGGCATGCGCCAGAATCAGGCATGGTGTTCAACGGGGCTGCAATCTTTTCTATCACAGTGAGGTCAGCCAGCACCAAGGGAGAAAGCAGGCTGCAGAAGCAAGAGAGCATGCTATTAGCTCTGGGACGACTCCCCTGCCCAACATAATCAGAAGACTGAAAAGGAATCCAAGAAGGTTGTTTTAGATTAGGGACTGGCAAATCTGGTCGACTGCCCCCCTCCCCCCCCAGATAATTTTGGAGGCCAGAGGTATAAAGTCATGGCATCTAGGGCAACAGAAAGGCAATTTAGGGGGTGGAGGTAAGAGAAGTGGTGTAGCACCTATGGGGGGTGTGACGCCCCAGGTGGAGCAATGGCGGAGGCGTGGCTGGGCCGTTGAGGGGGCAGGGCGCGCGCTTGCCCTGGGCGGTTTCTCCTCGCTCTGCCTCTGGGTAAGACCCAGGCCCTTTTCCAAGTGGCTTTTCAGGGAATAACTGGATACAGTTCTACACTTTCAATGCTATGCTTTGCCGTTGCCCACTCCCCTAAATCAGTTTCTACAAGCATCCAGTGCAGAGTTTCCAAAATGAGAAATGCCAGAGCTGAAGCCTGTCTGGCGGGCCCAATCTAAAAGCTGGGTTTACAAACAGCCTGGCTGCTTAAAATATCAATCAGGTTGAAGGGACTGTGCAATATTAAGCAGACGTGTTAGTAGCAGCAAGGGTCAGATTGTAAAGCTAAAGATAGTCCCCTGTGCAAGCAGCAGGTCATTGCTGACCCGTGGAGTAACGTTACACCATGACGTTTACTAGGCAGTTTTTGTAAAAGGGGTGGTTTGCCACTGCCTTCTCCAGTCATCTACACTTCACCCCAGCAAGCTGAGTATTCATTTTGCTATCTCGGAAACACAAAGTCTGATATGCCAAATTAGCAGTGGGAAGCTTGTCAGGGCACTGCCTTATGTAACATTCCCTGGTAATTGCTGCAGATCAAGCCGATACGAAAGGGACCCGCTAAAAAGTTGGCAACCCGACTGGCAACATGCAGAAAGGAAGGTGCATAAGCAGAGAGCGGCCACACCAGCAAGCCTTGCAGGGTTGCAGGCTTTGTGAAGGGGTTAAAACGGCAGGAAAACACAACAAGGAGAGTTACATAAGAGGGCAGCTCTTACATGCAACTAAAAATTGCAACGGGGGGGGGGGGAGTAGGACAGAGAAGTGTGACAGGGAAACGAACCCGTCCCCCGCCCCCACTGCAAAGTGAGGCAGCCGCGCGGTTAACGCCACAGGAAGAGGCTTCGCCAAGCACCCATGAAGGGGCGCGGCCTGGGCGCCCAGCGGAGGCAGCATGACATGGGTGCAAGCGGAGGGGGGCGTGGCGACGGCGCCAGAGGAGGGGGCGTGCCATGTGCAGAAAGAGGGCAAGGCGCGGTTACAAGCGGGAGGGAGAGGGAGCGGCGCTGCTGGAGGGCTGCAGCCGGAGCCGGCCCCGCTCCAGAAGGGGGTGTGACGGGGCTTGCAAGAGCCGAGCCGAGCACTGGAGGGTGTCCCCCCACCCCCGCGCGCGCTGCTTGTGCAGCACTGACACTCAGGCAAGACCGAGGAGCAGGAGGAGGCGTGGCAATCACGCGTTGATCAAAACACAACTCCGTCCACACGCGCCCACACAGACACACAACACACGCACACCCCCCAAGGGGATATTGCATGCAGCAGGACCGCACGGACTGGAAAGAAACACAGGGAGGGCGGGCAAGGGGGCACAGGTGGAGGAGTTCGTAGAGAGCAAAGGGGCCCGATACGTGGAAGACTCCAGTCCTGTGGGAGTTTTGCACAGGGAGGGGGAAATGAAAAGGCCCCCAACGGCGCAAAGCAGGCGGCAAACTAGGGAAAGCGGCTGAGCGGGTTGCACACGGAGGGGCCGCCAAGCCGGAGAGGAAAGGATTGCAAGGTCTCCACAGAAGCTATTTGGAGGGGAGGGGGTGCTGTTTGCCCAAGCCCGGAGCGGCGTGGGAAGGGAGGCAGAAGGGCGCGGAGAGGGGCTCCGTCTGCCAGTCGAACCCAGAAACTGTGGCTCTGGGGCAACAGCCGCGATTACCGCAAACCGGGTTTTGCACCAGGCGGCGGCAATTGCGCCCCAGGCGAGGAAGGCGGGCGACCGGCTTGGCCGCTGGCTGCAGCCGCGCCGCCTTCAAGCATTCCCCCGCGCGCCCGCCGGTGCCCTTATCTTGCAACGGCGCGCGAGGAGGACCGCCTTCCCCCAGCGCCCCTCCGCTTACCTCCCGCCGCCGCCGCCGCTCGCCAGCGCCGCTCCCTCCTTCCCTCCCGCAGCTTGTTTTGAAATTCGCCTTCCCCTTTGCGGCTCCCCCCTCCGCGCCCGCGTCGCCTCCGCCTCCTCCTCGCCAGTCCCCTCCCCTCCGCTGTCCCCGGCACAGGCAGCCTCACGTACGCGGCTGCACGCAGCCCCCGGCCTGGAGTGCCGGCCGGGAAGGGAGGCGCAGGCGAGCCCTCGGCACCACAGCAACCCCGCCAGACGCGCCGAGGCGGGCGAGGGCGACCTTTGGGGCTTGACAATGAGCGGCAGCCTCTAGCTGTCGCCGCTACATGGAACCTCCATAAATAGGGGCAGTCTGGAGATCAGCTTGTGACTTTCGCGTGGAGTTTCCGTGGAGAAACTGGATTTGACTAGGATTTGATTATAGATAGATCTTCAGTCGTTCTTGCATTCTTAAGGATGAGGCATAAACAAGGGCTTGCAGCAAATCAGACCCATTCATCTCAAACAAGAGGCCAAAATGCCTCTTTTTATGCTGCCCTTTCTCCAAGGATCTCAGAACAGCACGCATGGCCTTCCCCTTCTCAATTTCATCTTCAACAACAACCCTGTAAAGCAGGATCCTCTGAGACACTCGCTGGTAGAAATCTACCCCATAGATAGCATAGCCAGCTGTCTATATTAAACTTCCGATTAAAGCGACCTGGCAAGGAGTCAAGACGGTTTTGGAATGGGTTCTGCTCTCTCTGAAAAAGCAGGTTAGGAGTTTGGGGGTGGCCACAATTCAAAGTGTGGTTGCTTGGGCAGGGAATTGGAAAGATCCTTTCCTTCCATACTGCCCTACAAGCCAGTTAAGACCCAAACCCTCCTTTCCACATTTCCACCCATGGAGATGATGAGGGTAGCAACTAGACACAGGGCATTTTCAGAAGTGGCACCTTATCTATCAGTCAGTCAATGGCTTTGGGGAAAGTTCCCGCACTCCCACTAATTCATCCAGCGCCAACCCTTTAAGCTTTTAGTCACCTAGTTAAGACATTTTTATTTGCTCAGTCGTTTTATGGAAGCCATCCCACCTTTTAGTTATTTTATTCGGCAATTTTAAAGTTTTTATTATCCATTTTATTGGCTGTCAGATGTTTTTGTCTGGCTTGCTATTCCTCTGATGATCTTCATTATGCTTTGATGCTCTATGAAGCTATAATTTTACTGTTAATGATGGTCCTGGTTGTATATTATATTGCTACTAGATTGAACTGCTAATATTGCTGTTTGGGTAGATCTTCGTTAATTTGCTTGTTTCTGATTTTGTTATGGGCCCCTTCTAGCAAATTAAAAAGCAGCAGTAAAGTGTAGCCAGTAAACACATCCACGCTTTAAAAAGTGCATACAGGAGACCACAGGTTTCTTCACCCCAGTCATGAATAACAAGTAGCTAACAACAGGAGTGGAATACACTACCTCGGAGTGTGGTGGAGTCTCCTTCAAAGGTTTTTAAACGGAAGCTGGACGGCCATCTGTCAGGAGTGCTTTGGTTGTGTATTTCTGCATGGCAGGGGGTTGGACTTCACAGCCCTTGTAGACTCTTCCAACTCTATGATTCGAATACAATCCTGTGCTGAGTTACTCCAGTTGAAGCCTGTTGACTTCAATGCAATTGTGCTTGATGTTTTACCCCAACATAGAACGTCACTATTAGTTATACTCTCCCAAGCACATTTTCAAAGGATTTAGAAGGGTCCAACTCTGCTTAGGAATTGCAGAGTTCATTTCACAGCACTGCAGGCAAATTTTTTTTGATAACTGTAAGTAAAAGAATGTGGTCAAACATTTTGAGTGTGTGTACTTATTGATTTCAATGTTTTTTTTCCCCCTGGGGGCAGGTTCATACGGGCTTATTATATGAAATATGCCGTACTTCCATAAAATACACCATGTACACTGCAATTAACCCTTCAGGCAAGAGGCTTCCTGTCCTTACAATCTAATAATCACTTCTGTTGCATTTCATAAATTACAGCATACATCAGTAGTTCTCAACGACCCTTTAATACAGTTCCTCATGTTGTGGTGACCCCCAACCCTAACACTTACCCATTTTACAGATGAAGAACACTGATGCAGAGAGTCTTAGGCGACCCCTGAGAAAGGGTTGTTCGACCCCCAAAGGGGTCCCGACCCACAGGTTGAGAACCACTGGCATACATGTTCCCTTTACAGAGAGACACTTGCTAACTGTATGTGCGCTGATTGCCAGATGAATGTGTGAACGAAGTGCCTTGCAAAATATGAAAAGCTTTGAATGAGGGATTAGATCTGGCCCCTCTGAACACTTGAAGTGCCTTCCTTAGCAAAGTCACACCTTACTCTGCTTGGGAGTGCATTGCTAAATGTTGCTGAGATGCATATATGATCAACCCCCATGGCTGCATGTATGTAGGGCCTGCAGCACTGGACACAAGACAGGCACAGGGGACATGGCTTGGTTTGAACTTGGGCCAAGGGCCTCCCTCCCTTCCCAGTGTTTGCTTTGCATGTTTCAGACATTTGTTTGGAGAGACACACCTACAGTGCAAACAGAAGGCCGAGTTGTTTATAGGAAGAAGTGTAGGAATGCTATTTTATTGAGGCTCCTCTAATAACAAGGAAAACAGAGACTTGCCATGATATCTCATGACTTCTTAATGTATTTTAAAGCTCAGCCTTCATTTTTAAGGAAGTTATCCAACCCCCGCTGCCGGTATTCCTGAACATGACAGAAACTTGACATTTCACCAAAAATGTAGTGAAAACTCGAACAGTTTTTTTAAAGCTCATTTTAACCTCCTAAGTATAATCCATGATAAATCCAAGATTTGATTTTGGGTGGAGATCGGGAAATGATAGCTCTGCACAAGATTTCATGTATGTACAAAACAGCCCCCAACATAGGACACAAATGCTCTATAAATGTGTGTTTCAAGCTCTTGTATATATTAACTGATGCTGCTAAAGTGGGTGTGATTTTTTAAATGTCATCCAAAGTGGATTAGAATTGTCCCTTCCCTCTTCTATGTTTCTGGCTTGAAAAAGATTTCTCTAAGGGCACGTAACTAGTTGCTAACTTAGATTGGGATTAAAAATGGCCCAGAAAGTAGACCAGCTGGCCACTCTTCCCACCCAAACCTTACTGCGATCACTTTAGAGTACATTATGATCATAAAGACACACAAGATACTGGCTAACTCTTCATTGATTAGCCTATCTCCAGACATAGGATGAAAGATTAACACTACTAACCATCTCATCCTTTGCTTTCCTGTACAGTTATACATGTGAACATAAGAAAGTACGATCTCAAAGAATGACACGCACAGTCCACTTTTAAAACATGGTAGCACCATCAGTTATTTTTTTTTACATCTGGTGACCACCTTTCTCTCTTGCAGAACTCAAGGAGGCTTACAATATAAATAAAACATTACAAAAACACAATAAAAGCAACAGTTACAAAACCCGTAAAAAGTCAGTTAAAAACGTCAGTCAATAATAGAAGCTAAATCAATTGCACACAGTCCTAAATAAAACTGTCTTCGACTGCCTCCTGAAGATCGACAATGAAGAGGTCAGGGAACACCTCCTCCCTTTGGAGGCTATCCCTTTATTGCAAAGCTGAAAAGGATCTCTGTCATGTACAAACCAAACTAGCATCTGTAATTGGTTGGACAGTCAGGAGGGCATCTCCCTGCAATCGATATTCCTGGGCAGGAATGCATGGGAGAAGATGGCCTTTCAGATACTCTGGTCTCAAGGCATGTAGAGCTTTAAAGGAAAAAACCCTGAACTGGCCAGGGAAGCAGATCGGTAGCCAGTGTAATTGCTGCAGTACCAGCTCTTTGGTACAAATGCTCCCTATAGTTGGGCCGACCAGCAGGCCAGCCTGGGAATTTGCGTTAGTTGCAGCTTCCATTCAGTCTTCAAAGGTAGCCCCTGATGCCTGGCCTGTCAGAAACATTTCATACAACCAAGCTGGCACACACAATAATTGCAAGCATTAATTGAACACCATGGTTGTATGAATCCCAACTTATTTGCATCCAGGAGGATTCAAATGTGGAGTTTTTCCTTGACCAGAGGAGGAAATTTTAAAATTTAGGTTTAGCGAAATAACCGGAAAAGTTAAGATGATAGATATGGGTCGTGGCATCACATTTTAATCCTGAAGGGGAAAGGGCTAACAAATGTCATATTACAGATCCGAAATGGTGACGTTAAAGAAATACAGCAGGAGCATTTGTGCAAATTCTTTAATTAAAAATGTTTTATGCTGCCTTTCCAAGGTGGCTAACAATAATTAAAAACAGCAATTAACCAAACACGTGCATGGGAAGCAGGGTCAGAGAACACCAAATGAAACAGAAGAGCCCTCACTCTCTGGAGGAAGAAAATAATAGAGGGGGACAGAGAAAACTCACTGGGAACAGAGCTGCACAATTTGTCCTGTGTCTAGATGGGCCCTAACCTGGATGGCCGAGACTAATGCGATCTTATCAGATCTCAGAAGCCAAGCAGGGTCAGCCTTGGCCAGTAACTCAAATGGACCACCAATAAGGAAGTCCAGGGTTGCTATGCAGAGGCAGGCAATTGCAAACCACGTCTGTTCGTTTTCTTGCCCTGACAACCAACAGCACTGCCATAAATCGCCTGTGACTTAACAGCGCTTTCCACTACACTTAGATGGGGAATGGCTGAAAGCTTATTCAACCTAGCTAGACTGAAAAGTGAATCTCTTTGCCACTGCTTCTCTTGCACATAGTACAGATCCATACACGGAGTAGAGGTGACAGAGTCCACTTTTCTCTTCTAATGCTGCAAGGATGTGTTATTCCCAGTAAGAAATCTATGGAGATTGTGACAAAGAAAACCATTTTTATCCAAACATATAAGAGCACGCCATCACGGTTTGTAGGCTGCAGAGAAACAATATGTGACGAAGGTCTCTTCCACAGAGCTCTCCAATACTAATTTGAAATCTAGAGACTCCTGTTACTCTCCAAACGTACACACAACTGTGCACACACCCTTCAGACCCACAACAGATCTGCTCACATAGCCAAGGCCGCAACGTGCTGCTTCCTGCAGAATGAAATTCATTCAAGTGCACAAAGACCAAAATGCCTCCAAGTAACTGAAACAAATGAGCCAAGTTTTGCTCTACGACCTCTTTGGGAGCCATAGTGGCAGCAGGGAAAAATATCCAGAAAGGAAAATAACACAGGAAAACTGGGGGAGGGGAAATCACTCACAATCTGGTTGGAGTTAAAGCCGTTCAGCTCTTTGCTGACACCACAGGCAGCGAGACCCCCAAACATGAACACTATCTGCCAATGCTCATAAAGAAGGACAAAGATATTGGAAATGGAAGTTCAGTGGCCCTGTAAAAACTAATGACATTTATTTCAACATAAGTTTTTGTGAGGCCCCTTCTGCACATGCAGAATAATGTACTTTCAATCCACTTCCAATGCACTTTGAAGCAGGATTTTACTGTGTGAAATAGCAAAATCCATTTTCAAACAATTGTGAAAGTGGATTGAATGTGCATTATTCTGCATGTGCAGAAGGGGCCATAGTCTCGGCTCACTCCTGCAGGTAAGACCCAACACAAGCATTTTTCACCTTTATAGTTCCAGAACTCAGGATCGCATAGTGAGGATGATGGGGGGGGGGGGTGTTCAGGGTGGAGAAAAGTAATCTGCGGAATTCCCTGCCACAAGATGAAGCAGCGACAACTGCTCTAGATTTGCTTTTAGCAAAAATGATGTCTCATGTCTGAAGCTGCTGACACTTGAGAGTTGCCAACCTCCAGGTAGGACCTGGAGATCTCCCGGAATCGCGGCTGATCTCCAGGCTATACAGATCAGTCCCTAGATAAAATGGCTGCTTGGGAAGGTGAACTCTATGGCATTATACGGTATAATGCCATAGGTCCCTTCCCTCCCCAACCCCACTCTCCACCCACATCTCCAGGAACTTCCCAACCCAAAACTGGCAGCCCTAAAGAGGTATGCAAAGAACCTTGGAGCAAAGACTGGGGGCAAACCACAAGAGAGGGGGCAGGTACGCTGCTGGGGGCACCATGCCAGGCTTGCATACCCCAGTTTACAAGCCCACACCGCCCTCTCAAAGCCCAGCCACGAGAACTCGCCTGGGTTTCATTCTCTTACCTGAAGCCGCTGAACGAGGCTGTCTAGCAGGGACTCCTCAGGGTCGCGGCTCCCCCCTACGCGCCTTGCCACCGGGGCGAAAGAGCCTCCCGCGCCACGCGGCTCCACATGCTCGCTCCCGGCGCCGGGCTTTGCTTCTCGCCCGTTTCTTGCCGGCCGGGTTAAAGCTCCTCGGGAAGGTCTGTTGTAAACAAGCTGCCCACATGGGCCGGCCCCTCGGCGCTCATTGGCTGCGCGGCACCATTTAAATACACGCCCCCAGCCGCAGCACTGCAAAAAATAAACACTGAAGCCAAAGCTGCTGTCCCACAACACACACACACACCGTTTCGACCTCCTCCTCCTTTTTGTGATCTGCTCCCAGGGCTGGTTTTGAGCGCATTTAAACGCGCACTGTTGCAGCTGCAAAGCAGCCTTTGACCCTCTTGCATGTAGTGCAGATCCATACATGGACACGCGCACACACCGTTTCGATCTCCTCCTTTTTGTGATCTACGTCCAGGGCTGCCTTTTTAGCGCACTGTTACCCCCGCGAATCCGCCTTTGCCCCTTCCACTCCCCATGCTCCCGTTTTCCCCCTTGCAGCCTGCGAAGGAATGCCCGCCCCTCTCCTCTCCTAAGAGGAGGCCGATCAAAGAGAAAGTCTGCTTGATGTTCTGAATTGTTCTCGGGCGCATCCGGGTCTCGGCTCCTGAATCTGCTTTCCGTGCAGGCGGAAAGCTGGCTGGCTTCAGAGCTCGTCACTCAACCATTGGTGGGGCCAGCCCCAGCGATGCTGGGTGCAAAGAGACAGAGGCGGGAGCAGGACAGCGCTGGATTCAAATCTCTCCCGGCCAGCCCGCCTAGACAAGCTTTCGCTCGGCCTCCCCAGCTGCGATATGGGCATCAGAACGCTGACCTAGTTTCTTGGGATTGGGGTAAGGCTTGCAGAGGAAACGTGTGGAAAGTCCTTTGGGCCTTCTTGAAGTAGCGCCTGGCTCAGTGAAAGAGCAACTGCTTTGCACACACAAGGTCCCAATTAAATCCATCTCCAAGGATCCAGAATCAGGTAGTAAGTGGTATGAATGTCCTGTTTGGAGAACTGGAAATTCTGGAGTATACTGGTCTCAAGTCTGACAGTGGAAGACAGATTCATAAGAGACCCCCCAGATGCATCATAGGTTTGCTGAGGCCCCTGCATAGAAAGCTAGGGTATCGCACCTCCTTCTAAGAGTCAGAGGATTGCTTTTAAGCAGCATCAGGATTAGAGACTCTGGCTGGCTCCCCCTCTTCCTGGCTCTTTTGCACCTCTGTTGTTGCATGCTTGCAGCTCAAGGGGTCCCTGATGCTGCCTGGCCTTTAAAGGTGACTGAGGCCAAAGAGCTTTGAAGTGAAAAATTTAAAACCTGAATTTTTATAGGCAAGTGTCAGCTTTGGCAAATCCACAACATGATAGGTTCTTGGTTAGGAAAGCTCATGTCATACATGTTTTGAATCAGTGAGATGCAACAATAAATATTCCTTCTTGAGGCTGCTGAACAAAACAGCAAGACCAGCCCAGATTTAGGTATGCTTAGAAATTAATAGATTCAAGCATCTTTAGCTCTGTGGCGGGATTGTGGCCTAAATCTTTGAGAATCATTAAGAGGGGGGAATCTGAGTATGTGCAGCGTGCATCCCTTCACCACAGCTGGCAGGAGTATACCGCCCAGGGGAACATATGGGGTCAAATGTCCTTAGGCTGCAGCAGAGACGAAGCTATAAGGGGACAGGGGATGTGCCGTGCACCTGGGCGTGTACCGGTGGGTGTGGAAAATTGCCCCCCGCCCTCTTCGCTCCGCCAGGCCTGGCCCCGCCCCACCAGCTTGGCCCTTTTTCAGCTGGCAGAAAAAGGTATGTGGGGGCGGCGCCTGGGCACCATCTTGCCCCAGGCTCAATTTTCTTCCCTTACGCCCCTGGGCTGCAGCCATTTAGTCATGTGGGGGGTGGAAAATCATCCCACACACCCCTCCTCCCCCCCCCCCCGAGGTCCATACCTTGACTTCAAGACTTGGTGCAAAAAAAGTGTTTAGGTCATGATGGGGGATGGTGGCCGCCCATACAGGCAGAAAACTCAGATTTTGCACTGGGCTGCATTTTCCCTAGATATGCCTCTGTCACTACAAAGGGTAGCCAAGCTTGTATGTCAGAAAGAGTTATTTCCAAGCAGTATTGAACTCAGCTCCTGAGTCACTGTTCATACTGTCAGCAAAGACTAATCAAGAGGACTCCCGTTTTCATTATTATTTTTTTCTGGAAAATAAGGGGCGCACCGAGGGATGTTCATTATTAACAGCATGCCAAGCACTATGCTACATGCTGTGCTAAAGGTGAAATGTAGAAATGGTGCCTTGGCTGCAAGGATGATGAGAGACAGAACAGGGCTGTTGCCTCCCTTGTAAGTGGCATTCAGAAGTATACTGCCTCTGAACATGGTAGTTCTATTCAGCCACCATGACAAGTAGGCACTGATAAATCCAACACTCCGTGAATTTGTCTTGTATGCTTTTCAAACCATCCAAATGAGTGTCTGTCTCCACAGCCTTTGACACAGAATTCTATGAAGTAGATGCCGTTGCCCAGTTTATGCAGACCTGAGAAATGTATCCTATCTCCCTTTCTGCCCCTCCCCTGTGTGAACAGACCCTATTAGAAGAGGTTAATCACCGAGCAAACCTTCACGGCGGAGTAGGGATTAGACTCAGTATTGAGGCAAGACCAGAAGAAGCTCCAACACAGCTTAGTTCACAGAGAGAGAGAGAGAGACTCTCCCCACTTCCCACTTGATGGCCTCTGTCAGCTTGGGACACTGCCAAGCCAGCTGCATGCTGTGCCAGCACTAGGAGCACATGGAGTGTGTCTTCGGCTTCGGCTCTGAACTGCCCGCTCATAAGCGCCATGTGCTTCCCGAACGCGTAGCAGGAGGAAAAGCTCTGCATTTGTTCCAGTGAGAGAGCAATGGACAGAGAGATCGAGGTGGAGAGCAATCGCTGGCAGCAGTCCAGAGGTGATATTTCTCTTTCTGGCTTCTGAAAGTGCATTGGTTGAGAAAGACTCTTTGCTTTGCACTAAAGCACCTGGAGGGCATATGGATTTTGCACAGCTTTAAGGGAAAAGAGAAGAGAAAGAAGGCACATGTCTTGAACTTGTCACTAACCCTGACCATCACCTACCTTCCTTCCTTCCTTCCTTCCTTCCTTCCTTCCTTCCTTCCTTCCTTCCTAAATTAGATTGGCACACTTGAACAATTCATAATAAAATCTCACATGTTGGAAAGCTTGATCCTTGAATCAGCTCCTGGTTTGACTCCCTAACCACTAGACCATACTGGCATATTTTAAGTACACTGAACAGAGTACATTGTCCTGTGTAGTCCATCTAGCACACTGTCGTCTGCCGCCGCTTTTATTTTTTATTTTATTTGGCTAAATATCCGACCTTTTCTCAGTGCAAGGGCTAGGTCAGGGCGGCTAACGATCTTAAAACATCCCATATAAAATCAACACCACATAAGAATAAAAATATTTCAGATATATGCAATTCAGATGGCAATAATATAGTATATTAGACCTTTACAAATACCATCAACAGGGAATATCTAATCTATGGTGTCACTGCACCAGCTTACTCCTCCTAATTTAAACTAAAATAGAAGAAAGGAAAGAGGAAGGGTGGGCGATGGATTTGGGAAGCCAGTAATGTTAGACAGGACCATAGCTAACCCAGCTAAAGGCCCGGTAGAACACTTCCATCTTTCAAGTCCTGCAGAACTGTACTAAGTGCCACAAAGCCCCGGTCTCCGTGGTTAAGGAGTTCTACCAAGCCCTGGCCCTGGTTGTGGCCAACAACAAAAAAATAATAATTCTAAATTCACTGGAAATGAAGGCAGTGCAGTTATCTTGAAACAAAAATCATAGGCTGTGAGTTTGCAGGAAAACAATTTAGATTGAAACACAGTCTTACAAGCATAGAGTAAAAGCTCTTATAACAACTGGAGAGGTAAGCTAATACCACAAAGGGTGTGTACAATCAATTGAGCTTGCTTTGTTTGGAATATGCTGCCACAGGAGGTGGTGATGGCCACTAACCTGGATAGCTTTAAAAGGGGCTTGGACAGATTTATGGAGGAGAAGTCGATCTATGGCTACCAATCTTGATCCTCCTTGATCTGAGATTGCAAATGCCTTAGCAAACCAGGTGCTCGAGAGCGGCAGCAGCAGCAGAAGGCTTTCACATCCTGCATGTGAGCTCCCAAAGGCACCTGGTGGGCCACTGCGAGTAGCAGAGTGGTGGACTAGATGGACTCTGGTCTGATCCAGCAGGCTCATTCTTATGTTCTCGGTCAAAATCATACAATCAATATTGGTTAAACAGACAAAAAAAGAAATACAATGAAGTGAGCTCGACCCCCAAAGTGTGCAAACAATCAAACGAGGTTCTTCAGTCACTTTTGATATAACGTTAAATAGTCAGAATGAGATAACCGGTATACTCAATCCTGTTTCGTACAGAGCCAAGCCCCTTGTTCAGCTTTCTGATATATAATATTTATTCTGCTGCTACCTCAGTCTTTAGGAACTGTGAGAGATGGATATCAAATGCTATTACAGATAAAATGTAAAATATACATCCAGAAAATAATTGCTTCTTATAAATATATAAATAGTTGTATACAAGTCCAATAAAATATTATAAATATAGATTATATAAATAATAAATATTGCATTTTTAAACATTGATATAAAAAGGAGCATAAATACATAAATAAATATTGTAAAAACCTCTTACACTCACAACATAAAAGCCAAATAGCGCATATATAGTTTTTCCTTAAGGCTAGATGTGCTGCAGCAATTAGTCTGGCACTAAAAAATCACCTGGGTGTTGCTGTATATATAGTTAGTCAGTTGCTTTCAGCTGCATATATGGAACTGTACTTAGTGCCACAGGGCCCTGGTTTCAGTGAATAAGGAGTTCCACGAGACCCTGGCCCTGGTTGAGGCCAGCCAGATATTTTTGGGACTAGGGACCACCAAGAGGTTACTTCCAGCAGAGCGTAATGCTCTCTGGGGGCAATACTGGGAGAGGTAATCCCTTAGATACAACAATCCCGGACCACTCAGGACCTTAAAAGTTAATACCAACATCTGGAATTCAACCAATAACCACTGCAAACAGGAAAGAACAGGTTGAATATGAGCTCTTACTGGATTCCCTGTAAGGACCCTCGCTGCTGCATTCTGAGAATCTTACAACAACTGTTGCTACATAAAGAACTCAGATGTTCAAGCTGGATTCAGAAAAGGAAGAGGCACTAGAGATTATATTGCAAATGTACAGTGGGTACTGGAGCATATGAGAGAATTTCAGAAGAAAATCAGCTTGTGCCTTGGTTTTAAAATAAATGGTTATTCCACAGCATCTGACTGTTTTGATGTGTAACCAATACTCTGGACAAGAGGCTACTGTTAGAATATGGAGAAACAGAATAGTTTCCAGTTGGCAAAAGTGTCAGACAAGGATGTATCTGATCTCCCTATCTTATCAATCTATATGCAGAACATATAAGGGAAAAGGGATTAGATTTAGATGGAAGTGGTGAGAAAATTGAAGGGAGGTGACACTACATTAATAGTGAAGACTACAAGCAGCTTCCAATGAACATTAAAGCAGAAAGTGCCAAAGCAGAGTTGGACCTGAATACCAAGAAGAATATCTGCTGGTAATTACACAACTTTAAGGCTGACGATGAAGAAAACTGACACTCTTCAAGTTGATTAATTTAAAAAGTGTTGGAGGAGAGTTTTGCTGGCAAAAAGACAAAACAGTGGTTTCTTGATCAAACCAGGCCTGAATTCTCCCTAGAAGCTAAAATGACTAAACTGAGGCCATACTTCAATTACATAAGAGAAGACAAGGGTCACTGAAAAAAATAATGATAGGAAAAGTTGAAGGCAGCAGGAAAAAAGGAAGACCTAACACAAGATGGACTGACATAATTAAGGAAGCCACAGCCCTCATTTTGCAAGACCCAAGAAGAAGAAGAAGAAGAAGAAGAAGAAGAAGAAGAAGAAGAAGAAGAAGAAGAAGAAGAGGAGGGGGAGGAGGAGGAGGAGGAGGAGGAGGAGGAGGAGGAGGAGGAGTTTGGATTTATATCCCCCCTTTGTCTCCTGTAGGAGACTCAAAGGGGCTTACAATCTCCTTGCCCTTCCCCCCCCCCACACACACAACAAACACCCTGTGAGGGGCTGAGAGAGCTCCAAAAAGCTGTGACTAGCCCAAGGTCACCCAGCTGCCGTATGTGGGAGTGCACAGGCTAATCTGAATTTCCTATTGAACCTATTGGCACTATTGGAAAAACAGGTACTGGACACCACAACATGATGGCAGCCATGGGGACTAGGGCCAATTACAAAACATTGGGAAGTTTCCAAAAAATGTTAGGAGTTTCCAAGCCAAGCATCTTCCTACAATGGAGACAAATGGGTGTTCTCTGCAGACATAAAGGTGATGTTTGCTGTGACTCTTTTGAAATACCTCCAGCCCCAGTGGAGGAAAGCCAGGGCTGGCTCTTTGCTTAAAGAAAGAAATATATAGGGAAAGAAGTAAAAGGATGCCAGGAAACACATTGGCTGAACCCATGGGCATCACATTGGCAACTGACAGATTAGAGACTACAAAAAATTAAAGGTGGGAAATGAGAAAAACTAGCAGATCCAACAGTAGAGCATTATAATGTAGCAATTGCTTGTTTTTCAAAATGCTGAAAGAAAGGTGGCAGGAAGAAATTGTGTTCTTGTGAGACTGAGGGTAAGAACATGGTGGCAGGACCTTCAGAACTGGGCACATTTCCATCCACATGTTATCCAAAGGAGCCTTGACTGCGATCTCTCCAAAAAGATCTCAGGAGAGACTTCATATCTATTTCAGCAACTGGCACCAACTGCTTCTGACCCCCATCCGGATGAAATCCCACCTGCTTGTGTGAGGGTGAAGTTGGTCCCCAGAGTGGGAAAGTTCTCATCAAGGCAGGGGAAGAAATGGAAAGTGGACAATTGGGGAAGTCATTGGATGAGTGGGTGCCCCTGCAAAAAACCCCAAACAGTTTAGATATCAAAGCAGAGCAAAACCTCCATCTGGAAGCAGCCTAAGGCTGATTTTGCACTTTCTAGATGCTCCGTGGCTTATCCGGAGAGCGTACCTGCTGCGGGGCTTCTCACGCTGCTTGTAGCTCTCCACTGCTGCTCAGCTCTTTCCTTCGCTCGAGTCAGGGCTGGTGAGGGAAGCCCCGAATGGTTCCCCACAAGCCCGGGGCTAGCCTCCGTTTCCTGCGTTCGGATTGGCTGAATCTCGCCCCATTCCCCCCACTATTTCAGTATTACATGACTCTGAACACAAAACAGGCAATGAGAATCAGCGCCCTTGTCCCCACGTCTAAAATCCTTGCATGTGCGACAGGATCGTCGTCCTCCACCCCTCCTCCGTCTAAAATGTAAACCTAAAATCCTTGCGTGTGTGAGTGAATCACCACCCTCCCATTCACGGTGCCTGCACTTGCCACTTTTCTGCCCAAGGTTTTTCCCTGCTTTATAAAAACCAAGGTTTCTCCCTCCGTTTTTTTCCCCCACTGCGGGGGGGGGGGGGCAGGGTGCCACTTCTCAGCGCCTGTCCACTGGTGGGGTGGGCCAGAATGGCGAGGTGGGAAAACTGGTCCCGTTTATGCTACGGAGGAGTTTTGCACGCTCCAGAGCAACAAAGGAGCATTTCAAAAGGATCTCAACCTTTGCGGTTCAGGAAAATCACGGAGCAAAGCCATTGCCGTGGAGCGGCTCCGAGACAGAAATGTGGCAGCCACGCTGCAGCACCATGGGCTGTGCAAAACTCCCGACTGCATCAGGGCATTCCCCATGCCAACAGAGGGGCAATTTCAGCATGCAAAATCAGCCTAAGAAAGTAGTTCAAAAGAGGAATCACTTTTTATAGCTTTTGTCTGACTTTTATCTCTGCTTCAAAGGGTTCAGTACATTTTTGAGGCAACATAAAACCTGTTTGGTAGAGGCCTTCGTGAGATGAGTACGCTCATCTCACAAACACAGATCCCTCCATCTAACATTTCACCTCTGGAAGGAAAAGTAACCCTTTTCTAGTTCCTGAATCCTAAGGACAATTTAAAAGCTCTGTAGACCAAAATAAGGTTTGGACCACCAGATATCAGACACTCCCACATTCAGGGGACTCTCCCCTGACATAAACTGTTTCCTGGTCCAAAGTCCAATTCTAATGTCAGCTACTCCAAAGTGGGGCACCCCCAAGACAAATGCCCATACAGATTCTGGAAGCCAGATGCACCCCAAAATAATTTTTGAACCACTTCAAATCATGTATCACCCCTCTTCAGAGACTGTTCACTGCAAGAAGATATACAGTGATACCTAGTCCAAATACTGGTTCTGGCACCATGATCTTCTATTTAGGTTGCCACCTAGAACCCTGTATTGCTAAGAAGCTTTGAATAAGGACAGGAACAGTTGTATGCCTTCTGCACCCCATAATAAAGTTTGGACCACCATATATCATGTACCCTCATATTTAGGGGACTCTGCTCTAAGGGATCATATGCTTCTATAGAGGTTTTAAATTTTCCTCAATATTTGTTATAGGATTCTTGCATAAAGAACTAGGAAGTACGAATAAGAACCAGGAACTGAGAACCAACTTCAGCTTCCTCCTGTTGGTCAGGGCTCTGAAAAACTTTTAGTAAACTACACATGGGTTCCACCTGTAAGGCCCTCAAGTTGGTCACTGACTTACTTGAGCTTTTGGACAAGGAGGAGTACATGAGCACACATGACTGAGAAATTATTCCAAACCCACAAAGATCTGTCAAACCACAGATGCTTCCACCTGGCAACAATCAAAGATCAAAACAGCAGCAGGATAATTCAGGACTGCAAGTCTAGTGGAAGTCAAGGCTGGAGTCTCCTTCTGTTCCACAAGGTGGCTGAAGTTGTCAGTACAGTCCTAAACACAGTTATGCCTTTTAGGCCTATTGACTTCCATAGACTTAGAAGGGTGTAACCGCTTAGGACTGATTGGTGTGTTTCTTAAGTAAGGATGAAAGTCATTGTAGGAGTGGACTAGATGGCATTCAAGATTCCTTCCAGCGTGTTCAGACTGAACTTCTAATCAAAGGACAAATCCCATGAATGCAATGGATTGAGGGCCTGTTCAAACAGTCTGCAAAATCCAGGAGTCATGATTTGTCTTGGACTGCACCAGATTGCTGAATTTTTAATCCCCCTCCCCCCCCCCAAAAAAAGTAAAATTCCTTTCATGCACCTAGCCTAGACTTCTTCATGGACAGACCAGTGTTTTTGTTTTAAAGCAGAAATGTAAAAGTTGCAGAAATTTTCTTGTTTCTTTGTTGGGGGCTGGAGTGAGGGCTAGGCAGGAAATTTTGATTAAAACATAAATTCATGTAATATTTCAAGCCTAAACATACTGCTTTAACAATATAAAATGCATCATTTATGTCTTAGCATATGAAATTGTACCATTTGGCATTTTTATGAAATTTATAAATATGAATGCCTTTATTTTCAACAAGCAAAATTGTACATACAACCAACATTTTTTTTTTAAAAAAAGCAAGCTGCAAATTGCTGCATCCTGTCTTAGCTCATTTATTTTACTTTTTGCCGGAGGAGCAGGAAAAAGTAAAAGCTGAAAGAAGAGTAATTTTGTGTTATTTAGATAGAAATATGTAGTCATAATAGGCCTAACAACATATTTGGATATCTAATTAAACTTTATAACTTTGAAAGATTTTAATGATTAAATAATATATATGAGAAAACCACTATGAAGCAATTCCTTTCAGATGTTTTTGGCAAAGAGATCCATGGAATTTCCCAGTACATATAATTTGCCATGGCATTTAGGAGATGATCTACTTTGTGTTCTGACACACACACACACAGACACACACACAAAACTGGGATCTCAACAAATAAAATAAAATAAAGGTTAACAAGGTTTTTTTTATTCTAGTATAAGCTCTCATGATTGGATTGCCCACTCTGCCTTGGGTGAGGGAAAGGACTTCAGAGGGGTGCAATACCATAGAGTTCACGCTCAAAGCAGCCATTTTCTTCAAGAGAACTACTCTCTATAGTCTGGACATCAGTTGTTGTTCTGAGAGATCTCCAAGCATAAAGATTGGCAGTCCTATTTCAAGAACTAGTTTGGGAGACGCTGAAATGTTATAGCCCTGACTTCTGAATATTAACATTTTTGCCATCTTTAAATCTATTTATTCTTTTGCCTGAGGAATGACTAATTTGTCATTTGTGAAGAGAAGGGCATCGTTGTCCCTTAATAACATGCTTGACATTGATCATTTCACAAATTATTCATCAGCAAACCCAAATTTACCACAGGGCCTCTTGGACCTTTCCTTGGTGGAAGTGGAAAGTGCTGTCAAGTTGCAGCTGAATTGTGGTGAGCCCATGGTATTTTTCCAAGGCAAGAGGTGTTCAGAGGTGGTTTGCCATTGCCTGCCTCTGCATAGCAACCATGGACTTCCTTGACGGTCTCCTATCCAAATACTAACTAGGGCCAACCCTGCTTAGCTTCTGAGATCTGATGACATCAGGTGAGCCTGTGCCATCCAGGTTCGGGCACTTCTATTCCTTACTCTCCCTGATCTACCTCCTGGCTCCCACACACACCGCTCTTCCCAAAAGAGTCACGGTTCACTTTGGGGGGCCAAGTTTGGGAACTACATATACAAATTAATTGTTGTTCCATTCTTCTTAATGAAACGTTTTGTGTTGATCAAATTTGTGTTGATGTTTTCTTGAGATAAAGTTAACTGAAAGAAATCACTGTGATCCTTCACAATTATTACTACCTTAATGAAATCAGTAAGATCCTGCTTTACTCTGTGAGGATGTAATTCCATGTCATAGATGAAACAATCAAGCGAGGCAACCACTCCGAGCAAGTCTCGATGCGAGGCAGCTTTTATTAGAGCTGTGTTACTTAATTTTAATAATAACTTAATTACAGATCCAATAATACTGGTAGACGTACTTCCTCATTTTTAATGGTTTAGCATTGTGGCTTGAGGCATATCTGCATGGAACTCTTTGCTGAATTTATTACATACTGTTTTACTCTCGTGGAAACATAATGGGGAACATGCTTGCTGCTCTATCTGTTCCTCGTTCCTCCGCCTTCAGTAGTGGTAAATTGTTGCTCTTTCCTGCATTTTGTGCTGCGGCTGATTGTCTAAATGACCCTGGCATAAACCAGACATGACATGTAGTCACATGTATGTTTACCCCAATGTTATTAAGGGGTGGGTTGTTAAGCCTAATTCTGTTAAACCCTAACTTGTGTATAGTTATTTTTTTACTGACCCCCCCCCCACACACACACTTATTTTCTCCCTCAAAGAATACAAGCTATGAAAAACAAGTAGCATTTAGCATTTATATAGACTTTTTCCTGAATATTTACCACATGCCGCCACCACCCCAAACATAGAAAACAGTTTTAGTTATGGTTTGCACCAGGGCATAACACTGACATTACAGATTCTTGCCAATTTCAGTAATAATAATTCACACAGTTGTATTTGTTCCATTATTAGGCTATTTGCTGATCTGTGTCTATCTGCCTACCTAATCTACTTATCTATTAGTGATTGTTCTGTTCATTTTTCTGAAATCCATAATGTGGGAAGATTACTACAGTTCTGCACTTGCTAAGATTGATTCACCAAATGTGTGTGTGAGCACGTGTGCCAACAAGTCGCTTCTCACTTCATGACCTCCAAAATGACCTCCTATCATTAACAGGTCTTGCGAACTTCATTGAGTCAATTCAGCTCATGCTAGATGTTCCTCTTTGCCTACTGTATTCAGCTTTTCTTAGCATTATTGTCCTTTCCAAGTGAGCCTTGTCTACTTGTGATGTGACCTGAAGTATAATAGCCTCAGTTTAGTCATATTAGCATAGGAAGAATGCAGACTTGATTTGCTTTAGAACAGGGGTAGGGAACCTGCGGCTCTCCAGATGTTCAGGAACTACAATTCCCATCAGCCCCTGCCAGCATGGCCAATTGGCCATGCTGACAGGGGCTGATGGGAATTGTAGTTCCTGAACATCTGGAGAGCCGCAGGTTCCCTACCCCTGCTTTAGAATCTATTTATTTGTCTTTGTGGTGGTCCATGGCATCCATAAAACTCCTCCAATACCACATTTCAGATTAAACAATTTTATTTTATTAAATTTATATGACACCCTTTCCTGACTATAGTCAAGCTCAGAGCAGTATCTTCAGGACAGTTTTCTTCCCTGTCCTACTTTCACAGCCATACACAGAATATTGTTGCATGATTTATCTTTATCTTAGTCTCCAGCAACATTTCCTTAAACTTAAGGCTCTTTACTAGTTCTTTCATTGCTTCCCTTCCAAGTACAAGTGGGGGGGTGGGGGGGGACTGCACTGGAAGCGGCGAAAGGGTTGCACCTCCGTCCATGTCACCAGTGCCATGGGAACTGGCACAGATGTCGGCACCAGGAGACTTAACTCAGTGGCTGGCCACCACAGTGCCCAAACCTGCGGCGGGCCTACAGTGGCCGTTGCTGCAAATGCTCATGCCAGTATGGAGGGGGGCGTTCCCGGGGCAGAGTAGACTTTAGTTGACTCCCAAAGGACTTTGGGCCCAGAAACACCCCACCCCCCACTTCAGCAGTTCAGACTTACACCACCAAAAAAGGCGGCATAGCATAGCTCGTTTTTTACTATATCCTTTTCTTGTACCTGTACCACCAGCACCTGTACCACTAATTGCCTCTTTGAAGACAGTGCAATGATGCTATTCCTGGCCACCGCTCTACAGCCAAACACCTGGCCAACATATCTGGGGTGGTGGTGTGGCTGGCTGGTTCTCCATCAACAAAAATAAATAATCCTGATTTCATTGTCAAACTGAAGCACATAATTGTTACCCATGGATTCTCAGAAATCCATCTTTCTATGATAATATGCCTGGCCAAGCCTCAAAATAAAAGTATATGTGTATGCATTAATAAAGAATGTGCAAAGTTTATGATTCCCTCCTGACTCTCCTTAAAACGTTTGTGAGCACCTTCTGGAATAAGGATTGTGTTTCTTAAATATGAACCCCTGAATGTAACCTAGGTAGATCCTTTATCCTATTTTATAGTATATTTTGAAGCATTTAGCTGTGTTGTAGGTCCTTTGATGTTCTAGTAACATTACTCTGTAAAAATGCATAAAACCCTCAGCTTTGGTTTTGAAGGCTGACTTTAGATACTGTGTAGATTCTTAGGTATTATATTGATGGGTTTTCTCTAGATAGAATTTGATGAATAGATTAGCATAGATCCTTTATATTTTTAAGTAGCATTTTTGTATGTGTTTTAGGTATTCATTTGAGAAAATAGCATAGGATTATTCTCTGCACTAGTATTTCCTCATCAGCAGGGATTGGGCCTGGATTCATCAGCAGCCAGCAGCCAGTCCTTCAGGTAATCCCATCATCACTAACAAAAGGACCTTTTGACTTACAAAGGATGGACTCAGGGTGTGGACTGACTGTTGGAAGATGTCACCCTGTTTTGCTATTGGACTGTTGGAAGTTTTACTCTCAGGATCCAGAAGCTCATTGGACTGTTCACATTCTTACTTTCAGGATCCAGGAATTCATTGGATCATTTAAACTTGTCTTTGTCTAACACTCCCAAGGAATCACCTCAGGCAAGAAGGTGCAACCTTTTCTTCTGGGATTTGATCTCATCAGCATTTGCAAAAGGACTGTTTTCTCCCTTTGGCGTTCTACGATATTTTCTCTGTATTAGATGGAAGGAGACCGCCCCCTTCCTGGTATAGCACTATGGGGGTGGGACTGCCCTACACCCCCTTTTCTGGGTTACTGGGAAATGTATAAAAGGGGCTGACGCACAGCCATGTGTGGGGTCCTTGTTTGGAGAGCTTCTGATGCGCAATAAAGAATATACTTGCTTTCGAAGAAGCCCCAGCTCCTGCTGTCTCCTTGTTCACTGCCTTTTGCTGAAATCACTCTGAAATCACTTTTTGTTACCTGGGCAGTGGGTAACATAATGACTTCTAGTAAACATGTTCAGCAAATAAACAGGGACACTGATAACAGCCATTATTAGTTCAAACAAGTACGAAACAACAGAAAAGAGGAACTTGAGAAACTGATCCAAGTCAGCCATTCCATTGAATATGCTAAATAAGAACTGAAAATCAAACCAAATCAGATGGGAGAATCCTCATATCCAGTGGTGGGATTCAGCAGGTTCGCACCACTTTGGCCGAACCAGTTGTTAAAATGCCTCTTGTAAACAATCGTTTGTTAAATTATTTGAATCCCACCACTGTTTATATCTTCCCATTCACATTTAAAGTGGGGGGTATCTTTTTAACTGAAAATGGTGCGCCTGGGGAAAGAGGTTAGCAATTTCAGCGAAGAAATGCTGAAAGGAACAGGATGGTACAAGTTAGAGAAGAGGCAGGGTTTTGTTCCTCTATCCGATAGACTCTGTATCTAGGTTTTTAAAGAAAAAAACCTTTCCCCAATTCAAATATGAACAGGAAAACATTCAATACACATGGATCCTCTAATTTATTTATTTACATCTAAGCCAACGTGGTGTAGTGGTTAAGAGCAGGACAGTGGACTGTAATCTGCAGAGTTGGGTTTGATTTCCCACTCCTCCACATAAGCAGTGGAGTCTCACCTGGTGAACTAGATTCGTTTTCCTACTCCTCCACATGGAGCCTGCTGGGTGACCTTGGGTTAGTCACAGTTTTCTCATAGCTCTCTCAGCCCCACCTACCTCACAAGATGTCTACTGTGGGGAAAGGAAGGGAAAATGAGCTTGTAAGCCACCTTGAGAGTTCATGCAGGAGATAAAGGCAAGGTATAAATTCAAACTCTTCTTCTAGTCTTCTTCTAATTCCAATTGGAATAAAGAGGATTAGTTTGGATCCTTACTGAAACCGAATTTTTGAAGTGAGTTTTAGTTCCTCAAAAGTCACTTTTGGTTAATAGTGCTTTCTTTCTCCCAGAAGGTACATTTTTAAAGGAAAGAATATATCTTTTTTTTCTATTCAACACCAGCTTGTAGATTCTTGCACATATATATTTAGTGGTCTAATTCCAACCTGTGGATTTATTATGGCAGAAAAGGCCCTTTATGCATGCAGAACTTACCTCAAGGCTGTTTGCTCCACAGTGGGTGTTTCCCAGTGTTTCTTCCTTTTCACATGAGGAGGTGCCCAACTGATTCCTCCAAGCTCAGACACCATTTTGCCTACCCCCTTCTTCTGGGTCGGGAGATTGTTTACTTCCTGTTTCTGCTTCTAAAAGTTGCTTTAACCATCTATAATTCCAGTGTGAAAGTGTTAACATTTTAAAAAGAAGCCCCATCGATCCCCACAAAAATGCCAGCTGAGGAGTGGACAGAACTGCTCCTGCATGGGCAGGAAACGGAAGGAAGGATTGGAAAACCTGATGCAGGCGAGACAATTACTGCTTCTGCTTTACCTTCCCTGCAGGGGAAAAGTAACTTTTCCCACTTTCACAAACCGTGGGGCTTCTCTCTGATCTCATGACATGATGAGTGGGGAGGGGACATGTGTGCAACCAGAAATCTGACCTGAATGAAATGTAGTCTCACTGCCAGGCAGACCACAAGTATATAAATGGCCTAAATGTCTACAATTTGAAAATCCACGTTTTTACATATATTTTTGCATTGCTTCTGATTGGCAGCCCTAATCCTGTTCATTAGATGTCTCGTGCTATCAGGCTGCTTTGTTTTAAACCATGTAACCCACCTTAAACCTTAAGGAGAAAGGCAAGCTGTAAATAAATAAGTAAATACAATAAATAAATCTCCTTTCTTGGGCCAAAAAGATGACCAGAGCTTTTGAACAACATAGAGCACTTTTTGAGGTTTTCTCAAAAACGACGAGTTACAAATATAGTTGACTTGACAAATTTTAATACCTCATGCACCTCTCCCTTACTTCTGTCATAGCAGACACTACAACATTACTGTTAGATCGTTCTGCATTGTTCCAGAGGATCCTGAGGTTTGTTTTTGGTTAGTGCGCTTCACTAATGCTTCTAAAAACTTTGCTACCACACTTGGGTAGCTCCTGACCCTGCAGAAGGTGGACATTAAAATGTGATTATGGAATTCATTGCCACAAGATATGGTCACCAGCTTAGAAAGCACAAATTCATAGAATTTGGGTCTATCCATGGTTATCAACCATGGTGGAAAACAAGTTATAGAGAAGACACCCACCTGAGCTGCCTTGGTGTCGCAGCACCAAAAGAAGTCTGTTTCCTTCATACCTTATCTATTAGGATTTCCAGCCTGGCGTGGTCTGGCTAGCCACTGTGGGGGAAGGGATGCAGTAGGTGGAGCACAGGTCAAATCCACCAGGGCTCTTCTTATGTTAGGTCGCAGAGGTTGAAAAAAGTGACCAGTGACACGTATACACAGTAGATTCACTTAAAGCAAGCAACCAATTAAAAATGTAGTTGGTTAGTCACCTCTCCTGCAACTTGAAATAAACTCACATTCAGTATAGGTAGTTTATTGACAAAATGAGGGTAATTTTCCACATAACAAAACTTGGCTTTAATAACGTGTGCCTAAAGTGCAGACAGGTCTCAGCCAACCTATGGCAACCCCAGCAAGGGCCTTTCAAGGCAAGTGAGAAGAAGGAGCGGTTTGTCATTGCCTTCCTTGGTGGTCTCCCACTGTTTCGCTTCCAGTGGTCTCCCACTGTTTCGCTCTGCGTTCAGCAGAGGCCAATTTGCTGGTAGTCCCTGGCCCCTCAATGACGCGGCTGGCCTCCACGCGGGCCAGGACTTTTACAGCCCTGGCCCCTGCCTGGTGGAACACTCTTCCTCCAGCTGTCCGGGCCCTGCGGGATCTTGGTGAGTTCCACAGGGCCTGCAAGACGGAGTTGTTCTGCCAGGCTTTTGGAGTGTCCAGCCGTTGATGAGTGCCCCCTCCACCCTCCTGTTTTCGGGCCATACCACCTATGGGCCCCACTCTTTTTCTCCCCTTCTGGGAGCATTTAATTGGTATCATTGCGGGCATTGTTGTTATTATTTGCTGCTTTTAACTTAATTCTTTTAAAACCTATATGTAATTATAATTTTGTTGTTCACCGCCCAGAGCCCTTCGGGGGTTGGGCGGTATATAAGACTAATAAATAAATAAATAAATAAATAAATATAGAAGACTGGCCTACACCATGCTGCCTTCCCTCTGTAATAATATATCCCCCCCCCCCAAAAAAAATATTCATTTGGTGTCATCAAAACAAGAATCTTGTGGCACCTTAAAGGCTAATAAATATATTGATGTATGTCCACTACTTCATATCATCCATTCATCACTTCATCTTTTAAGAATATCTCATTCAATAGAATGCAACATTTTCATTTTAGAAGCATCTCTCTTCCACCCCCACATAAGGTTCTGTTCAGATTTGCTAGAATCCAGTTCAGTAGTACCTTGGAGCCCAACAAGATTTTTAGGGCACAAGCTTTCCAGAGCCAAAGATCCTAAGGTGCTACTGGGCTCAATATTGGCTGTTCTGATGCTCGATTCTAGCTATTCTATTGGATACCTTCTAAAAACAAGTTCAGATTTGGGCATCTTGTTCTGCCAAGCACTGTGCAGTGGTTGGGGGAGCAGGCATTTTGTGTCCGCCTGCTTATGTGCTCGAATCACACATACAGGACAAGACGCACGAGCAGAAGCCACAAGGTTAAGACATATGGCGGTGTGCACGAGGCAGATGGGCTTGCTGACAGGCGGAGGGGGAAAGGTCGGGAGAAAACGTGCGTTTGAGACTCCCCCGCCCCCCTCCATCAGCTTGTATCATGCAAGACGTTCATCCAATTGAGAAATCTCGGTGCAACCCCATTCAGATTTGCTCTGGGTTTTCCCCATTCCACGTGATGATAGGGACTCACCACCACCACCACCACACACACACACGCTCCACGCGCCCTCCCTCTCTAGGCTGGGTTAAAAATGACTACGTGCAGCTCCCCACGTGGAACCTGCGCGCGCCCCTGTCATCCACATAGAACAGCCAGGGCTGCACGTTCGCGTGAGGGAGCGGCAGCCAATCAGATCCCCAAGCTCCGGGAACGCTTACCCAATCGGAACACCCAGACAAAGGCTGGGAGACAAAGCAGCCAATCCGAACACATGCCGGGAAAAAGGTTCGCCCTACCGTTCTACCCAGCGAGGCCGGGGCCGAAGAGAAACTGAGTGAAGCAGAATGGAAGGGAGATGTGAATTGGCATCGAGACCAAGGACCAATCAGCAACGAGAATCGCGCAGCAAGAACCAATCCTACCCCTTCCTAGCGAACAAAGGCGGGCGATAGAAGGCGGGCGGGTTGATCTTGCGTCCAGCTGCGAAGCGCGCTGTCGTCAAAGCTACTGAGGCAGCAATAATGGAACCTGCTCTTTTCTCAGTGAAGGGGCGGGGTTTGTTGTTCTTGCCACGGCGCGAATCTGAGCCGCGTTGCTCGCCCCGTCCCCTTCGGAAAGTCTCCTGAGGCGGGGGGAGGAGGGAGTTGTTCCTGCAGAGAAAGGCAACGCTTAACAATTTGAGGCGCGTATCGCCGCTTCGCGCACATTAAGCCGGCTGACAGGCTGGTTGTTTACACAGAAGCAAATGTACACGTACATGTGTTCTTAGGTTCCAAGTCAGAGTAAATGCACTCCAAATTGCTCCACCTTCAGGCATGGGAGACTTGGCTCTGCTGCAAGTGAAAATTGCAAAACTACTTGATATCGAGTTGGCCGCACCTGCCAACTGATTCGCAAGCCATCAGTTTGCCAAAGGATAGCCAATGGCCGTCCAGCTGCAGTAACTTTTCGATGGCATTTTTAGCCTATGTTTTTCAGGGAGTTTGAGATGAACTCATGAAGCTGCATTATATGAAGTCACGTCATTTGACTCTCGAAGGCTCTTGCAGAAAAATGCACTTTTAATCCACTTTCACAATTGTTTGCAAGTGGATTTTGCTATTCCACACAGTTAAAATCCAACTGCAAAGTGCACTGAAAGTGCATTCTGCATGTGTGGAAGAGGCAAAAGTCAGTACGAGCTCCACAGGTTCTAAGGTCAGGGTCTTTCATACTTCTTGCTACCAAACACCTTTAATTCAGAGGTGTACCAGAAGAAAATGGTGACTGGGGCAACACCTGCTCAAGCCCCCTCTCCCCCCGCCCCCGTGCCCCACTTACGGCAGCCAGTGCTGCTCCTTGAGCTGGCGGAGGTTGGTGGCAGTCCCAGGCAGCCTGGGCCGAAGGGCATCCAGTAGGCTCATGGCAGGCTCCTGCCCCGGCTGGGCTGCTCCTTAAGCCAGCAGAGGAGGTCAATGTTGGCCCCAGGCAGCCTGGCGGAGCTGGGCCTGGCAGGGCTGAGGGGCACCCAGTGGGCCTGCGGTTGGCTCCCAGCCCAGCTGGGCTGCTCCTTCAGTCTGCAGAGGAGGAAGGCAGCAGTCCCGGCTGGCTGAGTGGGGAGTGCTGGGTGGGGGCACCTCTACATGGGAGGGGTATGGGGACAATTTTGCAGCCCGACGTGATCTAATGGGTGGTGCCTGGGGTTAAATGACCCCCCCCCCCATGTCCCTCTGGGAGATACACCCTTCTTTAATTGCAGATGGTGGAAAACTGAACCTGGGACCCTCTTTGTGAAAAGCAGGTGACATACCATTTACCCACAGACACTGCTCAAACAGGTGATGTATATCATCACCCCCCGTCTTTCAACACCCCCATGAGGTTGATTTTTGTGAAAATGACTGTTCCAAGATTAGCCAACGAGTTCGGTAGCAGATAAGGATTTTAATTCAGATTTTCCTCAATCCTAGTTTATACTTCTGAAGGATCACTGGAGGAAAAATGAAGCTGCCTTAGGCTGAGCCCAACCATAAGTCTATCAAGGTCCAAACTGACTACTTGGACCAGCAAAAGCCACCTACTTTTGAGTGGAGATGGTAGGGATTGAATCTGGGGCCTCCTGCATGCATAGCGGATGGTTTACCCTCCCTGATAGGATTTCTGCAACTGAATGTCCAGCAACACCTCTCTAAATGCCTCAAGTCAATCTGGACCTCCTCAGCTGTTTAATCTCCAAGTGTTACTCTCAACCCCTTCATATGTTTGCATCTGAGTTGGAGCAGTCTCAGCATGTGGCTTCTTGTCACACCTAGCCAATGCCTGGTGACCACCTGAAAGCCTTGCCTATCCCTGGGTTACTTCCTTAGCCATGTTACTTCCTTAATCATCCTGAACAGAATTAGGCTTTTAGCACATATTGGTTGGGCAAAGCACCAGAAGCATGCACACGATCCCCCTTCGGGGGAGGGCGGTGTAAAAGTGGAATGAATGAATGAATGAATGAATGAATGAATGAATGAATGAATGAATGAATGAATGAATGAATAAATAAATAAATAAATAAATAAATAAATAAATAATTCCTGGCCAATGGGAGACAGCCAGTACATACAAGAATTTCAAGCACTTTCCCCAAGACTACCATGCACTCATGAATCACTGAGATGTAAGTCAACTGGTAAAAACATCAAACAACAGGATTATTTAGAAGCTCGAATCTTTATTATTATGTCATATTGACAGGGATGAAGTCAGATACTTGCAAGCATTCCCAAATTAGTCCATACAATGATGAATGCAGTTAACCAACAAAATTGTTCCAAAATGGGGGGAGGGGTTTTGGAAATTTTAAAATTCTATAAAAACCAACCTTGCTGAATTCAAAGAAGGCAAAAGACTTGCAAATCTTAAGAGGCTTGGGGGAAGATTATTTTACTTCAAAAGATTAAAAGTTCAGCCAGATTGAAGATTAGGTGCGTATTTTAAAAATGAACTCGTGAGTACAGTTACACACAGCATTCATTGAAATCTAAGCAGCTAAAGCAGAGAAGTTGACTGCAGAAGTGATCCACGACCATGTAGGACCCACCCTTAAGTCCCAGGTGATGTCATGAAACTCTGTGAACTGCAATCATGTGACAAGTAGTAATATCACATCAGAGTCATGTGAAGTTAATCATATGCTACTGTAGCCATGTGGCAAGAAGTCAGATGTCATCGTTGCCATAAAGCGTAAGGGTCACATGGTAGGAGCAGGAGCCAGGGTCAAAGCCAGGACCATGGGCAGTAGGCCAACAGAGTTGTGGATGGGAAACGAATTCGAGAACAGCAGATTAGTGAGCAACAAGTGCAGGAGCAGTTTCACAGACCATCTCTTCCTCAAAGGGAATCTCTTCTTTCTCCCTACGGGGCACAACTACCTCACCACTTCTCCAATCTTCCTTGCTTGTGAGATCCCCACCCATAATTTATCAGCTTTCTAATGGAAAGGAGCAGTGGTGGGATTTAGCAGGTTCGCATCACTTTGGCAAAACCAGTTGCTAAAATGGTGCTTGTAAACAACCAGTTGTTAAATTATTTGAATCCCACCACTGGAAAGCAGGCTCCATACCAAATATATGTATGTAGAGCATTGGAAAACCAACAGGTAGGAGTGGCTGTGCTTAGCTTGACTGGAGGAGAGAGAAGGCAGGTGAGAGTTTTTGCGGGGGTGAGGAGCAGTGTCTAGACATGTCTATGCTAAAAAAAGAATCCTTCCTACTGATGAACAGCTATGTCATGTCATCCTGTTGTTTCTCTTGTTGTCCATGAAAGGGCAACTAAAGATGTAGTGCCCTAGCTATGTAAACATGTACACTAGCAACCAATTTCTTCCAAAAGGCAGTGAAAAAGTGGCAGCTCTATAGAGGCTTGTGACCCAACAGGTTGGGCTCTAACAACCCTAATGCATGGGTCGAAGACTTCTGGCCTATGGGCAAGACCAGATCTCCTGTATTGCTCCATGCTGACATGTAAATCCACCCTCAGGTGACAATTATATTATCTTCTGTTTAAACCTCTGTTTTGTTTTGTTTTGTTGTTTTGTTTTGTTAAGCAAACATGCACTTTAATGCTGAATATCATTAACATAAATAAATAAGTCACTTTTAGCCCTACTAGTTCTAGTGGTTGGGTAACCATTACTAAGAGATTAATATTTTTTGAAATGTAATCAGTTCAAATAGACCAATGAGCTAAGGGCAATTCATGTAAACATCAAATACATTTTACCTGCAAACCAGGCAGTAATAGAAAGCTAATCCATAGTAACAGAAATATTTTGGTTCAGGCTGAACACATTATGCCAGAACAGACCCAAAATGAGCATTCTAGAGCAGTGATTTTCAACCAGGGTTCCATGGTACCCTGGGGTACCGTGAGCATGTCCCAGGGGTACCGTAGCAATGCTACCCCCCCCCCCTCACTTTTGTGGTGTCTCCTGCCGGCACCAGCAAGGACATGGAGTTGGCTCAGGGCAGGGCCTGCCACAAGGTCAGCAACCACTTCCTCCCCCCCCCCCAGTTCTTCCCTTCACCCTGGGAGGGGAAGGTGGGGAGGGTGCAAGCAGGGGCACTGGGAGGGGAAGGTGGGGGGGATGGCAGGGGTACCGTGAGATATGAAGAGTGAGGTCAAGGGTACCGTGACATCGAAAAGGTTGGTAAACACTGTTCTAGAGCAATCCACTGCGGGTTCATCCACATAAGCAGGATTGGGAGGACAGACACACCATTTGGTCTATGTTATTTTATTAGGAATAACTGACACGTGCCATAATGCTTTTGCATGGTGCTCCGGGGTGGTGTCTGAAAGAAGGCATTGTCCATGAGACTCACTTTTTACCACAACACACTTAAGTAACAAATACAGAAGTCTGTCCATTGGTAAAGTAAAGGGGTAAGCATGGTTGGACAACTGCCTGATACTGGACAACTGCTAAACTGGAGATCTCCTGTTTCCCAGTGGGAGAAGTATTCAAAGGCAGTTCTCCTGCACTTTGCTCCCTCTTTCTGACATTCAAATCAGCTCATAATACCGCACTTTCTTGTTACTGTCTCCAGTGGTTGTTTCTTGACAACAGTGGTGCATGCAATGCTGTGACATCATTTCCACTTGTCTACTCAAAGTGATGTCAGCAGCATACTAGGAATTTCCCAAATCTCTATGTTAAAAACCCACTGTAGGCTCCTGCTGCTCCATTGAACAGAAGTGGGAACGCTTGTGGGGCTAAAATGAGAGTAAAAGAGTCACATTCCAGCCTCCCTAGCTTAGCCACAATTGAGAAATTGAAAAGGAAGGTATGATTTAGGGAAGGTTGCTGCAGTGGTGGAATATGGAGCCACAACTAGAGAAAAGGCGGCTGTGATCAATGGGATACAAGGAGTGGCAAGAGAGAGAAGGAGGGGCATTTTGGCCTTCTCCCAGTGGTCATACACATTAGGGGCGTTTGAAGGTTTACCATCTAGGTTCACATTTCTAGGTTAATCATATGCAGCAGACATAAATACTGGGTTCTTAAAATATCCTACCATTTGGCATTTCATCTAAGAAGTCCTTAGCAATATGAGCGGGTGTTGACCTTAGTAATATTAATGGGCGTTGACCTGTTTGGACATGTAGCATTTTTGTGCATGCACAATTTTAGGATCCAAAAAAAAATCCACTGCAAACCTGTCCAGTAGGCATTTGTGTTGTCTGATACTGAACTGAACAGGCTCAGTGATCAGCTGACGCCTTTTTCAACATAACCAGAAAGATTGTGAACAAAAGGAAAACCACCCCAGAGCTGTGCATCTTGACAAGGCAGCTAATTTGGTGCTAGTTTTGTAACATCTGAAAACAAGAAGTGATCCAAGCCCACCTTTCGTCCAAGAATCATCACATTCTAGTGATGTTCACTGATCAGTCTCGTTTGTGCTTTTCAGTGAGAAACTGTGCTCCTCTGCCAACACTCTGTGCTCTAAAGTAACAAAGGCAGCACGTGCAAGGCATCTCACTCACAACTTGTGTACAACCTATGGTAAAATGTTAAATATTCGTGATCGACCGAGTTGTTGGCTGGAATATTAGTGTGGAGTCAGACTTCTGCCAAGAGCTGCCTGGGGAATGAAAGGGATTTAAACAATTACTCTTAAGATGACAGAAAGTCCTTCAGTAATATTCCTTTAACTGCAATAGTACTCCTTTAACTGTTCTTGATTCAGTAACGTGCAATATCCTGTTTGCTGTCCTAATGAGGCATGTTTAGTCAGATTGGTTAGATCTCCATGGATTGTGAAGCTTAGGTACAATAGGATCGCTGCTGGCACACATTGCACAGAACAGGGGTGTCCAACTCTGGGGCTTCAGATGTTCATGGACTACCATTCCCATCAGCCCCTGTTGGCATGGCCAATTGGCCATGCCGGCAGGGGCTGATGGGAATGGTTGTCCATGAATGTGCCAGAGTTGGACACCTCTGGCATAGAAGAACTGCACAGAAAGGCAGAGGAGTTTGTCACAGATACTTCTACAACCTCTCCTCCCCTTTTCCTGTGCGTGCCCAGAATCATCCCCCTGGCCTAGAGACAAGAAAACCACCATGACTCCATGCATCCCCTACAACGCTTCCTGTAACATGGGTTAAATGCAAAGGTGGAGTCAGTCACATTGAGAACAGGGGGGAAAGGAGGGAGGGAGGCTTACAAAGCCAAGGTAATTTCCTATGAACCAGAATTTGAGAAGCTCAGCCAGAGAATCACCCTCTTGGTTGTTTGCCAAACCAGAAATTAACTCCAGCTGAGCAGTTTTTATTCATATAAATGCATCATGCCCTGCCCATATGTATTTATTCACATGTCCACCCATTCACATGTAACATGAAGTTGGAGCATTCTTTTTACAGCACATGGAGTGCATTGGTGCAGAGAGCGAAACCCTGCTCCTTCTCTGTCCTTACCTTGCTGCGTGCTTTTATTTGAAACATTTCCCCCTTCCTTTAGTTTTGATGCAGGCTGGAGGGAAAATGCTGGAAGCAACAAAGAGGGAATGGGGCAGGGTTTAGTTCCCCTGACTGTCATGCTCCACTTTCTGTAAAACAAAAACAAACAAACAAACAAACAAGCAAAAATAGAAACCAACACCCATTTTATATGTTACATGGATCTGGTATCAGCAGAGGTGTAGCGCCACCAGGGCAGGGTGGGGCACAACGTCCCAAGCGGAGCCACAGTGGAGGTGGGGCCAGGCCATGGAGGGGACATGGCGGGGGCATTCCAGGGCGTCGTGGGGCGGGCAGTGCTGCAGCAGGGGCAAGCGCATGCGGGCGCTCCAGGCAGAGTTTTTCCTTGCTCTGCCTCTGGGTATCAGCATTCCCTGGGCAGCTACCAGGGCATAGAAGCTGCAAGTGAGACCCAGTTGGCCTGTCCCATCAACTATCCTTCCACAGCTCACTCATTTTTGACTGCTTTCACCAACATTCCTGGTGGCATACGTTCCCCATCATTGGCTATTGTGGCACTCCCAGCTGCACAGACTGGCCAGCATGGTTGGAGGAATGCCATGGGACATGGGAGAGCTTGCAAGAGGGTGTGAGAAGGATTTACAAGTAGGGGGTACATGAGTGGGTGGATGAGAAAGCAAACGAAAAACAATGCCCACTAGCCGGGCGTGGTGGTACACTCCTGTCATCCCGGCTGCCAGGGAGGCTGAGGCCGGCAGATTGCGTGAACTCAGGAGTTCTGGGTTGCAGCGGGCTATGCCGATCGGGTGTCCGCACTAAGTTTGGCATCAATATGGCAAGCCGTGGGGAGCCTCAGCCCACCAGGTTGCCCAAGGAGGGGTGAACCGGCCCAGGTCAGAGACGGAGCAGGTCAATGCCCACTACCTAGCACTTTTGATAAATAAGGCTACTTGTTCCAAAAGTGCTCCTGAATTGTTTGCAGATTCTCTGTGCATTCAAGGAAGGCCCTTCCACAAAACGGGGAGGGAAGCTAGTATGGTATGTCGCCTGATTTCATCATATCTCAGCAGCTAAGCAGGGTTGGGACTTGGAAAGGAGACAGCCAAGGATGACTCTGCAGAAGAGGCAATGGCAAACCACCTCTTGCTCCTTACTTGCCTTGAAAACCCTTTAATAGGGTTACCATGAATTAGCTGCAACTGGATGGTACTTTACACACGCGCGCGCACACACACACACATACACACACTGTTCAACAAAGCAGAATAGAAATGTTCATGGTCTCACAAGGGTCATTGGAGGAAACAAACAGTAGGTTCTTGGCATTCCTTAATCATGTACCTACACAGGGAATATACTAGGAAAGAAGGTCTTGCAACTATATGGGCCATGAAGGACTTTACTGGTAAGTCTTTAACAGTGCTTGGAAACACACTGGCAGCCAATAAAACGGTTTTCAGAAGGAGGTATAATAGACGCTTTCCAGCCAGCTCCAACTTTTTAAGCAGGCTGTTGCATTTTATACCAGCTGAAGTTTCCAAATGATCTCAAGGACAGCCCCATGTAGAATAGTCGAGACTTGAGATTACCAGTGATTGACTCAGCATGGCTAAGCTAGCCGGATCCCAGAAGGCAGTCTGCCTCTGAATTTAAGGGTAACTGAAGTTTGGTTCCAAGGCATTGAAGAAGGGCTGGTGATTTCATTTTATGTGTATGAACACATGCTGCAAACTATCTGAAGATCTTTCCCTTAATAAAAGGCATATAGGCTCCTTCCGCACATGCAGAACAATGCACTTTCAGTCCACTGTCACAATGGTTTGCAAGTTGATTTTGCTATTCCGCCCAGCAAAATCCAGCTGCAAAGTGGATTGAAAGTGGATTGAAAGTGCATTATTCCGCATGTGCGGAAGGGGCCATAGAACTGGCAAAATTCCATTTGATGGGCATGTTTAATAAGCCTTCCTATTACAAAGCTGTTGTAAGCATTACTGAAATAATGTGCGTAGTATGTGAAATACTTTAGATACTTGAAATATGCAATAAAAATGTGAAGTGTTGTTGTAATAATAATCAACAGGGAAACTGTTAACAAAATTCAGCAGTGGAACGTCCCCAGCCCCCAGCCCAAGTGAAAAACAGTAGAAATAGTGTCACAGGGACTCATTCTGCACAGCATAATTAAAATGGACTGCAATCATTATAAATGAATTCGTTTTCCATTTGGAAAATGAATTCATTTATAGCGATTGCAACGAGTTATAAGTATGCTGTGTGGTGTGAGCCAGAGAGAAACACATCTTAATGTGACTTGCCTCTGAAGAAGCCAGCCAAATATGCAAGTGAAATGTTAGGAGCCTGGAAAGACCACAACAGCCAGTAGAAATAGCATTGGGCTATTCCTGATATGTCAAAGGAAAGAGGTATGCATTGTCTTTATTCCCCAATACTAGCAAGGAGGTGCAATACAGTCCATGCTTTCTGTTAGCTTTGTGCAACAAAAACTAAAAGGAACCTTGTCGCAGGGCCACCCTAAGCACAGTTATCAGTGGTGTACCGGCCACGTAGACATGTGGGGTCACATGTCCCTGGGCGCAGGCCATTTGGTCACGTGGGGGGTGGAAAATCACCCCCCCCACACACACACAACCATACATGGGACCCTCCGCTCACATGGGCAAAGAAGGCGTGACAATTGGCCTGACGGCCTGGCCCCCTTGCCCGCTGGGCTGGGGCTGGCTGGGACGAGCTGTCCCCTCGCTGGGCGCCTTTCTCTCTCTCTGGCCATTCCTCATCCCAGTGAGAAGAACTGGTAGGGAGGCCGGCAACTTTGGCGAGTCATCCCTACAGGTTGCCACCTTGCCCTCACTACCTCCTGCTCCTGAGCCCCCTGCCTCAGGTGAGCCCACCTCTGCCTCACCTAAAGAGCTTTCCTGCTCTCCTTTGGGGCGCCCTAGCCCAAGAGAGGGATGCACCACCCGAGCCTCTCCTTGGCACACCGAGCCAGCCCCACTCCTCCTGGCTGCTGCAGCTACTCTCGGAGTCCAGGGGTGGCGGCAGTGCCTCGAGCGGAGGACAGACAGTGATGAGTGACCCTCTGCTCCCCTCAGGTGCACCTGCCCTGCCAGTCGCCAAACAAGCACCGAGTGCGGCAGCATCTCCCAGGCAACCAGTCCCGAAAGGGAGGCTGTGCAAAATTTCATTCTGGGGATCCTCAAAGGTAGGCACTATCTTCCCAAACGTACCTAGAGCACCTTGTGGTGTGTAACACAAACAACCCCACAAGGCCTGAAATTTTAAAAAGAGCACACAGAAGTGTAACCAAAAATTGAAATAACAAATTCTTCTTGCAACAAAATCTAGGGGAAAGGGGGGGGGGCCAGAAAACTAAGATTTTGCCCCGGGATCCATTTTTCATAGATAACGCTTCTGACAGTTATCCCTTTCTAAGCCCACTGACTTTGCACTATAAATTACATTAAGTCTTTTCATACCTATAGAGAGTAAGAAATGTATTGTCTCTGCTTAATAAAATTAAAATCTATTGATAAATTTTAATTCAGAAATTTCCTGTGGAGTCTCCCTCGACAATACATCTCCCTTTTAAGTTTGTTTATTTAAAAACGGTAAACATTAGATTAATAGCAGAGTGTCCTGGTTGACTTACATAATCCATCATGGACTTTTGAATGCTGCCATTTTAATGTCATATTTGTGTGGGAGGAGAGCTTTATTTTCTGTCTTTACTGTCTGCGGAGACAACACTATTGTTGACAGATGTTTGCATCAATCCAGCTGGAGGATAAACAACTGAATGAGTCCCAATAATCTGGTAATTGTTCTTAGGGCCTCACAATTTACACATTATACAATCCTTGTGGATATGTTTTGTGTCTCTCAAGCATGTACAGATCTGATTCAGATCAGTACCATAGTTTGTAGGGAAACGGGGATTAAGTCTTCCCATGTATCATTTTCCTAACCTGGAATTACCCTGGGAAACCCAGTTTTAACTCACATTTACAGCTATCAGTACTGTGGGGTAAACAGGGGCTCCAGAGGCCTGTTTCGGGTTAGGAAAATGGCACAGCGGAAGAATTAATGCATCTCTCCCAACATGTTATAGCCCCAATTTGAATCAGGCACACACATCCCTGGGAATTAGTTCTGCACATGGAACTCCAAGCACTTGTCTGATTCAAAGTCCTCCCTTTACTCATAGGAATCATTTCCTTTCTTTCGGTTAGGGTATGCGTATCCAAAAAGCAGAGAGGGACACTGCCACTGGATGCTTAAAACTGATCCTGCTTGAAGTCTGAATTTAGATGTTTAATAAAAACAGGGGCCCTTTAGTGCTCTTCATTGTATCACAGCTTTTGAGTTTATTGCTGTATACCAGGGGTGGCCAACCAATTGGCCATGCTGGCAGGGGCTGATGAGAATTGTAGTCCATGAACATCTGGAGCACCATAGGTTGGCCAGCCCTACAGTAGTACACTAATAACTGGAAATGGCATCTTCTTTCAACTAGTGAGGTAGATCCAGGGCAGGGAAGGCCAAGACAGGCCGGTCTGCGCCTCCAAGTGCCCACCATAAAAGAAGTGAAGAGACAACCTTCAGCGGACAGACTCGGAAATACGGTAAGCTAAGAGGGTGACAAGAAGGGCTTGCTTCCAGATATGATACCATGGCAACAACTTTGTTGTGGACCAGCAGTGGTATGCTTGGTATGATGGCCCTGCACACAACTGGTTTCCCAAGGGCAGGAAGTCAAATCACTCTGGCCATCCTATGTCTCTGCTCTTAAGTTATTTTATGGATCATTCCTTCAGATATGTCTGTCAGTTGCCATAGAGCCGTGGTGGTGAACCTTTGGCACTCCAGATGTTATGGACAACATTTCCCATCAGCCCCTGCCAGCATAGCCAATTGGCCATGCTGGCAGGGGCTGATGGGAATTGTAGTCCATAACATCTGGAGTGCCAAAGGTTCGCCACCACTGCCATAGAGGTTACCTGTATCAGCCATTGTATTATATTGCATGTACATGGAAAACTGATGTGCGCTGATAACTAGAGAGAAATGGCACCAATCTTTGTCTTTATTGGACATTTTAACTACTTGTTGATTGATTAAATTATTTTAAATGTTACATATAATAACTATGTTATAGATGGATTATGAATGTTAAGTATGAATGATGTATAGCATATCTGGACAGTGTGTAAGCTGCCCTGAGCCCGGCAAATCTAATTAAGGAAAATGAAAAGTAAAGTCTAATTGGTTTAATGTTTTTAGCTACAAGCATTTGCTTCAACTGATATTGTGAACCACCTTATTGTTAATTGAGAGAAGAGAGTATTTATCTTACATAGTAGCAAGTGTTACATGCGTACACATGTTTTCTGCAGGAGTGAAACGAGACTAGTTGCCGCTCCCTGATTCTAGACTAGGCACAAGGCTGCCAGCTTTCTATCTGGGCCATCTAGCTGTCCCTTTAATGCCAGTTTCATCTGCAGTAATCATCAGGTGACGCTATTTAGCTCCAGGCCGTGATAAACTGCTGGTTTCAGCATATCAAACCTCTATTAAAGGAGTAGGATGTTTTTTCCCCTGACCAGTTGGCGACCTTAGTCAAGATGCTTAAACAGATGGAGAAAATCTGACCTTTTAACCTCTGCTTAACCACTCTGTGTGTCATAAGCAAGCCAAAGTTATTTCAGAGGGGTGGCTGATCCGTGTCAATTGATCTCCGATCTCCAGTCTGCCTGTCCCGGACCCCCTCCCGTATGTAACAGGCAGCTACACTTACAGACAATGCAAGAGGCCGTTTAGAGAGGATGTGGCTACAGCCGGTTACATAACAGCTGTTTGCAACGTTCTCCAAAACATCCCGGGGCTCCCTTCCATTCCACATGACCGACAGAAAACCTTCGATGTTTCATTCAAAAAAAGACTAAGGCATAAATCTGCATGGGCGGGAGAGGTGTATTCGCCTGTGCAGACAAAATGTTCTGGGTCACGGTTTCTGCTTGTACTTTTCAGCTAATGCATTCTGCATTTTGCAGAGAAGATGTCCTGTAACATGAAGTCCCCGGTAGCCCCCCTCCCCTTTGACCCCAGCTAACAAGAGGAAACGGACGTTTAAAAAAGGGAAAGCAGCCACGGGTTTTTATGTTTGTTTCAGAATCCTTCAAAGCTATGAATAGCTGCCTCTGTACACATTTAGCTCAAATATGTTCCTTTAGGAGCTGTGACAGCACCAGACCAAACTCACACACGCCGCTTAAAGCACATTTCAGCTTTTCTCCTGCCATGATTCTGCTTGTGTGAAAAGGAGAAAGGAGGTTTTCAGTGTGGGTTTCTGAGCTGATTGATGACTGTATAGGGAGGCTGATTGAAAATAACAAGTACCGTATATACTCGCCTATAAGTCGACCCGAATATAAGTCGAGGCACCTAATTTTACCACAAAAAAACTGGGAAAACTTATTGACGAGTATAAGACTAGGGTGGGAAATGCAGCAGCTACTGGTAAATTTCAAAAATAAAAATAGATACCAATAAAAATGTTTCTGAATATTTATTTCAAAGAAAAATAGTATGGTATCAGCAATAACTTTAAAAGTTCTGAAGTGGAATATATAACTCTCACAGACAGAATCTCTTCAGAGTTTCATAGGGAAGATGCTCAACAAGATCCCCCTTTTTAAAAGTCCCTACAGGTTCTCCTTCAACACGGATAGCTTATCATTACACAGTGAAGATGCTTGCGTGGTGATGGCAGCTGCTGCCCCAAAGCAAGTCTTTTTTGCAGGTCTGCAAGCTCAGCCGTTCGCTCACATATAAGTCGAGGGGGGCTTTTTTCAGCACAAAAATGTGCTGAAAAAATAGACTTATACACGAGTATATAAGGTACATATTTAAACATTTGGATGGTTTACAGTCACATTCTCAGGCTTCCTGAGCCACTGTGGTATAGTTATCCAGAACATTAGACTGGGATTAGAGAAACCCATGTTCAGACACCACTCATCCATGCAGTCCAATGGGTCAGACCATGGGGGGGGGAGGGGGGCACAGCTCAGTGAGAGAACATTTTTTTTGTATGCAGAAGGTCCCAGGTTCTAACCCCAGCATTACCAATTAAAAGAAATCTTTGATGTGAAAAATCTCTGCCCGAGTTCTCTGGAGAGTTGCTACCAGTCAGAGTATACAATACTGACCATGACAGCCTGACAGACCTTTTCCACACACTGGACTTGCTTCTGATTTTCATGACGGCAAAATCATAAACTGGAGCTCTGGCTTGGCTGTGCCCTTTCCGCACAGCAGCCTTTCTCTCTGGAACTATTAGTGGTGGGGCCAAAGTGTATACACTTTATTGCTTCCACCCTCGAGACAAAAATTTTTTGCTTTTTCCACAGTAGGTGGTTTTGGTAATTGGGAGCATAATGTCACCACCCCTTTTATGCATGTGATTGACCATTTGGATTACTGTCATCTTCCAGGGGTCTGCAACCTGTGGCTCTCCAGATGTTCATGGACTACAATTCCCATCAGCCCCTGCCAGCATGGCCAATTGGTCATGCTGGCAGGGGCTGATGGGAATTGTAGTCCATGAACATCTGGAGAGCCGCAGGTTGAAGACCCCTGTAGGTAGACAGTCTAGGGGTGCTTTTAAAATTGTAAACATCCAGTCCTTTGCTGCCATTTTAATACCTGGATTGCAGGCTGGAGACTCGTTATACTACTTTAAACAACTATTCCTGTTTACCAAATCAAATGGTCATGGAACCATGAAATAAAGCTTTCAAAGAAAATCGCAGGCATAGTGGGATCAAATTGATGGTGGAGACAAGCACATTGTGCATGCTGAGGACTGTGTTTGGTGAACTAGCCCAAGACTCACAGATCCCAGTCTATAGTGGGAGGGAAATGCTGAAACTGCTTTAGTAAAGCTAAGCAAGTATAAGTATGTTCAATGCCTGGCTGGGAGATCACCTGGGAACCCCGTTGTATACCAAGATGGAAGATACAAACAAATAATAGCCTTCTGTAAGTAATAGAGTCCAGGCCAACCAAGGCATATGCTCAGATTTAAAAAGTTGGCAGTCTCTAAGATGTCGCAAGATTTGTGATGGTTCCCATTTGTTCAGAGCCACCCATCTCTAAAAGGTTGTATGTGTCTGTGTAAAGTATGAGTGTAAAGTGCTGTGAAGTCACACTTATTTATGGCAACCTGCTTCCAAGAAGCACAGGTGGCTTTTCATTGTCTTCTTCTGCTTTGTTTCTTGATGGTCTCCCTTTCAAGTACCGACCTGCTTCATTTCTGAGATCCGACAGCCAACCTATGGTGCTCCAGATGTTCATGAACTACAATTCCCGTCAGCCCCTGTCAGCATGGCCATGTAGTCCATGAATTGTAGTCCATGAACGTCTGGAGCACCAGAGGTTGGCCACTCCTAGCATGCCACCTTCCCTCTCTTAGGCATTTTTACTGTCCCCAAATTCTGTGAGGTAGATTAAACTACAAGGCAATGCTTTGCCATGGCCAGGTTGAGAGTCGAGCAGAGATTTCAACGTAGATCTCTCTAGGCCAGCCTTCGTGCCCTACACCACACTCTCTCTAGTATTTACAAATCACTTTCCCGAAGTGCTCAAAGTATTTCAGATACCTCATCTCAGTGAGACATGATGATTAATTACTTCGTGAGAGCTAGCAGCTTGTAATAATCCATCCAGTTGAATATATTTAAATCAGGGAAGACAGCCCGGCCGATGGGCAATTTAAAGAAACTGCAGGAGTCAAGGCTGTGTGTATAAGAAAAAAGAATGTTATTAGAGATTAAGATAGTTCTTTTTAAAAAAAGACTCTTTGAATTGTCTTCCTTTTTGTGTGTGTGAGAGTCGTCTTTAAAAAAGCAAGTGTTCTGTAATGTGTCTTGAGAACTTGCACCACCACTGTGTTTAACAAGGGGAATAGGAACCAAACCCACACTGCTCCCCCCACCCTCACAACTTTTTTTCCTTTCTCCACAGCTGCCAAATATTTCCTGAGCCAGAGAGATCCAGTCTCAGCAGGCTGGATATTTAAACGTGATGAGGGAGAGCAGGGAGGGGGTCTGGATTGTTTGACTTGGCTCTCTTCCCCGCAAAGACGCCCACAAGGAAGCCAGCAGAGAGGCTGGAGTTTTCTCCCCTTAAAGAGACAGTGCCCTGAACCTATTAAGGGAAGCTGGTAGAGACCTAACACAGACACAACTTCATGATGATGTCAGGGACTGAGCTGGGTTGAGCTGGAAGCGTTCACATTTTTAAGCCTCCGTCACCTCCCACAGCTTCCTCAGGGCTTTGCTTTTGAACAGGGCAAGCTGGCCCGACTCACAGTCATCAGGTTGTGTTTCCCGACAACAACAGCCCCATCAAGAGCAAAGAGCTTTTTGGATCCAAGGAGAAGCCAAGCAAGAGATCACGACTCCAGCGCCCTCGTCTCCTCCAGCCTTCGAGAGAAGAAAATATGGTTCATATTAAGTGAACAAGGAGCTGTTTGTATGCCACTGAAGAGAAAGCCAAAGTGTGCAAACCTCTTCCAAAGGCGACATGGTTTTTGGTGAGCCTTCGGGTTCTCATTTTTGGGAACATAACTGGGATCTTTGCCAGTTTGTGCGGCAGCTCAACTATTATATCTATCTGCTCTTTTAAATTTTAAATATCCACAGAAAGGATATTTTATGGGCCATCTTTATTTCTTGATGAGAAAGGGAAATGTGTTAGTGGTTTCCAGCATAATATTGTAGTAACGCCATAACGAGGAACAGGGTACGCATCTGATCTTTACGCCCACTCACCCCAACCGCCAGCACCAAAAACAATTCAAAAAGATCCATTGGGACAGTAGCCTTTAATCAGGTCATGATCCAGAGTCACATTTATTTCCAGCTTACAGTGCAATCCTGGGGGTGGGGGTGGGGGGAGGAGGCTGAAATGGCTGAGGTGGCATGACCCTGGTGCCAGCATAAATGCCACTGATGCCGGCATAATGGGCATTTATGCCAATGCAGAGGCACTTATGCCAGCTCCGGAGAGTTGCACAGCAGTATGACACCCAGACACAATTGCAGCTGCAGCGCCAGCCCTCCTCTGGCACGGAGGGCCACGCCAGTATCAAAGTGGATGTTCCCATTGGTGGAGCCAGCTTTAGTTAGCTTCCTGAGCCCTTTTGGTGGTGCTGACTTAGGTCAGTAAAATTGGCAGTGCAGCCCACTGTACTGCATAGACCACTTGCTCAGGGAAAGGGGCAGCGTTGTTTTTGGTGTGCTGGCTGAAGCCAGGAGGTGGCATGGCTGGGCGGTCCCCAAGCCGCCACAACTACCCCTCCTCAGGACTGCAGTGCTCGACTGCTTCCGCGTGGACATTTCTGGATTCTTAACTGGAGTTCTTTTTCTTGGGATCTTCCAATTTTCAGCTTTTCCCAGTTTTCAATCCACTTTCCCCCAGACTTCCTTTACTCTGACCTTTCTGAAAAGAACACAGTCCAAATGCATCTGCATACCATCTGGAAAGAACGGTGTGCATTTTCCTGCCCTGCCAGGATCTTGCCTGCATTGGCAAGAAAGGGATGCCAATAGGGCCTCACAGGCACCATTTTCCTAGGTATTTCTCTGACTTGCCACCAGAGGGCTTTTGGATTTTTAAAATCGGTAATTGCTATAGTGCTATAACATTACAACCATCTATTGCTGTAATAATTCTATGAAAGTATATAATAGGCAAATGTTGCATTATAGTACCATAACCATCTATTGATTTAACACTATAAATACTCTATTAATATTTGAAATATTTAAATGGCAGGAGCTTATCCTATCAATACTGCACTTTAACAGTATTTCTTTCTTATTTCCTTTATATCTATTTCTAATGTTCAGAAACCAATCATGGTGCTGTAGCGCATGTGAGGAGAAAATAACAAAAATAAGTGGCAGTGAGTTGCCATGGCAGCTATAATGACCACATCCTCAAGATACAGTGTGGAATCACTGCAAACCATTTGTGCAAAGAGAAAAACTAGGGAAACGATAGAAGGAAATGTGCAGGAAGCTCCATCTCTGCATTTGGAACAACATTGAGAATTCTGACTGTATGGAGCTCACATTTTGCCCCAGGCTCAATTTCCCCTCAATATGGGTCTGCCCTCGAGCAGGAACTTCATAAAGAACTATAGCAGGTGCCTTAGGAAGCTGGTTCCATTTAAGAATTGCCTTGTCAACACAGTTGCACACCCCATGTGAAGTTGCCTTACGCCAAGTAGACTAATGGTCTATGTAGTTCAGTTCTGCCTTTTCTAACACGGAAGAAACTATTATTCAGCTATTATTATTATTCAGTATTATTATTGTAGATTTCACAGCTGCCAGATCTTTAGCTGGTTGTTGGCCTTCATTACAATTCAAGCCTCACCCAGAGGCCTAGGAAGTTGTAATGTATTGGCGTAGTATTCATGCGGATCCCAGCAGGGCTGCCTTCTGAATCTGCATGAATACTACACGGATACATTACAACTATTACAACTATTACAACTATTATTATTGTAGATTTCACAGCTGCCAGATCTTTAGCTGGTTGTTGGTCTTCATTACAATTCGAGCCTCACCCAGAAGCCTGGGAAGTTGTAATGTATCGGCGTAGTATTCGTGCGGATCCCATTATTATTATTATTATTATTATTATTATTATTATTATTATTATTATTATTATTATTATTATTATTATACAAATACCCCCTTTTTGATCTAGATACATCAGGGATTGTGTTGAAGATTCAGGATTCTGCACATGCAAACCATGTATCTTAACACTGAGCTGCAAGCCTTCATTACTAATTCTAATTACTGCCTGTTTGGGGGTTTAATGCAAAACCAGGAATGGAGGAACCAGAGTCTGCACAGAGAACTCGTCTATTGTCCAAATGTTTTAATATCATTCATATCTCCCATGTGAAAAGACACCCCCCCCACACCTGTGTTTTCTTAAAGCTGCTCTTTGGACTCCGAGGAATTCATGTGTGGTATACAGATATTTACTTACCTAGATAGCCCAGGGAAGCTTGATGTCATCAGATCTCAGAAGCTAAGCAGGGATGACTGACCATGGTTTGTTTTTGGATGAAAGACCACCAACAAATACCAGGGTTGCTATGCAGAGGCAGGTTATGGCAAACCACCTCTGAACATCTGTTGCCTTGAAAACCTGTGGAGTCACCAGAAAGTTGCAACTTGATGGCCAAAAGATCCAGATACTTTGGAGCATGTAAGGATTTCATGCACTGGACTGGTGCATACATTTCCTCCCCTCCCCCCCTTCCCCCCCCCAAGTCTCTGTGCTTCATGCTGTTTCTAACTGCTGAGTGTGCAAAACCAAGGGAGCTTTGAAATACTTAGTGTCAGCTGAACAGTTAAACGCTGGCAGCGCAAGGGTGAACTTGCTAATCCCTCTCTGCCCATTTCTCCCCCCCCCCACCTTCTGTAGCTGTTCCAGCTTGAGCAATCTTGGTGGAGTTCCCCCCATCCCAGTTTCCTGGCCTCCTTCCCAAACCTTCCCTTGCGGTTCTTGCTCGGGGACATTTGTTTGCCACATGCTAAATTGATCTCTCTCCAGAGGCTAAATTAACCCACAGTCACTGACACAGTTTTACAAACACACAAAACTCTCTCTCTCTCACACACACACACACACACACACAGACACCCTCAAGGGTGTCTTGGATTTCAAAAACACAGCCGATTAAGTTGTTGAATGGAGTCCCTCCCCTACAGCCCAGGAGCCACATTCTTTCCTTCCTTCCTTCCTTCCTCTGGATTGCTAGCAACAGGGAGTGAAAAGCGAGCGCGGGCTTCCCGGTTTCTCTTTCACGGAGGCAAAATCTTCTCTGTGGCACTGGAAGCTTTCCCCCTGGCCCTATTCCTGGAATGCTACACTACTAGTCCACCGACCTCCCTCCTCAGATATTTTGGCCAGAGCCGCAAGAGTCCCTGTATACCATCTGTGGGACAGAAGAGCCACACAGGTTTCCAGACAAGATTTAAAATAGTGCTTGCAAGAATGCTGAACAGGGTTTATTCTAGCGCTGCAGCTGGTAAAGTTCTCATTTATCTGGTTATTGTTGGCCAATTAACTGCCTGCCGACCCTCAACCGGTATTGGTAAATCTGGTTAGTGACATCACTGCACTTGGTGCATGGATTGCTGCCTCCACAAAGCTCTTGCCTGTGACCAGAGGGACCTGGCAACTCTTCAACTGGGCACATTTTAAAAAAGGCTTTCTCTGTATACTCCTTATGATCAGCTTTCTACTCTGGTCTTGGAATAAAAAAACAGGTACCTATACTGAGAGCCAGTGTGGCGTAATGGTTAAGAGTGGCAGACTCTAATCTAAGCTCTGGGTTCGGTTCCTCCTTCCTCTACATCAGCAGTTCTCAACCTGTGGGTCGCAACCCCTTTGGGGGTCGAACAACCCTTTCACAGGGGTCACCTAAGACCATCGGAAAACACATATTTCCAATGGTCTTAGGAACCGAGACACAAATAATTTTATGGTTGGGGGTCACCACAACATGAGGAACTGTATTAAAGGGTCGTGGCATTAGTAAGGTTGAGAACCACTGCTCTACATGAAGCCTGCTGGTGACTTTGGACCAGTTAGTTCTTTCAGAACTCTCTCAGCCCACATGGAGGCAGGCAATGGCAAACCACTTTTATATGTCTCTTGCCTTGAGAAACCCTACGGGGTCACCATAACTCAGCTGTGACTTGATGGCACTTTCCACAACATACTATTACTATAATGAGTTGCATAAGCTTTTTTTCTCTTTAGAATACACATGAGTGAAGCCCAATTAACCTTTGGCCTGTGGAGTTCTGCAAGGCTCCATCTTGTCCCCTGTGGCTCTCAGCACCTACATGAAACCATTGGGTGAGGTCATCCAGAGATTTGGGCTGAGTTGCCACCAATACGTGGACAGGGATGGATCTACTTTTTTGTTTGTTTGGAGGAGGGCAAAAGTACAAAATTATGCTCCCATAAATTATATACTTATTGCTTCTTTATATATACGTCTATAATCAACAACTCTTTTACGCGGGCCTTCCCTTGCGTTTGATCCGGAAATTGAAACTGGTCCAACATGCGGTGGCCCGGCTGCTCACAGGGGGCACCTTCCGAGAACATATCTACCCTGTGTTGCGCTGCCTGAATTGGTTACCGGCTGAATTCTGAATCATCTTCAAGGTGTGGGTGTTGACATTTAAGGCCTTACGCGGCCTGGGAACCTCGTACCTTCGGGACCGCATTACCCCATACGTCCCGAGTCGACCTCTACGCTCAGCAGAGGCCAATTTACTGGAGATCCCTGGCCCCTCAATGATGCGGCTGGCCTCCACTCGGGCCAGGGCCTTTACGGCTCTGGCTCCTGCCTAGTGGAACACTCTACCACCAGCTGTCCGGGCCCTGCGGGACCTTGGAGAGTTCCGCAGGGCCTGCAAGACCGAATTGTTCCACTGGGCCTTGGGAGAGACCAGTCGCTGAAAGTGCCCTGCTCTGCCCTCCCCCCCCCCGCGCTGTATAAGGTCCCTAACATCATTGGGACCCATTATTCTCTTGGGAGGGTTGCATATGGGTTTCGTGGGGTACTGTTTTAGAATGTAAACTTTTAAACTTTTTATATGTTTTTATATATGATACCGGTAGTATATTGTTCACCGCCCTGAGCCCTTCGGGGATAGGGCAGCATATCAAATCAAATCAAATCAAATCAAATCAAATAATGAATGAATGAATGAATGAATGAATGAATGAATGAATGAATGAATGAATGAATGAATGAATGAATGATGCTGATCTCTATGAACTGTTAATGAATAATTACACCTTTACACCATTTTTATAATGTCTGCATTATAACCCCTCTGCACACATAAAAGCCTAGTTTTTTCCTGGACAGTTTGAAAAACACAGCACACATAATTTTGACGTGGAAATCACTAAATACATCTCACACTCCTTTGCAGGCTGATAAAGTATAGCCAGACCTGAGCAAGGCTGTTAACAAAGGGGCATTTTGGAGGTCATTGATTCATAAGTCAGAAGCAACTTGAAGGCACATAATAGGCATGAACCTTCTTGTTCCCCGCCCTCCTCACCGCTTTCCCAAGGTCAGGCTCTTTGGGGAAGGCTGAGCCTTTCAGATGAGGGGGCAGGTCTACTTGTGGCCTTTGATTAAGCCAACCATAACACCACTCCCAGTTTTAAAGAGGTAATCCTCTTCTGCAATGCCCCATTTGACTCCAGGCTGCTCCAGGCTTGCAGTGCCACAGCACAAGGCAGGGGAGCAAGAGAGGCCCTTTCCCCACTTACCTTAAGCCCCGCGCTACTCTCCTCAAGTAGCGTGGGGTCCCAGGGCACTCCCCACTACAGGGGCGGCGACAACACAACTGCCCCGATGCTGCAGCTCTCGCGCCCCTCAGCGCGCGGCATCCCTGGCGCTCCTCGAAACGGCGCCTTCTGATGACCCCGCGCTCGTGGGATGCCCGGGCACAAGCCAGAGATGCCGTGCTCTGAGAGTAACACGCAGCAAAGGGCAGCAAAGGTAAGTGGGGAAACTCCCAAAGAGGGCCCCATCGGGCATTCTAAACTATTAGCCTCCGAAACCCTTCTCACCCTGTGAGTATTCAGAATGGGCCCTACGCCCCCCCCCCCAAAGTTTTGCATGCCCAAAGCTTACCATGGTCACTGTCAACATACAGCCCTTGAAAGGGGGACAGGAAGACAAGAAACTGGAAAGTCCACCAAGTGGATGAGTAGAAGGTGCTTCAGCCTGGGGAAGGAGGGAAATTAGTGGGGCCAGCAAAGGCTACGTCCCACTGCATGGAACTTGACTTGACATCTTTGAATATCTCCTCAAGAGCCTTTAGTTCCCCCTCTTCTTCGCTTGCCATGGTCTGTCCCAACCAACAGTCTCAGCTTCTGCCGTACCAAGGGTTGCAACTCCCCTCTGAGGCCCAGGGCATGCAGGAGAAGTCATCTCTTCCAGGCAGTTGAACCTCCCCCACCTCCTAGCAGCTTTCTAATCAGGGGAATGGGGCATGTAGCTGCAGAACAAGCCATTTCTTCTGGGCAATTTAGCCTCCCATATCTCCTGCCACTACTCCGCTCTGCTTGTGGCATGGGCCCCTGTCCCCCTTGTCCTTCACACAAGCCCAAGCCTGTATGTGAATCACAATTAGCTCTGCCTGCAGGGTTTGCCAACTCCAGCCTGGGAAATTCCTGGAGTTTGGAGGTGGGGCCTCTGAAGGGGGAATTTGGGAAGTGTTTCACCTCATCCCACGGTGTGCCATAGAGTCTGCCCATTTTCTCCAGGGGAATTGATCTCTGTAGAATGGAGATCAGTTTAATTCTGTAAGAAATCTAGAACCCACCTGGAAATTAGTGACTGTATTTACACCACACTTCCAACCAATCCTAGGGAGGCTGTGGAAACCCTAAACCAATGCCTGGAGGCACTTTTGGAATGGACACAAGCTAATAAACTGAAGCCTAATCCCAACCAGGCAGAAGTGCTACTGGTCAGTGGCAGATCTGAGGACTTAAACTGCCACCCATTCTGTATGGGATTACACTCCCTTTGAAGGAACAGGACAATGTTTTGGGGGTGCTCTTGAAGAAGGTGGCCACTGTGGTCAAGAATGCCATTTACCAGGTTTGACTGATTAGCTCGCTGCGTCACTTTCAGGGCTAAAAAAGATCTGGCTGCTATTGTTACCGCTGCTGCTTGGGTAACAATAAGTGATTTCAGCTCAGCAATTTAATGAGGCGCAGGAAGCCAGCGTTAAGAACATAAGAACATAAGAACATAAGAACAAGCCAGCTGGATCAGACCAAAGTCCATCTAGTCCAGCTCTCTGCTACTCGCAGTGGCCCACCAGGTGCCTTTGGGAGCTCACATGTAGGATGTGAACGCAATGGCCTTCTGCGGCTGTTGCTCCCGATCACCTGGTCTGTTAAGGCATTTGCAATCTCAGATCAAGGAGGATCAAGATTGGTAGCCATAAATCGACTTCTCCTCCATAAATCTGTCCAAGCCCCTTTTAAAGCTATCCAGGTGAGTGGCCATCACCACCTCCTGTGGCAGCATATTCCAAACACCAATCACACGTTGCGTGAAAAAGTGTTTCCTTTTATTAGTCCTAATTCTTCCCCCCAGCATTTTCAATGAATGTCCCCTGGTTCTAGCATTGTGAGAAAGAGAGAAAAATGTCTCTCTGTCAACATTTTCTACCCCATGCATAATTTTGTAGACTTCAATCATATCCCCCCTCAGCCGCCTCCTCTCCAAACTAAAGAGTCCCAAACGCTGCAGCCTCTCCTCATAGGGAAGGTGCTCCAGTCCCTCAATCATCCTTGTTGCCCTTCTCTGCACTTTTTCTATCTCCTCAATATCCTTTTTGAGATGCGGCGACCAGAACTGGACACAGTACTCCAAGTGCGGTCGCACCACGGCTTTATATAAGGGCATGACAATATTTGCAGTTTTATTATCAATTCCTTTTCTAATGATCCCCAGCATAGAGTTTGCCTTTTTCACAGCTGCCATGCATTGAGTTGACATTCCCATGGAACTATCAACTAAGACGCCTAAATCCCTTTCCTGGTCTGTGACTGATAGCACTGACCCCTGTAGCGTGTATGTGAAGTTTGGATTTTTTGCCCCTATGTGCATCACTTTACATTTTGCTACATTGACCTGCATTTGCCATTTCTGAGCCCACTCACCTAATTTATCAAGGTCCGCTTGGAGCTCTTCGCAATCCTTTGTGGTTCTCACCACCCTACGTAATTTGGTATCATCTGCAAACTTGGCCACCACGCTACCCACCCCTACTTCCAGGTCATTTATGAATAGGTTAAAGAGCACTGGTCCCAAAACGGATCCTTGGGGGACACCACTCCCGACATCTCTCCATTGTGAGAACCTCTGAGAACATGAGCTCTAAGGCGTTCTTCAAAGCAAAAGGTTTTATTTGGAAGTGATGGTCACAGCTCCGGCAGGAGAATTGCAACCCAGTGCAAGAACTCTTGCAACCCAGTGCAAGAACTTTTATTCCCAAACTTCAAAGGGGCAAAGGGGTAGGGAAAGGGGGAGGTGAGGGGGCAAGTTCCTCACCAAACACCAATAAGAAAACAATAAAACAAAACCAAGATACAGTTACAACTTCTCGCGGGATCTCGCAATGGTGCTGAAGGGAGAGCAGATAACAGCCCATTCAGAAAATCCAGGTGGGCTCGCTACCTCACCCAGCTATCTACTTTATTAGATGGCTGTTTCCTTTAGTGATACCCTGAGGCTCCTGCCTCACATTGTTGCAACAAAGAAAAGTTCAAACTGTCCAATGGTGGTCCCTGCACGTCTTCCAACGGCTGGGGACCTCTGGGTGCTGACAACAGATTCGATTTGCAAGTCCAAAGAGGGTCTTTGTCTTTGTTAAGGAGTCGGCTGGGTGTTGGTCTAAGCTGCATTCCAAAGCCAACTTTCTTGTCCCCTAATATTAGCTTTTACAGGCTACTGCTTTTGCTAACAGACACAAATTTCAAAAATAACATTTCTAAACTTAAACATTGGGGAAACCTTAAAGGATAAATACATATGGTTATAGGCAAGACTCTCCTAAATTAACAATAACAAAACCTTAAACTAACTGGGGGACCTAGTCAAACTAAAATCCCAAGCAGTAAGAAAATCATAAATTCAACTCTAAAGGGGCTTTTATTACATTCTAGAATGGCCTAAACAAGAGGGAAACCATATATCATTGGCACAAGCATATATAAGCGTACTCTGTGAGCCTTATGGAGGCTTCTGAACCACACAAGTCTCCGCGTCCGGGCATGGAGCCAGTGTAGCCAGGCAACCTGACTCAGGAAAATATTTTGTTTATTTTCCTGTGGCGGTAACACTATGGTAGTTACTGCCATGTACTCTATCTTGGACTGTTCTTGAAAAGTGTTTGGAAATTTCAGTTGGTGCAAAATGCTTCAGCCAGGTTGTTGACTGTAGTGGCTCATACGGACCATAACTCTCCAGTGATGGCCCATCTACACTGGTTTCCAGTCTGTTTCCAGACACAATTTAAGCTGCTAGTATTGACCTTCAAAGCCCAACATGAGTTGGAACCAGTATATCTTAAGGACTGACTTCTCTCTTACAAACCTACCGAACCTCTACAATCATCTTCCAAAACTGTGCTTCGGGTGCCCCCACCCTCTGAGGTTAGGGAAGTGACAACTTGGGAGAGAACCTTCTCCATCTTGGCACCCAAACTCTGGAACTCTGTTCCTATAGAGATTAGCCTTCCATTGAAGACTTTTTTTTTGTTTCACCTGCTGTTTCCTCAGTGATCCTTTCTTCCTGCCCTATGCTTTAATTGGTTTTCTAATCTATGTGATTTATAGCTTGGTTTTAATCCTGTTTTTGTTTAGTTTTCATGGTTTTAAAGATGTTTTTATTTCAATCTGTTAGTCCCCTTGGTGGATCTGATAAGAACTGAAAAGCAAGGTATACATTTCGTTAATAAATAAATTGTAGCTGAGTAACATTCTAGGCATTGCCCAGGCACAGCGCCAAGGGTGATGGGACAGCAGGAATGGATTAAAAACACCCTACAAGGATCCCCTTCATCCTTTCCAGATGCTCTACAAGCCAAACACACAGAAGGATGTACCTTCTTCCTATTAATGTTAGAATTTAGGTAATGTTTTCCTTGATTTCTCAATGTGTGTGGCTTCAGGTGGCTTTTACTGTGAGTTGCTTAGAACTTTGGGCAAGTTGCTACTTCTCTGTGTTATCTGTTGATTGAAATGTCAGTGTCATTAAAAAGAGATTAACATGAGCTCTAAGAATCCTCTCCCCAGCCAGTTTAGCTTCAGCTATCATGAGCTAGCCTGTGTAGCAATATTTTATGGCAGCAAATGCCTCGCCAAGCGACAGCCCTGTTATGGGAGCAGCCATCCCATACACCCCTTTGTGCAAATGATACCCCACAGCGTGATATAATGGATAGAACTCCTATCTATGATCTGGGACAGTAAGGTTGGAATTCCCATTCTGCCATGAGAGAAGAGTTTGGATTTATACCCCACCTTTCTCTCCTGTAAGGAGACTCAAGGTGGCTTGCAAACTCCTTTCCCTTCCTCTCCCCACAACAGACACCTTGTGAGGTAGGTGGGGCTGAGAGAGTTCTGCGAATACTGTAACTAGCTCAAGGTCACCCAGCAGGAATGTAGGAGTGAGGAAACACATCTGGTTCACCAGATAAGCCTCTGCAACTCAGGTGGAGGAGTGGCGAATCAAACCCGGTTTTCCAGATTAGAATCCACCCGCTTTTACCCCTACGCCACGCTGATTCCCAGCATGCTTGCAAGGTAACCTTGGGCCAGTCACATACTCTCAGCATGAGCTCCCCACATGTTTGTGAAGGTAAAATGGAGGGGAGAAGAACAGTACAAGCTGTTTTGGGTCTCCATTGCAGAGGAAGGCAGCATATACACAAAGTAATTAAAATCAGTATTTTGGTGCTAATGGATACTATTGGAAGCAGAATTTCAGCAGGGCACATGTGTTTATTGGATGCAGGCCTGTATGTCTGGCCCCTTCACGACCTTCCAGAAGGTTCACTGGGTGGAGGATGTGTCTCATGATTTCTATGAGTGTGCATCTTACTAGGAATGCATTTCACAAATTCTCCAGCAGTGCATGTGGGGGAGAGGGCATGAGGCTCTCAAATTACATCACCCTCTGTTGTCGGGGCTTGCAACTTGTCACGTAACTCCTGGGGTTACAAATGGCCAACAAAAGGAGCATCTTCAGGTTGGCATTGGTGATGTTCTCTGACTTTCTCTCTTTTTTTGCTGACTCAAGACTCCAACATCCACTTATGAAGAAACATCTCAGAAGGGTGTGTGTGTGTGTGTGTGTGTGTGTGTGTGTGCGTGCGTGCGTGCGTGCGCGTGTGTGTTCATGTCAGGGGATGAATTCCCTCCGTGCAGAGAACTGCAGTACATTGACAGTTATTCCAGCAATTGCTGGTGATGTTGAGACATGCATTCAGGGCTAACAGTGACAAAGTGACTGACGATATCAGGACAAAAGGTCATGGAAATAGCCAGCCGGCTTGCTCCCAATAGATTGTGCCATGTCTACAGGGCAGGTACTAGCCTTTTGGTTGATCTGCAGCCAGGCTCTTAAATGTCAAGAGCTGCTAAGGGGATTCTCTGTGAAACCTTTTCTTAAACACACATGGCTGTTTTCACACAGACAAGCTGCCATTATGGCCATGAGGTTTTCTAATCAGACACAGCAACAGAGAAGCCATTTATGCTGTTAACTAGGGCGATACAGCCAAAAAGATTGGGCTGGATATTTTCAGTACAGAAGTGATTTCAGATTGAGAGACAAAGCTATTTCTGCACAGTACAAATGAAACATCTTGAGGATGCCAAAAGAAGCATTTTGGGGAGGGAGTTCACACAGCTTGTTCCCCAAGATGCCTTCAAGATGCTTTATTTCTGCTCAACCCGTGTGGGGTTTTTTTTTAAAAAGAAAATGCTAAACTAGCTATCTTTTCCCCTCAAAATGGGTTGAAGATGTCTCTTGCTTAGCTGTGCAACAGGAAACATTATGTATCGTCAAAGGCTTTCATGGCTGGAATCACTGGGGTGTTGTGTGGTTTCTGGACTGTATGGCCGTGTTCTAGTTGCATCCCAGGAAACATTATATTTCTCTTGCCCGATTTTAAAGCTCTTACTTTCATTTTCGCCATAGCTCATACCCACCATTTTCTCCTGTTTGTAATTCTCCATGCTGCCTGCCATTTGGTGAAGATTTCCTCTGCTTGCGGCTCATCCGCCCACCATTCCCATGTAAAAAGTACATGAATAAAGTTAGTTTTGACTGCCAATTCAGTACACGTGTTTTTCTTTTTTTGTTTGTTTTGAAGGAGGTGTCTTCAAAACTATGACAGCTCAAAATATGTGCACATTGCAGATTCTCATATTGTGTCATCGTAGTTTCAAAGACACCTCCCTCAAAACAAAACAAAAAAAGGAAGAACGACATGTGCGCCAAGTTGGCAGCCAAAACGAACTTTATTCATGAACTTCTTACATGGAAATGGTGGATCGATGAGCTGCAAGTAGAGGACATCTCTGAGGAAAACCTTCCTTCACCAAATGGTGAGAGGCATGAATCACAAGCAGGAGAAAATGGTAAACATGAGCTGAGGCAAAAGTGGAAGTGAGAGCTAGTGGGGGAAGGAGGCAGCGAAAAGAACCACTTCTCTTGGCAATGCTTTTTTGGTCCGCAGTAGGTAGATTAAAAAAAAAAAGCCAAAATGGTTCTTTCTAAAACTTCTGCAAAACATTTTATTTGTGCTGTGCAGAAATGGCTGAAGATTACAGTGACCAAACCAGAGATCAACAAAATGCTGTGACACAGCAATAAATTCCAGCAGCGGCAGCAGAAAGATTTGACTCAGTGGTAAAAAAAAAAAGGGGGGGTCAATTTGTCTCTCTTGCTGTGAGTTAGAAAGAAAGGAACTACTCCAAACCTCAACAGGGAACTTGTTCCACTGCCTGGGGTGGGTGCAGTGGGAGGATGCAGTGATGGCCCTTCAGAAGAAAGAATCCAAAATAAGCCGTCTCGTGGTATAGTTGCTGAGGGAAAAATAAGAAAACTTGCAACGTAACTCCCACTTGGAAGGAAAGACCATATTTTAAAATATTCAAGGCAAACTAATCCCAGTCTCAGGGTCTGGACTGTGTCCTATAATGCTATTTTTCATTATGGCTTCCTTGGGTTGGAGAAGTACTTTCCTTGGATGCAACTGCTGCTGATCTTGAAAATGGAGAAGGGGGAGGGGATGAAAGGTGAAATTTGTCTTTCAAGGGGCCAATGGCAAATCTGAATGGCTCTTATCACTGCTTCAGTTCATTTTAATTAATAACTTGGTAATAACCAATACAAGCAAAATGATACCATTTAAAAGAAGAGGTGTGAACAGAGGACATTTTGTTCCCTTCGTGCCATCTTTCCTTCTGCTTTAACTGCTATGTAATCTATATCTATAAACGTGAAATACCACTGACTGACTCACTGACTGACTCATCAAAAGAACTCAAAAACCACTGAACCTACAAAGTTGAAATTTGGCACACCGGTTCATTATGTAGTTTACGTGCTCACTAAAAAGGATTTTTCAAAATATTCAGTTTTACTCGAGTTATTACACATTTACTGTTGAACTCTGGCCATCTGCGTTACTGTTGAACTCTGGCCATCTGGACGAACTTTCTAAAGGTGACAGGTAAAAACCTGCTTGCCAAGCTAAAGGATGCAGTACAGGGAGTAAAAATGATTAGTTTCACAGGAGATTTTAATGAAGGGCACTTTGACGTTCTACTTCCATGTGTCGAATCGACAAGTTCTGATAATGCCCACCAAACAACAAACACAATTGAGTCAATGGTGGCCCAACTGGATTCTACCACCGACCTCCTCACCGCATACGAACCTGTTCCTTCTGTTGAAACAGCTAAAGGGAGGAGAGGGATTAAACGCAGAAAGCGATTTACAGATTGGATTAGAAAAAGACAACTACAGGAAGCTGCTGCAAAATATGCGAAAACCAACCTGTCAGTCCACAGGCAGGCTGTGAGGAAATATGCTGCATGTCACCCCAAAGTTCACAAACAGGCTATAAAGAAGTATGCTGAATGTCATCCCAAAATTCATGGACAGGCTGTGATGAAGTATGTGTAGCGAAGCACGGGTGCCTGCTAGTACATTATAAGAAGAAGAGGAGGTTTCTATACACCACTTTTCTCTATCTTTAAGGAGTCTCAAAGCAACTTACAAATGTCTTCCCTTCCCTCCCCACCACAAGCACCTTGTGAGGTGGGTGGGGCTGAGAGAGTTCTAAAAGAACTGTGATTAGCCCAAAGTCTTCCAGCAGGTTTACAAACTTGGCTGACCAGATTAGAGCCCACCAGTCCTGTGGAGGAGTGGGAATCAAACCCAGTTTTCCAAACTGGAGTCTACTACTCTTAACCACTACACCATGCTGGCTGTATTCATTTTCAAAACAATGGCAGATTCCACATGGTCAAAAACAGCGGTGTGAAAATGGTGTAAACCCTTTTACACCTTTTAAAACCATTTTACACCATTTTCACACCACTGTTTTTGGCTCATGCAGAATCCGCCTATGGGTTTTCTGGGTTCAGAACCTAATACTAATAAAATATATATGAACAATGGTCTTCTTGTAAATAAGAACCTGTGATATATCATTTTTTCTCTTCTTGCTAATGGAATACACTTGTATATAGGCAGGCACCGAATGGACATTTGGCTCAGCAGCTCTTAATAAGTTGCTCGGGCACAGTTTATCCCTCAACCATAGATAAGGCTGCCAAACCTCAAGTGGGGCAGGGAATTCCCATCCCCAATTTATCTTTCCCCGTGAAGCAAAACAAAGTCACACTTTCACAGATTTTGGAACTCGCGCGGAGAGTCAAACCTGAGAGCGCAGCGAGTTCTGAAGAGCAGGAACCCTGTCCATAACAGAGAATCTGATATGAAGGGAATATACACTTACTGCATAATAAGAGCAGAAATGGCCATTGTCAAATATCTTTATTCCTTTTCAGTATCAAGTCAGAAAAACCCAGATCAGAAGGGTGGGAGCAGAACCCATCTATACATAGTAATGATTGACTAATGACTGTAATGTCAAGATCAGCTGGCATGAACATCACTAAAAGGCAGGCCTGGAAGCTCCTAGGCCAGTGATGGCGAACCTTTTTGAGACTGAGTGCCCAAATTGCAACCCAAAACCCACTTATTTATTGCAAAGTGCCAACAAGGCAATTTAACCTGAATACTGAGGTTTTAGTTTAGAAAAAACGGTTGGCTCCGAGGTGCGCGTTACTCAGGAGTAAGCTTGGTGAAGCAACCATGCAACACTTTGAATGGGTGAATCACGACCCTAGGAGGGTTTACTCAGAAGCAAGCCCCATTGCCAGCAACTGAGCTTACTCTCAGTTAAAGGATCGTGCCCAGGCCAGCCTAGATGTGTGGGGGGGGGGGGAGAGTGATTTTCCACCACCACCCATATAACGAACTCTGTGCATGCATGCCCACAGAAAGAGCTCTGAGAGCCACCTCTGGTACTCGTGCCATAGGTTCGCCACCACTGTCCTAGGCCATCACAAGAGTGAGCGCACTGCACTTCCCATGGAGAAGCCATTATGCTCCTTCCTGTGGTCCATGAAGCACTTCCTGTAGAATCTCCAAAATCTAGATGTCTTACCCAAGTGTAATTCAAGGTGCAACAATGTTTATCATCATTGGGTCCAGTGGTAATTTTCCACAGACAAAAGCCATTCCCTTCAAAGGAATGGAATTTTTTTTGCCTCCCTCCTCCTGCAGCAGCCTAGAACTCCCCAGAATGGTGCTTATGGAGGAATGGGGCTGGCCCAAGTTTTTTTGGCGCCTTAGGCAAACAATGACCTTGGCACGCACACTCTCTCTCTCTCTCTCTCTCTCTCTCTCTCTCTCAACACAGACACACAGACACACACACACTCAACAGAGTCTAAGATGAATGCTTTACTTACTGGGCATTCAAAACAAACATTGGAAAAATACAAACAGATAAGCTCTGGAAAACGCCTCTGTCTTCCACCAGGTCAGCTATAGAAAATCAGAGTCAACAGATACCGAATTGCAGAAACCAGCTAACAAAGTTCCCTTCAAGCCAGTAGAGGAGGCTCTTCTTGCACCTCAAAATCTGGTGCCATCGCTAATTGCCTAGATTTGACTAGTGGTCAGTCCAGCCCTGCTGGGAGCCTGCAGTGAGATGGGGAACTGGCAAAAATCATGCCACCTTGATCAGTGGGAAATGAACCAATGTTAGCTCTAACCTATTATCTACCAGCCAATCATGATGTTTATAAACTTACTTCTACTAGATGAATATCCCTGGTTAGATATAAGGTGAGTAGTGAAGGTCCTGGAAATGTGGAAGCTGTTACTTAACCACTCATGGTGAACCCTGAGCAAGACATACTTTCTGGCAGCACTGCTCACATTTTTCAGGGTTGCTGATCCATCCATTCACTTATCACTGTTTACTTTTCCATGAAAAAAAACAACACTAGAGAGCCCAAACTGGTCTTTCAAGATTCGCTTCCTTCCTGGGCTGTTTGGGTGGTACATACACACAATTTTCAGACAGCTCTGCTTTCCTGAATTCCCACAATTTGTTCATCAGGAAGGCAAATAACAGCGATGATCCCGTGTTCTGGAACACAAGCCTGCTTCCACATGGGTCGCCCCTGCTGTGGAATTAGAAGTGGGCACGGTAAGAGGCTCAAAGGGGGAAATTATGGCAGCCACAATTGTACAAGCATGGTATTCTGTGGGATTATTCCCCAAAAGCAGGACACATCCAGTGGGCCGTGCAGGGCAAAATCCTAGACAGAAATCACACATTCGCATGTGTTCTTTGCACTGCCTCATCAATGGGACAGGGGAAGAAACATAAAGGTTTGAAAAGCAGGTTTCAAATGATAGCGCATGAAAGAACTTATAAAGATCTATAGTCTGCCCTCCAAAACCAAATCCTGAATTCCAACCCATATTCTGTAGATTATTATGTAGATCAGTGGTTCTTCCTCCAAGGCTTACAGAGTGCCACATTTGCCATTATCATCAACTAACAGAGCAGGGACGTAGGTATAGATTTTTTATGGGGGGGGTTAGGGGTGGGGCCATACCCCCACCCGCCCCTAGGGTGTGGCCACGCCTCCCCAAGCCCCGCCCCCGGCCTAGCACTTATAAAAGCAGCCCTCCAAGGCCAGGGATGGAAGACTCCCCCGCCCTGCCCTCCCCTACCCCCCACCAGGTGGGCTCCCAGCTGGCAGCTGACAGTTCCTTCTGCCCTCCCCTCTGGGAAGAGGCGTAGAGGGAAAATGGAGCCCGGTGCAAAATCTGAGCCCCCCCTGCCCCCCGGGCAGCCGCTGTGATGCTAGAATCCACCCCCAAACAGCATCACTTTCAATTGTGTTTAAACTAGAGAGCCCAAATTCTCCTTTTAAATCCACCTTAAAGGGAGAATCTGGGGTCCCCAGTTAAATAACATTGAAAGTGATGCTGTTTTGTGGCGGATTATCCCCCACCGTGAAACAGCATCACTTTCAATGTGGCGTAGTGGTTAAGAGCAGGTGCTTTCTAATCTGGAGGAACTAGGTTTGATTCCCTGCTCTGCCAATTGAGCTGTGGAGGCTTATCTGGGGAATTCAGATTAGCCTGTACACTCCCACACATGCCAGTTGGGTGACCTTGAGCTAGTCACAGCTTTTAGGAGCTCTCTCAGCCCCACCCACCTCACAGGGTGTTTGTTGTGAGGGGGGAAGGGCAAGGAGATTGTAAGCCCCTTTGAGTCTCCTACAGGAGAGAAAGGGAGGATATAAATCCAAACTCTTCTTCTTCTTCTAAACTGAGGACCTCAGATTCTCCCTTTAAATCCATGCCGAAGGGGGTGGATTTAAAAGGAAATTTGGGGGGTGCCTGCTGTCAGGGGTGCAATTGTTAAGCTACCAGCACCAAACTTTTAGGGTACCCTTAGGAGACTCTCTTAATGATACCACCCAGTTTTGGTGAAGTTTGGTTCAGGGTGTCCAAAGTTATGGACCCTCAAAGGTGTAGCCCCATCTCCTATTACCTCCCATTGGAAACAATGGGGGATGGGGCACCCCCTTTGGAAGTCTATAGCTTTGGACCCCCTGGACCAAACTTCACAAAACCTGGGTGATATCAGTAAGAGACTCTCCTGATGTTACCTCCCAGGTTTGGTGAAATTTAGTTCAGGGTGTCCAAAGTTATGGACCCTCAAATGTGTAGCCCCCATCTTCTATTAGCTCCCATTGGAAACAATGGAGGATGGGGCACTCCATTTGGGAGTCCATAACTTTGGACCCCCTGAACCAAACCTCACCAAACCTGGATAGTATCATCAGGAGAGTCCACCAAACAATCCCTGAAAGTTTGGTGCTGCTAGTGGTGGCAAACCTTTGGCACTCCAGTTGTTATGGACTACAATTCCCATCAGCCCCTGTCAGCATGGCCAATTGGCCATGCTGGCAGGGGCTGATGGGAATTGTAGTCCGTAACATCTGGAGTGCCAAAGGTTCGCCACCACGGTGCTAGCCCAAACAATGCGCCCCCTGCAGGCCAAAAACCAAAAAACACTAAAAATGTTTTAAAAACCCACAAACGGGTGGGCGGAGCTTCGGACATGAATGGGGGGGTTCAAACCCGAGAACCCCCCCTTACCTACATGCTTGTAACAGAGCCATATTTACTTTCACTTTTGGCAATAGAACTGCACCATGGGAACAACCACAACTTACCATTTTCTCTGGCAGCAGCAATTTCCAGGTGGAAACCACCTGCCATCCAGAAGTCTCCTCTGGCAATGGCCTTGCCCATTTTCCTGTAACATGGGGCAGGTGCCACAGTGGGGAACAATGCTCAGAAGTGCCTTAAGACAGCCAGTATGTTACGGTAGTTAAGAGCAGATAGACTTAATCTAGGTTTATTTCTCCACTGCTACACATGAAGCCTGCTGGGTGATCTTGGCCCAGTCACAGTTCTCTCAGAACTCTGTCAGCACTGCTTCCCCACCTCACGAGATGTCTGTTATGGGCACAGTAAGGAATTTGCACGGCTCTTTGAGACTCCTTACAGTTGAAAAAAGCAGGGAATAAATCCAAATTCTTCTTCTCTTCTTCTTAAGTGATATTTCAAAGAGCAGAATTTGGATTGGCAGGATGCAGAATTCAAATTATTTTTCTAATTCATAGTATGCACGGTCATAATAATTCAAGAGCCACACTGCAGCCCTTAAAAGTTCAGACCTGATGAACAGGATGGACTTGGACCAGTTCAGCAAACTGATTCTCATAATGGCCAGTTAGCTGCCCCTGGAAGAACCACAAGCAGGGAATCAAGACCCAACCAACCCCTGTTATTACGCCTGGGCAGTAGTATTCAGAGGTACCCTCCCTCTGGAGTCCTGTTTCTAATATTGAATTTGTTTAGGAACAATTTTTGCAAAACCTTTCCTCCTCTCACCAACTTGAAATGTGTTCCCAGTTTGCCGGGGGGGTGGGGGGGTGGGCAGACTCTTTACTCATAGGATAATTCTAGAGTGTCCTTGGGAAGACTATACTGGCATGTATGGGGAGTCCCAGTCAATCAAACACCTTGGCAGGCAGCCTTTGGCTGCAGTAGTTGGGAGTTCCTATAGAGTTGCCAGCTCCGAGTTTGAAAATTCCTGGAGATTTCATTTCATTTGTTTGATTTATACTCTGCCCTCATAAAAAACCACTAATTAAATATCAAGATTTGGGGGTGAAACTTGAGGCAGGAAGGGTTTATGGAGGGGGAGGACTTCAAAAAGTACAATGGAGCCCAACTTCGGAAGCAGCCTTTTCTCTGGGGGTGTTGATACCTGTAGACTGGATGCCAACTGTAATTCTGGGAGCTCTCCAGGCCCCAAGAGTGGTATGACACACTTTCAACCAGCATTGCATGGTGGTTAGAATATATGGATTACTACAAGGAGACCCAGATCCATACTTGTTGTGCTAATATGGCTCTTCGAGCCAGGGATTCTTGCTCAGGCTTAAGGCCAGACTACATGTTCTCTTTTCTCTGGGTCCCTCAAAGTTCCTGGAAGATCAGACACACATCTGGAGTTCCATACTAGGAATTCAATTCCCCCAGGCGTGCGGGGGCGCAATGTGGATCAAGGTCATGATGCTTGAGGAGAAGGGGCTTCAGTCTGTTTTTCTGATCTGAAAGAGTCCACAGGGACTGCTATCTGTCCTGTAGGGGATATCCCATCATTGATGCGAATAGTGCCTCCTGAGGCCATTTCATGTCAGGAAAATGGTATGAGAGAGAAGGCTGAAGCCCCCTTTCTTGTTTGGTCTGCACCAGGTTCCCAATTTGGATCAGGCCCACATGAACCTGGGAACTGAGTTTCCATCACAAACTTGCAGTACCCATCTGATCGCACGGGGAAAACAGTGAGTAGTGGTGGTGGTGGTTAGTTCAATTTAATAATCCGCCCACCCCTAAGGGCTCTGGGCAGTGTACAAACCAGTGCATAACTACAATACATACATAAATAAAACAAAATATACTCACAATATTAAAACATTAAAAAACACAGCAGGCCCTAAACTACTCCACAAGGTTGTTGTATGGTTACTATGAGAATAGGGAAGGATTGTGAGTGCTATCCAGTGCTCTGGAAGAAAGGCAAGATAAAACGAGGTTGATATTCCCTACAGTAAAATCTGGAGTTTCTTGTTGACTATCCTTATCAGATGTTATTCATTTACAACTGAGCTGCCACAGTGAAGGTTTGGAATTTCAGTTCTGTTCAGGTTGCCAATTGTCATGGACCTTGGTATGCTTCTGATGGAAAGCCCCTGACAGAGAGTCCAAAAATACCTCCAAGTCTAAGCAAACTCAGGGCACCATGGGCATACAGGAGTGTGTTGAGAGGCCTCGGGCAGTTATGCACATAGATACAAGTATTTTGTTTGGGAGGGGTGGTTTTTCTGGTTCAATGGGTGATCCATATCTAGGATCTATATCTTCTGCTTTTCAATTCAGCGAGAGCATAGTTCCTGATTTCCCACATTTGGCATGTAATATATGAACAGGACAGGGTAATTCAGTGGACATCTGTTTAGGTGCGCAAAAAATCTCAGACTTAATCACCAGCTTTTCCAGTTCATGTAATAATTCCAGTGAGTTAACTGTTTTAGTCTGTTGCAGCAAAATAAAACAGGAGTGGTACCTCGAAGACTAGCTTTGAAGACTATTCAGCATAAGGAGGTGATGTTGCAGGCCTTTGCTTGAGACCTTGGCGAGCCACCTCCAGCAGACAATATTTACCTTGTTAGATTAATGCTCTGGCTCAGAATAAGACTCAACACATGAGGTTGTTTTATACCGATTTAGAGCACTGACCACCTGCTGCCTCCTCATCTACCCTGACTGGCTAAAATAAACAGAAGTTTGAAAAATTAACCAAGGTTTATTTCAGCATAAGCCTTTTTGGGGGACTTAAGATTACTTCTTGAGTTGCTATGCAAACATTTGGGTCAGAGGTATGACCCATAAAGGGGGGGTGGGGAGAGAGAGACAGGGACAAAGGACTGTGAAATCCAGGATGCACAAAGTGAAATGTAGTTATATAAAATTCACATCTAACCAAGAAGATACAGAGGCCATTCACAAAAACATCAGTAATTGATTGGGAATCAAGAACCAACTGCTCCTAAATATCAACTCCCTCCCCCGATACACAAAGAGTTGCCAACTCCAGCTTGAGAAATTCCAGGAGATTTGGGGATGGTACCTGGGGAGGGAGGAGTTTCAGGAAAGGGAGGGAGCTAAGCATTGATGTCAGCCCTCCAATGTGGCCATTTTCTCCTGGCAAACTGATATCTGCAGCCTGGACATTAGCTGTAATATTGGGAGAACTCCAGGCTCCACCTGCAGGTTGGTAAAGATTGGCCAGTCACCATGAAGCTGGGTAAGTTTTATAGTGTCTGTCTTTTCTGTCATCTGGTGTGACAGGGCCTTCCTTGCAGAAAGGCAGAATGACATATATACTCAGCAACTTTAAAATATACCTCTACACACATCCCTCAGGTGAGAATATAATTTAACACTAATTGACAGCAATCCCAACAATCAAATCCAGCCAAGTGCTGAAACATAACAGAGCAGACTGAGGGCGGAGTTCAAGGTGGTGAACTGTGGAGGGAATTGCTGAGGGCATCTTCTAATACAGGGGTCGGCAACCTCTCTCTCTCTCTCTCTCTCTCTCTCTCTCTCTCTCACACACACACACACACACACACACACACACACACACACACACACACACACACACACACACACACACACACACACACACACACACACACACCCCGGAGCCATTTCGACGGAAAAGAAAACACTTGGAGCCGCAAATACTTTTTGACATCTAAAATGAAGATAACACTGTATATATTATTATGCAGGGAGAAGTTCTCTTCTTGGGGCCCATTTTTACCCATCAAAACAAAAAGGGGGCGGGGGTAAAAAGCTTGTTGATTTGTATATGATTCAAATTACCAGCAATAGAACCCCCATTTCACACATTTCTCTTTTCTTGTGTTGAAAGACACTGATTATGCCCCCCCCAAAAAAGAACCCCCTCAAATTCCACTTGGATGGTGGATCAAAATTGGTGCCTTTAATGGGGTTGTCAACTTCCAGGGGGGGCTGAACTTCTCCCCTCCCCCTAAGAAAATGTCTGCCATGGAGGGTGGACTCAACAGTCATATTCCTCACTGAGCATGGCCCCTGCCCTGGTCCCAAAAGCCACAGCTTCTGAGAATCTACCCCCGAATGTCCTGGGAGTTCACAACCCGCATCAACCATGGCTGAGGATGATCCCAGCCTTCCTACCATCCACGATCTACAAGCTTACCCTCCACTGGCTTACTCTGAAGTAAACCTTTCAAGATCCACATGCAGGGCTTTCCCCATGCGCTCCTGCCCTCCTGGGCAATGCAGAAGCAAACAATTCCCAGCCACTCCTGCCTCTCCATCAAACAGCCCCAACGAGTGCAACCTTGCAGGGCTGCAGGTAATAACTCCTTTAAAAACTGACATCGTATTTCTTACCTGGACTCAGCCAGGCTGCCATCTGCCAGGAAAGCCCCTGGAGCTCAGCAGGGCTGCTGGGGGTCTGCAACCCAAGGTGGCGCTGCTGGGGTCCCCCATGTGGTCCCACCCCCAAGAAGGACCCGGGGGAGGAGGAAATGAGGCTGCCCAAAGCAGGGTCCACCCTGACCCCCCATTCAAGGGGAGCGGACTGTAGTTAGGATTGTGCTGAAAATCTGCGCTCCAGCAACTCCCTCCCATTTCCCACCCTTTGTCACTCGCCTGTTCAAGAGGAACCACCAGCGGTGCTCCGCCCCCACCCCGCGCCGTCATCACCAGCATCAGCCAACCAGGCAGCTGGGACAGGGAAGCCAGAAGTGGCTTGGGATAGCTGTCTCGGGCTGTGCCTCTCTAGGAATGGGTACTCTTTCCCATTAACTCAGGGCGACTCTCCGAAGGAGGCTGAGAGGACCCAAGCCACACAGAGCCACAGTACAAGGGTGAAAGAGCCACATGCGGCTCTGGAGCTGTGGGTTGCAGACCCCTGTTCTAGTAACTGCCATCGCAGCCTTGCTATGCGGCTGCTCCTCAGAGGCAAAGAGGCTGTATTTGCTACCACTGTCCTCTCCAAGATGGAAAACTTCTGGAGGCTTGGGGATGGAGCCTGGGGAAGACAGGGACCTCAGTCGGGCACGATGCCATAGAGTCCACCTTCCAAAACATCCATTTTCTCCAGGGAACTGATCTTCAGTCAGAGATGGCTAGGGAGATGAATTCAGGGGATCCCCGGGTCTCACTTGAGGCTGGCATCCCTGCCTGAGCCCCAGCAGCTCTCCCATCTCAGGGTACGCTGACGCTGGTCTGCTTGTGACCCTAGTGTGAACACTGATTGCATCAACTACCTGACCACCAACGTGGACTCCGCCAAGCCCAAGACAGACATGCAGAATATCAGAGGAGGAGGTGGAGGCCTACATGCCTGTGCCTTGAATGCCAACTCACCAATTTTGCTGGTAATCTGGGCAAGGATATCCCAGTTCTTGAGCAGTTTCAAACCCTCTTTATCCAAAGGCAACAGCAGGACAAGAGACTCCCTGTTGGTTACTAGAAAGCAACCATCCTCTATCGTTTCGTTTTTAACTTTCTCAAAACCTCTCTGGTCTCTAGCTGCCATATCCTTTGCTCCACAACAGAACAGCCAAGATCCCAGGAAGCATTGCAACTGATGGGCTACCCTGGGGCTCTAACTCTGAATGGTCTTCTTTTGTTTCTAGGCCCAAGGCCCAGCCAACAGCACATTAACATAGCCTCCCCTTTGTTTCTGTACCAGAGAGATAGTAGTCAGCATTCAGCAAAGCGTATAATGTGCACAAGGGGAAACTGGGGCAGAAGACAATGCCCTAATTGATATTTTGTCTGTTGGTGGAAGGGAAGCGCTGGGGGTAGGAACCTGCCTTTAATTTGTACATTGATATTTGATTTCTAAATGACATCCATGGATGAAACTGGTTCTTTTTTAATTATGAAAAAGGATAACACTGAACCCCAAAATGTTAAGAGTCTCATACTAATCTCATCTTAGTGTGCTAACATGAAGCAGATTTAATAATACCATCTCCAGAGCGACCAGTGTAATTTTGCTTGCGGCTGGCAGCAGAAAGAGGAAAAATCGTCATTATGCAGAAAGGATGATTGTGTGTGAAATAGTTTACAGGGATCTACAAGCTCAGACCTTTCTTGGAACATCTATTTTCTTACTATTGGCAATCCAGTGGGAAGTTCTCCTCCACCAGGTCCACTGAAAACAAATGAGAGCCGTGCCAAAACAAAGTTGTGCGCGTCCTCGGAACAATGCTGCCAGGCAGGTTTCCAGGCTGCCCGTTTTGCAGATGAGAATTGAGGTTAAGGGCAACTTTGCGGTTCAAATGAGACTAGAATTCAGATCTCCAGCATTGTATCAAATATTGCTGCACCAATTCCATAGTTCTCTATATGTGCGCTTAATACAAAAGCTAGTAATTTAAAAAGTGTCTAGATACATTAGGCAAATACATATCAATAACATTGATGACAATAATTTCTTTTAAATGGAAAACAGGTAGATTCGTGACTATGAGATAAAGTTTGAGAGAATGGCAATAGCAGCTTGAGTAGGACACTCAGTGCATCTTTTGTATGTCTCCCATCTTCACAAGACAGTTCATCTCTTGGATCACTTTAGTGACGAAGATATCTTCATTCTTCACTTTTTCCAGCTTTATCTTATTTTTACCCCCACCCCTTTAGGTGGTGGACCAAATGGAAGCGCTCCTACACATAGACATGAAAATGTACTGTATATTTAGTAAGGCCACTACTGGTTTTCAGTTCTCACTTCATCTATTATTTTTATGACAAAATAAGAAGTCGTCATCTTCGGTGATTTTCCCCTCCTGAAGATCTTAGGAGTGACAACTCTAGATCACAGCCAGAATTATTTTACTCAAATGTACATGAATGTCATTGGCCATTCTCTAGCATCGTCACCCAGGTGAACGGATAGAACCCTCCTGGAATTTGGTCTGATTTCTGTCTTACTCTCATGAATACTTCAACACTATCTTCAGTCTTTAGTACTTCAACATTTTACAAAGCATTCTGCAATGATCTATTTGAATCAGGTTCTAAGTGGATCCCACAATGACCATTTCCTCTAAATCCACTGCAGGAAAGTGAGAGAGGACATGGAAAATCTCATATTGATAAAGTCACACCTTTCAAAGAAAAGCAAAGTTACTGGTCGAAGGAGACAGTATACTCCAGTCATCTGAGCGCATCATGTTTCTTCTTGTTTTCATGTTCTTATTTCCTCTAATGAGCTTCTGAAGTGCTGCCCTCCCAAAGAATTGCCACAGAATTGGCCCCTGACTCCAGCCAAGAATAGCTTCCTCCCCTCAAGGTTGTAGCAGAGTCCACAAGATTGACCTGTCTCAAAGCAGTCATCACATTCTAGGGGTGTATTTGACTCTGGTGGAAGAAGGTGGGCCTCCATTGCTGTAAAACATAGAATGCTGTTGCTGTAAAACATAGAATGCACCAATGCTGGCACTTTTTATGCAGCTGCCAGGATCCGATACACCACCGTTGTTCCAGAATGACTACAGGAGGTCCTCAGTGACGAGTCACAGAAGAGTGTCTGGCTTCTGGAATGCTTTTTTGGCACCAAATAAGGTTTTGTGCCTGTATTGCAAGGCCTAGAGGCAAATATGGATTTAACATTGTCTGTTTCCCTCCACCTCTATTCATGCATCTGGTGGGGTTACGACACTTCCCTGTGGAAAGAGCAGAAAAGGCAATTGGAAAAATGTGGTGTGAAGCTTTCTGTTGTGCTGATACTCCACTGATGCTGAGCAATGACAGTAAAAAGAGAGAACGGGGAAGAGAATGGCATCACGGTAATGGCACAACATCACTTCCATTGTAAGTCTGGAAGTGACATGAATCCTAGAACATCATACTGATGCCATGCCAGAAGTGACATCACAGCATTGCCATGACACTGAACATCAGTTCTGGGGAGGTGCCAGTATTTGGCTGGGAACCCTGTTCTCCACTCCACCCTTTCCTTGTGCGTGAACCTACAAACCTGCCTTATATAGACTGTGGGTCTGTGGCGTACCTAGGCAAACTGGAGCCCTGAGCAAAACCTGAGTTTGATGCCCCCCCCCCCCCAATGGGCAGCCACCTTCCCCCACCATGACTAAACAATGATTTTTTTCCACCAGGTCGTTTCAAAGTCACCATCACATTATAGAACATGCCCCAACTCACAAATCTGGACACAGCAATGGGCCATGCCACACAGCAGAAATATTTTTTTTAAAAAAAATTTCAAAATGCTTTCAAGACATTTTATTACTGCTATGAAAACATTTTATGGTGTTGTATCCAGTCCCCCCAATTGGGGGAAACAGAATCACTTCCAATGTTATTTAAATTGGGGACCCCAGATTCTCCCTTTAAGGTGGATTGAAAAGGAGAATCTGAGCTCCCTAGTTTAAACAAGTGATGCTGGAATCCACCCCCAAACAGCATCATTTTCAATGGTGTTTAAACTAGGGAGCCTAGATTCTCCCCCACCCTGAAACAGCATCACTTTCAATGTTTAAACTGGGGACCTCAGATTCTCCCTTTAAATCCATGCCAAAGGGGGGTGGATTTAATAATAATAATAATAATAATAATAATAATAATAATAATAATAATAATAATAATAATAATAATAATAATAATAATAATAATAATAATAATAATAATAATAATAATAATAATAATAATAATAATAATAATAATAACCTTTATTAGGCATTGAGAAAATAAAAGAAAGGAAGAAAACAAACATTGGCAGAAAAAGGGTGGATTTAAAAGGAGAATCTGGGGAAATTTAGGGGGTGCCTGCTGTCAGGGGTGCAATTATTAAGATAGCAGCACCAAAATTTCAGAGTATCTTCGTGAGCCCCTATTGATGATACCACCCAGGTTTGGTGAAGTTTGGCTTAGGGGGTCCAAAGTTATGGGCCCTCAAAGGTGTAGCCCCCATCTCCCATTAGCTCCCATTAGAAACAAAGGAGGATGGGGCACCCTTTGGGAGTCCATAACTTTGGACTCCCTAAACCAAACCTTGCCAAACCTGGTGATATAATCAGGAGAGTCTCCTGAAAAATCCCTGAAATTTTGGTGCTGCTAGCCTAAAAACTGCGCCCCCTGCATGACAAAAATGGAAAAAACACTGAAAATACAAAAAAATCCCACAAATGAACCTGCATTTTTGGCGTCCACCACAAGGGGGCGCCCTGGGCAAGTGCCCACTTTGCCCAATGGGAGCAATGCCTCCGCTATGGGTCCCATCTGGTCCAGAATGATTTACTCTGAATGTTTGTGCCTATTTCCAGGGACTCCAGCACAGGGTGTCTCTCAGCTCTGCTCCCTGAGATCCTTCTAGCTGGAGAGGCCAATCAGAGATTGAGCCTCAGCCCTTTGGCATACAAATAGGTGCTCCACCACTGAGCCACCTCCTTGCACCTTTGCCCCATCCATGTGCTATTAATGGGTTTGGCACTGTAGAACAGATAGAGTGAAAGAAAGACCAGCAAGCTGGTTCATAAACAGTATTCTGGAAACCTCTAGAAAGTTGAACAGAAAGATCACTACTGATTGTCTTTGCACTATGTAGCCATTTGGCATGTTGTAACTTGCAGTTCACATAGAGCAATGCTCAGCTGAGCATTCCTGCTTAAACTAATGTATGCCCTAGAACGGTGGTTCTCAACCTTTTGTATCTTACTGTATATACTCGTGCATAAGCCGACCCGTGCATAAGCCGAGGCACCTAATTTTACTACCAAAACCTGGGAAAACTTATTGACTCGCGTATAAGCCGAGGGTGGGAAGCTGGGAGGCAGAGGGAGCTCCTTACTCCCCCTGATGTCACTGCCCCAATAAGGAGCTCCCTCTGCCTACCAGCTGGCTGGGCTTCCTCAAACCAAGCCGGGAGGCAGAGGGAGCTCCTTATTTGGGCAGTAACATCAGGGTTCTCCCTTCACCCTCCGAGGAGGGCAGCAACAAGCGGCTTGTGCAGCCGCAGGGAGGTCCTCCCGGGACACACCTCCAGCCTCGGCAGAGGCATGGAGAGCCGGCTGGTAAGTGGTGACTCGTGTATAAGCCGAGGGGGCATTTTTCAGTCTTAAAACAGGGCTGAAAAACTCAGCTTATACACAAGTATATACGGTAAGTCCCACAAACCAAAGAATCTAGACCCCACTATAGAAACAAAACACCCACTTCTTCCAAGAAAGACATTTATATATTTACAGGTGTTCTGTTATCACTAGCATGCCAAAAGGTCACAGAATGATAATTTGTGGAAGGTAGGGTTAGGTGGAGATAGCACGTCACTCTTGCAGGTGGACTTGGAGATTGAGGGAGAATGAATGCCTAAGGGTCATTTTGAAAATCCTGCATCCCACATAGACTACTTTTGTGTCGCATACCACTGCTATAGAACCACAGCAAACTGTGACTATTCCTCTGGAGGAGATTGAATGTACCTTGAAAAGTTAAAGCCGCCTTGTTGAATGCATCTACCATTACTCTATGCCTGCTGGAAATGGAGCAGTGCCTCATCACGCTGATTCCTCCTCCCTTCCCAAATATATGAAGAAAGGGAATAAAGGCACAGCAGCACTCAGCCTGTGCTTCTACTGCTGACAGGTATAGTTTCCTAGAACACACAATTTGTTGCCCACAGGAAGCATTTGTTGCCCACAGGAAGCATTAATGGTGCTCTCTTGCAGTTGCATACTACATTGGGGCCCATTATTTTAAGAAAAAAAATAACTCCAAAATTTGGGAGACACTAGCCTAGACTGACTCAGGGTGCTCATTTTTTATCCCCTCCCATATCTGAAAAATCCTGATCTAATTCACCTGGCATTTGCCAGCTTCCAAATGACTGCATTTTTTTTAACTTCCTGCAACACATGAGTAGCTGTGCAGGCATACAGAAATGAACCCCCACAGCCATGCTGAGTGTCCCACAATCTGACCAGCTGCACCTGCATAGCTGCGCATGTGCAACACACAAAATAAAAGAGAGAGACCTCCCTGCAACAGCTGGGCAATAATGAACATGTGGCTGTAGGTCTATATGGAAGTCATACGCACTGCCACAGGGAGAAAATGTGCTCGGGGGACTTTGCACACTGCCAGGCTCTCAGAGAATCTGCCCACAACCTGCTGGGTGACCTGCACAGAATGCCGGGCGGGCGGATTCTCCCTGACAGTGGACGGCACAGGACCTAAAGCAAATGGGTGGAAGGGAGGGGAATAAAGCGTCCCTTGCCGTGTGTGCGCGGGAGCACCTCCAACCCGGGATTGTGCAAAGGGTCGCTGGTTTAGCGATTTTTGACAATCCCAGTTTGAGGGAAATAAAGTGGGCCAAATTCGTTTGGGGAACTGGACCTGTGCAAAGTGTCCCCTCCCCAAAACAGGGTTATATAATGTCCTGATATTATATTTGGCCTATGCAGAATCTACCTGTGGTTTTATCATAGAATTTCCAGCAATACTTAGAGCTACCCTATGTCACTTCCAGCTTTTTCCACAGGGGTGACAAAGTACCACACACAGTTCTGCAGGACTTTTAAAAATCTCCCCCCTGCTGCTGCAACCGCAGGTACCAGGCAACAGGAGTGGGCCCCCTCGGATGTTTGAATTGTGAACACTCCCATCTTATTATGAACACTCAGTGTATGTGCCTCAACATGCTCGGGCCAAGTTAGACAAGCTTTTGATTACTCCGCCCCTGTCCCTCCCTCCAAGCAGCTGCCTGGAGCTGCTGACTTGCTTGGAAAAATGGGGGTGAAGTAATTTCTCTCACGTAAATCATGGCTTTTCCTTCACTAGTATTACCCCTCTGCTGTCATAGTTTAAAAATGGCACTGCATCTAGCTAGCCTTTATTTACATGTATATTTATACTTCTCTTTTATCTCCAATGTGGACCTAATAAAGCCCAATGTATCACACTGTTCCCTCCTCCATTTTATTGTCTTCACAATCCCCGTGAGGTAAGTTAGGTTGAGAATACCCGTTTCAAGATCACCCACTTTCATGGCAGAGTGGTAATTCAAAGCTAAGCCTCCCTTCCCTATGGAAGGTCCTAGTACAAGGCTAATTTCTATGTGATGCCCTCATTTGGAGCTGTGCAGCTGCTTCTCTTATATGTTTCCCTCACTTTGTCAGTTGGGTGTTGTGGGGAATCGAGCCGTGTGGATTGTATAACTAGTTTTTATTTCCACGCCAGCGTACAGACACAACCTGACGCATGAACTCAGTAGTGGAGGATGGTTCCAGGTTCAGTTGCTGCTACATCCAATCAAAAGGATCTCAGAGCCCGGAATGACTCGCTCTATGTTGGAGACTCACCACAAGCCCCAAAAGGACTGAACTAGATGGAGCAGCTGTCTAGCATGTCCCTCTTGCCCTTCTTCCTAGGAACTCATGGTGGCACGCCTGGTTCCCACCTGCTCTTTTTTATCCTCACACATTACTGAGAACTAAGTTTGGCTGAGGGACAGGGACTGCACCAGTATCACCCCAGTGAGTTTCAAACTGGTATCTGAATCCAGGGCACCCCAGCCAAACTCTACCCACCCAAAGTAAACATAAGAACGTTCCCAAGCACCCTATCAGTGTACAGGGTGGGGAGAGGCTTCTGTTGTTCACAGATCACTGCGCTGAGCCCTACCCAGCACAGATAACAATCCCCCTGATCCCCCCTACGCTTCCTCAATAACAGCTTAATTCTGAAATGAAAGACAGGCGATGAATGAAGAGCTCCAGTTTGCAAAAGCTCCCCTTAACTCATTCAGCTCCCTTTAACCTTTGGATCACATACTGAATATCAATCAAATGAGAAGTCAGAATCAGTTCAGAGATTGTTTTGCAAAAAGCAAAGGGAGTATAATATGCACGCTTCTTCAGTCATAAACTGGTTTGAACAGTCATTCCCCCTTTCCCACAGAACTGGAGTTCAAGGGAAGAAGAAGAAGAAGAAGAAGAAGAAGAAGAAGAAGAAGAAGAAGAAGAAGAAGAAGAAGAAGAAGAAGAAGAAGAAGAAGAAGAAGAAGAAGAAGAAGAAGAAAGAAGAAGAAAGAAGAAGAAGAGAAGAAGAAGAAGAAGAAGAAGAAGAAGAAGAAGAAGAAGAAGAAGAAGAAGAAGAAGAAGAAGAAGAAGAAGAAGAAGAAGAAGAAGAAGAAGAAGAAGAAGAAGAAGAAGAAGAAGAAGAAGAAGAAGAAGAGGAGGAGGAGGAGGAGGAGGAGGAGGGATGGAGAAGGAGGGAGGGAGGGAGGAGGGAGGAGTTTGGATTTATATCCCCCCTTCCTCTCCTGTAGGAGACTCAAAGGGGCTTACAATCTCCTTGCCCTTCCCCCCCTCACAACAAACACCCTGTGAGGTGGGTGGGGCTGAGAGAGCTCCGAGAAGCTGTGACTTGCCCAAGGTCACCCAGCTGGTGTGTGTGGGAGTGTACAGGCTAATCTGAATTCCCCAGTTAAGCCTCCACAACTCAAGCAGCAGAGCGGGGAATCAAACCCAGTTCCTCCAGATCAGACTGCACCTGCTCTTAGCCACTGCTCTTAGCCACTACGCCACTGCTGTAGAAACTATAGTGCTCACTGCTATTGGGGGAAGGGGGTGGGGAAATGGTGATACTGAAAGGTTTATAATACACACAGGCCCTTGTTAGCATAGCGATGGCCAAATCCGTGCATGCAATTACGTCATCTGGCTTCTTTACATGAAATCAACGGAAGCTGAACGTGTGAATGGATTCTCTTGAAAAGCAGTGCATTTTGACCTAGCGTAAGGGGCAGGAAGCTTCCTTTCTGTGATGACCCATGCACACAAGCAACAGGTAGTTTGCTGCTGCAACCCCCCTGCCCCCAATAATAAATATGCATTGTGTGAACTGGCTTCCCAAGGGGTTCAGTCTGGTACATGCCAGCAAACCATGCTTACCTGCACCTCTTCATCAATGCTTTCATAGATATCATCAAAATGTTTTTCTGGGATAGGAGGTGGCTCTTCTTCGCTTTCTTCTGTGGGCCTGTCATGGTTTGCGGGTTGAAACTGCTGCTCTGCCTTGGGTTTTTTGCACACTCGCGCATACATGGCCCGTAGCTTCTTCTCCACATCAGATGTGGACTCAGTGGGAGCATCTCGTTCACACGTCAATTCCTGCAGTTGCATGTGTGACTCATTGCGCTCGAGGGTCACCATCCCTGGCACTGATGCATCAGCAGACCCCGGAGGCATGCCCATTATCTCTGCAGGCCTGTTCTGCTTCCCACTAGATTCCACAGTAGAACAGTTTGAGCTATTGGAGGGCAAGCCAGAGCCTTCCTGGCCTTTTGACTTGTCCCCAGAACATAATGTCCTTTCTTCAACCTTGATACTTTCGTAAACTCGGCCAGCCAGACCTGGATTCAGTAGCTCTGCTCTAGATATGTCCTCTTCTCTTGGAGTCATGGGGAGCTTCCTGAGCTGCAGCGAGCCTGGGATGGTTGCATCTGGACATGACATTTGTGGACCAAAGCTTACTGTCCTCCCTGACTTCTCTGTCTTTTGGTGGTTTGGGCTTGTTGTGCCTGGATATTTTAGAGCGTTTGCTGGCAGAGGGTGTGAAACACAACCATTGGTTTGGCTCTCATCTGGGTTATTTGGCAAAGAGCTACCTGTTGAGAAAGACTGCATTTTAATTGTGTGTTCGGTTGAGGTCTCTTGGAGGGGGGTGAGGAGGCAGGAAACAGACTTAGGAAATATGTCCCCAATTTTATAAACAATAAATATATTCAATAAGTATGTAATATAATTTTACTATATGTATTATATCTATTATTTATGTTATATTTATTATATTTGATAAATAAAACATAGGCCTTGAAGAACAGCAAATAATATGCATTTATTTCCCAGGATAAAACGATAGCCAGCAATGAACTACAGAAGCCTTCCTAAAACAAGGCATGCGGCCCAACCCTACTCTTACAGCAGTGGTCAAGAGTTAGTTCAGAACTACAGATGACTGGTTGCCAGGAGTCTTGTCAAACAGAGTTGCCTAGCAACCGTGGGAGACTAGATGGGGCGAGAAAGTTGGGTAGTGGGCATCAACAACAGTGTGATGTGACTTCCAGGAAAACCCAGAAGGGATATTGTGCCTCTCTAAGAATGACTGGAAATTCTACGGTTAAAAAAAAGTTTTATAGACATGGGGAATCATAAAATAGTGTCCACCTGAAGTGACTCAGTTCATTCTTACCACCCCCAGATTCCACCACTGTTTCAATCTCAATAGCATCACACTAAAAGACAAAATCCAGGCAAAAATCCAGTGGCACTTTAAAGATGTACCAAATTTACAAGAGCATAAGTTTTTTGACTCAGAGCTCACTTGATCAGATACATAAAGTATACCTCCATAACAGATATATTTACTTTTAAAGTTGCAAGCCACAGAAAGACAGGAGGAGGAGGTTGTATAGAGAGGCCAGTTTGAAACAACCACCAAAGAGAATTCAATACATTCAGAGTAGGTGAGGAACATTTAGAGTAGGTGAGGATAAACATAGCATCAGATGTAATTGAGGAAGGTGTTGTGGAAAACAATAAGCAGAACAAATTAACATATGTGTGTAGTAGTGCACCGCTGACCCAGCAGCACCGTGGTCGAGCGCTGGAACACCTACGCTCCTACGGCCTTCTGGTCGCATCGCACCCCCACTCCTCATCCCCCTATGAGTCACGGGTCATGAACTGTCTGGCTCAGTCACCGGGCGCAGGGACAATGGTCTTGCCCCCAGGTGAGGATTAGGCTCAGACGCTTACGCTCCTCTCTGCACGTAGCCAGGTGAGATCATGCATCACATGATGATCTCCCGACCTCCCGCTCTCCCGGAACTCCCTCCGTTCCTCCCTCCTACACGCCCCCGATAGAATGACAATAAAAGGTGCCAGGAACCAGCACGCGGGAGCCTAGCTAGGAACACGGACCTCCGCGCTCCCGCTGCTGGCGATCTCCACCAGATGTTATCTCCGCGTCTCGTCTCGTTCTTGCGCTGACCACGTGGCTCGGCTACAAGCTGGTGCCGAAACCCGGGAATCCTCGAACCTCCACCCTGCTCACCGTCGCCTGGGAAAGGGCCGCGATACCGAAGTCCGCTGGATCGGCGCATCCAGGGACCACCGTTTCGGTATCGCCTGTCCTTCTGATCGGCGATCCAGAGACACGCCACCTAGGGACACTCTCTCGTCCGACGGAACACCGGTGAGTATGGGGAGCTTGCAAAAGCAGGGCTTATGACAAGCACGCTGGACGGTAACTGAAAGCGTTAGCGAAATGCGGCAGGGTCCCCGTAAAGAGAAGGGAGCTGCGCAAATTGGTTGAGGAGATTGAAGCTCAGTGTCCATGGTACCCAGAGGGGGGGACATTGAATCTTAAGGACTGGGAAAACATCGGGCGAACTCTTCGCACAGAGCCTCGCGCGCCGATGTCACTGCTACTGACGGAGACAATGTTATGTCGCCATCAGCCTGCAGACCTATGGCTCCCTTGCTGTAGGCCGCCCCCTTTCGATCTTTCACCTTCAATTTCAACCCCGAATTTTCTCTATCCGCTTAAATTGGACGCTTCTGTCCTCCTTCTGCCCCTTGCTCCTTCGCCATTTCAAATTCTCCCGCGGCTCAGCCGCCTCCCCTTGCTCCGCCTTCATTTTCCAAGCCACCGCACCTCCGTCAGCGCCACGTAATGGCGCTGGTTTCAAAACTCCGCAGAGCGATAGCCACGATCTGCAAAGGAAAGAAACCCTGACGGAAGACGATGCCGATATTCTCGCATTGTGTCCCGGCCCATTTCACAGATACCGAGGGGAGGATGGCATTGTTCGGCGGGTTGTCGAGTACCGCCCCTTAAGCTATAACATCCTCACTGAGCTCCGCAGAAAGCGATGCGAGACTTAGGAATCACTAGCCCCTACGCGGAGAGGCATGCTAGAGGCAATCGCAGGAATCACTTAATGGTTCCGGACGACTGGAAGACCACCTTCCGCATGCCCTGAGCCCTGCACAATTTGTGATCTGGGAGAGCGAAGTTCACCAGCAATGCTTTAGCAGGGCAGCCGCCTCGGGCGGCGCCTACACCGCCGCGCAGCTTTACGGCTTCGATGCCTTCAGTAACCCCAACAATCAGATTGTCCTGCCTGAGGCCACCCTTACGGTCGCCTCTGAGTGCGCTTACAAGGCGTTTGTCAAGGTCCCCAATTCTGGCCAGCCCACACAGAGCTTCTCCGCCATACAGCAAAAGCCCCAAGAGCCCTATGTCGAAGTTTGTGAACAGGCTCCAGGAAGCGCTCAAGAGGCAGGTAGATAGCGAAGAGGCCCAAAACGAAGCTCCTCATGCGCCTCTCTCTTCGCTTAAAGAGAAGCGCCTCCACGGAGTGCCGCAGAGCAATCACGGGCCTGGGCAAAGATCCTGAACTGGCCGACATGCTTAAGGCTTGCCAGGACATCGGATCTTCCGCTTCCACCAAAGCTCAGCTCTCCTCGCCGCAGCACTCTCCACCGGGCGGGAGGCAGCCTCTAGGATGACTGCTTTAACTGCGGCAGACCCGGACCCTCCTCCGAAGGGAGTGTAGGCAGCGGCCGGTGGGGGGGCCTTACAACCCCGATGGGAGGAGAGGGTCCTCCCCTAAGAGGAGAAGGCCGCCTCAAGACCCGGTGCCCATCGATGCCAGAGAGGCTTCCATTGGAGAAGCGACTGCCTAAGCTTCGGGAAACTCCCCAAGGGCCTCTCGAGGCGCCTCCCCAGCCCAGGACCAAGGAGGAGAATATTAGAGCAGAGACCCAGAGCCACCAAGCTGCCCACGCCCAAACCGCCCCCCACTCGTGGTATCTCCGGCCACGTGCACTCCAGCCCATCTCCTTCAAGTTCCCCCGCGAGGGTCGCTTTTTTTTGTCAGCTTCCCCAACTCCAGTATCAAGGCACCCCTATCCCTACCGGGACTATTGGGCTGGAGTGCTGCCTAAGGCCTCCGCCGGCTGAGCAGGGAGTGTTCATCATTCCCCGGAGTAATCGACTCCACGCACTCAGGGACCCATCCATCTCCAAATCTGGACGTAACATCCCAAGCGGGAGGTGAGTTGCTCTCCATCGGAGACCAGCTGCTGGCACATGTTGATCCTTCCTGCCCCATCATGCGCCTGCCCGCTGCCGTCACTCCAATAAAGGCATTACAAGTGCTCCCGGCAGCCAACATGGCGCCAGCCAGCACTTACTCATCGCAGCGGTGGAAACACCCATCGGAAGTCTCCCGCCCATACCTGGAGCTTCGCCATAGAGGGATGCATGTTTAAAGGGCCTGGTGGACACCGGCGCAGCTGATGATGACTGTCATCAGGGCAGCCGAAAGGTGGCCCTGACCAGTGGCCGCATCCGCAGGGAACTTCTGCTCCCGCGACATCTGGGGGTGGTGGAAACAAACCCAGCCAGACGGAGCTGTCCGCCTCGGCCACGGGTCCACAGCCTGCAGGACTGGAGGCGCATAACCTCACGAGCATGCGCCCCATCATCTTGGACATCCATGTTAATCTCTGGGGAAGAGACCTCATGAGCCAGGTCAAAGCGACCTTTAGTCTGGGATGGATAAATCCATCACGCAGATCACTAATCCCCGGATTGTACCTCCGAACTGCCTTCGAACTTCCGCGAGGGAAACTACCCCTTTTCTCTCCTTTCTTTTCCCTCTGTCTTTCAACCAGTAGAGGCCGGGAGGGCCAATTGGCTGACTGGCCCTCCCTGGATTAAAAAATCTGGGCCCGTCCTGATACCGCAGAAAGCACTGCTACAGTGACAGGCCCCCAGTTTAAAAAAGGAGGCTGCCGCGACCAAATTCACCTACAAAACGCAACCAGTTTGGGCCTTCCAGTGGTCATGGTATTATAGCACCATCATCATCACTTCTAAGACGGCTTTGGCCGAAACCGGCCTTTAAGAGAGTGGTTTCCGGCGAGGCTTTTCCCCAAGATAATTCGATCACAAATTTTAGCACCATCCAGCCCCCCTGCGTTGGCCACCAAGATCACGGTAAGTACATTTCCCTTACAAGAAAAACCCCCCCCTCTGCATGTGGAGTCCTCTGCCCTCAACCGCCTGAATGCCTTGTTCCCTTGAAGCACCCATCCCCTCAAAAGAGCTCCGAAAGCCCCTTTCGTGCTACTGATTAAGCATGCATACCCACAATTCCCCCAGGGTCCGCCCACCCCCTGCCCTCTCTGTCATATATTTTAAGAAAGAGGGATAGGCGGCCCCCAGCAGAATTGCACTACACGCAGTCTGCAAAATAGCCTCACACATTAAACTCTAACTCGAATAAAAAACTCGATCTTGATCTCCCGCCACCCGCTCTAGAACCGAGCCTGGCGGGACCCGGCCCCCTCCTATAACCTGGGGAAGGGGGTGTGTTTCAGTCCCTATTCCTACAGGCTCCTGTGGACTCCGATTCGACATCACGCGCCAGCCCATGGAATGGCGCCAGGAGGAAACCATCCCCATCCCAGAGATGGAACACATCTCTCTGAAGGATCCCGCCCAGCTGCCTCAACGGGAACGCCGACGACGACGCCCAGACGGTCCAAAGACCCGGATGACCTGGGGAAACATCAAAGCAACCACCAGCCAAGCCCAAGAGCTGCTGCGCCAGCAAGGCCACCCCGAGACACCCGAGAACCTCTGTGCCGCTCTCTTTGCGATCATCACCGCCAACTCGGCGGCCACCATCCTTTGCCTGCTCTGCTGCCTCCTGCCGATGGCGATCGGCCACCCCCGACGAAGCCACCAGACCAACATCTGGGAGCAGTTTGGTGCCGCTGCCAACGGCTCATCTTTCTGCCTGGGCCAGTACCTAGGAGTCGGGAGCCTGCTAAGCTCCTGCCTGCTCCCCGTTTGCAAAGCCCCTGGAGACTTCCTAGCGGAGTCTGGCTTAAGCCCCTTTATGAATGCTTCATCAATCAAGTACTCTATGAGCAGCTGACTGGGGACCCGTCGTCCAAACCCTCCGCCGGGCGCTCTCTCCTTTGTCACCAAGACTGTCGCTAATCACGAAGTCCAACACCTGCGCTCGCATCTCCGGCGCCACGAGACAAGGAACCGACCCCGGCCCATTCACCGGTTCGCCAACTGGAACTGCACACGCACGGAGGACATTCCCCCCGCAGACGTGGAACATCTTGCTCCCAAAGGGTTGGTTCTGGACTTGCGGGGAGAGAACTTTCAACTACATCCTGCTCGGCTCTCTGCCGGGACTCTTTGTTGCCTTAGTCGCCTCACCATCGTCCTGCCTCAGGCTCCACCCCAGGAGCCCGGCGCCGCGCCGCCTCCGCTCTGCCCCTCGACCCTCTTGCCGGAGCGATGCGGTTGCCCTCTCCGAAGCGGAGTTCGTCTCCCTCGCAACTTCCTAGTGGGAGTCCCCGACTCGCTTCTTACAACGCTAAGACCATTGGCCGGCTGGCCTGTGCCCTTGCGAAGTCCATCAACTTCTACCTCCATTGCTCTGGATGCTCTGGCCTCCGAGCAGCAGGAACTTCGTCAAAAGCGACCCTAGATAATCGTGTCAGCTTATTGATTACTTATTGCTATTACATCACCAAGGTTGTGAGAATGTACATAATATGTGTTGTTTTAATCTTTCTGATAACTCCCAATTGATTCATATGAAAGTGCGTGAATTGCAAAAAGTTGTATCCAGTCTAAAGTATGATGTATTGCCCAATTGGTGGTCAGCCCTCTGGAGCTGGCTGCCGGGAGGATGGTTGAGTGCTATCATACAGCTCTGCATTGGTTTGATTGTATGCCTCATGCGCCGGGTCTTGTATCGTTCAATGTGTATCTACATATTGCCTGTAACGTGTGTAAGAAGCCCCTCGACTTTCCCCTGCCCCGCAACCAAGTTCTAGTGTTGCACAAGCAGCGCGGTCAACACGACCAAATAGCGGAGGAGACAGACGTCCCCCTAAATCGCCCCTCAGCATTTCGGCCTCCCTTCTAAAATGTAAAAAAGGAGGAGGTGTAGTAGTGCACCGCTGACCCAGCAGCACCGTGGTCGAGCGCTGGAACACCTACGCTCCTACGGCCTTCTGGTCGCATCGCACCCCCACTCCTCATCCCCTATGAGTCACGGGTCATGAACTGTCTGGCTCAGTCACCGGGCGCAGGGACAATGGTCTTGCCCCCAGGTGAGGATTAGGCTCAGACGCTTACGCTCCTCTCCGCACGTAGCCAGGTGAGATCATGCATCACATGATGATCTCCCGACCTCCCACTCTCCCGGAACTCCCTCCGTTCCTCCCTCCTACATGCCCCCGATAGAATGACAATAAAAGGTGCCAGGAACCAGCACGCGGGAGACTCGCTAGGAACACGGACCTCCGCGCTCCCGCTGCTGGCGATCTCCACCAGATGTTATCTCCGCGTCTCGTCTCGTTCTTGCGCTGACCACGTGGCTCGACTACATATGTGGAAGATGAGTCCTTCTTAATGATAAGAGTTGGGGCCATGCTTGGTTGTCAGCCCAATTCTGGCAACCCCTGGGAATAGGGTGGAATCATCCTGCTGCACGTCTAGAATCATAGTTGGAAGAGACCCCAAGGGCCATCAAGTCTTTGCCATGCAGGAACACACAATCAAAGCACTCCTGACAGATGGCCATCCAGCCTCTCCTTAAAAACCTCCAAAGAAGGAGACTCCACCCACTGGAGTCTTCCACTGTTGAACAGCCCTTACTGTCAGGAAGTTTTTCCTGATGTTTAGGTGGAATACCTATCCTTCACCGTGAACCCATTACTCCTGGTCCTAGCCAGTAGAGCAGCAGAAAACAAGCTTACATTCCTTCAAATATCTAAAAATTATCATGTCACCTCTTAACCTTCTCTTCGCCAAACTAAACATACCCAGCTCCCTAAGTTTCTCCTCTAAGTCTAGGCCATTCTTGAAGTCTAGGACCTTTGATGCTGCCCACATTTTTCAGATTTGAAGTGCAAGGCTATGCAAGAGTATGGCCTGGATTTCAGGGAAGAGCAAATGCAACTAGTCCAGGGGTCTGCAACCTGTGGCTCTCCAGATGTTCATGGACTACAAATCCCATCAGCCCCTGCCACCATGGTCAATTGGCAACATAGCACCAATTGGCCATGCTGGCAGGGGCTGATGGGATTAGTAGTCCATGAACATCTGGAGAGCCACAGGTTGCAGACCCCTGGACTAGAGGAGCAAGGGGTGGGGTGAGAGACAGAGCTAGGCAGCAAGTTCCAGAGGGGGAGGCGCCCTTTTCCTGGCCCTCTCAAGGTTCATCTCAGCATGCTGATTTCAAATCATGAGTTGCAGTTCAGAGAGGGGTATGTGTGTGTTATTCTGACCTTTTTGTAGTTGTGCAACTACCTAAGGCTGGCACTAAAGGGGGGAGATACATGTGGGTTATCCTGGGAACAAGATAATCAGAGCATTGTAGTAGCAATATGAGCAGCTACAGTGATCCAAGGGATTGGCTAAGAGGCAGAAGAAACAAAGGGAGGACACATAGCTGTGGGAAAGGGAGGGACCAAAGATCAGCTGCTGTCTGCAAAAATAGCCATCTCCAGCCATCACAAGAAGTAAAGCTGCTTTTGATCCTTTGGTTACCATTCTCATTTTCTGCAAAGCAAACTATTCAGATTCCTCAAAGTGACAGGCAGCCGGCCCCTCCCAGATTAAACAGGGTTCCCCACACCCTGTTTGTTTCCTTGCCTGGAAATCAGTGCTGCATGCGGCACATGAAATTTACTTGTGGGGCTGAGTTTGGGGCACTGATGTAGTTCCTAATTCCCCGGTATCCAGGTGCATTTGGTCAAGTGCCAATTTAGGCAATAAAGCTGTTTCTTTTGTTAAGTATTTAAGCTAAGCAGGTTCCACTTCTGTTTGCAGAAGAGCTGTCAACTGTTTGGTTTGCCAAAGATGCTTGTTGAGCTGGTTCTTGCTCCTAATAATGAAATAAGAATACCATTATGGTCTAACACAGCAGTCTTCAACCATTCTAGACCTGGGACCCACCCTTAAAACCCAGACAGCAACATGGGACCCAGTGACCTTCCAAACAGCAGTTTAAAAAAGTGACTCTATAGGAACTCATGATCCAGAAAGTAGGACAATCCAGCTCTTCCTTTTCCTGTCACATGTCATGCAAGTGACCTCCTGCCCTATGCTTACATGGATCCTATGCTGCTGTCTGAGCTTACAGTTGGGCCCAAGGTCTGGAAGGTCTGAAGACCACTGGGGTATAGTAACCAGAGCATGTTGCATCAGCCTCTGCATAAACAAACCATGATTTACTATGATGTCTTTCTATTATTTACATTATGTACAAATATTATGTCATTAAGTGTAGAATCGTAGGAATAAAACAGGCACTGTTTATTATTTGTGCAGCATCCTATAGATCCGTGGTGGCGAACCTTTGGCACTCCAGATATTGTGGACTACAATTCCCATCAGCCCCTGCCAGCATGGCCAATTGCCAGCATGGCCAATTGCTGGCAGGGGCTGATGGGAATTGTAGTCCATAACATCTGAAGTGCCAAAGGTTCGCCACCACTGCAGCTGTACCCAGTTTCAGTCTGGAATAGTTGTTAAATTAGGGCTGAGGAGACTCAGGTTTAAACCTCCAATTACCACAGAACTTACTAGGAGACCTTGGGCCAGGCTTTCGCTCTTATTCTAACTTACCATACAGGGTTGTTATGAAGATAAAAGGGAGGAGGGGAGACCCATATATGCCTTGGAGGAAGGGCAGGATGAGAATGTATTAAAGTTGTCCATAACTACAGTTAGAAGCACACTCTTTTTCTCTATGTCCATCTGCTCTCTGTCCATCTCTGCTCATCTGCTCTGTCCATCTGCTCACTTTTTCTCTCTGTCCATCTGCATTCTGCTATTTCTCTGCTTTCTCTCATCAGCTGGAAGGGCCTCGCTTTCTCTAGATTCTATGGGTATCTCCTTCTAAAACCTAATAGAGATCCCCAGCTATTAAGACACAACCTCCAAACCATTAACTTACCATCCTACATTATTAATTATTAACTTACCATCCTACATTATTAATCACAGCCGATCAACAAAGATGTGGTTGACCAGCATCTGTAACTATATTTTGCTTGTGGATTGGTGGAGAAAAGACTATTGGTAGATGTTCCTATATGGTAACTTTTAGCTGCAGTATTCCAGAGATCTCAGAAAGGAAAGCTCTAGTCCACAAAACTTTGTGATGGAATAAAAAATGGTCAGTCTTTAAGGTGACACAGGACTGCTTTTGGTGTGATAGGCCATTTACATGCATGTAGTCTCCTTTGCATTGAGTGTACATTCCCTTCAGGTTGGATTTTCTTTACACACACATTTCCCCCTGTTCAGAACTCACCACACTTTCAAATCAGACTTTCCATAAGGTTTCAGAAACTGGTTAAAGTGTGGCTTTTTGTGTCCCTTTGCAGGGAAAGCAAAGGAGACCAGAGTGCATTTAGCTTTCTTTCAGTTTTCCTGCTCCCGCCCATTCAGCTGCAGTTCTCCTTGGGCCAGCTTTTCAGAAGGGTCAGAGGGGCTTCTTTTTTGGTTTTATTTTAACGCTGTAGATCTATCAAAGAAGCGACAGCCCACGTAAAACCATGTTGAAAAAAGGAGAAAGGTGGCTGGCAACTTCTCCAAATGGAGGCTGCAGAAACAAGGAAGCGGGCGGTGGGGGGGGGAGCAAAATAGTGGCTCTGCTTGGCTGTCCCTGACACTTCACAGAGTAAACAGAAAAACCCCTCTGCAAAGCAAACAGCTGTGGGGTAAATATGGCAGGCATATATGGCTGTAGGCACAGCAGCCCTGAACTGGATGCCCCCTGCAGTTGCACTCCACCTCGCCCAACTTGGGTCTGGTTGAAGAAAAGGGGTGCTGCTGATGGCCTTGCCCAGAGATGGCACAGTGTGGAGGAATGGGAGCTGCCTCCTGGCCATTGTTGAGGTCTGGGAGAATTCTTTCTGTCTGCCAACATCTGAAAGAGAGACCGCTGTATAATCTGCTGTAGAGGAACTTCCCAACAGCTGAAGGTGAGTAAGGTGATAGATCTCCTCTGCTCTTTGGAATGATTCCCTGAGTATGAACATTCAAGGAAATGGGCAGTTGCCTTCTTCGGCAATTTTGCTCCCACAAACCGTCCATTTCCATGTTGGACACATCAGCAGAGCAAGCCGTGGCAGACTGCATCTAAAGTTATCACCACATTCCTTCTTCCCCAGTAATATATGGGAGGTAAGAGGAAGCGACGCAGTGCTGAGATTAATGTTTGCATGAAATAGTTCTTTTCAAAAACAAAATGCAACACTGCTGATTTGGGGCTTCCTGCTTGGGAGAGCTAGGGGTCAAGACTAAAACCACCAATCTCATCAGATTTCTGAAGGTAACAGGCCTGGGTAGGACTTGGCTGGTAGACCACTAAGAAAATCCAGGGTTACTATCCAGAGGAAGGCAATGGCAAACCACCTCTGTCCATTTGTTGCCTTCAAAACCCTATGGAGTCGCTATACGTCCACTGTGACTGAACAGCACTGTCTACCACCACCACAACACAGCTGCCACTGTTACACTCCACTCAAGGATAAAGGGAAATGTTGACTTTTATTTCTCAAGAACCTACCAAATCTGAACTAAAACCCTTCCAGAACCAAAGTCACTTTGGTACTGAAGTTGGCTAATTGCCATCTCAATTTTCTCAGCAAGCCACATGATTCAGTTTTAAAGGGGTAGTGATGTATAAACAATCAAACATGCAACATACATCTACTACCCCATCCCACCCCTTCAAGCAGAGTATCACAGAGTATCACAGATAGTTGAACTGCAAAGCAAGCAGACTGATAGGAAGAGAGGGAGTAGAAGGGGAGCCCCATCAACAGTGAGACCAGGGGAGTACTGCTCAGGGGGACATGTGAGATCAAATGTCCCCAGGCTGCGGTGATTTAGTCACGTGAGGGGCAGAAAATCGCCCGCTGCCCCCCCCCCCATCCTTCCTCCTTCTCCCCGGGTCCATACACTGACTTCAAGACAAGTTCAAAAAAAGTTGTTTGGTCATGGGGCGGGAGGGCTGTGAGGGGACTCAGATTTTGCACCGGGGTCAAACTACATGTTAATGTTTTAAAGAAGAAGAGTTAGTTTTTACACCCTCTTTTCTCTACCGAATGGAGTCTCAAAGCAGCTTACAATTACATTATTTTTCCATTCCCACAACAGGTACCTTATGAATTAGGTGGGGCTGATAGAGTTCTGAGAGAACTATGACTAGCCCAAGATCACCCAGCAGGCTTCGTGTGTAACAACATGGAAACCAACCCAGTTCTCCAGATTAGAGTCACACAGCCACACAACAGCCATGGGGGAAGACAGTAAAAAACACAATGCAAATGAACTTGGAATGCCACCATGGAGAAAGGAAGAGCTCCTAAATTTTCCTCCAAGATGCTTTTCCCCTCAGAAGTAGTTCTAAGGGAGGAGATATTTCCTCATTTTTGCTGCTCCATGTGGAGTATTATGTGCACATAGGGCAGCAAAATTATTATGTGCACATAGGGCAGGGAAATGACTCCCCCCACTCAACACTGTTTCTATGAGGAAAAATAGTTGGGGCAGAGGTCAAGGGCCTTCCCACTTCCCCTGTGGCATTCTAAGCCCTCTTAGCTCTCTTTAAAAAAAAGAATTAGCATCCACTGCTCACAAACACTACACTATACTGGACAAACATGCTCAGTTCTTTGCCACAGAACTTCAGCCACCCCATAGTGCAAAGTTTTTTCAGAGGCAGCCAGAAGTCTTCCAGAGACTGTCAGCAGGCAAGATGGGGCCTGTCCGTCGGAAGATTCACAGCCTCATTTCTGCTTGTTGCTGGAGCAGCTGGGGTGTGGGGAATGGTGGAGCAGAGAGGCTCTCCCCTTGGGATACTTCATAAATCAATGGAGAGCTTTATATGTAAAGCCACGTAGTATAACAGCTGTGGGACATATGAAGCTGCCTTATACAGAGCCAGACTCTTCCAGGGCTCACGGAGGCTAGGAAACAAACACCCACTGCTCTCAAAGTCCTTTCTTCACTTCTTGAAACAGGAAGGTCTCACTGTGGTTAACTCAGGAGTAAAGGAAGTACACCATACAATTATTCGGGGGCATTTTTGTTAGTTCTTTTATTATAGAAGTTCTTTCTTGAGAGGCAGGGTGGTGTAGCGGTTAGAATGTCAACAACAGAAGCTGGGAGACCAAATCACCCCACCACAGAAACTTACTAGATGACCTTAAGTGTCACTTTCTCTTCAGCCATTACTTTTTCACAACACTGGCTGACATCTAAGGGGGGGGGGGGGCTCTAAAAACCCAGAGAGTTCAATGCAACCTTTGCATTTAAGACATCTGCCAAAATATGTATTGCATTTATTCATTCACTTCATTGAGATTCTGTCTTTCTTCCCAGTAGGAATGCAAAGGGGCTTCCATTGGTCTCACCACCCGACTTTTACCCTCAGAACAACCCTGTGAGACCCAGTTTAAGTGGCCCAAAATTACCCAGCAAACTTCTACGGCAGAGTGGGGATTTGAACTGTAGCCTCTCAAATCCTAGATTAACTCTCCAACCAATACACCACACTGGCTTCCAAGCATCAGTGCCAATGGGGCAAATAGTAGTTCCCTGCACCTCTTTCAGTTGGAGAAAACAGTGATGGGTGGAACTAGGCTGAATCCCTTCTTCCTTTGTACCACAATCCCATTCAGAATTTGCTCACCCAGCACCAGAGAATCTTCCAAGCCTCATGTACCTGTATGAGAAATTAATGCAATGGTCTGATCATTGCTGCAATCTTTGATGTCTCCTTTTTTGGGGAATCAGAATGTAAACTGACCATTTCTTGTCTGTGGGCCATTGTTTGTTTTCCATATGCGTTGGCATATTCTTGTCAAGATTGTGATGAACTCCATTTCTGTAGCTTGGAAGAGCTCTTTTGATATCCCATCTGCTCCTGATGATTTATTTTTCCCAACTGCTCTCAATGCATCTTTCACTTCACTTTCTAAAAGTGTGGGTTCTTCTTCAAAAGATTCTTCTGGGAAGGAATATGTCATCCTTTCAGCTCTTCTAATCCCATATAAATGCATTTGCTTCCCTCCTTCACTGCCTTTACCTCTCCCTTCGTTCCACTCTCTTTCTCATCTCCCTCTTTCCCAGCTATCAAAAGTGATACTGTAAGCTCCTTGAGGCTGAAACATCACTCTTTTCCTTCTGCTACTTTGCAGATGGGCAACTTTGTTGAAATGGTAAATCAAACAGGAGGAACAATTACTAATACTTCTGCTCAAACAAGAAGTGTGCTTTTCTCCTCCTAAAGGATCAGGGTTCTTGCAGAAGGAAAAGGCTGTTTTTCTCCAGCTCTAAAAGATAATCACTCAGAGTTTTCATTTGTGCACTGCAGCCAGAATGGGGAAGTCATGTCGACACACAGCACCCTGCCCTAGCTAGGCTAGTTTGCTATTATCTGGCTGTTGTTTTCACTCTCAAACTGTCCTGGCAGCTTCTCAGCTGCTCCGGCCGTTCACAAGGAAACCACAGGGACTCATCCAACTCAGCAGAACTCTGCTCTTTGGGTGTCCAAATCTGCAAACAACCCATGTCTGTGTACCTCCCCTACATGCCCCAAGGAAAAGCCACAACCACAGCTTTGGATGTCACAAAGTCTCCCATTTCCTCTTCTTTTCTCTGCCATGGTTCACATTCCTGAAAAGCTGGGAGAATAAACCAGGGTGCAAAGTGTGTGTTCGCACTACCAATTACTGCTGGAAATACAGTTGGCCATGACCCTGCCGTTGCAGCACGACTCCCTCTTAGCCAACAGTGGTTTGGTGTTAAGTTACTGCTGGAATAATCCAGTGCCCCAAGGTAAAATCAGCTGCAAAGAAAGAAATGTGGTCTGTACTGGAGAACAGTTAACTCTTGCTTTTAGAGTGTCTTGCTGTTATAGCAAACTCCACAATAGAAACAAGCAGGCAAAGCACCCTTTTTCTATGCAAAGACTATTGCCTGCCTTTGCTCAAAGCAAGACCAGGCAAGGGGCCCTGGCAAAAACAAAATAAAACAAAAAATAAACAAGGTATAATATTCTCCTGATCCAGGGGAGATACTCTCTGAGGCAAAATAAGGCTAAAATAAGCCACCTGAGAGTGAATAGAAACAGAACTGAATCACCGATCAAAGCCAGCAAGGCAATCCAGTGTCCATAAGTCAAACTCACGGCCCTCCATGGGGTGGGGGGGGGGGGGGGTGGGGGGGGGGGGGGGTGGGGGGGGGGGGGGGTGGGGGGGGGGGGGGGTGGGGGGGGGGGGGGGTGGGGGGGGGGGGGGGTGGGGGGGGGGGGGGGTGGGGGGGGGGGGGGGTGGGGGGGGGGGGGGGTGGGGGGGGGGGGGGGTGGGGGGGGGGGGGGGTGGGGGGGGGGGGGGGTGGGGGGGGGGGGGGGTGGGGGGGGGGGGGGGTGGGGGGGGGGGGGGGTGGGGGGGGGGGGGGGTGGGGGGGGGGGGGGGTGGGGGGGGGGGGGGGTGGGGGGGGGGGGGGGTGGGGGGGGGGGGGGGTGGGGGGGGGGGGGGGTGGGGGGGGGGGGGGGTGGGGGGGGGGGGGGGTGGGGGGGGGGGGGGGTGGGGGGGGGGGGGGGTGGGGGGGGGGGGGGGTGGGGGGGGGGGGGGGTGGGGGGGGGGGGGGGTGGGGGGGGGGGGGGGTGGGGGGGGGGGGGGGTGGGGGGGGGGGGGGGTGGGGGGGGGGGGGGGTGGGGGGGGGGGGGGGTGGGGGGGGGGGGGGGTGGGGGGGGGGGGGGGTGGGGGGGGGGGGGGGTGGGGGGGGGGGGGGGTGGGGGGGGGGGGGGGTGGGGGGGGGGGGGGGTGGGGGGGGGGGGGGGTGGGGGGGGGGGGGGGTGGGGGGGGGGGGGGGTGGGGGGGGGGGGGGGTGGGGGGGGGGGGGGGTGGGGGGGGGGGGGGGTGGGGGGGGGGGGGGGTGGGGGGGGGGGGGGGTGGGGGGGGGGGGGGGTGGGGGGGGGGGGGGGTGGGGGGGGGGGGGGGTGGGGGGGGGGGGGGGTGGGGGGGGGGGGGGGTGGGGGGGGGGGGGGGTGGGGGGGGGGGGGGGTGGGGGGGGGGGGGGGTGGGGGGGGGGGGGGGTGGGGGGGGGGGGGGGTGGGGGGGGGGGGGGGTGGGGGGGGGGGGGGGTGGGGGGGGGGGGGGGTGGGGGGGGGGGGGGGTGGGGGGGGGGGGGGGTGGGGGGGGGGGGGGGTGGGGGGGGGGGGGGGTGGGGGGGGGGGGGGGTGGGGGGGGGGGGGGGTGGGGGGGGGGGGGGGTGGGGGGGGGGGGGGGTGGGGGGGGGGGGGGGTGGGGGGGGGGGGGGGTGGGGGGGGGGGGGGGTGGGGGGGGGGGGGGGTGGGGGGGGGGGGGGGTGGGGGGGGGGGGGGGTGGGGGGGGGGGGGGGTGGGGGGGGGGGGGGGTGGGGGGGGGGGGGGGTGGGGGGGGGGGGGGGTGGGGGGGGGGGGGGGTGGGGGGGGGGGGGGGTGGGGGGGGGGGGGGGTGGGGGGGGGGGGGGGTGGGGGGGGGGGGGGGTGGGGGGGGGGGGGGGTGGGGGGGGGGGGGGGTGGGGGGGGGGGGGGGTGGGGGGGGGGGGGGGTGGGGGGGGGGGGGGGTGGGGGGGGGGGGGGGTGGGGGGGGGGGGGGGTGGGGGGGGGGGGGGGTGGGGGGGGGGGGGGGTGGGGGGGGGGGGGGGTGGGGGGGGGGGGGGGTGGGGGGGGGGGGGGGTGGGGGGGGGGGGGGGTGGGGGGGGGGGGGGGTGGGGGGGGGGGGGGGTGGGGGGGGGGGGGGGTGGGGGGGGGGGGGGGTGGGGGGGGGGGGGGGTGGGGGGGGGGGGGGGTGGGGGGGGGGGGGGGTGGGGGGGGGGGGGGGTGGGGGGGGGGGGGGGTGGGGGGGGGGGGGGGTGGGGGGGGGGGGGGGTGGGGGGGGGGGGGGGTGGGGGGGGGGGGGGGTGGGGGGGGGGGGGGGTGGGGGGGGGGGGGGGTGGGGGGGGGGGGGGGTGGGGGGGGGGGGGGGTGGGGGGGGGGGGGGGTGGGGGGGGGGGGGGGTGGGGGGGGGGGGGGGTGGGGGGGGGGGGGGGTGGGGGGGGGGGGGGGTGGGGGGGGGGGGGGGTGGGGGGGGGGGGGGGTGGGGGGGGGGGGGGGTGGGGGGGGGGGGGGGTGGGGGGGGGGGGGGGTGGGGGGGGGGGGGGGTGGGGGGGGGGGGGGGTGGGGGGGGGGGGGGGTGGGGGGGGGGGGGGGTGGGGGGGGGGGGGGGTGGGGGGGGGGGGGGGTGGGGGGGGGGGGGGGTGGGGGGGGGGGGGGGTGGGGGGGGGGGGGGGTGGGGGGGGGGGGGGGTGGGGGGGGGGGGGGGTGGGGGGGGGGGGGGGTGGGGGGGGGGGGGGGTGGGGGGGGGGGGGGGTGGGGGGGGGGGGGGGTGGGGGGGGGGGGGGGTGGGGGGGGGGGGGGGTGGGGGGGGG